>NC_090417.1:15047747-15647747 GCF_036365525.1 Heterodontus francisci
TTTTAATATAGATATGGACTTTGCTGAACAGTGAGTGAAATGTTAGGACATTGTGATGCAGGATCTTCACAATTAACCCAACATATTAATTTTAGTGTGGTTTCTTTTCATCTAGTTCTCATTTCTTTATACATCCACTGCAGTAGTTTCACCTTCTCTCCCATGCTTATTTGATAGTTTTAATTAAATATTTTTGAATTAGCAGCAGCACTGAAAATCAGAATATAAACCAAATGAGGAATCAGTGTAAAACATCAACCATTGTCACAATCTGGTCAGTCGAGTGGTCGAAATACTTATTGCATGATGAATAGTGAATGTTGCAAGTTGGAATGACATGGTAACTCTCAAATGATTGTTGCAAAAGGATATGGATTAGGCTGGAGTAAAGGGGGATGTAATGTAAGTATAATCCACCTATGTAAATGAACAGCTCCTTCAGTTTTGACGAGTTACTTTTCTCCCCTTTTGATTTCACCAAGGCCAAGCAGGTAGACATATGGCCTCCCATTAGGACTGATTTATTCTTAAGCTGACTGCTGTTAGTCCCAGCCAACATTTGGCAGGAGATGACATGCCTGTTTTCCACTGAAGAATGAGAGACATGCTGCAGAGTGTAATCAAGTCAATTAGTCTTGACTAATACTTAAATAGAAACATAAGAATGGTGAAAAATCTTTAAAATGTTAGGTAGATTTACAGAGGAGTGAGTTGAAGATTGAGTCTCTGCAGAGCACAAGTGCGCTGTGCTTGCACTGCATGAACCTGGACACTCATGTTTCTTATACATGTGCGCATGCACACGTGTGCACACACCATCAACGGTGCAGAGATCGCACACTGAATTACAACAACCACAAAATCACAGGGGAATGAAAATGTACTACTTTGTTTTTCAGACAATCAGTAAGGATTTGTTTACTTTTGTTACTGATTACTGTTTCTAAAGCTTGGTAAAGAAAAATTGGTATGGATAAGTGATATTTCCTAAAAAAAAAAAATGTGTCTGGAATCGAATTTGTGATTTTTATTTTCAGCTAGTCTGGGGAGATTGAATGATATCTGTGGAAATGATTTGCTAGGATTTTGGATGTAGTGTCAAGTTTCTGATTGTAGTAGTAGTAGTTCTAATGTATTGTGAAATTGTAGAAGTTTGCATATTAGGCAGTAGACTTTATAAATGCTGTGTCATGCTAAGCAATAACTGTCATTGAAACAGGAGCGCATTACTTTTGGGAAGATGAGAAGAAAGAAAGAAAATTCTAGCTCTGTTGCAGCTCAGAAGCAGGCCATTAAGCCCATCAGATGTTGTTCTCCTTCAAATCTCATATCACTCTTCTATCTTCTGAAAGACTGGTGGATGGTAGACAGTGGTGTTCCCCAAGGGTCAGTGCTGGGACCACTTTTTTTTTTGCTATAAATAAATGACTTGGATCTTGGAATACAGAGTAGAATCTCAAAATTTGCTCACATCAAACTTGGAGGTGCGACAAACAGTGAGGATAATATGAACTGTCTGGAACAGGACATAGAAAGGCTGGCAGAATGGGCAGAGAGGTGGCAGATGGAATTTAATACCAACAAATGTGAGGTAATGCATTTTGGCAGAAGGAATGGAGCGAGGCAATATATACTTAATGGCACAGTTCTAAAGAGTGTGCAGGAACAGAGGGACCTGGGAGTGCATGTGTAACAGTCTTTAAAGGTGGTAGGACATATTGAGAGAGTGGTTAGTAAAGCATGTGGGATCTTGGGATTACTAAATAGAGGCATTGAGTACAAAAGGAGGGAAGTTATGCTGAAGCTTTATAAAGCTCTGGATAGGCCCCAACTGGAGTACTGAATCCAGTTCTGGTCACCACTCTTTAGGAAGGATGTGAGGGTCCTTGAGAGGGTGCAGAGGAGATTTCCCAGAATGGTTCCAGGGATGGAGGATTTTACTTCCAAAGTTATGTTGGAAAAGCTGGGGTTGTTCTCCTTAGAAAAAAGGAGATTGAGGGGAGATTTAATAAACGTGTACAGGATGATGACCGGCTTAGAGAAGTTAGACAAGGAAAAGCTGTTCCCATTAACAAATGGTACAGGACCGGGGGACACAGATTGAAAGTTTGGAGCAAAAGATGCAGAGGGAATATGAGGAAGCACTTTTTACACAGTGGTTGGTAATGACCTGGAACTCTCTGCCCACAAGGGTGGTGGAAGCGGAGACTATCACTGATTTCAAGAGAAAGTTGGATGGCCACTTGAGGAAAATAGACTTGCAGGGCTACGGTGATCGAGCCGAGGAGTGGGACTGACTGCACAGCTCCGTGAAGAGTGGGTAGGGTCTCGATGGGCCAAGTGTTCTCCTGTGCAGTAATGCCTCTCTGACTCTCGATGACTCTATTTTAATTACTTAGCTGACAGCTGCGCGAGTGTTTCCTGCTTGCCTGCAAACTTGCCTGGGTTAAATGTGCAATGGGCAGGATCATGTTCAGCTCCCTCTCCAACAATACTTTTTGGGTCTTGTCAGTCCCGAAGAAGGGTCACTGACCCGAAACGTTCACTCTGCTTCTCTTTCCACAGATGCTGCCAGACCTGCTGAGTGGATCCAGCATTTCTTGTTTTCATTTATTAGAGCGAGAAACAGGCCCAGCTCTTGCTTGAAGGAGTTCAGAAAATTGGCATCCACTGCATGAGCAGGCAGTCTGTTGAAGAGGCTATCCTCCTGTTAAATGTCCAACTGATATCTAACTTTGATCTGGCCTGATACAACTTAAAATTGTGATTCCTGGTCCTTCCTCACTTATTTAGTAGGAGCAGACAGTTGACTTGAGCACTATCCATTCTGTTCATTCGGCTGAGTTCCTGTAGTAGCTAATTTGTGCCACATGGTGGTACAGATGTGCTTTGTATTTCTTCATTTACAAATGCACCTCTGCTGTCTGCAGAAACGGGAAATTTTACTTGCAGCAGAAAGCTTTCAAAGCTGATAATGCATTATATTTCGTGGTTCATTGTTTTTGTTGTACTCTGGGTAAAAGCTGAGTGTACTTTTTGGCTTGTACTGCATAATTTCTATGAAGAAAATTATAATGTAGCAATCAGAAAAGGTCTTTCAGTTTATAATCTTCATCTTCTCTTGGCTCTTAGCTTGAGTTCCCTTATTCCTGATTGAATTATAAATCTATCCATTTTTGAATTCTTAAGCAAAGTTAGACAACTGCCTAATGCAGTGAATATATCAGCTGGTTACATTTAACTTGTTTGAGTCCAAACTTCTTTAGTTTTTGTTTTATTTTCTGCAAGTGTTTTTAAGTACAAATGGAGCTTGGCTCACTTAGAAGAATTGACTACAAATGATGAAGATTTTGTCATTGTACACTCTCAACTTTTCATCCCAGCCTTTGCATGTATATTGTGATTATTGTACACAATTATTCTTGAGTAATTAAAACTACAATTAGATATTTTTTGTGGTCTGCAGTGGCTTTTCATGTCAAACAAGACATTTGGATATAAAAGTAGGGGGCACAATCAAGAACTTGGCAGACGACTCAACAATTGGTCGTGTGGTAGATAGTGAGGAGGATAGGTGTAGGCTGCAGAAGATATTGATGGTTCAACCCGGAGAAGTGTGAGGTGATGCATTTGTGGGGGCGTCAAATAAGGCAAAGGAATACACAAATAATGGGAAAATACTGAGAAGTGTAGAGGAAGTGAGGGACCTTGGAGTGAATGTCCACCGATCCCTGAAGGGAGCAGGACAGGTCAACAAGGTGGTTAAGAATGCAGATAGAATCCTTTCCTTTATTAGCTGAGGTATAGAATATAAGAACAGGGAGGTTATGCTGAAACTGTATAACTCATTGGTTTGGCCACAACTTGAGTACAGTGTGCAGTTCTGCTCACCTCGTTACAAAAAGGATATCATTGCACTGGAGAAGGTACAGAGGAGATTTACGAGGATGTTGCCAGGACTGGAAAATTGCAGCGATGAGGAAAGATTGGATCGGCTGGGTTTGTTCTATTTGGAACAGAGAAGGCTGAGGGGAGATCTGATTGAAATGTATAAAATTGTGAGGGGCCTGGATAGAGTGGAGGTGAAGGGCCTGCTCACCTGAGCAGAGAGGTCAGTGACGAGGGGGCATAAATTTAAAATTTAAATTTAAAATGATTGGTAGAAAAATTAGAGAGGCGGGGGTCTGGAACTCACTGCCTGAAAGGGTTGTTGAGGCAGAAACCCTTAACTCATTCAAAGTGCCTGAATTTGCAGGGCTACGAACCAAATGCTGGAAGGTGGGATTAGAATAGGTGGATTGTTTTTCTGCTGGCACAGACACATTGGGCCAAGTGGTCTCTTTCTGTGCCTTAAACTTTCTATGATTTTCCATGATTCTATAATTAATAAGCCATCTTTTATTGTATCTCTTGGCTATTCGCATGCAGACAGCAGCACAATCCACAAATAGCAAAGGGATGAATGGCTGGTGTTTTGTCTTTTGGTGGTGGTCTGAGGATGGAATGTTGGCCAACAGACTAGAAGAGCTCCCTGTTCTTCTACCAGCAATGCAGTGGGATTTTTAACCTCCACTTAAACAAATAACTGTGATCTTGGATTACTTTTCCAGAAGCTCCACACTTCTGGCAACACAACATTCCCTGCGCCGATCCAGATCCTCTTTCTAAACATGTCGCCTATTTTCTAAGGGTCTGTATCTCTTTGCTTCCTGCCCATTCATGTATCTGTCTAGATACATCTTAAAAGACGCTATCGTGCCCGCGTCTACCACCTCCGCTGGCAACGCGTTCCAGGCACCCACCACCCTCTGCGTAAAGAACTTTCCATGCATATCCCCCCTAAACTTTTCCCCTCTCACTTTGAACTCGTGACCCATGGTAATTGAATCCCCCACTCTGGGGGGGAAAAAGCTTCTTCCAATCCACCCTATCTGTACCTCTCATGATTTTGTACACCCCAATCAGGTCCCCCCTCAACCTCCGTCTTTTTAATGAAAATAATCCTAATCTGCTCAACCTCTCTTCATAGCTAGCGCCCTCCATACCAGGCAACATCCTGGTGAACCTCCTCTGCACCCTCTCCAAAGCATCCACACTCTTTTGGTAATGTGGCGACCAGAACTGCACGCAGTATTCCAAATGTGGCCGAACCAAAATCTTATACAACTGTAACATGACCTGCCAACTCTTGTACTCAATACCCCGTCCGATGAAGGAAAGCATGCCGTATGCCTTCTTGACCACTCTATTGACCTGCGTTGCCACCTTCAGGGAACAATGGACCTGAACACCCAAATCTCTCTGTACATCAATTTTCCCCAGGACTTTTCCATTTACTGTAAAGTCCACTCTTGAATTGGATCTTCCAAAATGCATCACCTCGCATTTGCACTGATTGAACTCCATCTGCCATTTCTCTGCCCAACTCTCCAATCTATCTATATTCTGCTGTATTCTCTGACAGTCCCCTTCACTATCTGCTACTCCACCAAACTTAGTGTCATCTGCAAACTTGCTAATCAGACCACCTATACTTTCCTCCAAATCATTTATGTATATCACAAACAACAGTGGTCCCAGCACGGATCCCTGTGGAACACCACTGGTCACACGTCTCCATTTTGAGAAACTCCCTTCCACTGCTACTCTGTCTCCTGTTGCCCAGCCAGTTCTTTATCCATCTAGCTAGTACACCCTGGACCCCATGCGACTTCACTTTCTCCATCAACCTACCATGGGGAACCTTATCAAACGCCTTACTGAAGTCCATGTATATGACATCTACAGCCCTTCCCTCATCAATCAACTTTGTCACTTCCTCAAAGAATTCTATTAAGTTGGTAAGACATGACCTTCCCTGCACAAAACCATATTGCCTATCACTGATAAGCCCATTTTCTTCCAAATGGGAATAGATCCTATCCCTCAGTATCTTCTCCAGCAGCTTCCCTACCACTGACGTCAGGCTCACCGGTCTATAATTACCTGGATTATCCCTGCTACCCTTCTTAAACAAGGGGACAACATTAGCAATTCTTCAGTCCTCTGGGACCTCACCCGTGTTTAAGGATGCTGCAAAGATATCTGTTAAGGCCCCAGCTATTTCCCCTCTCGCTTCCCTCAGTAACCTGGGATAGATCCCATCCGGACCTGGGGACTTGTCCACCTCAATGCCTTTTAGAATACCCAACACTTCTTCCCTCCTTATGCCGACTTGACCGAGAGTAATCAAACGTCTGTCCCTAACCTCAACATCCGTCATGTCCCTCTCCTCGGTGAATACCGATGCAAAGTACTCGTTTAGAATCTCACCCATTTTCTCAGACTCCACGCATAATTTTCCTCCTTTGTCCTTGAGTGGGCCAATCCTTTCTCTAGTTACCCTCTTGCTCCTTATATATGAATAAAAGGCTTTGGGATTTTCCTTCACCCTGTTTGCTCAAGATATTTCATGACCCCTTTTAGCCCTCTTCATTCCTCGTTTCAGGTTGGTCCTACATTCCCGATATTCTTCCAAAGCTTTGTCTTTCTTCAGCCTCCTAGACCTTATGTATGCTTCCTTTTTCCTCTTAACTAGTTTCACAATTTCACCTGTCATCCATGGTTCCCTAATCTTGCCATTTCTATCCCTCATTTTCACAGGAACATGTCTCTCCTGCACGCTAATCAACCTCTCTTTAAAAGCCTTCCACATATCAAATGTGGATTTACTTCAAAAAGCTGCTCCCAATCTACATTCCCCAGCTCCTGCCAAATTTTGGTATAGTTGGCCTTCCCCCAATTTAGCACTCTTCCTTTGTGACCACTCTCGTCTTTGTCCGTGAGTATTCCAAAACGTACGGAATTGTGATCACTATTCCCAAAGTAGTCCCCTACTGAAACTTCAACCACCTGGCCGGGCTCATTCCCCAACACCAGGTCCAGTATGGCCCCTTCCCGAGTTGGACTATTTACATACTGCTCTAGAAAACACTCCTGGATGCACGTTACAAATTCTGCTCCATCTAGACCTCTAACACTAAGTGTATCCCAGTCAATGTTGGGAAAATTAAAATCTCCTGTCACCACCACCCTGTTGCTCCTACATCTTTCCATAATCTGTTTACATATTTGTACCTCTATCTCACGCTCGCTGTTGGGAGGCCTGTAGTACAGCCCCAACATTGTTACCGCACCCTTCCTATTTCTGAGTTCTGCCCATATTGCCTCACTGCTCGAGTCCTCCATAGTGCCCTCCTTCAGCACAGCTGTGATAGCCTCTTTGACCAGTAATGCAACTCCTCCACCCCTTTTACCTCCCTCTCTATCCCGCCTGAAGCATCGATATCCTGGGATATTTAGTTGCCAATCGTGCCCTTCCCTCAACCAAGTCTCAGTAATAGCAATAACATCATACTCCCAGGTACTAATCCAAGCCCTAAGTTCATCTGCCTTACCTACGACACTTCTTGCATTAAAACAAATGCACCTCAGACCACCACACCCTTTGCGTTCATCTGCTCCCTGCCTACTCTTCCCCTTAGTCATGCTGACTTCATTATCTAGTTCCTTACAGGCTTTAGTTACTGCCTCCTTACTGTCCACTGACCTCCTCATTTGGTTCCCATCCCCCTGCCACATTAGTTTAAACCCTCCCCAACAGCGTTAGCAAAAGCACCCCCAAGGACATTGGTTCCAGTCTGGCCCAGGTGTAGACCGTCCAATTTGTAATAGTCCCACCTCCCCCAGAACTGGTCCCAATGTCCCAAAAATCTGAACCCCTCCCTCCTGCACCATCTCTCAAGCCACGCATTCATCCTGACTATTCTTTCATTTCTTCTCTGACTAGCATGTGGCCCTGGTAGCAATCCTGAGATTACTACCTCTGAGGTCCTACTTTTTAACTTGGCTCCTAACTCCCTAAATTCTGCTTGTCGGACCTCATCCCGTTTTTTACCTATATCATTGGTGCCTATGTGCACAACGACAACTGGCTGTTCACCCTCCCCCTTCAGAATGTTCTGCAGCCGATCTGAGACATCCCTGACCCGTGCACCTGGGAGGCAACATACCATTCGGGAGTCTCTTTTTCGACCACAGAACCGCCTATCTACTCCCCTTAGAATCGAATCTCCTCTGACTATAGCCCTTCCACTCTTTTTCCCGCCCTTCTGAACATCAGAGCCAGCCATGGTGCCATGAACCTGGCTACTGTTGCCTTCCCCTGGTGAGCCATCTCCCTCAACAGTATCCAAAACGGTATACCTGTTTTGGAGGGAGATGACTGCAGGGGACACCTGCGCTGCCTTCCTGCTCTTTCTCTGCCTTTTGGTCACCCATTTCCTTTCTCCCTCAGCAATCCTAATCTGCGGTGTGACCAATTTGCTAAATGTGCTATCCACGACCTCCTCAGCATCGCGGATGCTCCAAAGTGAGTCCATCCGCAGCTCCAGAGCCGTCATGAGGTCTAACAAGAGCTGCAGCTGGACACACTTCCAGCACGTGAAGGAGTCAGGGACATCAGCCGTGTCCCTGAGCTCCCACATTGAGCAAGAGGAGCATAACACGGGTCTGAGATCTCCTGCCATTTTTAATCTTAAGCTTAACTTAGTCTAAATAAGAGCATTATAAGGCAAAATTTGACACTGAACCACATAAAGAAATATTAAGGTTAAGGTTCAAAAAGCTTGATCAAAGAGGTAGATTTTAAGGAACATTGTGAAGGAGGGGAGAGGAAGAAAGGTGGAGAGGTTTAGAGGGAATTCCAGAGCTTGGGGATTTGGCAGCTGAAGGCACTTCAGGTAGTGCTGAAGAGGCCAGAATTAGAAGAATATAGCAATCTCCAGGGGGTGGGGCAGGGGGGTGGATGGAATTCAAAAATGAGGATCAGATTTTAAAAATTGAGCCATTAAATGATGTGCCAGGAGAGGACTGTGAGTTCAGACACAGGCAGCAGAATTTTGGATGTACTCATGGTTCCAGAGGTATGTGCTCAAATCTTTGAGTGAGCTTTGAACCTATAGCCTTCTGGCCCAGAGTCAAGCTGACACTGCATGTTCTGGTACTGAGTCATTCTAAATTGAGGTTTTCCAGGTTCCATAGTTACTGACAGCCCAGGGATACCTAATCCAGGGCGCTATTCATGCTGGATGAGCGAGTGGGCAAGTTTTGGAAGGCTTTTGATGTGAGGAACAACATTGGAAAGCTTGTTGCTGAACTGCAAACTTTGGCTGGAAGTTTTATTCCTTCACTTGTCCAATGTCTTTGGCAAATTGTTCTATTTCCAGTACTACCTGACTAACCAACGAAGTTATCAGACCAAAGGTCAAAAGTGGAATCCTCCAATACCATACCATGGTCGTTTACCCATTAAGCTGGAGGGATCCCGACTGTGACAGGACAGCAAATTAAAAGAAAAGATTAATTTTTTCCTTTGCCTGAAATAAAAATTTCAGAGAATTCCACAATTCTGCATCTTCTATTCTGTTAGTAATGATAATTACAAAAAGATCCTCTTTATTTTCAGAGGAAGCCTCCAGGTATCTTATACAACTATAGGAATGGTAAACTGTGTGATCATCCCAAAATGTTTCCGAACACTGCTGAGCACGATGCTCGGACAACCGTCTGTTCTATTTCCGACAGCTGATGAGGTATGTAATGACAATAAAAGCAGCATTGGATGCCTTGTTTCTATCTAGGATTTTACATTAAATACTAGTGAACTAAGGTTTTTGAAGGCGACATTGTCAGCAGCTTACTTATTTGCAAGGTAACATTTTTAGAGATGAAAAAATAGGAGTAGAATTTGGAGTGCTGGCGTGCATCTCAATTGGCTGTACATGGATCAAAATAACCTAGAAGAATCGGAAGCATTTCAAGTCACAAAACTGGATTCTAATTTACAGTAAGCCTTGTCTTTGTCATACCACAGAGTGGTGCAATTGTCTTTAAACTGTACAGGAATTACTTTGTATTTGCTTGTCTACAATTATATAAACCATGTCATTCTTTTCATGTCATTCTTGCTCATTACTTGCATTACAGAAAATTTAATTCATACTTAAATCAATCAAAATTTGTAAATAAAAAAAATTCATTGAAGAGCTATTGTCATGCGTCAGGCTTGGATTTTCTGTTTGTCCTCCCCACAGCTGTGCTTTGTGGTTTTCAGTCAAGTTGATGATTCAGCTCTGGGCCAAAGGTCTTGGGCTGAGCTGAGGATGGAGCCTAATAGAGTAGAAGATCTTCATTGGTTGACATGTTGCAGTATTGGGTATGGAGCTGGGTCTTCGGGAGTTAAGTACAATTTAGGATCAGAGGCCGAAGAATAGCTGGGGCCCAGGGCTAAGGCTGTGGGTGCGAGAACTTAGGGCTGAGCCAGTGTTGGGATAAAGCTTGAAACCTGTTCTTGGGCAGAGTGTTGGTCCCCCTGCATATGAGCTTGGACTGCATTCTGGGCTCAGTCTGAGGTTGCTTGAAGATATTGAAGAGGTCTTGGAGATGCAGAATCGATGTAGGGTTTAATCTCTCTGCGTGAAGGATGAGCACAAATTAATCACATCACAAGGAGGGATTTGCAAGGATGTGGGCATATTTCTGAACTTGACGATGCGGCTCATCTTTTTCTTGTGGTTGGAACCCATCTAAAACACTGTCCATCTGATTGGCCTTTGTGAACCACATCATCACTAATATATCTTTAGTTATCAGTTGCCAGTCAGTTGCAAGAAATTGGACATATTTTCTTCATTTATATTCCAGAATATTAACAATAATGAACTGAAATTTAAATTTTGTTTATCATGCATATGAGCACGTAAGTTTAGAATTAACAGTGACTGAAGTCTATTTGCTTCCACACAATGTTTTTAAAACAATACAACTCATGATTGATAATTGGACAGGAGGAAATAATGTAACAGTAGATGGCAACAGAACAATTGAGCTGCGTTCAGGGTTCATCTGAACACAGTGGGCTGGATTTTACCAAGCCCACAACACTGGGCTCCGTGGTGGGGTGGGGGGTGCTGGTAGATGGCTGCGGCAAAGGTCTGCCTCGGTGCTGGATGCTGGGAGGGCCCGGTCCAACCCCCTCAGCAGCAGCGAGGCTCTGTGGCGGCCCCCCCGCTTCTGGGTGACGAGACCTGCATCTACATATTTAAATCAATGAAATGAATAAAATAAATTAACTTGCCCTCAATCTTCCAGGCCCACCGCAAACCTCAGCACAGCGGCTGGCACTCTCGCGTGTCATGCTGGTGGGGAGGGTGGAGTTATGATTTTCAGTGCGGTGGGGGGCACAGGGTCAAATCAACATAATGAGTGTCGGGGATGGTGGGAAGGGGTGATTTTTAAACTTTGTGCAGTCTGCCGGGGTGGGGGTGAGGGGAGGTCAGATTTAAAAGTTATGTGTTTTGGCTAGGAAAGACAAATAGTTAATGTAATTGTTATGGGGAGGGTGGGAAAAGAGCGTTAGAATTTTATTTGATAAATTTTATGGAGGGGGTATCTCTTCAAAAAGTTAAATATGCTGGTTGGGCTGATTGCCTTTTAAATATGGTGCCAGTGCCTGCACACAGGCGGTTGATGCCATTGCTTGCATCACACACCCAGCCCCCTCCATTTGATTGAGGTGATTCTTTGTTACTCAGCCCTTCCTTTCTGTTCTGGAGAGTGTGCGGAACATAATTTTTTTTCACTAATCACTTGCAATTATTCAATAATCTTGTACAAAGAATGTAACAACCTTGTATGAATGCAATTAAGCATAAAAGACATAGTACACTTTGATGTCAGCTGCAGGGAGAAAATAAATAATGTCATCTGACATTGCTTGTCTTATCAATAATAATAGAGATCATGTCGTGATTTTTAAAACTTTAATTTCAGCTCTGAATTAAAATGACTGTTTAAGTTAGACTCTGAAAGTTTGTGATATCATCTGAATATAGTAATTAGATTAATGTGTTTTAATCATTTGCAAGAATCCACTATTCTCTGAATAACTAACACATTTTAGATTGAAGTTCCAAATGTAATTGTTCTTGGACCCCTGCAGTTGTGATCTGGATTTTTTAAATTGATTGTTTTATGGGATTTATTTTAACTCATTATCCAGCATTTTGTGTTTATTGAATGCTTCTAAAATTACAGTGTTTAACATGGTGGATGTGGAATTACAGATAGGTGCTTGTTTTTTTGACTAATTGGTTGTTATTTTGCTAATTTTGTTAGTCTTCACTGTCTTCTGTCTGCTTCGTATGTTCTTCAATCAGAAAATTAAACTGCAATGCCAAGATACATCTTTTTCATCAAGATAATTGCATAAATTTGCTTGGTGTGTAATAATCCATGCTACACATTAGGCAGGAAACAGCTGTACATGAACTTAGAATACAGTTCATGTTACATAATGCTTTGTGCCATTATTGCTGCTATTTGTTATGTCTTCATTTTCTTGCTTTGTCAGTGTCTGGTTAACAGAATAACTTGTAACACGTAACCATCATTTTACTTGCAACTTCATTCCATTTCTTAATGGTTGCATAATAAGATTTTGGCCAACAGAAACAAGTATATTTCCTGTTACCCTTTGAGACAACTACCAAAAAATGTCAGATAACGTGAAGTTACACACGATCGTAAATGTGTCGTGCCACAGTTGTAACTTTGCTAAATGAGGGCAAAAGGTTTAAAAAGTTCACAGAAAAGAGGATTTTGTGTTTGAAATGGATCACATTTTTTTATTATTTTGATAGCTTTCTCCAGTACATATTGCTTGGAAATCCTTTTGTGAGGAAAGGCAGACATTGTTTATGAATAGAGAAATCCTGGCAAATACATCTTTGGCAGAAAATAGTGAATTTGAAATGCTTGCAGTCAGATTTTCCACATTGGAGTTCTTGAACATGATTTGCTCTTATTGATGGCTTCATAATTCTAGGAAACTGCAATAGATAGACATAAATGTATGTTTGGATGTGACAATTCTGGGACAGTTAAACCCACAAAATACATAGGGCTGGGTTTTGTATCCCCACCACAGGAATCAGCGGTGGGCGCGAAACATGACGGCCATCCCCCATGGGACCCGTGCTGCCGTGCCAACGTGATTATGTAGAGGGCAGCCATTTTACATATTCACAGCAGCAGCTCCCCCACCCCCACCAAATCATGTGCAGGTCGGCATTGGCAACACTGTTTCTGACATGACTGATGCAGAAGCGGGTGCTGTCGCCATTTTTAAAAGGCTGCCACCCCTGTAGGCAGTTCAACCAAGTACAGAGTTGTCCCCTCCTCCCCACTTCCCCATACACAAACTGCAGCATTCACCCCTTTCCCTTTTTCCTCCCCCCCCCCCCCCCCCCCCCCACCCACTCACCCGCCGACCCTACCCACGAGAGTGCAGAGTTGACATGTTCCACACCTCGGTGGTGCCAGTTTTCCCTAGAGAGGAAAGTGAAGGCGCGCGAGTGCTGCTAGTCACGCTGAGGTTTGGGGACTGAAGGTAAGATTGCTGCGGTTTCTATTTTAATGTATCATGTTATTTAAATATGGGAAGTTGGGTCCCGCCACGGAGCGTCGCTGCTGCTGGGAAGATTAGGCCCTGCACTCCTGGCGTCTGGTTCTGTGGTGGCCACTGCTGCTCCTATTTTCTGGCCTCCTCCTCCACGGAACCCGACATCGGGCTGGGAACAAAATCCAGCCCATCGTCACATGCAGCACATGTACCCAATTTCAGTTGTATTAATGAAGCTGCACCAGGTTACCACTATTAAATACATCAATGAATACTATTCTTTTCTTTCTTTTTTCTTTCTTTCTTTTGGGCCTCCTTATCTCGAGAGACAATGGATACGCGCCTGGAGGTGGTCAGTGGTTTGTGAAGCAGCGCCTGGAGTGGCTATAAAGGCCAATTCTGGAGTGACAGGCTCTTCCACAGGTGCTGCAGAGAAATTTGTTTGTTGGGGCTGTTGCACAGTTGGCTCTCCCCTTGCGCCTCTGTCTTTTTTCCTGCCAACTACTAAGTCTCTTCGACTCGCCACAATTTAGCCCTGTCTTTATGGCTGCCCGCCAGCTCTGGCGAATGCTGGCAACTGACTCCCACGACTTGTGATCAATGTCACACGATTTCATGTCGCGTTTGCAGACGTCTTTATAACGGAGACATGGACGGCCGGTGGGTCTGATACCAGTGGCGAGCTCGCTGTACAATGTGTCTTTGGGGATCCTGCCATCTTCCATGCGGCTCACATGGCCAAGCCATCTCAAGCGCCGCTGACTCAGTAGTGTGTATAAGCTGGGGGTGTTGGCCGCTTCAAGGACTTCTGTGTTGGAGATATAGTCCTGCCACCTGATGCCAAGTATTCTCCGAAGGCAGCGAAGATGGAATGAATTGAGACGTCGCTCTTGGCTGGCATACGTTGTCCAGGCGTCGCTGCCGTAGAGCAAGGTACTGAGGACACAGGCCTGATACACTCGGACTTTTGTGTTCCGTGTCAGTGCGCCATTTTCCCACACTCTCTTGGCCAGTCTGGACATAGCAGTGGAAGCCTTACCCATGCGCTTGTTGATTTCTGCATCTAGAGACAGGTTACTGGTGATAGTTGAGCCTAGGTAGGTGAACTCTTGAACCACTTCCAGAGCGTGGTCGCCAATATTGATGGATGGAGCATTTCTGACATCCTGCCCCATGATGTTCGTTTTCTTGAGGCTGATGGTTAGGCCAAATTCATTGCAGGCAGACGCAAACCTGTCGATGAGACTCTGCAGCCATTCTTCAGTGTGAGATGTTAAAGCAGCATCGTCAGCAAAGAGGAGTTCTCTGATGAGGACTTTCCGTACTTTGGACTTCGCTCTTAGACGGGCAAGGTTGAACAACCTGCCCCCTGATCTTGTGTGGAGGAAAATTCCTTCTTCAGAGGATTTGAACGCATGTGAAAGCAGCAGGGAGAAGAAAATCCCAAAAAGTGTGGGTGCGAGAACACAGCCCTGTTTCACACCACTCAGGATAGGAAAGGGCTCTGATGAGGAGCCACCATGTTGAATTGTGCCTTTCATATTGTCATGGAATGAGGTGATGATACTTAGTAGCTTTGGTGGACATCCGATCTTTTCTAGTAGTCTGAAGAGACCACGTCTGCTGACGAGGTCAAAGGCTTTGGTGAGATCAATGAAAGCAATGTAGAGGGGCATCTGTTGTTCACGGCATTTCTCCTGTATCTGACGAAGGGAGAACAGCATGTCAATAGTCGATCTCTCTGCACGAAAGCCACACTGTGCCTCAGGGTAGACGCGCTCGGCCAGCTTCTGGAGCCTGTTCAGAGCGACTCGAGCAAAGACTTTCCCCACTATGCTGAGCTATTACACTGCTTAAATGTGCTGTTTTCATGTTCTTCATTATGCAAATTTTTATCGTAAATTTAACTGTAATCGAAGTGTGCAATTTTGAGTGCATTTTTGGAGCAATTTCCAGATTCTGTTCAAAGTGGAGATACTACTCAAATGTGTGAAGCCCTTTATGCCACTCGATGTGTTTAAACTCTTTTTATATAGGTGTTTTTGTTTCATTATGAAAATAGCCTCAGAACCATTTCAGATATCTTTCAGTCTTCCAGCGCAAAGAGATGTCCACGACCGAGTGTTGGAGACTGACACATTCCAAGGTCCAGGACTATGTGCTGAGGGACGCACTAAAGCTTTGGGCAGCCGCTACAAAGGCTCAATGGGGAAAGACCACTGTGTAAGGTCCTCCCACCAAAGTGAACTGCTGGGCTGGACCCATGGGAAACCCCTCAGGCTGTACACACCAGATGTGGGTTTGCTGTAAAATGTACGTGGCATGTAAAATGGAATGGAAGTGTTGTGAGGCAACTTATTCCTGTAATGAAGAAAACTGATTTCCTTTGCACTTTTTGGAATGTCAACTTGGTGCTGTTTTGAACTGTTTAGTAATGCATTTTTTTTTTTTTACAGATTTTTATGAATAAAGTATATTTTTGGGATAAAGAAATTTCAATTACGTTTCCGTCTTTTTCACCATCAGGTGCTGGGACCCGAGCACTTTTTGATGCTTAGTGTGACACATGCTTTGGTTTTGGGGTACAAACCGCCTCATCAGGTGCTAATGTTCAAGCTATGTTAGCTTGGATATCAAGCTGCAACTTCGCTATGTTTTCGGAATGCACAAAATTGTGAAGTGACTGTTGATGTTTTTATATATTAATGGTGCTATATAAATGTAATTTGTTAATGCCGTTGTGGGTTGATGGGCAATAACAAAACATATATTTTCCTAATTTTTTTCATTCAGTTTTTATTTGCGTTTTCTTGAGCTTTTCTCCACGTGGTAGAGGGGAGAGTCCTGCACGGAAAGATAAGCTTGCTGAAGGAGAATAAAACTAATTTGGGCAACAGATGCACTTTTTCTTAAAGGAACGTGTTCCCTGCATATGGAGCCAAAATGGCCATATGCTTCCCAGTAGGTTGCACAAGAGGTTCTTCATGAGGTTCAACAATTAATGGTGGTAGACTGCTCACTTGTGGAGAGGTTCAACAGCAAAAGCTAATGTTATTCTCAGCAAATGACCATAAATTCACATTTTCCTGCAGGAATCACAAATAGTGATTTTTTTTTTTTCTGTGTCCTCTAGCACAGGAAAATTAAGGCGAATCTGATTTGACCACTGCTGCTTTGGCTGACATCTCTGCTAACTCAACACAGGCCAGTAATAGATCTCCTGGTCAGCAGAGTTACGTTCTGATGGCAGCATTTTCCATCTAAGCAATCGGCTCAGTCCCATGAAGCTCCCATGGAAGCTACACCTCGTACTTATTACGTTTATTTTCAATGGGAATTGCAGGCCAGCAACAATTAACATCCTGGAATTGTTTTAGTAAAAGTGGACTATGCCATTAATGGTTGCAGTAATTTACTGTAGAGTTATGGCAGTTAGTTCAATGCTGTTTTTCAAATTTGTGTAAAAGGAGGAACAAGATGAAAGAAGGGATGTTTGAGAGATGCTTTTACATGAGATTGCCTGCATTTACATAACCCAAGTAACCATATCTACAGGCTCAGGTACATCTTACTGGTGATATCAGCAAAGAAGAGCAATTGGAAAAAAGACCTTGGGTTGTTGAAAGTGCTTTATTGAAGGGTAGCCACTGTTAGAGTGCAGGAAATATGGGAGCTGATTAGTGCACAGCAAGCTCCCCCAGACATGCTGTGACAATGACCAAATAATCTGTTTTGCTGCTGTTGATTGAGGGATAAATATTCTCCAGGAAACCAGGAATAACTCCACTGCTCTTAGAGATAGTGCTCTGTGATCTTTTCCACTTGAGAGAGCAGACAGAGCCTCCATTTAATGTCTCATTTGAAAGATGGCAGCTCTGACAGTGCAGCACTCCTGCTCTGGAATGTTAGTCTTTTTATGCTCAAGTCTGTGCAGTGGATTGTCAATTCACAACCTTCTGACTTCGAGACAAGAGTGTGACCAACTGAGCCATGGCTGACACTGGTGGAGCTTTAGATTCATCAGCGAGGCAGTTTGTTACGAGTGCATCCATTTTATTAAATTATGAGGATTTGTGTATTAAAACGTGTGTGTTCTTTTAGAAAAGAGGTCATCAGAAGGTCTTTTGGACTGAAGTTGTAAATAAACAGTTACTGGAAGGCACCTGTTTTCAGATAAATACCCAGCAGGGGGCTTGTTTGACTTGGAAGATGTTGACAGAGAAGTGACAGGTCAAGATTTATAGTGGTCAGGAGGCTTGACTGCTGAAGTTTTTGGTTTTGTTTTCGTCAGGCAGTTGGGATATGGACAATGGTTCGAAAGACAGTTGGAGAAAACTTGCCAAGGGAGCAAATCAGAGCTTAGTCTGTTCCAACTCTTTGAAAAGTCTGCTAGTTTTGCATCTCTGAGAAGCAAGTGTAAAAAACAGACTGAAACTGTTGCTGCAGTTTTCCTGGAAAGCCTGTCCAAACTGATCTTCAACGTCGTCAGATAAGAACTGTTCTCGGAAGATCCCAGTGACGGCCATCTTTGCGTATTTGGGATGCCAAACCAAAACAAAGGACGTTTGACATATTTTCAGATCTTTTTTTCTTCAAGCATTAGCAAGTATCTGGGCCAAGTTTTCTTTTTGTCTTTTTTTTTGTAAGAGTGCGAAAGAGTAAACCTCTTTATTTTGTCAGTTAACTGGTGTGTGTGCATGCGTGTGTGTGAGGGGCTAAGGTAAAAAAGGAACTTTTATATGTAAATGTGTGTCAATGCTTTGCTTCATCACTGGTTGTCTCTTGTTTTATAATAAACTGATAATTTTGTTGTTTATTGAAGTAACCTGGTTGGTGTGTTTTATTCTGGGTTAAAAATAGTCTGTCGAGAAAATGATTTAAATATACATTGTGACCTGTGGAGAAGTGGAACTAGAAAAACAATGTTGTACTCCCGCCTTGGTCATAACAAGTTGGAGAACTGTGCGAGTAGTCTGGCAGTCCACAGCTGTGGTTGACTCTGACTTTTATCTGCCCTCTGAGATGATTAAGCAAGCCACTCAGCTGCCAGGGGCATTGAGGGATGGGCAACAAATGCTGGCCTCGCCAGCAATGCTCACATCCCATGAAACAAATTTTTAAAAAAACTATGCCTTTTCCTGGTTTTGGGTTACAGTAGGGAATATTTTCAATATCAGGCAATTCACAGTTGGCAGATTTGTCAAACAGGTGATAGATTTATTCGACAGGAGAGTCAACTTATTCAATACCTTTCCCACTGAACAATAGTAGTCCAACAGGGTTGTCCAGTTGCAGCATATTGCACAAAATTCTGGAGTCACTAATTTTGGCAATGTGACCATCAGGTCCCCTCACAATGATGACAGGCCTACACAAGCCGAAAGGGATTCTAATCCAACAGTGTTCATTTGGTCAGTGATCAGGAACATGGGATCATGCAAATCACCGCTGGGTTTCCAAGCAGCCATTATGATGCATTAATAAAATGGCAATCATCGGTGCCACATTTACTTGAATTTAAAGTACAGCAGTAATCATGGTCTTTATGATTAATGGTTTCCTTGCACTCGTCATGGACAGAAGCAGACAGCAGACACAAAAAAGGCACAGACCGTGAGGATTATTCCAAGTCATACTGTTAGGACCAAGGTGGGAGGAGTGCACTGTTAATTCAATCCCACTTGTCCATGGGTCTCAGCATATCAAAAAATTTTCCCACCAACCTAACAAGAGCCAATTGCATACTGTATTTGTCCCCCAGAATAAAGCACACCAACAAGGTTTCTTTTGTCATCAACAAATTAACAATTTATTATTAAAACAAGTCTTAACCAATAATTAGATAAATCGATAGAGGAAAAGCTCATTATTTCCCAAGCCCTTATGCACACACCCATACATTCGAAAAGAAACTGGTTAACCCAGGAGAAAAGGATTTTTGGTTTACAGCTGTTTCATTTGATTAAAATGAATAATAAAATAAATTAGTTTGTCATGTTCTGGTCGGAAGTTCTTCGGTTTGGTGCGGTGTCCCAGAGTCGAATAGTCGGATGCCACTCGAAGTCTCTCCAGGCGAGGTTAATCAACAGTCTGTGATGGGTAGGTGATCAAGGCAATTCAACTGCAGCAGGCTTCACAGAGGTCTTCCTTCAGGGGTGTAGTAACAGGTCTTCTTGGGTTTTACCATAGCAGTAGAAGATTTCTTCAGATTTCAGGATTTTTTAAATACAGGAAGCAACAGGAACCACACTTGATGCAGGGATTCTTCAGAGACAGGAGGCAATAGGAATCTGCCACCTTTGAAATACAGGGTTTCTTCTCAAGAAATGCAGGATTCCTTTACAGAGAGAGGTAACACTTTTTTTCCTGGGGCTTACTCTCTGATCTCCAGGCAGGTCAAAACCAAATTTCAAATGCCAGCTTTGTCCAACTCACTTTTTTAAAGGGTGCAAAGTGAAAGCAAAACCTTCCTGAAAAGTCACATGTCCAGTCATAGAGTCTCCCTTGTCATTCAAAGAGTTGCTCTGAGGAGGTCAAACCCTGGCTGGTTTCCTTGAAATTGCCTGCTGTCCTGTCCTGTGCGAGTTGAACTTCCTTTCAGCTATTTGTAGGTATCAATATCCACTGAAAAATCCTTTTTCATTTTTTAAAACAGAATTCTAAGCTTTTAAGACAAAAATAAAAACCTTGTAACAATACCCCACTGATATGTTATGATTGCATTCAGGTACCTGAATGGGGCAGGGATTACCTTCAAGTAAAGGAAAATCATGCTTAACTAACTTGCTGGAGTTGTTTGAGGATAGAACAGAGAGGGTTGCTGAGGGCAATGCTGTTGATGTGGTGTACATGGACTAACAAAAGGCAATTGATACAGTGCTACACAAAAGACTTGTGAGTAAACTTGTAGCTCATGGAATAAGAGGGACGGTAGCAACAAGGATACGACAATGGCTGAGTGACAGGAAACAAAGAGTAGTGGTTAATAGATGTTTTTCGGGTTTGAGGAAGGTGTGCAGTGGAGTTCCCCAGGAATCGGTGTTGGGACCCTTGCTTTTCCTGATATATATCAATGACCTAGACCTTGGTGGACAGGGCACAATTTCAAAGTTTGCAGATGCTACGAAATTGGAAGCGTTGTGAACTGTGAGGATAGTGTAAAACTTCAAAAGGACATAGACAAGTTGGTGGAATAGGCAGACAGGTGGCAGATGAAGTTCAATGCAGAGAAATGAGAGGTGATTAATTTTGGTGGGAAGAACTTGGAAAGACAATGTAGAATAAAGGGCACAATTCTAAAGGGTGCAGGAGCAGAGGGACCTAGGTGCATTTGTGCATAAGTCATTAAAGGTGACAGGACAGGTTGAGAGAGCAGTTAATGAAGCATGCAGTATTCTGGGCTTTATTAATGGAGGCATCGAGTACAAGAGCAAGGAAGTTACGTCGAACTTGTATAAGAAACGAGTTCGGCCTCAGCTGGAGTATTGCGTCCAGTTCTGGGCGCCACACTTGAGGGATTTAGAGAGAGTACAGAAGAGATTCACGAGAATGGTTCCAGGGATGAGGAATTTCAGTTATTTAGATAGATTGGAGAAGTTAGGCCTGTTTTCCTGGGAGAAGAGAAGAATGAGAGGTGATATGAGTGTTGGCAATCTCTGCAGCTGCCACTCATTGAAACACTGCCCATTGCTCACTTCTCTTTTCTGATGTCACTTCATCTGTTGCCATAAATTTTCTAGAAACAGTACTTTGATTTTGCTGAACACTTGCATGTTTCTGCTTCAGCTGACAAACAAATTCACACCCTATCTCAGTTTGGTAACTTCTTGCTTTATCTTCTTATAAGTCAATGATTTGTTTTTGGCTTCTGCAAAATGGTGAATGACACCAACAAATTGCTACTGCAGCTTTTATGACAAATACTTGAAAGTTGGATTATCAGGTTGAAGGTGTCACATTTTTAAGATTTTGTTTCTGAAGGTTTACCACAATGTACATTGTCTTTATCGTAAATTTTCATACATTTGTTTTCATGGCAGACAAATACTATTGCAGTACTTAAAGTGTTAAATACTGTACATTCCATCCAGATCTGCAGCTCCCATTTTCTCTATTTCCATCCCCTCTTCTGCGAAAAGGTTATGATGAATTGACTGTGATTAAGTATTGCTTTCTGCAGCTGACCAGCTGACGCAAATTCACTGTTAAACTGCTTTAGTCGATCTCGGAGCTCAAGGCAAGATGGCTCTCAGTGAAGCAATCAGCTTAGAGTATCTAGCAGATGGAATTCCACCATTTGTCTGGTGGTCAGGCCGACAGCCACTATGTGTGGTCAGTGTCTTTGCTTGATTTATGAATATTGCTCAGCTAAACAAAAAAAAACATTGGTAAAAGAAAATAGAAAAGTTACAGTTAAAGTAAATTTATAAAATTTTGCACCTAAGCAGTTACAGTATCAAATGATAGATCACTCGAATGCTTTCGTAAGTGCCTGTGATATATGGTCATATTATCTGCAAAACTGTGTTACATGATTTTTCTTTATTGCTAGTGTTGGTGGCAGTCAGCAAAACAGATTACTTTTTAGGTCAAATCGATATGTATTTCATTTTCTGAGTTTTCAAACACACTTTCTACTATATAGACTTTCCAACACGATATCAAAACATACTGTAGATTCTCTCTGGAGCATTGCCTACCATTTCAACAAGAGTAGTTGTGCTTTGTTTTAACTTCAGACTGCTTCTGTTGCATCTGTATCAGAACTTTTTAGATTTTGGTAAAATGGAGTTTTTGTCCAAGTAACGGAAGTGCTGCACTCCATCTTTAAGTGTAAATTAAATAATTAACGCTTGAAAAAGAGAGGATGGTGCCTATCTGAAATCTATGGGGCTTCCTGAGGTCACAGACTAAGTCAGAGATCTGGAAAAAGCCTGCGTCGAATAAAAATATAGTGGCTTATTATTTGCCAGATCTTGGACTCCTGTAAATCAAGAGATCAAAATTAGGGCTGCAAACTTTGCCATGTCATATTGTTGAAGATTTTTTTCTGCATGAATTTACTTCTCGCCATTTTGTGGGTCAGCCAGAAAGTTAAATATGTTACCCGGATGACTTTCTGTCAGCAACTTCCATTAGATTCTCCACCATGACAAAGATCCTGACTGATATGAAAAATATATTGGGAATTTTTAATATACTCCAGCAACAGAGAATTTAACATAAAAGGCTGTCTTCTTTCTAAAATGTTATAGGAGTATTTAAGTGATTGGTGACTCTGGAAGTTAAACCTAATGATACCTGCTGCCAGTATTTTTTACCTAGTGAAGATCTGATGGATTTGATTTTTGTTCTTCACTCTCTGCAGAAGACTTAATTTGAATATGACACAAAATAATGTTCAAATAACAGATACTTTCCCCAGGTTTTCCATATTCTTTAAATTGTTTAAACATTGTTAGATCACAAATGACCATCTGACTTATTTCCAGATAAATTCCAGAAACCTGCCTCTGGTGGGAAACTGATTCAGATTCAGATTTTCAAATGGATAAGCCCTTAATTGATATCGAGACAGGTTTCCTGCCCACTGAGAGCCAGTGTGGCTGGGAATAGAGGTGGGTCAGATCAAGTGTGGGCCTCATGTAGATACCCTACTGCAGCCTTCATTGAGGCTGCTGTTTGTCCTGAGGGAGATGTCTGCATCTTTTGCCAAAATCTTCCTCTGCACCAGAGAGAAGTGAGATGTCACAGGGGTGCAGGAGGCCTGGCATGAGGGCTAGGGAAGACCCTCACTTCTTCAATGCCAACCTGGATCTCATGTTGGAGGCTGTGAGAGAGAGGAGGGAGGTCCTGTTCCTGGAGTGTGGCAGGAGGAGGCCATCTTGTCGTGCAGCAGGCCATCTCTATGTTCAATGTTATCCCTCTCCATCTCCTCTTGCTCCCCCTCTCTTCACTGCTGCTCTTTCCCCGATGAGCTGTCTCCTTCCAGGGCCTCACTTTCCTCAAGGTCCACACCTTTCTGGAGGGCTGTGTTCTGGAGAGTGCAGCAGACCACCACAATAACTCAAAACTTTTCAGGAGTTTATTGGAGGGTGCCATCCAACCGATCCAGGAATTGCATCTTCAGCAACCTGATGGCCTGCTCAATTGTTGGCCTGCTGAGCAGGTAACATTAATTATATTGCCTCTGTGCTTTTGTCTGGGGTTCCTGCAGAGGAGTCAGTTGCCATTTCTTGAATGGATTTCCCTTGATTCCTTAGATCCAGCTACGCAGTTCGGGAGATGGAGTGAATATCAGAGGCAGCCTGGACTGGTGGAGGATGAAGGAGTCCTGGCAGCTCAGGAAAGAGAGCACGCACATGGAGGAAACTCTTGTTATGGTTGCTAACCAGTTGGACGTTGAGAGAGTGGAAGCCTTTCCTGTTGACCGATCTCACTGGCTGGTCGCTGGGTGCCTTGATGGCAAGATCGACAAAATCGATGATGCCCTTCACCTGGGGGAATCCAATGATGGATTGAGAATTGGTTCACGGAAAGAAAACAGAGAGTAGGAGTAAATGGGTCATTCTCAGGTTGGCAGGCTCTGACGAGTGTGGTACCACATGGATCAGGCTTCAGCTATTCACAATCAATATCAATGATTTGGATGTGGTGACTAAATGTAATATTTCCATGTTTGCTGATGAGTCAAAACTAGGTGGGAATGAGAGTTGTGAGATGGATGCATAGAGGCTTCAAGGGGATTTTTACAGGCTAAGTGAGAGGGCAAGAACATGGCAGATAGAATATAATGTGGAAAAATGTGAAGTTATCTACTTTGGCAGGAAAGACACAAATGCAGAGTATTCCTTAAATGATGAGAGATTGGGAAGTGTTTATGTCCAAAGAGAACTGGGTGTCCTTGTTCGTAAGTTACTGAAAGCTAACATGGAGCTGCAGCAAGCAATTCGGGAGGCAAATGTTATGCTGGTGTTTCTTGCAAGAGGATTTGAGTACAGGAGAAAACAAGTCTTGTGCAATTGTATAGAGCCTTGGTGAGACCGCACAGTTTTGGTCTCCTTACCTAAGGAAGGATACACTTGCCATAGAGAGAGTGCCACGAAGGTTCACCAGATCGATCCCTGGGATGGCAGGATTGCCCGATGAGGAGAAATTGCAGAAACTGGCCCTGAATTCTCTATGGAGTTTTGAAGAATGAGAGGTGATGTCACTGAAACGTACAAAATTCTTACAGGGCATGACAGGGTAGATGTGGATTGGATGTTTCCCCTGACTGAGATGAGGAGGAACTTCTTTACTCAGAGGGTGGTGAATTCTCTATCCCAGAGGGCTATGGAAGCTCAGTCTTTGAGTATGTTTAAAGCAGAGATTGACGGATTTCTAAATACAAATGACATAAGGGAATATGAGGATAGTGTGGGAAAAAGGCATTGAAGTGGATGATCAGCCATGCTCATATTGAATGGCGGGGCAGGCTTGATGGGCTGAATGGCCTACTCCTTTTATAACCCTATGTTCCTTTGCTAGAGTAGCTTTTGTGTCAGGCGGGGTGACTTAATAAGACGTGAGGTAATATTTTGCGTACCCGACCGTGGTTTTATTTGAGATTAAGTCAGCAAACTATTTACGCTGGGCTGGCGTTCACCTGTCCTGTGGCGGGTTCCAGCTTTCCATACATTTGTACGGCATGAATACTCCTTACTTCATAATAATGTCAAATTAAATCCGACCTGCCAGATTAAGTCAGCGGTGCATGGGAATCTGGTGAATCAGGAATTTTAATGCACCAGTCCAAGTTGACTGCTGGATCCTGGGTGACGACGGTCATCCACTTTGGACATGGCTTTTGACACCATTGCGGCATCTGCAAAGTGCAGCTGAAGAGAGATACAATGCTGCTCACACTTCGACCAGTGCCATCGTGCTGAAAATGTATTTGCATTGCCTTGACCGGACTGGAGCAGCTATTCAGTACGCACCACAGAGGGTCTCATGAATAATCATTGCTTGGTTGTGCAATGCACAGCAGGCAATGCAATGTGGGCATATTTTGCATGTGGAGGAACAGAAGGAACAGCATTCCTGCTCAGATGAATATGAAGAGCCTCAGGAGGAGGACAATAATGTGAATGGGAATTTGATAGATGCAAGGGCCATTGAGAGACGTGCAAGAGACATCGGGGAGAACCTTATCTTTGGACGTTTCAGCCAAGAGTGAGGCACTTAGTGAATTAAAGCTCAAACATGAAAAAAAATTCAATTTCACGGAATGTTCACGTACATTTGTGAGTTGAATCATTACTGTAACCTAATCATTTACCATCAAAAATTGCACCTTAAGTGGTGATGTGGATAACACCCTGTTTGGAACTTCATTGTAAACTATCTGCGTCTCCTTGGAAATCGTGTCTTGCATCCAGGCATTACCCCTTGAACAAAGGCTGCTACACCGTTGCAGCAGTTTGATTAGACCAGCACAGCTCCTGTACAAAGCATGTAAGGGAGGGCCTGCAGAACTTGCATCGGAAGGCATGTTGCTATGGAATAGTGCAACAAATCATCAAGCTTCAAGCAGCTGTCATTGAAGACTGAACGCTCAAATGCCACAATGGTCATTTCCGAAAATCCTTTGTCAGCACAAATGTATTATTCCTTTCAGTTTGGCAACTTCAAATGATATATGAGAAGATATCAAAGATTAAATCAAATAAATGTATTTCAAAATATTATCATTTGCAGTTACACTATTTTAAACACCCTTCCCACCATTGTGCTCATAATTCGTTAATTTTCCTTTTCCTTCCACTGCATCTAGGTGCTACCCTGACATTTGCAGCTGAGATGGAGGCAGTCGGCTCATTGCGCTGCCCCGTTGCTGTGGATGACTGTGGTGGCTGTCCTGGAGGTATGGGGCATTGAGGGCTCCATCCTACTGGCATCTCCAGCACTGCTGCTTGAGCACCCCCCTTGGGCTCGCTCACTGGAGACAAGGGGGTCAAGGTCAAGGGGGAAGATGAGATGCTGTTTACCCCAGGGTGTACTGAGAGGAAGGCTCTGGGGCACCTGGCACACACTCCTCCTCCATCTGGGTGCACGATGGCACCTGCTGTTCTCCTTGAGGGGAAGGGGAAACTGCAGGGAGGTTCCAGGTTCCTCGTCCACCTCTCGCTTAGACAGTGCTGCATAGACCCCATGGCGACAGTAATGGAGCGCAGGTCGGAATGCATATGGGTTGGGGGCTCAACCAGACTCATGATGGAGCTTACCAAACTCTCCACTGAGGAAGCCATATACTCATGTGCCTGGGATATGGCACAGGTCATGGCTTGCATGGACTTCTCCATGGAACACGCAAATCCACGCCATGACCTCAGGCATCTCCGACTAATCTTCCCCATGATTTTGCTGCACTTCCAGCATCGAACAGAGGATCATCATCAGCATGGATCTGAAGGGGGCTTGGTCCCCAGCACTCCTCCAATTATCAGGGGGCCTGGCTGGCACATGTTCCTTCAGATGCTAGGATGTGCCTGTGATGTACCCACTCCATTGTGACCCTGCTTTTAATCTCAAACCCCCCTGTGGACCGTGTGAATTTCTGTGCTGGCAGAGGTGGAAGAAGAGGCAGGTGACGGTGCACCCTCTGGGGCATTGATGGAATCTTCCCCAGAGGCAGTGTCTTGGGCCTCGCGGCGTTCCGTCGCTCACGTGCAGGTACCTGCTGTGGAAAAACAGAGGCACATTAAGCATCATCACAGCATGAGATTGACACTTTTCACATGTTGCTCCTGTGTTCACATATGGCTGCAACAGTAAAGTTGATAATTCATCCTTGCGCCATGACGATCCTGCCTTGCCCTCTGAAATTGCTCTTCCACCCATCTCTCCGGCCATCTCTGCTACCTTCCCCTCTGCGAGGGTCTGGATGCTTATTTCAGGCACTCCTCCATCTGTTTTTTTGCAGGGGACCATGTTTATGTAATAACATGTCGAATGATGCCTCACACCCATTGTCTACAAGCATCAATCTCACTTATTCCAGACTGTCGGTCGCACATTGCATTCAAGTGTAAACAGATGCCAGACTTGGATATTCTGCAGAATCAATTGGTCTTTGGCACCAAGGCTGATCATGCATTCGAACATATGCAATGACTGCCCACTATCAAACATGCTCACACAGATCCAAGGATCAAAACATTTGTACAGTTTTGGCAATGTCACTTACCTTTGTCAATCTGAGCAAGTCACTGACCCATTTCCGACACTATACTCAGGTTTGACGAGTGACCCCATGGGTCAAAACCTCCTCCGCCACCTCCATTCAGACCACTTTGGACAGGTGGGAGAGTCTTCCGAGTTTATTCCTTTGGAAGAGGACCTCGCACCTTTCCCTGTCGGCCTGGAGGAGAGCCTGCAGGGAGGCATCATTGAAGAGTAGATAGCAAAACATCTGGGATCTGGGGCTTCATAAATAGAGGCATAGAGTACAAAAGCAGGAAGGTTATGCTGAGCCTTTACAAAGCATTGGTTTGGCCACAACTAGAGTATTGGTCACTCTTGTTCAGGAGGGTTGTGAGGGAATTCGCTGCCTATGAGTTAATGGAAGTGGAGACAATGAATGATTTCAAATGGAAATTTGGATGGGCACTTGAGGGAAATAAACTTGCAGGGTTACCGGGATCAAGTGGATGAATGTGACTGATTGGATTGCTCTACAGAGCGCCGGCATGGACTCGATGGGCTGCATGGCCTCCTTCTATGCTGTTATGACGCTAACTGTGGGGCGGGACGCTGTCTTCTGGCTGCTGTTGTTGTGGGTGGTGGTGGTGACACAAGTCAATCCTGAAGGGGAATTGGTGCTAGGTTGGCAGAGATTGCAACGTGTGAGGAAGGGCAAACAAAAACAGCAATATTCATAATTTTCTGCAGACGATTAAACAATGGCGGCTGCTGATCCTCCAGCCTTGCAATGTGGAACGATTGATAGCTGTGACGTAAATGGTGCTATGAAGAATGACAGCGGGTTCCACCAATGTAAATCCGTTCCTGTCACATGATCTCATGTCTCCCATACCCGCTGCTGCAACAGTGATTTACATTTGTAATTGGGTGGGAAATGGCAAAAGGGCAGAAGTAGAAACAATGTGAGATGCATAAAACTGCCCATAGTGTCCTCCTCACAACTTGCTTTCCCACCGATGTTTGTATCATCCAAAAATTTGACGACAATACACTGTCCCTTCATCCAAATCATTTAATATAGATTGTAAATAGTTGAGGCGCAGTTTGCAGACTGGAAAATGTCCCATTTTTTCCAACTCTGTTTCCTGTTCGTTAGCCAATCCTCTATCCTTCCATATTACCTCCAACACCATGAACTTTTATCTTGTACAGGAACCTTTTAGTGGCACCCTCGTGCATGCCTTTTGGAAATACAAATACAGTACATTGCATGGTTTCCTCTCTGCTGTATCATTAGAGTCACAGGGCTGAATTTTTCCAGCTCCCAAGTTGTTCTGCTGCTGGGACCAAAAGCAGGCCCCGAGCCTGAGGGGATGGATGGCAGGATCCTGGGTGGGATTTTACCAGTGGCAGCCAATTATGAGGCCTCAGGCGGGAGACCACCCAATTGAGGATGGTGGCCCACCTCTCTGAGCTGCCGGCCCAATCAGAGGGACGTCGGTTTGGCAGCCTCAGCAGCGCTACTGATACAGGTGGCCGCAACTGAGACTGCAGGAAGAAGAGGGTGCCTCCATGTTGAGCTGCCCTCGAAGACTAGGTAAGCTAACCCGAGAATACTGAGGGAGGTAAGGGAAGAAATTGCTGGGGCCTTGACAGAAATCTTTGTATCCTCATTGGCTACAGGTGAGGTCCCAGACGACTGGAGAATAGCCAATGTTGTTCCTTTGTTTAAGAAGGGTGGTATGGATAATCCAGGAAATTATAGGCCGGTGAGCCTTACGTCAGTGGTAGGGAAACTATTAGAGAGGATTCTTCGGGACAGGATTTACTCCCATTTGGAAACAAATGAACTTATTAGCGAGAGACAGCATGGTTTTGTGAAGGGGAGGTCGTGTCTTACTAATTTGATTGAGTTTTTTGAGGAAGTGACGAAGATGATTGATGAGGGAAGGGCGGTGGATGTTATCTATATGGACTTTAGTAAAGCCTTTGACAAGGTCCCGCATGGCAGACTGGTGCAAAAGGTGAAGTCACATGGGATCAGAGGTGAGCTGGCAAGATGGATACAGAACTGGCTCAGTCACAGAAGACAGAGGGGAGCAGTGGATGGGTGTTTTTCTGAATGGAGGGATGTGACTAGTGGTGTTCCGCAGGGATCAGTGCTGGGACCTTTGCTGTTTGTAGTATATATAAATGATTTGGAGGAAAATGTAGCTGGTCTGATTAGTAAGTTTGCGGACGACACAAAGGTTGGTGGAGTTGCGGACAGTGATGAGGATTGTCAGAGGATACAGCAGGATATAGATCGGTTGGAGACTTGGGCGGAGAAATGGCAGATGGAGTTTAATCCGGACAAATGTGAGGTAATGCATTTTGGAAGGTCTAATGCAGGTGGGAAGTATACAGTAAATGGCAGAACCCTTAGGAGTGTTGACAGGCAGAGAGATCTGGGCGTACAGGTCCACAGGTCACTGAAAGTGGCAACGCAGGTGGATCAGGTAGTCAAGAAGGCATACGGCATGCTTGTCTTCATCGGTCGGGGCATAGAGTATACAAATTGGCAAGTCATGTTGCAGCTGTACAGAACCTTAGTTAGGCCACACTTCGAATATTGTGTGCAATTCTGGTCGCCACACTACCAGAAGGACATGGAGGCTTTGGAGAGGGTGCAGAAGAGGTTTACCAGGATGTTGCCTGGTCTGGAGGGCATTAGCTATGAGGAGAGGTTGGAAAAACTCGGATTGTTTTCACTGGAACGACGGAGGTGGAGGGGCTACATGATAGAGGTTTACAAAGTTATGAGCAGCATGGACAGAGTGGATAGTCAGAAGCTTTTTCCCAGGGTGGAAGAGTCAGTTACTAGGAGACATAGGTTTAAGGTGAGAGGGGCAAAGTTTAGAGGGGATGTGCGAGGCAAGTTCTTTACACAGAGGGTGGTGAGTGCCTGGAACTTGCTGCCAGGGGAGGTGGTGGAAGCAGATACGATAGCGACGTTTAAGAGACATCTTGACAAATATATGAATAGGAAGGGAATAAAGGGATATGGGCCCCGGAAGTGCAGAAGGTGTTAGTTTAGGCAGGCATCAAGATCGGCGCAGGCTTGGAGGGCCGAATGGCCTGTTCCTGTGCTGTACTGTTCTTTGTTTTTTCTTCGTTGTTTATAATTGGATTTGATGCATTTGGCAGACAAGTCGACCATCATGTGAGCGATCTCTGGCTGATTGTTAGAAGTATAAACCAGTGCTTGTAAACCACATACATATTGTATGAATATTTTTATTCTGCTGACTGTAATAGGTTGTTTCAGCTCCTCCAAACTAAGAGGATGCTCTTTATGTGCCCAAATTATGTCTTAGCTGTCATTTTGTTCTTCAAAACACAGGTTTCCAACTTTATGAAATCAAGGTGTGATTGGATTAAGGAGTCACCAAGTAACACAGCTGTAGGTATTGATGGAAATGAAACGTTAGATAGTATATCACTTGAAAGAGATTATGAGTAAATGAGTTATGGCAAGTGCTCTGTGTAGCACAGGCAATGAAATCACTGGTGGTAAAAGGTATTGCTACACGTCAATTAAGTTAGTGACAATTTCTTCTATTCCCATTTTTAGTAACGTGAATGATGAGCCATTCACTGACTGTGGAGAATTTTTCTTTTTATTTGTTTCCAGCATTTTGACTTTAAACTATGATCAGTTCTTCTTGACTAATAACATCCAAACAAATGGATTACATGAGTAGAAAAGTGTTCCTCTTGGTAATATTCTCTATGGCTCCTCAGGTGCATTGATAAAATATGAGAAATGATCAACAGTTGGCATGTCTACTAAGTAGGGCATTGCTTCATTTAATAAAGAAATAAAGAGTTTGCATTTATAGAGTGACTTTCAGCACATCCAAAGAATTTCACAGCCAATGAAATATGTTTGAAGTGGATTCACTGTTGCAATGTACGAAATACAGGGACAAAACTGTGCACAACAAGGACTGTGATGGAATACTCTTCACTTACCTGGATGCATGCAGCTCCAACAATACTGAAAACGCTTGACAGAATCCAAGACAAAGCAGCCTGCTTGATTGTCACCTCATTCACCACCTTAAACATTCACTTCCTCCACCACTATCACACAGTGGTAGCAGTGTGTGCTACCGACAGAATGCACTGCAGTAACTTGCTCAGGCTCCTTTGACAGCACCTTCGAAACCCACGCTCTCTACAACTTAGAAGGACAAGGGCAGCAGATTCATGGGAACACCACCACCTGCAAGTTCCCTTCAAGTCACTCATCTTCCTGACTTGGAACTATATCGCCGTTCCTTCACTGTTGCTGGGTCAAAATCCTGGAACTCCCTCCCGAACAGCATTGTGAGTCTACCTACACCACATGGACTGCAGCGGTTCAAGAAGGTGGCTCACCACCACCTTTTCAAGGCCATTAGGGATGGGCAACAAATGGTGGTGTTACAGACTATGTAATGGTCACTTCTGTCAATGCTGTGGTGGACAGATGTACCTGGAAAAGATAGATTGGTGAGGACAAGATCAGATGGGTTACTCTCCTGGAGGGATTCCCTTACCTTCTGACTCCAGTCCAGTTTGGTGGCCATGCTATTCAGGATTTGGCCTGATCAGTGTGAAGGTACTGCTGAGCCACTCCTAGTGATTGATGGTCCTTTTCTCAGAGTACATTCTAAATCCTTTCAGAACTTAGTGCAAGTCATGTTCAACCTGGAGGAGTGGAGTAAAGTGGCTGTCAGCAGGGGGTTTCCTTTGTCTGACCTGAAGCCATGAGACTTCATAGGCTCCGAAGTCAATGTTGAAGACTCCAAGCCACTCCCACCTGACTGTCTGTTAACCTATTTCCAACTCTGGTGCTCTATCCAGGACATTCCCAGGGATAGTGATCAATCTGCCAATCTACCTTTTCCAGGTACATCTGTCCACAACAGCATGACAGAAATGACCATTACATAGTCTGTAAGAAGACAATGTCTTATCTCCACTATGAGAATATTCTCCATCATGTACTGTGGCACTACCATGATGCTCAGTGGGACAGCTAAGATCAGATCTAGAAGGCAAAAACTGAGCATTTAGTGATCAATGAGTCTGGGGTGTTGACGAGCAGATTCAGTTTTTGGAGCATAACATTGTCAACCTATTGCTGTCCCAGTTTGTGTACCAGCCCGCATATGTGAGTGAGGGGGACTTCAAAGATTAACAGGGTTATGCATGCCTTAGGGCTGGATTTTACGACCCTCTGACATCGGGTTTCTTGGCTGGGGGGCTGGGCAATGCCTCCGGAAGAGGGCTGCCACCCACCCTGACGCTGGGAGGGCCCAGCCTGATATTGCCGGTGGCGGAGAGGCCTCGTGGTGGCCCCCGCACTGCTCGGTGACGGAACATAGAAACGTAGCAGCAGGAATGGCCATTCAGCTCATCAAGCCTGCTCCGTCATTCAGTACGATCATGGCTGATCATCCGTTTGAATGCCTTTTCCCCACACTATTCCTGTATCTCTTTGTCATTGGTATTTAGAAATCTGCAATTCCTACTTTAAAGATACTCAGTGACTGAGCTTTCACAGCTCTCTGGGGTAGAGAATTCCAAAGATTCACAACCCTCTGAGTCAAGAAATTTTTCTTCATATCTGGTGGTTTCCCGCTTACTTTGAAATTGTGTCCCCTGGTTCGAGACTTTCCAACCAGGGGAAACATCTACCCTGTCTCGCTCTTTAAGTATTTTGTAGGTTTCAATGAGATAACCTCTCATTCTTTGAATCTCTGGAGAATACAGGCTCAGTTTTCCCAATCTCTCTTCATAGGACAGTCCCCCCCATCCCTGGAACAAGTCTGGTGAACCTTTGTTGCACTCCCTCTATGACAATAATATCCTTCGTAAGGTAAGGGGACCAGAACTGCATTATTGACTTATTGACAAGGACACCTAGGTCCCTTTGTACATCTACACTTTCTAATTTCTTACCATTTAAAAAATGCTCTGCACATCTGTTCCTCCTACCAAAATGGATAACCTCACATTTTTCCACATTATATTCCATCTGTCACATTCTTGCCCACTCATTAAGTCTGTCCAAATCCCCTTGAAGCATCTTCCTCACAACACATATTCCCACCTAGTTTTGAGTCATCCGCGAACTTGGAAATATGACTTTCGGTCCCCACATCTAAATCATTGACATACATTGTGAACAACTGGGGCCAAGTACAACTGCGGCACAGTGGCGCAGTGGTTAGCACCGCAGCCTCACAGCTCCAGGGACCCGGGTTCAATTCTGGGTACTGCCTGTGTGGAGTTTGCAAGTTCTCCCTGTGTCTGCGTGGGTTTTCTCCGGGTGCTCCGGTTTCCTCCCACAAGCCCAAAGACTTGCTGGTTGGTAGGTAAATTGGCCATTATAAATTGCCCCTAGTATAGGTAGGTGGAAGGGATATGTAGGGACAGGTGGGAATGTGGTAGGAATATGGAATTAGTGTAGGATTAGTATAAATGGTGGTTGATGGTCGGCACAGACTCGGTGGGCCGAAGGGCCTGTTTCAGTGCTGTATCTCGAAAAAAAAAAAGTACTGATCATTGTGGGAACCCACCAGTCACAGCCTGCCAATGTGATAATGACCCATTTCTTGCTACTCTCTGTTTTGTGCCTGTTAACCAATCCATAATCCATGCCAGGATATTACTTCCTATCCCATGTGCTTTAGTTTTGCTCACCAACCTCCTGTGAGGGACTTTATCAAAGGCCTTTTGAAAATCCAAGTATACTACATCCACCGGCTCCCCATTATCAATTCTGTTAGTAACATCCTCAAAAAACTCCCAACAGATTTGTCAAACATGATTTCCCATTCAGTTGACTGTGCCCAATCAGATCATTATTATCCAAGTGTCCATTTATCACATCCTTTCGAATAGATTGTAACATTGTCCCTACTTTTGATGTAAGGCGAACAGGTCTGTAGTTCCCTGTTTTCTCTCTCCCTCCCTTCTTAAATAGTGGGGTGACATTTGCTACCTTCCAATCTGCAGGAACTGTTTCAGAATCTAGAGAACTTTGGAAGATGATCACCAATGCATGCACTATCTCCATAGCTACCTCTTTCAACACTCTGGGATGTAGAATATCAGGTCCTGGGGACTTAGCAATCTTTAACCCCATTAATTTCACCAATACAACCTTCCTAACACTAATTTCCTTCAATTTTTCATTCTGCCGAATCTGTTGGATCTCTGGGATATTTCTTGTATCTTCCTCAGTGAACACAACACAAAGTAAAAAAATCATTTAGCTTCTATGCCATTTTCTCTATTCCCTATTATAAATTCACCTGACTCTGCCTGTAATGGACCCACATTTGTTCTCGCCAAATGTTTGCTTTTTAAGTACCTGGAGAAGCTTTTACAGTCCATTTTTATGTTTTTTGCCAGTTTACATTCATATTCTATTTTCCCTTTCTTTATCAGTTTCTTGGCCCTCCTTTGCTGTGTTCTAAAATCCTCCCAATCCACAGGTTTGCTACTATTTCTGGCAACTTGATAGGCCTTTCCTTTTAATCTTTTACAATCCTTAACTTCCTTTGTTAGCCACGGTTGACTGCCTTTACTTTTTTGGGTTTTTGTGCCTTGAAGGAATGTATAGTTCCTGTAAACTATAATAATTTTTTGAAGACCATCCATTTTCTGTGCATTGTCATACCTTTTAATGTATTTTCCCAAGCTACCTCAGCCAATTTGCCCCTCATACCTTCATAGTATCCTTTGTTCAAATTAACACCTGGCTTCAGATTGAACTACCTCACTTTCAAACAGAATGTAACATTCTATCATATTCTGGTCACTCATCCTGAAAGGTTCTTTAACAACAAGATTATTAATTAGCCCTTTTTCATTGCACAATACTAGATCTAAAATAGCCTGTTCTGTCGTCAGTTCCTCAACATTCAGCTCCAGAAAATCATCCCTAACACACTCCAGAAACTCATCCTCCACAGCATTTTTGCTCATTAGGTTTACGACCACATGAATAAAGAGCAGAAGTAGGCCATTCAGCCTCTCGAGTCTGCTTCGCCATTTAATAAGATCATGGCTGGTCTGTTTCTGTCTCGAGTTCCACATGTCCCATCAATCCTGATAATCTTTGATTCCCTTGCCTAACAAGAATCTATCTACCTCTGCCTTATAAATATTCAATGATCCCACCTCCACCACCTTCTGAGGCAGAGAATTCCAAAGTCGTACAATCCTCTGAGAGAAAACATTTCTCTTCGTCTCTGTCCCAAAAGGGCGACCCTTAATTCTAAAACAGTGCCCGCTAGTTCTGGACTCACCCACAAGAGGAAACATCCCCTCCACATTCACCCTATCAAGACCGTTCAGGATCTTGTATATTTCAATCAAGTCTCCCCTCACTGTTCTGAACTCCAATGAAAACAAACCCAGTCTGTCCAGCCCTTCCTCATAAGACAATTGCTCATTCCAGGTATCAATCTAGTAAACCTCCGCTGAACCGCCTCCAACGCATTCACATCCTTCCTTAAATAAGGAGACCAAAATACACACAGTATTCGAGATGTGGTCTCACCAGTGCCCTGTATAACTGAAGCATAACATCCTTTTATTTTCAATTCCTCTTGTAATAAAGGAGAGCAGTATATTAGCCTTCTTTATTACTTGCTGTACTTTAGTTTAGTTTAGTTTAGAAATGGGTCATTATCACATTGGCAGGCTGTGACTGGTGGGCTCCCACAATGATCAGTACTTTTTTTTTTTCGAGATACAGCACTGAAACAGGCCCTTCGGCCCACCAAGTCTGTGCCGAACATTAACCACCCATTTATACTAATCCTACATTCCTATCACATCCCCACCTGTCCCTATATATTTCCCTACCACCTACCTATACTAGGGGCAATTTATAATGGCCAATTAACCTATCAACCAGCAAGTCTTTGGCATGTGGGAGGAAACCGGAGCACCCGGAGAAAACCCACGCAGACACAGGGAGAACTTGCAATCTCCGCACAGGCAGTACCCAGAATCGAACCTGGGTCGCTGGAGCTGTGAGGCTGCAGTGCTAACCACTGCGCCACTGTGCCGCCCCTTGCATACTAATCTTTTGTAACTCCTGCACGAGAACACCTAGATCCCTCTGCACCTCTGAATTATTCAGTCATTCCCCATTTCAGATATACTCTGCTTCTTCAGTCTTCTTGCCAAAGTGAACAACTTCACATTTTCCTGCATTATATTCCATCTGCCAGATTTTTGCTCACTCACTCAACCTACCCATATTGGTCTGCAACCTCCTTCTGTCCTCTTCACAACGTACTTCCCAACCTATCTTAGTGTCATCTGCAAATTTAGCTACCATGCCATCGCTCCCCTCATCTAAGTCATTGACATAAATTGTAAAAAGTTGAGGCCCCAGCACAGACCCCTGCGGGATTCCACTCGTCACATTCTGCCAATCAGAAAAGGACCCATTTATGCATACTCTGTGTTTTCTGCCAGCCAGCCAATATTCTGTCCATGCTCGTATGTTACCCCCTACACCATGAGCTCAGACTTCACGCAATAAGCTTTTATGTGCATTTTGTCAAATGCCTTCTGGAAATCCAAGTACAGTACATCAACGGGCTGCCCTTTATCCACGGCGCATGTTATTCCTTTAAAGAATTCCAATAAATTGGTTAATCATGATTTCCCTTTCACAAAACCATGCTGACTATTCCCAATTACCTTGAGTTTTTCTAAGTGCCCAGCGAGAGCCTCCTTAATGATTGATTCTAACACCTTCCCACGACAGAGGTCAATCTAATTGGCCTATTGTTACCTGTTTTCTGCCTCCCTCTCATTTTGAATAGAGGGGTTATATATTTCCAGTCTGATGGAACCTTTCCAGAATCTAGGGAATTTTGAAAAACTAACACCAACGCATCGACTACCTCATTAGCCACCTCTTTTAAGACCCTAAGATGAAGCCCATCAGGACCCGGGGACTGGTCAGTCCACAGCACCATTAGTTTGCTCAGTACCTCTTCCCGTGATTGTAATTTCACCAGGTTCTTCTCTTCCTTCCACCTCCTAATTTATAGCTATTACTGGAATGTTTTTAATATCCTCTATAGTGAAGACAGAAGCAAAATATTTGTTCATTTCTTCCGCCATTTCCTTATTATCTGCTATTAACTCCCCATTCTCACTCTCGAGAGGACCAACACTCACCTTTCTTTTTAAATACCTGTAGAAACTCTTGCTATCCGTTTTTACATTTCTAGCCAGCTTCCTCTCATGCTCTAATTTCTTTCTCCTGATTAACCTTTTCGTCATTCTCTGCTGATCTTGATATTCTGACCAATCATTTGACCTGCCACTCAACTTTGCACAATGATATGCATTTTCTGAGGTTTGATGCTTTCCTGAGCATCTTTAGTTAACCACAGATGGTGGGTCCTCCCCTTAGAATTTTTCTTTTTTGTAGCAATATACTTATTCTGAGTTTTCTGAAATATCCCCTTAAATGCCTGACACTGCTTCTTTATTGATCTGTCTCCTAGCCTAGTAACCCAGTTCACTTCAGCGAGCTCAGCTTTCATGCCCACATAGTTGCCCTGATGCAAGTTTAAAATACTCGTCTTAGACCCACTCCTCTCTGTTTCAAACTGGATGGAAAATTCCATCATATTGTGGTTGCTGCTACCAAGACGTGCCTTTACTCTGAGGTCATTCATTAATCTTGTCACGTTAAACAAAACAAGTCTCATGTAACCTGCTCTCTGGTTGGTTCCAGAACATGCTGCTCTCAGAAACTATCTCGAGAGCATTCGATGAACTCCTCATGCAGGCTACTACTGCCAATCTGAATTTTCCAGTTTATATGTAGATTAAAATCACCCGTGATTACTGCTGTCCCTTTCTCACAAGCACCCAATATTTCTTCTTGGATACTTTATCCGACATTGTGGTTACTATTAGGGGCCTGCAGACCATTCCCACGAGTGACTTCTTTACCCGACTATTCCTCATCTCCACCCAAATCGATTCGATATCCTGATCTCCTGAACCAAGGTCATCTCTACTTATTGCACCAATGCCATCCTTGATTAAGAGTGCTACCTCTCTACCTTTACCTAGCTTCCTATTAGAATCTTAGAAAGTTTAAGGCACAGAAAGAGGCCACTTGGTCCATTGTGTCTTTGCTGTCCGAAAAATGATCCACCTATTCTAATCCCACATTCCAACATTTAGTCTGTAGCCCTGCCGATTACGGCACTTGAGGTGCATATCCAGACTGCTTTTGAATGAGTTGAAGGTTTCTCCTTCAACCACCCTTTCAGGCACTGAACTCTAGACCCCCATCACCCTCTGGATGAAAAAGCTTTCCTCACCTCCCCTCTAATCTTTCTACCAATCACTTTAAATCTAAGCCCCCTCGTCACTGACCTCTCTGCTCAGGTGAATAGACCCTTCACCTCCACTCTAGACCTCTCTCAAAATTTTGTACATTTCAATCAGATCTCCCCGCAGCCTTCTCCGTTCCAAGGAGAGCAACCCCAGCCTATCCAATCTTTCTTCATAGCTACATTTTTCTAGTCCGGCAACATCCTCGTAAATCTCTTGTGTACCCTCTCTTGTGCAATTACCTCCTTTCTGTAATGAGGTGACCAGAACGGCACACAGTACTCATGTTGTGGCCGAACCAATGAGTTATATCGTTCCAGCATAACCTCTCTGCTCTTATATTCTGTACCTTGGCTGATAAAGGAAAGGATTCCATATTCCTTCTGCACCACCTTATAGACCTGTCCTGCTATCTGCAGGGATCGATGGACATTCACTCCAAGGTCCCTCATTTCCTCTACACTTCTCAGTATTTTCCCATTAATTGTGTATTCCTTTGCCTTATTTGACCTCCCAAATTGCATCACCTCACACTTCTCCGGGTTGAATTCCATTTGCCACTTTTCTGCCCATCTGACCAGACCATCAATATCTTCCTGCAGCCTTCACCTATCCTCCTTGCTATCTACCACACGGCCAATCTTTGTGTCGTCAGCAAACTTCTTGATCATGCCCCCTACATTTATGTCCAAATCGTGAATATATACCATAAAAAGCAGGGGACTGAGTCCTGTGGAACACCACTGGAAACAGCCCTCCAGTCGCCAAATCAACCGTCAACAATTACCCTTTGTTTCCCGCCAATTTTGCATCCACCTTGCTGCATTTCCTTGGATCCCATGGGATTTTATTTTTTTAACCTGCCTGCCATGTGGGACCTTGTTAGAAGCCTTGCTAAAACCAATGTAGACCACATCAACTGCACTACCCTCATCTATCTGCCTTTTTACCGCTTCATAAAATTCAATCCAGTTGGTCAGACAAGATCTTCCCTCAGCAAATCCATGATGAAATAGATACCCTTGAGCACTGCCAAACTCTTTAAAAAATTTTTTTTCTAACCTTTGTTTCCTCTGTCTTCCAGACTCATCCATTAATTTTCTGCCTTCCATTTTCACGTCTGATTTTTGTCCCAACTGAGTCTATCTTCGGTCCCCATTCCTCTTCCAAACTGGTTTAAACCTTCCCCAACAGCACTAGCAAAACGTCCTGCAAGGAAGTCAGTCCCGGCTCTGTTCAGGTGCAACCCGTCCGGCCTGTACAGGTCCCATCTCCCCAAGAATCGGTTCCAATGTCCCAGAAATTTAAAGCCCTCCCTCCTGCACCATCTTTCCAACCACGCATTCATCTGTCTTATCCTTCCATTTCTATACTCACTTGCGTGTGGCATTGGGAGTAATCTGGAGATGACTACTTTTGAGGTCCTGCTTGCTAATTTCTTCCCCAGCTCCCTAAATTCTGATTGCAAGATCACATCCCTGTTTCTGCCTATGTCGTTGGTTCTGATGTGGACCATGCCTGCTGGCTGTTCACCCTCCCCCTTCAGGATGCTCTGCAGCTGCTCAGTGACATCCTTGACCCTAGCACCAGGGAGCCAACACACCATCCTGAATTCATGTCTGCGGCCACATGAACGCCTGTTTGTTCCCCTGTCTATTGAATCAACTATCACGATGGCTGTTCCAGTCTTCCCTGTACCGCACTATGCAGGTGAGCCATCTGTGGTGCCATGGACTTGGCTCTGGCTGCACTCCCCAAGTGAAACATCACTTTCCTCTGTATTCATAACTCAATACCTGTTGGACAGTGAGATGCACTCAGGGGTCTCCTGCACTACCTGCCTTATTATTTTTGACTGCCTGGTGGTCATCCATTCCCTCTCACCATGTGTACTCTTAAACTGTGGTGTGACCACATCTATAAACGTGCTATCCACATAGCTCTCATCCTCATGAATGCACCGCAGTGTCTCCAGCTGCCGCTCAAGTTGCAAAGGCTGGAGCTTGAGCTGCTGCAATTGACAATACTTCCTGCACAAATGGTTCTCCAGGATACGGGAAGCATCCTGGATCTCCCACAGAGCATGGGAGGTGCACTTTCGAGGTTGAAGCAACCCTGCCAGACCTTTATTTATTAGTTGACCCTTTGCTACTGCTAAAAAAAACTGAGCAATACTACAACACCTTAGAATTATGAATAAAACCTGACTGGTACTCATAAATTCTGCAAAAACTCAATATAGTTCACTAGTTAAAATAAACCTTGCTCAAAAAAAATACTAGCTCCTCACTTGTTGCTTATTATCAAGCTATTTACACACCCACCAGAACAGTAATGTACTAACCCAGCTCTTTACTGATACTCCCTGATAGCAATTACTCACCAAGCAATCATCTTGCAGCTTTCATGTGATTTTACCATTCACTTTGTTTTCAACTCCGGCAGGCCTGGACTGCTCTCCGCTGCTCTCCCAGAAGGTAAGTGCTGTAGGCTGTGATCCTCGGCCTTTATTTAATAGTTCCCCACTTCATATTCTTCCCGCAGATTCGCTCCTCTCCACTGCTCTCCCGAAGGTAAGTGCTGTCGGTCGCGATCCTTGGGCTGTATTTAACTGCTCCCCGCTGCGTGTTTCTCTGACAGGTCTGCTTCTGTCCGCTGCTCTCTCGGAAGGGTTATGTCCCACTCAATATTGAGGACCCAATTCTTGTCATCCTGCAGCTATGTCTCCATAATGGTTCTCAGACCGTATTTATTTGCTTCAGTTTCTATACTTTGTTATGAATGCCAAGTGCATTCAGATACAGCGCCTTTAGTTTTGTCTTTTTGTTATCTTTGTACCAACTAGTCTTTGACTGTTGGTGTGTTCTTAGTTTTTTTTCTCTCTGTCCCTTCCTGCCATTCTCTGACCTTCATTTCCCATATTACTGTTCTGCTCTCCTGCCTTGACTTGACCCCTTGATTTGCTGCATCTACCCAAGCTTGATCCCTCTCCCGCCGCCGCCGCCCCCCCCCGTTTAGTTAAAAGCCCTCTCTACTTCCCGATTATACGGTTTGCTAGAAGACTGGTCCGAGCACGGTTCAGGTGCTGACCGTTCCAACGGTCCAGCCCCCACTTTTCCAAGTAGTGGTGCCAGTGCCCCACGAACTGAAACCCACTTCTCCCACACCAGTCTTTCGGTCACGTATTCATTTCACTAATCTTATGTGCCCACTGCCAATTGGCACGTGTCTCAGGTAATAATCCAGAGATTATTGTTCTGGAGGATGGTCACACCTCTTAAAACAGGATCATCTGTTTTGATCTGCTCTTGAGATTCTGCTCTTGAATCTGTTGCCTAACTCCTAATACTGTCCAAGCAGAGCCTCTTTCTTGGTCCTACCTATGTCGTTGGTAGCTACGTGGACCACGACAACTGGATCCTCCCCCTCCCACTCCAAGCTCCTGTCCTGGTATCCCGAACCCTGGCACCGGGCAGGCAACTCGCGTTCTTGGCTGCACTGAACAGTGTCGATCCCCCTCACTGTACTATCCCCTATTACCACTACATTCCTTTTAGCTCCCCCCACTTGAATGGCTTCCTGCACCACAGTGCCATGACCAGTCTCCACATCCACCTTGCAGACCTCGCTTTCATCCACACAGGTTAAGAACACCTCAAACCTGTTTGACAATTGCAATGTGTGAGACTCTTCCACAACTGTCTTCTCGTTCCCTTTCCCTACCTCACTCATGGTCACATCCTCCTGTCCCTCTCTGCAGATCAAAACAGATGACCCTGTTTTAAGAGGTGTGACCGTCCTACAGAACAAAGTGTCCAGGAATTTCTTCCCCTCCCTTATGTTGCGCAGTGTTTACAGTTGGGCGTCCAGATCAGTAATCCTGATCCGGAATTCCTCTAGTGCTCACATCTTTCTGCAGATGTGTTTGTCCTGGATCGCTTTGGCATCCAAAAGCTCCCACATAACACAGCTGCAACATAACACCTGTCCTGCCATTGTTACTTATACTTTCTGAATTAACTTAGGATAATTCCTCCATATCGTAGAATTTACTGTGCTTATTAAATGCTAGTAACACCTTCAACTAAAGTTATACTTTTCTTGATTACACAGATATGTTGACCTTTCTACTGACAATTGACCTTACCAATGCTTATAAAGCTTGCCAATTCTAATAAACCTCACTACTATTAGTAAATCTTACAAATACTGATAAATGCGAATAATACTTATTGCAGCTGATGTATTAAGTTGTCTGAATTGGAGCGAATACACTCACTGCTGGTCTTTCTCTCTCACTCTGTATTATAAATTATAAAAGCCGCTTTAGTTTTTAGTTTATATACTACGGAGTGTTTACAAAATCTATCTGCAGATTGAAGTTACCCATAATTACACATTTTGCAACAGAAATCATAAAAAACATCAAAACGACGCAGAACAAATGCTGCCTCTGCATTTTTTTTATCAGCTCCAATTCACGGCGAATGCATTTGCAAGCCGCAAATGCCCATGGATTACCCATGCTACATGCTTCTCTAACCTCCTGATTAATATCATGCCCCACACTACCACTGCTGTTTGGTATCCTATAAACAACTTGTACCCAATGTTTGCTGTCCCTTGCTGTTTCTTAGCTCCGCCCAAACAGATTCCACATTTTGTTCTTCTGATCTGAGATCCTCCCTTACTAATGTATTGATCCCATTCCTTATTATCAGCGCAACAGCACCTCCTTTTCCTTTTTTCCAGTCCTTCTTAAATGTCAAATTTCCTGGAATATTCAGTTCTTAGTCTTGGTCACCCTGTAGCCATGTTTCCGTAATGGCAATTAGATCATACCTATTTACCTCGATTTGTGTCTTTAAATCATCTTCCTTGTTGCGAATGCTGCGTGCATCAGGTAGAGTTCCGTTAAACTTGTTTTCTTAACATTATTGTGCATTCTAAACCTAGTTGATGCTTGCCTTTGTTTCACCTGCCTTCTAATGTCGCTTGCTACTTTTCTACCTCCTGTTACCAGCTTTACTTCCTTCCAATTGAGCTACCCCTCAGGTTCACATCCACCTGACAAGCTAATTTAAACAGTCCGCAACAGCACTAGCAAATCTCTCTGCGAGGATATTCGTTTCACCACTGTTAAGGTGTAGCCCGTCCATCTTGTACAGGTCCCACTTGCTCCAGAACCGGTCCCAATGCCTCAGAAATCTGATGCCCTCCTTCTGACACCAATTCTCCAGCCACATGTTCAGTCGATCAATTCTCCTATTCCAATGTGCACGAGCACGTGGCACTGAGAGTAATCCTGAGATTACTGCTCTTGAGGTCCTGCTTTTTAATTACCTTCCGAACTCCCTCAAGTGTGCTTTCAGGACCCCATCCCTCTACCTACCTTTGTCATTGGTACCAATGTGGACCATGACCTCTGGCTGTTCACCCTCCCCCAGAAAGATGTCCTGCAACAGCTCCGTAACATACTTGATCCTGGCACCAGGGAGGCAGCACACCATCTTGGAGTCATGTTTACTGCCGCAGCAATACCTGTCTGATTCCCTGACCAGCGAATCCCCAATCACTATTGCTCTTCCACTCTTCTTCCTTCCCTTCTGTGCAGCTGAGCCACCCATGGTGTCATGGGCTTTGCTGTGGCTGCACTTCCCTGAGGAACCATTGCCGTCACCAGTATCCAAAATGGAAAACCAATTAGCAAGCAAGATAAACTCAGATATATAAAAGCAAAATACTGCGGATGCTGGAAATCTGAAACAAAAACAAGAAATGCTGGATTCACTCAGCAGGTCTGGCAGCATCTGTGGAAAGAGAAGCAGAGTTAACGTTTCGGGTCAGTGACCCTTCTTCGGAACTGACAAATATTAGAAAAGTCACAGATTATAAACAAGTGAGGTGGGGGTTGGGCAAGAGATAACAAAGGAGAAGGTGCAGATTGGACCAGGCCACATAGCTGACCAAAAGGTCACGGAGCAAAGGCAAACAATATGTTAATGGTGTGTTGAAAGACAAAGCATTAGTACAGATTAGGTGTGAATATACTGAATATTGAACATCAGCAAGTGCAAACCTGAAGAAAAACAACCTGAAAAAAACAGTGGGTAAGCAAACTGAACAAACTAAGATGAAATGAAATAAATGCAAAAAATGTAAAAAGGAATGCAAAAAAAAAAGGAAGAAAAAATAACTAAAAATGACTAAAAATGAAAGTAAAGTGGGGGGCTGTCATGCTCTGAAATTATTGAATTCAATGTTCAGTCCGGCAGGCTGTAGTGTGCCTAATCGGTAGATGAGATGCTGTTCCTCGAGCTTGCGTTGATGTTCACTGGAACACTGCAGCAATCCCAGGACAGAGATGTGAGCATGAGAGCAGGGGGGAGTGTTGAAATGGCAAGCAACCGGAAGCTCAGGGTCCTGCTTGCGGACTGAGCGGAGATGTTCCGCAAAGCGGTCACCCAGTCTGCGCTTGGTCTCCCCAATGTAGAGGAGACCACACTGTGAGCGGCGAATACAGTATACTACATTGAAAGAAGTACAAGTAAATCGCTGCTTCACCTGAAAGGAGTGTTTGGGGCCTGGGATAGTGAGGAGAGAGGAGGTAAATGGGCAGGTATTACACCTCCTGCGATTGCAAGGGAAGGTGCCCTGGGACGGGGACGAGGTGGTGGGGGTAATGGAGGAGTGGACCAGGGTGTCGCGGAGGGAACGATCCCTTCGGAATGCTGACAGGGGAAGGGAGGGGAAGATGCGACTGGTAGTGGCATCACGCTGGAGGTGGCGAAAATGGCGGAGGATGATCCTTTGGATATGGAGGCTGGTGGGATGAAAAGTGAGGACAAGGGGAACCCTGTCACGGTTCTGGGAGGGAGGGGAAGGGGTGAGGGTAGAGGTGCGGGGAATGGGTCGGACACGGTTGAGGGCCCTGTCAACCACAGTGGGGGGAAATGCTCGGTTGAGGAAAAAGGAGGTCATATCAGAAGCACCGTCATGGAAGGTAGCATCATCAGAGCAGATGCGTCGGAGACGGAGAAACTGGGAGAATGGAATGGAGTCCTTACAGGAGGTAGGGTGTGAAGAAGTGTAGTCGAGGTAGCTGTGGGAGTCAGTGGGCTTATAATGGATATTGGTAGACAACCTATCCCCAGAGATGGAGACAGAGAAGTCGAGGAAGGGAAGGGAAGTGTCAGAGATAAACTCAGGGGTTTCCTGCACTGCCTACCTGGTTCTCCTAGACTGCCTGGTGGTCACCCATTCCATCTCTGCCTGCATGCTCCTAACCTGCGGTGTGACCAACTCCCGAAACGTGCTATCCACATAGTCCTCTGCCTCACGGATACACAACAGTGACTCCAGCCGCTGGTCAAGTTACGAAACCCGGAGCTCAAGCTTCTGCAGTTGCTGACACTTCCTGCAGATGTGTTTGTCCAGGACATGTGGTACATCCATGATTTCCCATATACCGCAGGATGTACATTCCACTTGGCCGAGCTGACCTGCTATACTGTAGCTTTAAAAACTATTTATTACAATTAGAATTAGAATAACTTACCACTTACTCAGCAATCAGCATCCTCCGAAGACAGAAGCAGCTGCTGGAGGCTGAAAAAAAGGTAGAACGAAGTAAAAGAAAGAATAGAGCCCCTCCCTCACTGAATTGCCTCACACATTAAGTCACACTTTATACTCTGTGCACTCAACGTAGCTTTCAGTGCAGACAAATTTATTTTCTCTCTAATTTATAGCTCCCCTCCTTACCAAACTCCCTTCTTCACATTCCGTGCCTCCAGCAACACTCAGTGCAGACAAGCAGTACTCAGAGCCCACTGAATTTATGCTCCCTGTAAAAAATGCTGTGTCAGGTCTGCTAGAGCTCATAAACCAGTTTCAGCTAGCAACCGAATTAACCAGCTACAGCAACTCTGAGAACTTGTATATCCCTGTTTAAAACTATAAGAAGCCTAACTTTCCTGTTAACTTAAACAGTCATTTAAATTAATTGCTCAATGTTATCAAAACAAAAACTAAACTTGAGAGAGATTAACCCTTAAAATCCACTCACTTACAAAACTCCCTTCTTCATACTCTTCAGAAACACTCAGTGCAGATGAAAACCCCATTTGCATATTCAAATAATTGTAAAGGAATGCATTAGTTATAGTTGAGTTTCTGCTCTGATCTTCAGCCTGGTGGCTGGCTCTCCCATGCCTTCGGATGCTCGTCCGGGGAAACGAGGCGGAACACTTGTCGGGGGGAGGAGCTAAGTTTCTCAGTGTGGGAGTGGGGGGAATCTGGTCAAAGTAACATCATTGGTGCAGGGGATAGTAGGAAGGGTTTGAGGTTAAAGTTTATGCACTTTGCGGGGAGGAGGTCAGGTGGGGGTGGCGCGGAGAGGGCAAGTAATTAATTTAATTGTTATTGGGGGGTGGGAGAGGGGCAGAAGAAGTGTCTTTATTTTTACGTCCTTGCGCTTTAAATATTTAAATTTCACAGTCGGGCTCAAAGCTCCTTAAAAAAGGCGTCAGCGTCTGAGCACAGGCAGCTGACATCATTGCTGGAGATGGACAGCGGCCCCCTCCACATGTTTGTGAGGCAAAGGGGCGTGCCTGCTTCGGCTATTTAAATCAGCTGCCGCACATAGGATCGTGGGGGTCTATGGTAGGTGGGCTTATAAAATTCAGCCTTTCGTCTTATCCAGATGCAGTGCTTTGGCCATTGCTGGAGACCATTTGTATTTTTTTCTTTGTGAACATTACAACTGGGAAAGTATTAAGAGGCAATTGTGTAATTGTGGGTGTGGTCACAAATACGCCAGATCAGTTACGGCAAAACCAGATCAGCTTACATAGAGGCGAAAGCCAGTGGTAGGCCAGAGGATTGGGAATTTTTTAGAAACCAGCAGCGGATGACTAAAAAACTAATAAAGAGGGAGAAAATTGACTGAGAGTAAATTGGCAAGAAATATAACAACAAACAGGAAGAGCTTCTAAGGGTATATAAAAAGGAAAAGAGTAGCTAAAGTAACTGTGGGACCCTTGGATGATGAGACTGGGGAATTAATAACAGGGAACAGGGAAATGGCAGATAATTTAAACCAATCTTTTGCATCGGTCTTCATGGTGGAGGGCACTATAAACATCCCAACAATAATAGATGAGCAAGGTGTAAATGGGAGGGAGGAACTTGTTACAATCTCTATCACGAGGGAAAAGGTGCTGGGCAAACTGATGGGACTATAGGCAGATAAGTCGCCAGGTCCTGATGGCCTGCGTCCAAGGGTTTTAAAAGAAGTGGCTGCAGAGACAGAGCAGGCATTGGTGAAAATACAGCAGAACTTACTGGATTCCGGTAGGGTACCAGCTGATTGAAAAACCGCTAATGTGACACCCCTATTCAAGAAAGGAGGGAGACAGAAAGCAGGAAACTATAAACCAGTTAGCTTAACGTCTGTCATTGGGAAAATGCTAGAGTTCATTATTAAGGAAGAAATAGCAGGACATTCAGAAGAACATCATACAATCAAACAGAGTCAACATGGTTTTATGAAATGGAAATCATGTTTGACAAATTTGTTCGAGTTCTTTGAGGATATAACGAGCAGAGTGGATAAAGGGGAACCGGTAGATGTAGTGTATTTGGATTTTCAGAAGGCGTTCGATAAGGTGTGACAGCAAAGGTTATTGCACAAAATAAGAGCTCAGGGTATTGGGGGTAATATGTTGGCATGGATTGAGGATGAGCTAACACACAGAAGGCAGAGAGTCGGGATTAATGGGTCTTTTTCAGGTTGGAAAGCCGTAACTAGTGGGGTGCCACAAGGATCGGTCCTAGGGCCTCAACTATTTACTATCTATATTAATGACTTGGAGGAAGGGACAGAGTGTAGTGTATCCAAAATTGCTGATGATACAAAAATAGGTGGGAAGGCATGTTGTGATGAGGACACAAAGAATCTGCAAAGGCACATAGATAGGTTAAGTGAGTGGGCAAAAACTTGGCAGATGGAGTTCGATGTGGGTAAGTGTGAGGTCATCCACTTGGGTAGGAAGAATAAAAAGGCAGATTATTATTTAGATGGAGAAAGACTGCAAAATACTGCAGTACAGAGGGATCTGGGTGTTCTTGTACATGAAACACAAAATGTTAGCATGCAGGTGCAGCAAGTAATTAGGAAGGCAAATGGAATTTTGGCCTTTGTTGTGAGGGGGTTAGAGTTCAGAGTTTAAAAATAGGGAAGTCTTGTTACAACTGTACAGGGTGTTGGTGAGGCCACACTTGGAGTACTGCTTATCGTTTTGGTCCCTATATTTAAGGAAGGATATACTAGCATTGGAGGCAGTTCAGAAAAGGTTCACTAGGCTGATTCCTGGGATGAATGGGTTGTCTTATGAAGAATGACTAAACAGGTTAGGCCTTTATTCATTGGAGTTTAGAAGAACAAGAGGTGATCTTATTGAAACATGTAAGATTTTAAGGGGGCTTGATAGGGTAGATGTTGAGAAGATGTTTCCACTTGTGGGGGAATCTCGAACTAGGAGACATAGTTACAGAATAAGGGGGCACACACTTAAAACTGAGATGTGAAGGAATTTCTTCTCTCAGAGGGTGGTGAATTTCTGGAATTCTCTACCTCAGAGAGTTGTGGAGGCTAGGTCACTAAATGTATTTAAGGAGGAGGTAGATAGATTTTTGAAATCTCGGGGAGTCGAGGATTATGCGGTGCAGGCCGGAAAGAGGAGTTGAGGCCTGGGTCAGATCAGTCATGATCTTATTGAATGGCGGGGCAGGCTTGAGGGGCTGAATGGCCTACTCTTGCTCCTATTTCTTATGTTCTTATGCAGTCCTTGTGGAATAGGTACACCCACAGTGCTGTTAGGAACAAAGTTCCAGGATTTTGACCCAGTGACAGTGAAGGAACGGCGATATAGTTCCAGGTCAGGATAGTGTGTGGCTTGGAGGGAAACTTGCAGGTGGTGATGTTCCCATGCATTTGGTGTTCTTGTCCTTCAAGGCCAGGGGTCAGCAACCTAGGGGTCAGTGTTCCCATGCACGGGGAGGGGGGGTGGGTGGCGGCGGCGGAGGGCATGAAAAGACACGTGCCTAATCAGCCTGGCGCTGGGAGCCCCGCCTCCTACATAAAATCCAGCCCAGTATGTGTGTGTCTATACTTTGCACTCTTTTTTTCTCTTATTTAGCACGGTTAGCAAAGGTTGTTTAACGAGGAAATCTACATGAGAATATGACAGACTGAACAGGCTGAAGGTTCTTCTCTGGAAAAGAGAAGGCTGAGTGGTTACCTCTTAGAGATCTTTAAAATTATGTCCTGGATTTTGTGGTGTTGGCATGGCTCCTGGCACCAGGCTGAAAAGGTGAGGGAAGCCCTGCCTCGGCCTTTCCGAGCGCCGGAACCCTGGACCAGAGGTAAGTGAGGTGGAGTTCTTGGGGCCAGTCTGGAAGGTCCTGATGAGGTCCAGGGTGGGAGGATGTTGGGTGTGAGGTGCAGGGGGAGGGAGGTCCAGGGGGTTGGAGATTTTCCCAGCGGCTGTCCTCAGTGGGCCACAGACTTCCACGGAGGAGGGCCCCTCTCAAGCCCGCAGGGAAGGTGCTTCGAATTACTGGGCGACCTCCCTGCGTGGCGGGGTCACCCCGCAATGCTGCTGGTTAAATCCCAGCAGCGGGAGAGAAGTTGCTGTTGTTAATGCCACTTAAGAGCCTCAATTTGGCCTCTGGGTGGGAAGGCTGTCTTTGGCCAAAGGTGCCCCTGACAAAATGGCTTGGTGACGGGGAGGTGGCGGGCCCTCTGCCCCCTGCCTCCTGTCACAATTCTGTGAGCCCTCCCGTCTCCGAACCGGTCTCAGGGGAGCCAATAAAATCCAGCCCTGTCAAGGGGTTTGATATGGTAGACGTAGAAAAGATGTTTTCACTTGTGGGAGAGACTAAAACTAGGGATCATAAATATGATAGCTATAAATAATTCCAGTAAGGACTTCAGGAGGATTAGGATGTGGGGACCAAACGTAATTTTTCCAAGTTCGCGGATGACACTAAACAAGGTGGGAATGTGTGTTGTGACGAAGATACAAAGAGGCTTCAAGGGGATTTGGAAAGACTTAGTGAGTGGGCAGGAACGTGGCAGATGGAATATAACGTGGAAAAATGTGAGGTTATCCAGTTTGGTAGGAGGAATAGATGTGCAGAATATTTCTTAAATGTTAAGAAATTAACAAGTGTCGATGTACAAAGGGACCTGGGTGTCTTTGTCAATAAGTCACTGAAAGCTGACATGCAGGTGCAGCAAACAATTAAGAAGGTTCATGGTATGTTAGCCTTTATCACAAGAGGATGCGAATACAGTAGTGAAGTCTTGCTTCACTTATATCGAACCTTGGTTAGACTGCAGTTGGAGTACTGTGTGCAGTTCTGGTCCCGTTACCTTAGGAAGGATATTATTGCCACAGAGGGAGTGCAGCAAAGGTTCACCAGACTTGTGTCCGGGACGGCGGAACTGTCCTATGAAGAGAGATTGGGGAAACTGGGCCTGTATTCCCTCGAGTTTCTAAGAATGAGAAGTGATCTCATTGAAACCTACAAAATACTTCAAAGGATCGGCAGGGTAGATGCGGGTAAAATGTTTCCCCTGGTTGGGGAGTCCAGAACCAGGGGACACAATTTCAAAATAAGGAGGAAGCCACTTAGGACAGAGATGAGGAGAAATTTCTTTCCTCAGAGGGTAGTGAATCTTTGGAATTCTCTACCCCAGTGGGCTGTGGAAGCTCAGTCACTGAATATGTTTAAAGCAGAGATTGACAGATTTCTAAATACAAATGACATAAGGGCATATGAGGATAGTGTGGGGAAAAAGGCATTGAAGTGGAAGATCAGCCATAATCGTATTGAATGGCAGGGCAGGCTCGATGGGCTAAATGGCCTACTCCTGGTCCTATGTTCCTAAGTTCCTATGTTCCTAACATAGCAGGAGTAGACCTTTCGGCCCCTGTAGCCTGCGCTACCATTCAATAAGATTATGGCTGATCTGATTGTGGTCTTAATTCCATTTTCCTGCCAGCCTTGCCATTCCCCCACCACCCCTGCCAGGGGTTGAAAGGTGGGGACTGGCAAAAATGGTTTTTCAGTGGGGGGGGCGTGCTGATGGGAAAAAAATTATGGGTTGATGATTGTGGGGGGTGGGGGTGAAACAGGGGCTTTGATCTCTATTTTCATGTTTTTACTTAAATTACATATAGTTGTGACTTTAAAATTTAACATCAGCTGTCAGGGCTTTAAAAATGGGCTTGGTGCCCGCGTGGTGGTGCTGGACGCTACTGCCAGGGATGGAGCAGTTGCCACCTCTATGTCATCGGAGGCGGCTGCTCCACCCCCTCCATTTAAATGAGCCCCCGTGCCAAGTATCGCGAGAGCTCAGCGACCGCGGATCCACGCTGGCAGACCCCATTATTTCTTAATTTATGCTCTGTCCTACACTGTAGCTACTGTTAGGGGGCCTTTCAACTGCTCCCACCAGTGATTTATTTCCTTTGCTATTTCTTATCTTGACCCAAACTGATTGTACATCTTGATCTTCTGAGGCACGATCATTTCTTACTCGTACTGATTTCATCCTTTATTGACAGCTACCACACTTCCTTTTCCTTTTTTCAGAACCTTCCAAGATGTCAGATACCCATGTGTATTTAGTTCCCAGTTTTGGTCACCTTGCAACCATACTTCTGTAATGGCTATCAAATCATACTTACTTATTTCTAGTTACGCTGTCAATTCATCCATCTTGTTTTGGAATGTTTTGTGCATTCACATCAAGAGCCTTCAATTCTGTTCCTTCCTGTCACGCTGTCATTATCGTTTCTCCTAGCACTACCCAGCTCTATTGTCTTGTCCTTTCTCATTAACATTTTAAACGTTCCCTCATCTGAACCCTCCCCACCACTATTCAGTTTAAAGCCCTCTATACAGCCCTAGATATATGATTTGCCAGGACACTGGTCCCAGCGCGGTTCAGATGAAGGCTGTCCCAACAGGTACAGCTCCGTTTCCCCAGCACTGGAGCCAGTGCCCCATGAATTGAAACCCATTTCTCCCACACTAATCTTTGAGTCACACATTCAACTCTCCCATCTCATTTTTCTATGCCAATTTGCTCATTGTTCAGGTATAATTCCTTCGTGGTTCTGCATTTTAAATTAGCCCCAAGCTGCTCATACTCCCCCAGCAAAGCCTCATTCTGAGTCCAACCTATGTTGTTGGTCCACATGGACCACAACAACTGGATCCTTCCCCGTACAATTCCAAGTTTCTCTCTGGCCCTGAGAAGATGTCTTTCACCCTGGCATCAAGTGTGCAACATAGTCTTCGGGGCTCATGTTCTTGTTTGCAGAGAACAGTATCTATCCCATACTACTACTAGATTCCTTTTTATTCCCCCCACTTGAATGGCCCCCTGCACCACGGTGCTGTGGTCAGTTTGCTGATCCTCCCTGGAGTCCCTGCTCTCATCCACACAAGCTGCATGAACATTGAACCTGCTGGACAAGTGCAAGGGCTGAAGCTCCTCCATTGCTACCTTCTGCATCCCGACACCTTGTAGCCACACGCTCCTGTCCCCGACCACAGACCAAATCAGAAGTACCTAGCCTAAGGGATGTGACTGCCTCCTGGAATAAAGTGACCAGGTAATTTTTTCCCTCCTTAATGCATCACAGTATCTGAATCTTGGACTTTCGCTCATCAATTGAGCCTAATTTTCACAATCTGCAGACACTTAGTGCAGCTGTGGATCACACTGGTGTCCACCAGCTCCCACATGCTACAGCTGCAACACATTCATCTGCCCTGCCATCTTACTGTGTTTTATTCAACGAATTAGTGTTTCAAGTTTAGAAATATCACTCAATGCTATTTTGTAGTTCGATTAAATAGTTCAACTAGTTAACCAAAAATTGAATACAATAGTTATATCTCTCCAGTACCAGTTTAAATACTGCCCCAGTTTAGAGAAAAAAAACTTAAAACTCACCAACCAGTCATCTACCTGCTCACCTAATGCGGGCTTCAGCTCTCAGGTCTTTCTGTCTCCAGCTTCTTCTCTCAGATTAGTCCTTGTTCTGAAAAGACCAGAACAGCACCTCCTCCCTCACTGCACCGAATTTCCTCACTTAACTAATTCCCGAGCTAAGCACTCAGTCTCGCAGGATGCAGTCGAGTTGGACTTCATGCTACTTACTTGGTGCGTTCACAAAACCTCCCATTTTATGACTTTATATCTCTATGTCAACATTTTCTGTTGCACTGGTGTCGCACCTTTTACTCAGACCAACAGAAAGACACAGCTATGCAACAGTGAGGACTCGGGAAAATGCATCAAATGGAAAAAAAATAAGAACCTGAACCAGTCGCATCACTAAATAAAAATCTCTTTTGGCACGGTGTGTCAAAATTTTCAATGATTTTCCAGTTTTAAGTGTTTTACACATAAAATATTTAATGTGATTATGAAATTTCGATTCAAGCTTCAAAAGGAAATTCATAACCAGAAAGCTTAGTTATTGCCCATCAGATTTCAACCTTGTTCACTTAAGAACATTTGGTGAAGGTTATGAATTGTTTATTAAAAATTAAATATCAATATCAAATTTTATTCACTGCTTGAAGTTATTTCTTGAACTTGAGAAGCTGTTTCCAAGTTTTTCAGCTATTTTGAAATAATATTCTCAAAACATCTGGTAATAAGCCTGGAATGCTGAAAAACAAGTTCCAAGCCACCTTTTGGGGATAAAGAAATGAAACAGAAAAAAAGTGTCACATTTCCTTTATTTTCTGAATCTCCCCTGAAAACAATCTTGGGTCACATCCCACTTCTATCGCAGAGGTGAATGAGTAGGTGCATAACCTAATTCCAGGCTTCTAGAGGTGCAATTCGAAGTCAGCAATTAGATAATTTTACAAAAGTAGACTCAGTGGAAGAAGTTTCTTTCTCTGGCAGCTCCTTTTGGTGAAACAGGTGATATTATGAGCTTCATAGAATGGGAATCTGAACTGGTACCTCAGCACCCTGTTATATGCTGCTACATGCCAAGTCATCTTTTATAGAATTCCACCAGAAAAGTTTTTATCCTGTTTGAGCTCAACTTAATTATTTTCCCGTTCCTTTCTTAAATTTCTGAAATGAGAGTCTCTGACAGCACGTAGCGTGTGCAAAATCTTGGTTACTGACATAACTGGTTTTGGACACTGGTAACAATTGTGAGACTGCGCTATTGCTCGATGCACTAGGGAAAATTTTAACTGAAAGTGGGATTCAGGCAGGCAGGCAGGAGACAGAGCATTTGGCAAAACCTCACGCTGCCAGAGCATAAGACCCAGCTGATTTTAACTGCTTGACAGGTGTCTACCCAAATTGTGTTGGGAGAAGCCGCCCACCCGCTTTCAGAGCATGATTTACGGCGGACCATCCGAGGCCTATTCAAATTGTTAATGCACCTCGTAAAGGGGGATTGCATTTGCTTCTGCTGGATGGTTGATGAGGACTGCTGCAAAGTGCTGATGGTAACAAAATGAGCGCGAGGCTGCCTCCAAGATTTTTAATGCTTCCCTGCTGATCCTCGTGGAAAAAGCATGACAAGGAAGGGGAAAAAGCTTTCAAAGCCCCACATTTAGCAGACGAAGAAAAGTGGCTTACGCTTGTGAGTGCCAGGAGCATCAACCCCACAAACGAAATTGAATTTAAGAAAAACCTGAATTACCTGAGGAGAGGAACAAAGATGCCACCTGCCTTCCTTTCTCCCTCCATTTGCATAACATCTGGCAACAATCCTTTCTCCCCCACCCCCACATCTCGAAACACTTCTCTCCCCTGCATCACATCCTTCAATGTCAACTTTTAACTAGGATTATTAATGACTTGGCTGAAGGAATAGAAAGTTATATATTCATGTTTGTAGATGATGCTCCGTTCGGAGCAAAAGTGCAGATGGGAGAGGAAGTTGCAAAGGGATGAGGACAGATGAAATCAGTGGAAATTACTATGGCAAATGGAGTACCATGTGAGAAACTAAACTTGAAAGTCCAAGTTCATACTTCATTAAAAGCTAGTAGGCAGGTGCAATAGTCAATCAATAAGGCTAATGGAATGTTGGCCTTTATCTCGCGGGTCTGAAATACAATGGGAAGGAAGTTATGCTTCAGTTTACTCGAGCCTTGTTCAAACCCATCAGGAGTTATTGCATTCAGTTTTGGGCATCTCACCACCAGAAAGCTATATTGGCCTTAGAGTGGGTACAGCCTAGATACACCATGACGATATCAAGGCTTCGAGCGCGAGATTGTGAGGAAAGGCTGCATAAACTTGGCTTGTATTTCCTTGACTATAGATGATTAAGGGGTGACCTGATCAACATGTTTAAAATGTTGAGTATTGGATTGGGTAGATACAGTGAAACAATTTTATCTGGTGGTGGAATTGACAAGTGGATATGATTTTAAAATTAGACCATTCAGGAGCAAAATCAGGAAGCACTTTTCACACTTGGGGTAGCAGAAATCACTTCCCTCAAAAGGTTTTGGATGCTTTGACAAGTGGATTATTATTGCCTGTATAATATTCCAAAATTCCCTGGATGCGGGAAAGGTTCCAGTGAATTGGAAAAATGCTAATATAACGTCCTTATTCAAAAAAGGAGGGAGGCAGAAAGTAGGAAGCTATCGACCAGTTAGTTTGACATCTGTCGTTGGGAAATTGTTGGAATCCATTATAAAATAAGTAATAACAGGACATTTAGAAAGTCAAAACGCAATCCATCAAAGTCAGCATTGTTTTATGAAGGGTAATTCGTGTTTGACTAATTTGCTAGAGTTCTTCGAAGATGTAACAAGTAAAGTGGATAATGGGGATCCTGTAGATGTAGTCTATCTGGCCTTCCAGAAGGCATTTGATAAGGTGCCGCACAAAAGGTGAATACACAAGGTAAGGTCACGTGGGGTTAGGGGCAATTTATTAACTTGGATAGAGGATTGGCTAACGAACAGAAAACAGAGAGTCGGGATAAATGGATCTTTTTCTGGTTGGCAAGATGTAACGGGTGGGGTGCCACAGGGTTCGGTCCTCAGGCCCCAACTATTTACAATCTATATAAATGACTTGGATGCAGGGATAGAAGGTACTATAAATTTGCAGATGTTACTAAAATAGGTGGGATAGTAAGTTGCAATAATGAAATAAGAAATTTACAAATGGATATGGATAGGTTAGGTGAATGGGCCAAAATTTGGCAGATGGAGTTTAACATGGATAAGTGTGAGGTTATCCATTTTGTTTAGAAGAATAGAAAGGCAAATTATTATCTAAATGGAGAGAAACTTCAGAGTGCTTCGGTGCAGAAGGATCTCGTTCATGTCCTTGTGCATGAGTCGCAGGTATGCAGGTGCAGCAGGGAATAAGGAAAGTAAATGGAATTTTGGCATTTATTGCTAAAGGAATAGAGTATAAAAGTAGGAAAATGTTGCTGCAACTGTACAAGGCATTAGTGAGACCGCACCTGGAGCACTGCAGACAGTTTTGGTCCCCTCACTTCAGGAGGGATGTAGTTGCATTGGAGGCAGTTCAGAGGAGGTTCACTAGATTGATTCCAGAGATGAGGGGTTTGTCTTCTGAAGAGAGATTGAGCAGTTTAGGCCTTAGGATAGTCTTAGGATAAGGGGAAGCAGATTTAAAACGGAGATGAGGAGAAATTACTTCTCAAAGGGTCGTGAGTCTGTGGAATTTACTACCCCAGAGTGCCGTGGATGCCAGGCCAATGAGTAAATTTAAGGAGGAGATAGATAGATTTTTAATTAGAAATGGGTTGAAGGGTTATGGAGAACAGACAGGAAAGTGGAGTTGAGGCTGAAATGAGATCAGCCATGATCGTGTTGAATGGTGGAGCAGACTCGAGGGGCTGAATTGCCTACTCCTGCTCCGAGTTCTTATCTTCCTGTATATACTTATGGGTATGAATAAAGATTGCTTGGAGAGGCCCGAATCCTAATGTTGGGGTTCGTCAAAATGCATTTCAATGCCAGAATGGTTAAGTAACTGTATTACGACCATGAATTTGAATGGATTTAATAGCCTTTTCTCGTGTATAATTTTTTTGGTTTTGTCTTCATGGGACTGTGCAATAGTTGGGGTAGAATATTGTTCTTTGCAGTCTGGCCTTGAGTTTAAATCCAACCCAGACAGCAGATTATCAGGACTGCTATCTGGAGGTTTTAAGAATAATGAGTTTGGACAGTCTGACCTCTGTTTTCAGTTGATGCTCGTTTGAAAGACAAAATTAGCTGCAGTTGGGAATGATTGTCAGTGTAACATCTGGGCCTTTATGAGGAATGGAAGTGTCACATGAGTGCACAGTTCTTGTTGCTCATCTCGGAGAGCAGTTAAGCAGCTTGTTGTGGCAGTGGAAAGAGCTTTATCTTCGATCTGACCCTTGCTGCAACAGATGTGTCACTGGGGGCTGTGGTTCTTCCTACCTGATTTCTGGAAGCTGATACTCCATTGTACAGTAGACTGACTTGGATAATCAAGGGAATCTTTTCAGTACTCATTTGGCAAACTTCACTGTTTTAACCAGACATATCCCTGTACACGTGTGGGTTTCCAAGTCTTGGCTTTTGATATCCTACGCTTATGCTTTCTGGACTCAGATAGTGTGAAGTGGGTAACTACAGGAGGTGAGTCTGTCATGAAATCCAGAAAACCAAAACTATGTATGTGCATTTCTAAGCAGTTTGCTTTCTCTGCACATCACACAACCAGTTCATCAAACAAGATATTGATGTTTAATGCAAAAAGTGAATGAGACATTAACAACAACAACTTGTCTTTAACGTAGTAAACATGCTGAGGAAATGTGACATTGAGCCACAGAAGGAGATATTAGGAGAGGCGACCAAAAGCTTGGTCAACGAGGTAGGTTTTAAGGAGCGTCTGAAAGGAGGAGAGAGAGAGAGATCGAGAGGCAGAGGTGTTTGGGAAGGGAATTCCAGAGCTTCCCCCATGAGCAAAACAATTTATCACCTCTCCAAAACAATGAAAATTTTCATGTCTGAGTTTCAAAAGTGAATGGAGTTTAAAGTAGGGGAGAAAGACAACTAGAGGTGAAAGCCAACTGTATATCTTGATCAGCATTCATTAGAAGTTTGATGCTTGAGGCATTCACAGAACAGCAGTATGTGTGCCCATTGGTTTGACAGGAATTTCCACAAATATTAAGTGTGTAGGTGTGGAACAACTCCTGGTGATGTGCACATCAACAGTTATCACTTGGGAACAGATTTTCTTTTTAAAATTACATTGTAGGGCAATTAAAATTTAAACACTGCTTACTGCTGTTGATTGTACAAGGGCCGATAAGCTTTGAATAAATCTTTTTTTCCAAAATAATGAGTGAATTTAATTTTATCTGCTGAAGACCAATTCGTTCAAACCAAATGTTGATGCATTTTCATTTTTATAGTGCACACTGGATTCTTTGAAATGTGTTGTCATGTCGAACAAATTATTGTTTAATTCAAAAATTGCTTTCAAGAAATTAACATGCAACAAAACCCTATGCAAACAACGATATTACTGCAATTTGCCTAACTTCAATCCATGATGCTACACCCCTGATGCTCGTCAGTGGGCTGGACTTTACTGGCCCCTCGACGTCAGGGATCATATCAGATGGGCGCAGAAAATACCTCCGGGAGATCCCAACACTGGCCTCGATGCTTGGAAGGCCCCACTCCATTTTACTGGTGGTTGTGATGCCTCGTGGTGGCCCCCCGCCCGACGCTCGGGGACAGGAACTTCATTAAAGTCTGTAAATCTATTTAAATGAATAAATACACACCTCGTCGTGATGGCTGTCGTGTTGTGATATTCTAGCCGGTTACCACAACTCCCGCGCCTTCGGATCTCCATTCAGAGAACCAAGGTGGAACACTGGTTAGGAGGGGGGAGCAGGTAGGGTTTTCAGGGCGGGAGGTGGGCGAAGTGCGATTGGTGGAGGGGATGGTGGGAAGGGGTTGAAGGTTCAAGGTTCTGAACTTTGCCGGGGAAGGTCATAATCGTGAGATTGGGCAGGGCAGTTAATAAATTGACGAGTCATTGGGGGAGTGGGAAAAGGGACTGAAACTTTGAATATATTTTTGCTTTTGTTCTTTCAAGTCCTGTTACTTTAAACTTTCAAATTTAAATGAAGGGCTGGAAGCCCTTTTAAACTGGCACTGGTGCCTGCGTGGTGGCGCCGGACGCCGTTGCCAGGGACGGAGGGACCCCCATCATATGTCATCGGGGGTAGTCGGACTGCCCCGCTCATGTAAATGAGCCGCTGCGCTAAATATCGCAGTGGCTCCGCTGCGCACATCTCATGCATGCGCCGTGCCGATTTTGAAGCCTGCTGCTGAAAATTCAGCCAGTATTACCTGAAATGCAGGCTCAAGTTTTCTTTCCTTATTTCCAAGTGCTTGGGTCCCTGCATTGCACTGTTGGTTATAGATCTTTGTGCTATGAACTGAACAGTCTACTACTCGAGGGATCTTGGTGGGACCTCATCAGTCTGCGTCAACAAAGAAGTGTACTTGGGACTTGCATCCTAATACTGTTAATATGAAATTTTCTGGTTATCGTTCTGGATCAGAAGGATAGGAGCGTATATGCTCCATTCACTATTCTCTTTCATGAAAAAGTAGATGGGAGTCCATGATGGGAAGGCCTGCAAACAACCTTCCCACCCCACTGTCAAATGAGGCCCTTAATCAGTAATTAGCCCCTAATTAAGGGCCTCTTCGTGCAGCAGCTGCAATTACCTGTGCGGCAGGCGGCCCTGTTGTGGCCCGGGAAGCACGGCACCATGCGGGCTGCTTTCTGGTTCCGGGTTCGCGGGCGGGGGGAGGGTGCCCCATTCAAAGGCGTTGGGAAGGCCCCCTTCAGCCCTTGCTTCCGACCCCCCTCCCCTGCAACCTCCATCCTGTGAGACCCTTCCCTCCCTGACCTAACTCAGGTCTGGCTCCAATGACACTGCTGAGCCTCCAGTCGGTGCACCTACAGCAGCAGCCACTGCCTCCCAGGCAGTGGAGACACCCAGGTTAAAACCTCCCTTAACATGGATGACGTTGCAGTCTTCTGCTCGGATCCGCTGTCCATTCGCAGACTGATGAGAATCTGCGTCCAGTTCGAACTGGCCTCAGGAGCCAAAATTAACCACAGCAAGAGGGAGGCCATGTTCTTTGGGAACTGGGCTGACCGGTCCTTTGTCCCCTTCACCGTCAGGTCAGCCTACCTGAAGATGTTGGGGATATAGTTCGACGGGGCCGGGGCGTGCAGCAAAACATGGAAGGAGCGAGTAGCCAGATACAATATAAGCTGAGCTTGTGGCAGCAGCAATCTCTTTCCATTGTGGGTAAGAACCTGGTCATCAGGTGCGAAGCGCTCACATTGTTATTGTACGTGGCGCAGGTCTGGCCCTACCCCACTCCTGCGCTGTGGCGGTCACCTGAGCCATTTTCCACTTCATATGGGGATCCAAAATGGACCGGGTCCGGAGGGGCACGATGTTCAAACCCCTTGATAAGGGCAGGTAAAATGTACCCAACACTGCCCTCATCCTGATGACCACATTCGTGTGCGGTTGCACCAAGCTGTGCGTAGATCCCCAGTACGCAAACTCCAAGTGTCGCTACGTGCTGAGGTTCTATCTGTCCCCAGTGTTGCGAAGGTTGGGTCTGGTCATATTGCCGCAGAACACGCCATCCAGTTGGTCCGTGCTGTACCACCTATCATTGGTGGAAAAGTTTCTGCAGAAAAACACCTTTGACCATCAATCCATCAGGCAGTGGTCTGCACGGAATGTCCTCGAGGCCCTACGGGAAAAGGAGATGGTGGATCCGGTCAGATGCTTCCCTGAGCAGACTGCCAAAGTCATTTGGCGGAATGCCTCATCACCAGAACTTTCAAACAAGCACCAAGATATAGCTTGGCTGGTGGTGAGAAGAGCCCTCCCTGTCAGATCCTTCCTGCATGACCGGACTCTCAAACCCTCTGCACAATGACCTCGAGGTGGCTGTCGTGGGGAAGAGACGGTTGCCCACCTCTTTCTGGAATGTGCCTTTGCAAGGCAGGTGTGGAAAGAGATGCAGTGGTTTATGTCGAGGTTCATCCCAAGCAGCTCTGTAACACTGGAGTCTGTGCTCTATGGGCTGTTCCCAGGGACGCACACCGAGATAAACATCAACTGCTGATGGAGGACTATCAATTCGGTGAAAGACACTCTTTGGTCTGCCCGAAACTTGCTGGTCTTCCAGCGCAAAGAGTTGTCCAAGACCAAATTATGCAGACTGGCACATTCCAAGGTCCAGGACTACGTGCTGAGGGACGCACTAAAGCTTGGGGCAGCCACAGCAAAGACTCAATGGGGAAAGACCACTGTGTAAGGTCCCCCCGCCAAGGTGAACTGAGGGGCTGGATCCATGGGAAACCCTTCAACTGTGTCCAGAAAATATTAGTTTGCTGCAAAATGTACATAGCATGTAAAATGAAATGGAAGGGTTGTGAGGCAACTCACTCCTGTATTGATGAAAATTGATCTCCTTTGTACTCTTTGACTTGGTGCTGTTTGGAACTGTTTTGTAATGTTTTTTTTTTACAGAATTTTCTGAATAAAGTATATTTTGGAAAAAAAAAGCCTGCCTCAGATTGGCCGGCAGCTCTGCAAGGCCGGAAGGCCTGCCGCTGTCCACTTAATTGGCACTAAATTTGGCGGGCCTTCTAAAAAAGAGGCAACACGGGGCTCTCGGCGTCGCTTTCACACGCTGTCAAGACCCCCGCCGCCAGCACAAAATTCCCTGAATGGAGTTGGTCTTATTCTCTAGTGATGTTCGTCTGCTGACTGACTGAATAAGTTCAAAACATGAATAAGCATTGTTGATGGCAAAACTGCATATAGGGAAAATACTATGAATATTTTACACAGTCTTTTTCCTCAGATCTTCAATTCGTTTGTTTTAGTTAACCACTTAAGATGATGCAGCCAGTCGAGTTCTCCAAGGCTACAATCACCCTGACGTTGATGATTTTATTCCATGCCAGGAGGATCACTTGGATTGGAATGAAATGGGTAGAATCAGCTTTTCTTTTCAAGATTCTGCGTTCTGATAATTAGGATGTGGCAAAATAGTAATGCCATAAGCTGGAAGATTCTGGAAGTGGGTAGTTCCAGAAGTCTTACTCCCACTGGTTGTGAAAGCTTGTGAGCATGAGTCATAGGTGCAATAAGGATCATATTACATTGTTTCCTTGTCAAACCCTGATGATAACACAAGAGTTTTAAAAAATTTTCCAGCACAGTTTAAATCTCTTAGCAAAACTGTTGTTGGAGAGATTCTTTTGATGGAGTTTTGGTGTGTGTAACAGTAATTGATATTCATGCCACAGATGTCAAGGCCAGAAATCATGCCAAGTTGAAAGATGGCGCTATCCAGAAAACTGGTGACGAGAGAACTGCTGCTTTCAATGTTGTAAAACTGTGAAAGGCGTGGAGCAAAGCTGCAGAGACAGCCACGGGACAGAGTGTGAGAGAGGTGGAGTAACTCTGTGTGCACTCCTGGGTTTTGATGAATATTATAAAGAACTCACCTAGTTGATCAAAAAAGGTGAGAATTAATTAATGCATGGCAAAAGCCAAAATGCCAAGAATGAACTTAGCAGATGCAGTGCAATGCAAATTCTTAACATATTGAATGTTGATGCAGTGCTGTGGCATTTTGAGCTGATTAAAGCTCCAGTTTCTATTTTAGCACAGCATGCCAAGACATTAGTTATAACCGTAATAGAATTCAGCCCTTTTTGGAACATGATTTATCTTGGGGCTCTGTGCATTCAGAAGCTATGCACTAAATGGCAACAGTATTTTGAAATGGGCACAAAATATGGCAACACAGGTTGCTTCAATGGCAAAGTTCTATGTTCTGAGTTAATAGGATGTAGGCTTGTGCATGTGATCTTCCACATGGTGAAGTCCCAGTCCTTCTCAGCTGGATTATTAGAAGGCATTAACCAGAGGCCAGGCACTTTCTCATTGTGAAGGATTGTGAGAAACGCTGCACTGCTTTCCTACAACTACATGTCGCAAGTTTTAGTGATGTTCGTGGAGTTGAATGTTTCATCAGGGATGTAATTTCTTCATGCTCTGTCCTCCCCTTTGGAGGAATTTGGCACAAAATATTCTGTTAGCTAGGAGGGAAGGGGTCTTGAGCAGTGGACCTCCTCAGCCCTTATTAATAATCATTCAGTGGGAACTGGAGATGGCTGTTGTCTGTTATGAGTTCTTCTCCTGAAGTGCATTCCATACAACAGCACGGTTGAGAAACAGTGGATGAGCAAGATGGAGTCAAATGACAGACAGCTTTCAGATTTGAACCTTATGGCCTTGGAAATTATATAAAATTTATGACAGAGAAGAAGGCCATCGTTTTCATGCTGGTCAACAAAGAGCTACCCTGCCGAATTTCATCTTCATCCAAGCACTTTTTACCTCTGGTGAGAGTTTCTGCCTCCACCACCCTTTCAGACAGTGCATTCCAGGTCCCGATCACCCTCTGGTTCATACTTCTACCAGTTACTTTCAATCCATACCCCTTGGTTTTTGATCTCTCTGCTCAGGTTGTTACTTTCCATTCTATCATGGCCCCTCAAAATTTTATGGCTGCGTTTGCTGATAACACAACCACTCGGTGATGCAGTTTGGGCACGTGCGCTAATGCAGCCTCATCGACTGAAGCGTCACTGTCTGCGACGTCTCAGGCAGCTGCTAGTAATAAAAATGGCGCTGCTTAATTTGACACAAAAAATGAATTAAACCCAAACCCCCTCAATGGCTACGGTTGTCGTCTCTATCTCACCTCCAACAGTATCCCACTCCCTCCTGCCTTTGCACTTCTGTTCTCATTTCCTACCTCTCTGCTGCCTACCCTCAGCCACTTGCTCCCCGCCTCACTGCTTTCCCCCCTCCCCGGCTGCTCACTCCCGGCCTCTTCGCTCCTCTGATCCCCGCTGCTCACTCCCGGCCTTGCTGCTTCCTCCCTCTCGGTAGCTCATTCCCCGCATTGCCCCAACACCCCTCCGCCGCTCGCTTTATTCTCAGCGGGGGGGGGGGTGCGGGGAGGGGGGTGGTGGTGTGGCGAGCAATCAGCTGAAGCGGCGAGGCGGGAGCGATTGGTCGGGAGCGAACGGCTGGTGGGGGGTGAAGGGAGGGAAATGAAGTGGGCGGGAAGCGAGTGTCTGGGTGGGGTGGGGGGGAACGTGGAGGGGACAGAAGCGACTGGCCGAGTAGAGGAGACTCAACGAGTGGGGTGGGAGGAATAGAGGCGGCGATTGCAGCTATTGAGGGGTGAGGCAACGCTCAGACGTCTGGCGTCATTGCATGTTGATGTCGGTGTACGCATGCACAGATTCATGCTGGCAAGCTGGCAAGTGTTTGGATGCACGGATGACATCGGCGATTGCTCTGCGCATGGTCTGCATTGTCAGGAAACACTCGTAATTTTATACCTCACTAAAGTAAGTCACCCCTTCGACTCCTTTGTTTAAAGGAAAAAAACCCCAACCTATTCAATTTTTCCTCATAGCTAAAATTTTCGAGTATTGCTAACAGCTTCTTAAATCTTCTCTGCACCCTCTCCCGTGCAATCACTTGTTTTAGGGCGGCACAGTGGCGCAGTGGTTAGCACCGCAGCCTCACAGCTCCAGGGACCCGGGTTCGATTCCTGGTACTGCCTGTGTGGAGTTTGCAAGTTCTCCCTGTGTCTGCGTGGGTTTTCTCCGGGTGCTCCGGTTTCCTCCCACAAGCCAAAAGACTTGCAGGTTGATTGGTAAATTGGCCATTATAAATTGTCACTAGTATAGGTAGGTGGTAGGGAAATATATAGGGACAGGTGGGGATGTTTGGAAGGAATATGGGATTAGTGTAGGATTAGTATAAATGGGTGGTTGATGTTCGGCACAGACTCGGTGGGCCGAAGGGCCTGTTTCAGTGCTGTATCTCTAATCCTGTAATATGTGGATCAGGATGGGGAGATGGTGGCGTAGTGGTAATGTCACTGAACTAGTAATCTGGAAGCCCAACTACTGTCCTGGGGACACTGGTTCAAATCCCATGACATGGAAGTTGGTGGAATTTAAATTCAATTAGTTAATAAATTAATAAAAATCTGGAACTGAAAGCTAGTCTCAGTAATGATGTCATGAAACTATCATTGATTGTTGTAAAAACCCATCTGGTTCACTTATGCCTTCAGGGAAAGAAATCTGCTGTCCTTATGTAAGTCTGGCCTACATGTGACTCCAGACCCACAGCAATGTGGTAGACTTAACTGCCTTTGGAAATGGCCTAACAAGCCACTGAGTTCAAGGAAAATGAGGGATGAGCAACAAATGCTGGCCTTGCTAGTGATGCCCACATCCCATGAAAGAATGTATGCAGTGCTTAAGCAGTTGTCTTACTAGTGTTGTACATAGTTCCAGCATAACCTCCCTGCTCTTATATTCTATGCCTCGGCTAAGAAAAGAAAACATGCTCTATGCTTCTGAACTACCATATTGATTCGCCCAGCTATCTTAAAGGATCGGTGGACATACTCTGCAGGGTCCCACTGTTCCTGTACATGACTCAGTATCCTCCAATTTATTATGTATTTCATTGCTTTTTGCATCTCTCAAAATATAGCACCTCGCACTTATCTGGATTGACATACATTTTCCACTTTTCTGCCCAATATATCTAAATCTTCCTGCACTGTCACACTGTGAACCACAGGGCTAATTTTTGTATCATTTGCAAACTTTTTTATCATGCTCTCTACTTTTGAGTCTAAATCATTACTATAAACTACAAAAAGCACGGTACTGAGTACTGAACCCCACTGGTAACAGCCTTGCAGTCACAAAAACACCCATCAACCATTATCCTTTTCCTGCCACTTAAGCCAATTTGCCACTTTCCCTTGGATGGCAAGGACGCTTTACTTTTTTTTGACCCGCCTGTCATAGAGTTACACAGCACAGAAACAGGCCCTTTGGCCCATCATGTGGGACCTTGTCAAAAGCCTTGCTAAAATCCATGTAGACCACATCTACTGTATTGCCCTCATCAACCCTCCTTGTCACCTCGTCTGAAAATTGGTTGGTTAGTTGCAAAGCACAGTTTAATTACAATTTCTAGACTACCTACACACCTCATTTAATCTTGTGTATTATGTACAGTGTTCTCTGGTATTTTCCACAAAAGTTGTAACCAAAATAGGGATCCCTCATGCCATTCCCCTTGATGTGATCATCAATCACAGAAATAATCTATGATATCTAAAGGGATCAGATTATACTGTTACACTATTGCAGTTGAATTCCTCATCATCTCTTGGACAGTTTCCATGACAACATTTATAAGAATAGCAATGCTATTGGAACAGCTTGCAGTGCAGAGGGTCTGAGAGCCCCTAGTTTTAAACACAATTGCATTCTTGGAATATAGGCAGTACAGTAGCATACTAATTACCTGAATTGAGAGAAGGTTGGGGGTTGTCATGATGTAATAAACTAGAATGCAATGTAACATAAATTTGTTGGGAGAATAGGAAAAGAATGAACATTTTTTTTTCATTTTGATAGTTAATTAGAATACATTTTACCCGTTTCTGTCAGAGTGACTTAAAATCATGACAATGGTATCATAAGTAAAAACAGAAAGTGCTGGAAATACTCAGCAGGTCATGGAGCATCTGTGCGTCTATGGATTCAGCATCTGATGAAAGGTCACAGACCCGAAACGTTAACTCTGCTTCTCTCTCCACAAATGCTGCCTGACCTGCTGAGTATTTCCAGCACTTTATGTATTTATTTCAGATTTCTAGCTGCAGTATTTTGCTTTTATTACAATGGCTACCATGATATCTCTGTCTGTTTCCCTAAATTACAACAGTGACTACGTTTCAAAATTACCTCATTGGCTCTCAAGGGCTTTGAAATGACCTGAAGTTGTGAATCACATTATTTACAAAAATGACAGACGGGCTAAGACCTACTGGTTCAGCCAGCCTGTCCCAAACAGTTGTGATGACTTTTGCATTATAATACATATACTCCCCGGAGCCATGCAACCTCCTGGGAGAAGTGAAAACCAGACAAAGATCCAGACCAATTAAGGAAGAGAACAAACTGGAAAATTCCCTTTGGGCCATCCAAATTAGTCCAGGAGATCACATTGACCCTGATTTATATTAAGGGTACTTGCTTCTTGTGAAAGGCGATCTCTGTCCCCAGACAGAAACAGTTCTAGCTCTTGCTTGATCGAAAACAGTTTCAGCATTCACCACGTAAGCAGGCAACCTATTCCACTTCTCTGAGAAAAAGAAGAACTGCCGAACATCCAATCTACTTCTCTCGCACAATGTATGCTTGAACACTGGTCCTTCCTAAACACTTTTGTTGAAATAATCGGTCCACATGAACACAGTTTACCCCTGCATTATTTTATAAACCTCAATCAAATCACACCCCAGTCTTCTCTAAAGTGCACAGACTCTGCTTGTTGAGTCTATCTGGCTAATGAAGTTGTTTTAAATTGGAAATTAACCTTGTTGCCCTCCTCTGAACTCTTTCAAAAGGCTCAGTCTTCCCCACCATGTGAGAAGACCAAAACAGGACCCATTACTCTAACTTATCAAGGCCTTATCAAGGTCTTGCACAAGGAAAGAATGGTATGTTGAAAAGAGTGAATTATCCTGTGAATACACCAGGAACCTGGTCACTTTAGTTGTAGCTTCACAGCATTTGTCATGGACCTTTAGAGATTGATGCACTGAAACACCAATGGCATTAATTCTTTTCCTTATATGGTGTATGTATGTTTCGGATTTGACCTGCTCACATGCATGACACTATACTTTTGAGTTTAACGTCATTTGTCAACCAAAGGCTCAGTCGATGACAACAACAACTTATATAGCGCCTTTTAATGTAATAAAATATCCTAAGACGCTTGATAGGAGCATCATAAAATAAAGTATGACACTGAGCCACAAAAGGAGATGTTAGGTCAGATGACCAAAAACTTGGTCAAAGTGGTAGGAGTGTCTCAAAGGTGGAAAGTGAGTTGGGGAGGCGGAGCGGTGTAGGGAGGGTATTCCAGAGCTTGGGGCCGAGGCAACTGAAGATGTGGACAGCAATGGTGGAGTGATTAAAATCAGGGATGCACAAGAGGCCAGAATTAGAAGAGTGCAGATATCATGGAGGGTTGTGTGGCTGGAGGAGATTACAGAGACCACAGAGGGATTTGAAAACAAGGATGAGAATTTTAAAATCAAGGCATTGCTTGACCAGGAGTCAGTGTAGCTCAATGAGAATAGGGGTGATAGAGGAACAGGGCTTGGTGCAAGCTAAGACAAGAGCAGCAGAGTTTTGGATGACCTCCAGTTTATGCAGAGTAGAGTGTGGAAGACCAGCCAGTACTGCGTTGGAATAGTGAAGTCTTGAGTAAAGAAGGCATGAATGAGGGTTTCAACAGCAGATGAGCTGAGACGAGGTGAAATCAGCCAATGTTGCAGAGGTGGAAATAGGCGGTCTTAGTGATGGCATGAATACAAGGTTGGAAGCTCATCTCAGGGCAAATGGCTTAATCTCAGACTGTTGCCAAAGAGAGGAATGGAGTCAGTAGCTAGGAAATGGAGTTTGAAGCAGGAACTGAAAATAGTGGCTTCAGTGTTTACAATATTTAATTGGTGGAAATTTCTGCTCCAGTACTGGATGTCAGATAAGCAGTCTGGTAATTTAGTAACAGTGGAGGAGTCAAGAGAGGTGGTGGTGAGGTAGAGCTGAGTGTCATCAGCATACATGTGAAAACTAATGCTCTGCTTTTGGATGATGTCACCGAGGAGAGCAGGTAGATGAGAAATAGGAGGGGCCAAGGATAGATCCTTGGAGGACACCAGAGGTAACTGTGCAGGAGAAGGAAGAGAAGCTATTGCAAGTGATTCTCTGGCTATGATTCAATTAGGTAAGAATAGAACCAGGTGAGTCCCACCCAGCTGAACGACAGGAGAGAGGTGTTGGAGGAGGATGGTGTGGTCACCCATGTCAAAGGCTGCAGACAAGTCGAGGAGAGAAAGTTTACCTTTGTCACAGTCACATAGAATGTCATTTGATAAGAGCTGTTTTGATACTGTGGCCGTTGTGGAAACCTGACTGGAGGGATTCAGACATGAAGTTTCGTGAAAGATGAGGACGGATTTGGGAGGTAACAGCACATTCAAGGACTTTGGAGAAAAAAGGCAGGTTGAAGATGGGACGGTAGTTTGCAAGGGCGGTGGGGTCAAGGGTTAACTTTTTGAGGAGAGGGGTGATGACAGCAGATTTAAAGGAGAGAGGGACAACACCTGAAGATACAGAACCGTTTACAATATCGGCTAACAGGGAGATCAGGAGAAGTTGGGTGATCAGTTTAGTGGGAATAGGATGAAAGGAACAGGAGGTGGGTCTCATGGACAAGATGAGCTCAGAGAGGGCATGAGGGGAGATAGGAGAGAAACTAGAGAAATATGTAAGTTCAGGGCTAGGTCAACCGGGAGCAGCATAGGAAGTTTGGCCAGGTGGGCTCGTGGTAGGGAGGGATGCGGAAGAGGCAGCTGATCGGACCTCAGTGACAAAGAAGTCCACTCACATGAAGCTCCTTTCACTTATTGTTGGAGGTGAGGGTGGAGGGGACAGGGAAGAGGGGTTTAAGATGACGGTTTGAAGTAGAGAAAAGAAGCCGGGTGTTATCTTTGCATTCCAAGATGATCGTGGAATAGTGAGCAGTTTTAGCAGACGAGAGTAGGACCTGATAGCGTTTTAACTGGTTTAGCTAAATGTAGCGGTGGATGTCTAAACCAGTTGTCTGCCATATCCTTTCAAGTCTGAGTCCCTGGGACTTCAGGGAACAGAGATGAGGGGAATGGCCAGGATTATTGGGGACTGGGGCATCAAAGATGGAGGTGAGGGTGCAGTTGAGCAAATCAGTGGTGGTAGAAACGTTGTAGCAAATGGAGGGCCAAGAGCTAGACAGCTGAGATTTCGAAAGAGCAGTTGTAAGTGAATAATCTACTGATAATAATTGAGCATCCTCTGCAGTTTCTATATCCTCTGTCACATATCTTGCAATTCCCCCAAAATTTACATCTAGATCATCAATCAAAATAGTAAATAGCAAAAGTCGTAACGTGAATCCCTGCAGAACGTCATTGGAAACTAGTCTCCAAGCAGATCCAAATCCAGTAACCATTTTCTGCCTATGGGCATTGAGCCAATTCTCAATCCACTGTGGCAGATTACAATTAATTCCATAAGCTACTGTCTTGCAGAGAAGCCTCTTACATGGTACTGTTGGATCTCATTAGTTGCACAAAGAGACGAAGTCCGACTGTAACTTTAAAAAACTTTATTGCAGTACGTAATGGTTACATCATCAGCAAAGCGAACACACACACACATACACACACCTGTGCGCCAAATTAAGCCTTTCTTATAGTCCTTCATACAAATAAGTGACACCCTCCCTTTGTTCCCAATTGGTCTACAAACTTCTGCAGTTTCTTGGTGTCGGAGCTTGATTGGGGTACTTTCTTACTCCAGCAGTTTCACATCCCCCGATCTCCTTGGACCGTTGGGCTGATTGTTCCACAATAGGAGACTATTAAGCAGTCTGCAGCTGTCCCATTAGTTTCTGCTTGTTAGTCTGTTTCTGCTGATAAGCTGTCTCTGCAGCCCTGAAGTTAGTTTGTTAGTAGTCCATAATTAATTGATTAGCTCACTTTAAATGTCCCCATTGTCCTGTCCCCACAGTATTTTATCAAAAGTTATCTCAAAGTCCAGGAAGACCATGTCCAATGTAAACAAGATTACTCTCGTCCACTATCTTGGGAACGTCTTTAATAAATTCAATCAATTCGGTGAGACACAACTTTCTTTTATGGAAGCCGTGTTGGTTGTCCCTGATGTGGCCTTCATGTCCAAGTGAATATACAATGCATTCCTAATAATAATTTTAAGTGTCTTACCTATTAATAATGTCAAGCTAATTAATCTGTAGCTACCTAGGTCTGCTTTTTAATAACTGGACTTAGATTAGTCTCCTTTCATTCAAAGGGCTATCAAAGATACGGGCCAGGGGCTGGCATTGCACTTGCCTAAACTCCCTCAGGATCCGCAGGTCTGAAAACCTGATCTATTTTCATGTTTCTTAATCTTTCTGAAGCAATATCCTCAATATCCTCATCTTTTTTCATATTAGCACTTTTATTGTGAACAGCACTACTTAATGCAATTACAATTTCTATGTGTGCTGAATCTTTGACCCACTTTGATTATACGAACATACCAATTAGGAGCAGGATTAGGCCACTCGGCCCCTCGAGTCTGCTCCACCATTCAATAGGTTCATGGCTGAACTGATTTCTGCACATTTCCACCAGCCCCTGATTACCTTTCACCCCTTGCTTATCAAGAAGCTATCTACCTCTGCCTTAAACATATTCAAAGACTCCGCTTCCACCGCCTTTTGAGGAAGAGAATTCCAAAAAGAAAACATTTCTCCTCGTCTCTGTCTTCAATGGGCGTCCCCTTATTTTTAAACAGTGAACCCTAGTTCTAGATTTTCCCACAAGGTGAAACATCCTTTCCACATCCACCCTGTCAAGACCCATCAGGATCTTGCATGTTTCAATCAATTATCTCTGGATATTGAGGAAGCATTAGTCAAGGGCTCAAGGAAAACATTAAATTGCTCATTTATATTACCTGTGAACCCAGGACTAGTACCCTTGCCAATCTTTTTTACCTCTTCGATTCAGCTATTGGCACACAGCAAATGCATTGGAAGCATTGAGAGTTAATGTTCTATAGCATGGTGGTTACGAGCAGCCCCCACCACTACCGCCACCACCCCCACCGCCCCAGGCATGCGAGTACGTGTGCTTGTATGGGCACACACTGTGGAGTAATCACGGAAATGTATTAGTTTGGTGCTGCTGAATTTTCTCATTGGTCAACTAAGATTTCCATGACAATGAACAGATTCCCTGCTGTTATTGGCCATTGCTATGGGAACTTGTAGTTAGACAATCAGAAAATGTGTTGCTCTAATGCAGACTTAACCCCGTTCTACTCAAATAGATGACAACGTCCATTAGACAACTATGCAGAGTAGTCGCAGTTAGTTTTCAGCTGCCACCATTTTACTTTTGACTTTTATAAGCAATTATATATAGCAATGGTTTTTACTTCATGTATTTTCGGTATAACCTGGTTACTGCAATCAAATCAATTTTGTCTGCTTAATGTGAGTCTACAGCGATCAATTGGGGAATCAAAAAATTGATATTGGAAAAGGAGCAGAGGATTACATTTTCTTTTGTAGGTCATTATTGTCATATTCAATATCCAAGCTTGATTGAGCGACTGCTGCTGTCAGTCTATATGATGCGCAGTTTAATGATAGATAGAATGGACCTGTGACTTAAATTGGCAATGAAATTTTGACTTGATCTTGATTTCTAAAGTGGATTCAGCCATTGCCATGGTCATTACCTTTCCAAGGATGACTGCAGTCAGCATCTGGAATTTTGCTCTTTGGAGAAGTACTTTACCTAACTGTATTTTTTGGATCTGTTAACCAAAGTAAATAAAAGTATAAAAACCGTCTCTGCTGCATGATGAAGCTTTTAGTAACTCCTCTTGATCGCTTCCATCTTGGTTCAACTTCAGTTTTCCTTCTCTCTATTTGTGAAGCAGCTTTGCTTATTTATGAAAAAAAGACTTGCATTCATATGGTGGTTTTCCTGGCCTCTGGATATCCCTAAGCGTTTTACAGCCAGTGAAATACTTTCCAAGTGTAGTCACTGCTGAAGGGAAATGCGCACAGTAAGCTCCCATGAACAGCACCATGATGGGCTAGATAATCAGTTTCAGTGACTTTGATTGAGGGATAAACATTGGCCAGCACACTGGGAGGACTCCCCTGCTTTTCTTGGAAAAAGCATCATGGGATCTTTTATGTCCACCCGAGAGAGCAAGCAGGGCCTCAGTTTAATGTCTCATCTTGGACAGCTTGGCATTCCCTCAATATTGCACTGGAATGTCAGCCTTGATTTTTCTGGTCAAATCTCTGGTATGGGACTTAAACCACAGCCATCTGACTTAGAAGTGAGAGTGCTACCAACTGAGCCATGGCTGACATTTATGAATTAAAGGTGCGATATAAATGCAGGCTTTTGTTCTGCAGAGTGCTGTGTGGGAAGGGTGAGTTCTGTTCTTCAGGAATAAGATGTTCCATTTGGTTTGAAAAAATTTGCACAAACCAGTGTTGAGAACCTAAAAACAAAACATGGTCATATTTCATTACCCATTACATGGCTAAATTTAACCCCCTGTAACTGCCAAGAATGGGGCTGGAGGCAGTGGTTTGATGCTGCACTTACGCTGGCAGGTGTTAGAACTCCTGGCTTTGGGGAGGCGTGTGAGGGGCTCAATAAAATGCAATATTCGTGGTCTAATGACATCAGTTGGATATTGACACTATTTTGGCTTTGTGTTTTGAGGTTGGCACCTATACAGGGAAACCCAGTACAAAGATGCAGCAGACCTAAAAGAGGGCTGAAAATATAAATAGCTTTTGAAGATGCAAGGTTTCCTTGTGGGCTAGGACGATATCTAGAGCCCCAGACTTCCCTACCCGATTGCAATTCCCTGTTTTCTGCCCGTCTTACCCCTTCAACACCCAACTCCCTGCCACGTACTTGACTGTGCCAGATTTGGGCCTGGTATATTTAAATAAAGTCTGGGAGTTAAAATGGCCCAGGTATTTGATCAGCTTGCCAGTCGCCACCAGTTAAAATCATATTTCTGAATCTCTCGCTGTCACCTCACCCTCTCAGTTAAATGGATACCAAAACAAAATTATTTATACGTGACCTATATCCTCAAAGCTTCTGACTTAGACAGATTGCATGTATAAATCTCTAATTTAGCTCACTGCATTTTTGAATCCCATTGTTCTCCAACTGTAATTCAAAATATAATTAGTATCGCTGAAAACAAAGACATTTTGTCGATGCTTTTCGTCTTGCACTCATTAGGACAAGTCGCAAGAATACTAATGTCAGAGAAAGCAACAAATGTATACTGTGTGAGAAGAGAGTGCTGATTGGTTGGCAGATGTACTCTGATTGGTAGAGGCATTGCCATGGAGACTGACAGTTAACTGTCAAGCTTTGTTTGAAATTTAAACCAGGCAACTTGACTCTGATTGGTTAAGGCATTGCCCTGAGGAATGAACCAGCGAAAGGCTGTCACTTACTTTGTTTAGCTGGAACAGGCGCGATGTGTACATATTCTTTCTGCAAAGAACAGGGCCCTGTGTATTGATATATGTAGCTTCCAGTATACGCCAATGCGTCACAATGTGAGCCCGACTGACAATCTTAAATTGCTTGTCATGTAATTCTTAGCACACTGAGGATTACTTAGAAAATGTTGTCCAATCGTGGAATCACATGTAATGTTGGACACCGTGTTTGGGGTTTTACAAGCATGGGCTGGTTGGGTACGGTCTGTGCCTTGCCTGTTGTGAACAGCGGAAGGAACATGCTGTTGGATACGATGGTATTCTCCATGGCAATGCCTCTACCAATCAGAGTCCACTTGCCAACCAATCAGCACTCTCTTTTAATGCAGTATAAATTTGTTGCTTTCCCTTACATTGGTATTCTTGCGAATTGTCCTGATGAGTGCAACACGAAAAGCTTCGACAAAATGTCTCTGTTTTCAGCAATACTCAAGTTGTGTACTACCAAACGACTATATAGTTAATACCTCAGCTCGTGTCTGTGTACTTGCAAGAAAACTCCAGAAATATCCAGAGCTATGAAACATGATAAAATTGGCTGCTGTTATTTTACTTTCACCACTGAAAATGGAAACTATTTTGGCTAAATTGCCGTAAGATGTTTGCTATTCTTGCATCCGTATTATTTCCTGCGCCACATTTTCTATGGTAATGTTGGAGGACGATTGCTTTATTGTATGAAGTGACTCAAATGGCCAACCAACAATTGTAGAAATGAACAGAGATACTTGTAGAGTAAGGGCTTTGATTCCAGGGTTTCCAAACAAAAGGACCAGCTTGTTTTACAGGTAGCTCGGAATCATGATGGACACCAGGAACAGCAAAAATGTGGAAAGCGGCTGGCAGGTCTCAAATAAGGTGGCGCAAGATGCCTGCCAGTAACTGATAGCACTTCGGTAAATTTGCAAAATAATCCTCAGTGCTAAGAATTACATGACAACCAATTTAAGATTGTCAGTCGGGCTCACATTGTGACGCATTGGCGTGTGCTGGAAGCTACATATATTAATACACAGGGCCCTGTTCTTTGCAGACAGAAAGAATATGTACACATTGCGCCTGTTCCAGCTAAACAAAGTAAGTGACAGCCATTCGCTGGTTCATTCCTCAGGGCAATGCCTTAACCAATCAGAGTCAAGTTGTTTCTTATGCTGTCAGTGGTCAATATTGTGCACTTGATTGTTTGATAGGGCCATTTAATGGACAGTGCTGTTCGTTGTTTTCACAGGTTTAAATAAATCTTTAGATAATTATACTTCGTGCTTCTTGACAATATATATTAAGGAACAGTTGATTCCATCAGCGGCATGATAATTTATTCTTGAAAGATCAAACTTAATCAACTGTTAGACCTCCATTTCAAATTTTTATCAGTTTGCTAACAAAATTAGGAAATTTCATGTAATGCTACTGCTAAAAGCTTCACATAATTGATATATTCCCACCCACCAACCCCCCTGCATCATTCCCTTTGTGCCCTCCTATCCCCAAGTAATTCATTCTGCAATAATAATTAATTATTTAATAAATTGATGAAAAAAATATCTGGATTTGAAAGCTAGGCTCAGTAATGGTGCTATGAAACTATCATTGATTATCGTAAAAATCCATCTGGTTCACTAACTTCCTTTCGGGAAGGAAATCTGCTGTCCTAACCCAGCCTGGCCGACATGTGACTCCATACCCAGAGGAATGTGGTTGACTCTTAACTGCCCTCTGAAATGGCCTAGCAAGCCACTCAGTTGTGAAGGGCGATTAGCGATGGGCAACAAATGCTGGTTTTGCCAATGATGCCCACATTCCTTGAAGGAATAAATAAAAATAATTCCACAGGCCCTGGCAACCCCCTGGAGCCTTGCCAAAATGACTTTTCTTCAGGGAGCATTACAGCAGAGCCTGATCCTGTCCCTGTCATTTCACAAAATGTACAGACAATTTCAACATTGATGTCATTTGATAATTGTCAGAATTGGGAAAGCTTGTCATCCCTTTTGAGAAGATGTTAAACCAAAGTCCTGTCTTCCTATTCAGGTGCATGTTCAGGATGCGATGAGCCTTTAGTGCTCTTGAAATTGTGAAATTTCATCCCTAAAACAAGTGGGTTAACATTCTGTACTTGTCTGACGCTGCCAGTTTAAAACAGAAGGTTGAAAATTATTATTGCACAAGACTGTATTTTTCAGAACAAAAGCGCGACCTGGCATACCTGATGTAAAAAAAACACTTTCACAGCTCGCAGATTGCTCCAGTTGATGCTAATTGGTGTTGCCATGTGAGATATTTGTTCATTTAATTTGTCATGTGAGTAGAATGCCAAAGCTGGTCATGGATCCAACAATCAATAAGCTTATTTTTTAATTGCTACTTCTGTAACTCTTTCAGTGTGAATGGCAGGCATATATATTTAAGAAAATAGAACTGAATTGATGTTTCTTATGTAGATTTTCTCTTGTGAATATCCGAAGGATTAAATTTGAGTGGACTTATACGTGGATACTTGGATATCAACTCTCCTTAGGGTAATGTTACTGCAAGTCTGTTACCGCCTTACCCCTCCCTTCCTTGAAAGTCAATAACGAAAGTTAATTATTCAAAGCTAGAATTTCCTGCTGTTCTCTGAACCATATCAAGCTGTTCCTCGTGTTTCTAATATCATTCCTAAAAAATACTGAATGGAGTTGTAGTTAAATCTTGAAGCTTAAGGGCTTCATTCCTTCTCCTTGGCTTGAAGCTGACAGTTCTGGTTGACCTATTTCTGACTTTCCACTACCTTGAGCTCTGCTTTGGTCTAAATGTAAATCTTTTTCAGACCTTATTTTGATTTCTCTGCAAATTTCAATCCTTCTTCCCCTTTGCTTGCCCAGTAGAGTTTGAATCAAAATAATGCACCTGATATTTTGAGGAGAGTTAGAATGGAATATAATATGGAAAACCTCACTTTGCTGTTTTCCAAGTGTCCAGAGTCAATTTTTTATTTCTTCAAAGGGAAGCAGAGAGAGGATTTAGCATTGAATATTGACCAAGTTGTAGTGGACAGAGAGCATATTATTTAAAATGGTCGATCCAAGGGGTCAGCTTGAATAAGCTGAGCTGCATATTGTATTTGGACAATTCATGTTGATAGTTGGTATTTAAGAGTCAGGTTGTTTTTTTTATAGGCACAATTCCAAAAGTGATGCTTTTCATTTATTGTCAGATTAACAGCTGTAAGCACTTGATTTTTTAAATTAATTGGCATAATCATCTATTATGATTGTAATTTGTGCAACATCGATTTTCATTCTCAGAAACAGATAAAGCAGAGCTAAAATGATTACTTAAACAGCTTTCTCGTGCTCTCTTGTACTTTACAGCTGACTGTAGTATCTCAGATTGTAAGTATACTCCAATAAATCTTGTTGCTTAGATTCAGTTTCTGTTTCGTTGTAATGTAACTGCCAATCTGGCTTGTTGGAACAATGGTGCTCCCTCAGTGGGAACAACTGGTTTAAAGAAACCTTCTGCTATAAATTCTACACGCTCAATATTTGTTGGTCTCTTAATCGATTTCCTTACATCACATATTTTTCCTTGATTTAAAAAAAAAACACCAGTTCTGTGTGACAGGGGTTATTTTTCTGCTCCTGTGTAGTTGCAGCACAATATGTGCATTATGCTGTTTGCTGAGGTGGAAATCAGAGGCAGACTTGTTGACCAGAAACGTGCTGAGTGAAAACTCTGGATGCAGCCCAAGATGTTGCACACTCCCAGGCAGATTGCAGTTCTGTGAAGGGTTCTGGAATCTTTGTGGTGAAATTCTACTGGTGCTAAGTAGACTCACGTCGATTCCCTGGGGACAGACAGTGATGCAGGCTGTTATCTGCGTGGCCTTGATATTATTCAAAAACAAGCTGCGCAGGTAATGGTTTGTGGGGCTGCCTGCCCTGAGTCAATCGATGTAGTTGTGTAGTACCATTCGAACGAGTTTCTCCCTCCTTGGGCTGGATTTTAAGAGTCCGCCGCCCGTCTCAGCAGTGTACTCAAAAAATGGCGGCCCGCCTGTGCGGGCTGCACGCCAAAGATCCGCCGCGATCTTAAGCGCGGCAGCTCATTTAAATAGCCGGGTGGGCAACCCCCCATCCCCAATCTCATGGAGGGGACGGGCTGTCCGTCCCCGGCAGTGGTGTCAGCTTCCCAATGCGCGGGCACTTGCGCCATTTTTAAAGGGCAGCCAGCCACGCCACCGAATATAAAATTTTAAAGACAGCCCTCCCAAAATTAAATAAATAGATTTCTTATACCCCTTTCCACCCCCTTAATAACAATTGACTATTTGCCCTTCCCCCCCAAAAACATTTCATTTAACATCTGACCTTTACCCGCCAAACTGCACTAAGTTTACAGTTCAACCCTTCCCAGCATCCCCTACACCCATTATGTTTATTTTTACTCGCGCCCCCCCCCCCCCCCCCCCACTCCCGTACTGAAAATCTTACCTCTTCCCCTCTCCCCACTGTGTGGCACCGTCTTTCCCCAGACAGGGGTTTGAAGGTGGGGCAGTACCGGCCGATGTGCTGAAGATTGCAGCGAGCCCACAAGATTGCAGGTAAGTGTATGTTTCATTGATTTGAATATTTTAATTGTGGTCCTGAGGCCCAGCGTTGGGGGTTTGGGGGCGTGCCCGACACAGAGCCTCCCTGCCGCCTGGAGGAGCAGGCCGGGCCCTCCAAGTTTTGAAATCCGTGGCAGGCCTCATCTGGAGCCATCTTCAGGCCTCCCCTGCCACAGAATTCGACGCCTGGGGTTGAACAAGATCCTGTCCCTTGTATTTTGCACAATCTCAATGGATCAAGGAATTAACTAATAAAGTGGTATTATTTTGTACTTAATGAAGCCATTGCTGAAACTAGGGTTCCCAAGTTTGGTTGGACAGATTCCTGGAGATTTCATCACTTGATCGCCTGCATCCAGCCACCTCTCTCCTCAAACAGCCTTTTTCATAATTCATAAGCAGAATGGAAAGAAAACCCAGAATTTTTCTGCTGCTCCTTTTTAATTTTTCTCCTGGGTTCCTCATAGCAGTGTCCAGGTGATTAATCCTTAATCCTCAGAGCCTCCACGACAATCCTGGAGTGTTGGCAACCCTTCCTGGAACTTAGCATCCAGGCATCACCCTGAGCCAATCTCCTGTTCCTTTCCTGATGCCTGTATTTGTTGATCCTCAGTTAAGCTGTGTGTTTCATATAGTGCTTCCTGACTGCGACTCTACATCTCAACACCTTGGAGTGGATATTCCTGAGCTGATGTTTGCTGCAGATGAAGCGAGTCACAGTGTGTGGTGGGAGATGGAAGTCCCTGCAGCCCTGACCCTGCAAGTTACTGTACCGAGCCATTTCTATGGAAACACAAAGGAAGAAGCTTTTATTATTTTCAGCAACACAAACCTTTGAACACATTTCATTAACATTGTGGCATAAATGAGAATTTCGATGGTGGGATGAACCAAACCTTGTCCTGTCACACTATCTATATATTTGATAGGGTGAATGAGGAGAAACTGGTTCCAGTGGCAGAAGGGTCAGTAATCAGAGGACACAGATTACACGTAATTGGCAAAAGAACCAGAGGCGATATAAGGAGAATTCTTTTACACAGCGAGTTGTTTTGTTCTGGAATAAAGCCTGGCTACCCGACCTGAACCCGACCAAACCCGACTACATGTGTTGGGTTCGGGTCAGGTCTATATTCGGTGTCCAGCATTCGGGCTCGGGTCGGTTCGGGTCCGGGTTGGCTGTGGTCGGGTTTTGTTTTGTATTGTTTTCTTTTTAATCTACATTTTGATGCGATTTTATTTTTCTGTATCAATAACAAATTTGATATTTTCGGGTCGGTGTTTGATATTGTTGGGTTGGGTCGGGCATGAAAAAAAATGGAAGGACTCGGGCCTGGGTCGGGTTTGGGTTGGCTATGGTTGGGTTGGGCCCGGGTTGGGTTTTAATTTTATACCCGAGCCAGGCTCTAATCTGGAATGCATTGCCTGAAAGGGTGGCAGAACCAAACTCAACAGTAATCTGCAAAAAGAAATTGCATATATACTTGAAGTAGAAAAAATTGTAGCATTATGGGGAAAAAGCAAGGGAGTGGAATGAATTGGATCGCTGTTTGAAATGACTGGCACAGTCACAATGGCTGAATGGCTTCATTCTGTTCTGTTTGATTGTGTAAGCCACCATTGTTTGTGTGTTCTAATTTATATTTAATTGCGAAAATAAAAACTCGTTATTTCATTACGAACACATTTTGATTGAAGTAGAACATTTTTTGGTCAAAGTCTGCATCACAGCTTTTTGATGCAGCAATATTGCTGAAGAGCACCAGAGGTTAAAGCTGCAACATTTTCATTTTGAAGTCCTGCAACCAGATAGGCAGGGAAGAAAGAAAGAAGGATGAGATAGAAGATGAAAGGAAAATATATTCATGCCATTAATCCTGAGGTAATATCATGGACACAGCCTGTTGCTTTTGTCTTTGATGAGAGCTCACGCCTCATGACTAAAAATCTCTTAGCCTGCATTTTTCCAATGTTTGCCAACACTGAAGATTGCACATTCCTGGATCGAAAAGGATTGTGAGGACAGTCATAGTGTTTATTTCCTCTCAGTCTGATGTCTGCAACAATGGTTTATGAGATTTCAGTTTTTGAGTAAAAAAGGAACCATTCAGCTGTTGCCTTTTCCACATTCATTTGTCTGAAGCTTTGTATATGGTGTGCTATGTTCAAAATACGATATTAAGATGCTATTATATGGAAATTGTGAGGGTCTGCCTTCATACTTTTCCCTTCTTTTGCTTCTCAGTTACCTCATAGTATAAATATCATTCACTTTTTGTTTCACCTTCTGTTGTAAAGGTAAGCAGTAAGAGATTTTATACTAACAGCCCCTTTCTGTTGTTTCATTGTTCCAGTTTTATCAATGTGAGAGAGTTTGCTATGTCCTATACCAGATACACAAAAACATTTTTTAATTGCACCTATTTTCTCATTCTTGGTATAATTATCAATAGTGTTCTGCTTTACAGCAGGTGCTAACACCTGAGATTGTTGAGCCACTTATTACGGAAGAAGAGCAGAGGTGGTTTCCCATTGCTGTTCTGTCAGTTTTTATCTTCAGAGTACTTCAGAGGTGTGCTGCAACTAAGGCTAAAGAGCCCCACCTACCTTTTACGATTTAGGAGGTGAGCATCCAACTTACAGCCATACCCATTGGTTGCTAGTACCCTGCAGGATGCAACCCAGTATTTAGAGCCAGCACTCCGGTCTGCACACGCCAGGACTGTCAAGAGGGAGCCCAAACCCACATGTGCTGACATGGAGGCAGAAATGCTACCACTGAGCAGTGGCCACTCAGTCCAGATGCGATTCCCCTGCTGGATGACAAGCCAGTATTAAGTGACCAGATTGGCGTGGAGTATTGCTGAAACCCTTCACCTTTTCACTCTGAGGTGGAAATGCTGCCACTAAACCAAAAGTGAATACCAAAATTTGGCATGAACTCTTTGATATATTTAACTGGGGTAAAAGATGCTGAATTTCCAAATCAAAATATGTAACAAGTCCTCTGAATAGTTGGAACAAGATCAATTTGGAAGATTTTCATAATCAAAAGAAAATCTCAACACCTCGTGGCCAATTTCTCCCAAGCCAAAATTTGTGGTGAATAATGTAAAAGCAGTGTTGGAGAAGTATTTATTTCAATTCAGTTGCCAGTACAACTGTATCTTCCTTGATTGATCAAATTATATTGAAAATGTTAGATTTGACAGCACGTTTTATCTCAAGAAAAAATAGGAATAACATTAATACAGTTCGATTACTTTTAAGTATTAGAAAATATCCTTTCCAAGTGACATAAGATAACCCTCATCATTTATCCTCCTTCCCATCAGGTGGCTGACTTCAAAGCTGTTATTTATTGTATTCTATTTGCACCTGTCTGCTGTTACAATACTACAGTTAAGAGCATTTTAGAACTGAACATTCAAAATTATAGCTTCTCATCGGACACCACTGTCTTTCCATAAGTTAAGTGTGTCTTGATGTTTTTGTGAAGGTATCAGAACGGGATTCTCATAGCTGCTGCTTGAAAAGAAATACCCTGGCAACAATTTTCTGACAACTGACAACAACTTGTGCATGGCTGGCAAGACATTGCTCTAAACTGGGTACATTGTGTACTGAGTGTAACAGAAGAGCAATATTGGAGATCAGGACAAACTGTAGATGAAAGATCTAAATTTATTTACTACTGTAGATGGTTAACAGAACAATATGAATGATATAAAAACAAAAAATGCTGGAACCACTCAGCAGGTCTGGCAGCATCTGCGGAAAGAGAAGCAGAGTTAACGTTACGGGTCAGTGACCCTTCTTCGGCAATCATGATGGCTGTTCCAGTCTTCCCTGTACCCCACTGTGCAGCTGAGCCACCTGTTGTGCCATGGACTTGGCTCTGGCTGTATTCCCCAGGTGAAGCATCACTTTCCTCAGTATTTATTCGGAAACGAAGAAGGGTCACTGACCCGAAACGTTAACTCTGCTTCTCTTTCCACAGATGCTGCTAGACCTGCTGAGTGGTTCCAGCATTTCTTGTTTTTATTTCAGATTTCCAGCATCCGCAGTATTTTGCTTTTAATATGAATGATATGTCAGCATGTATGATGTTTATTTTTATCAGGCAATGGTATTAAGGGTTATGAAACAATGTTGGGTAGATGGAGTTGACACAGATCAAGCATGATTCATTGAATGGAAACATGCTTGAGGGGCTGAATGATCTTATCTTGTTCCGATGTTCCTATGCTTCCATACCAGGATGAACTTTTATGGACTATGTTCTGTACGTTGAAACTTCAAATCCTCCGAATGCCATGACAAATACCCCACATGCATTCTCGATGTAAATTGCTCTGATCTATTACCTGCAGTGAAAATAAGTTCTCGAAGGTAACAGATTTTGATACTGGAGAGTCTTTTGCCTGAGGGACAGTTTTAAAAATATTTTTATGTAAAGCCATATTTGCACAATCTTAATTGCTTAAGCAACTGTGCTTTCAACAGAGTAGTTGCTGAGGAATTTTGATTGTCAAATTAAATTACAATATTTGACACAGACATAGGAGATCGGAGTATTTAGTGCAGTTTAACAACACAACAATGCTATGCTCAAAATGATTTCCAACTCCAATATTTTCTTCCAAAAAGGATAATGTCTGTTCTGGATTCTAAGGAGCAACAAGCTGATGGGATCTGTTGTTCAGATCAGCTTTGTAGTTTTGTGGCAGGTTTGAGGGTCAAATAGCATATCTTTGTCTATCTTCAACAATGGTATGAAAAGTAAAATTGCATTTGGAGGTTGTAATTATAAATTGCATGAGGGGTTTCCCTTGACATCAAGGCAGTGTTTGACCAAATGCGGCATTAAGGAGCCCCAGTAAAATTGAAGTCAGTGGGAAATTAGTGGAAAACTCTCCACCGGCTGCAGTTTTATCTAATACAAGGGAAGATGGTTCTATTTATTCAAGGTCAATCATCTCAACCCTAATACAAGGATGCAGGAGTACCAAATATCTTCAGCAGTTTCATCAACGAACTTCCCTCCTTCATAAGGTCAGAAGTGGGACAGTTTGCTGATGATTGGACCATGTTCAGTTCCTTTTGTAACTCCTCAGGTAATGAAATACTCTTTGCTCACAGTTTTGGGCTGATAAGTAGCAAGTAACATTTGCGCCACACATGTTCCAGGCAAGTGAGAGTCTACCATTCCCCTTGACATTCAATGAAGACAGCATCGTTGAAACCTACACCAACATCCTAGGGATCACCATTGGCCAGAAACTTATTAGATCAGCCACATAAATACTCTGGTTGCAGAGCAGGTCAGAAGCTGGGTACTCTACAGCGAATGATTCACCTCCTGACTCCCAAAGCCTTTCCACCATCTACAAGGCATGAGTCAGGAGTGTGATGGAATACTCTGCCTTTGCCTGGAAAAGCGCAGCTCCAACAACCCCTAAAAAGCTCCACAACATCCAGGCAAAGCAGCTGGCTTGATTACGGGAAGTTTGAGTTGAGGTAGAAGCTCAGCCACAATTACATTAAATGGCAGAATAGACTTTCAGGGCCAAATTGCCGACACCTCCTATTTCTTAAGTTCTTAAACATTCACTTTCCCTGGCTGGCACTGGCGCACCATTGCTGCAGTGTGCACCATTTAACAGGTGTACTGCAGTAACTCCCCAAGGCTTCATTGACAGCACCTTCCAAATCCATGACCTCTACCACTAGAAGGACGAGGGCTGCAGGTGCATGAAAACACAACCTCTAAGCTCCCATCCAAGTCACACACCATCCTGCCTTGGAAAGATCGCACCGTTCCTTTATCGTTGCCACGTCAGAATCCTGGACCTCCTTCCTGAACAGCACCGTGGAAGCACCATGATTACAATGACTGCAGCGGTTCAAGAAAGTGGCTCACCACTACCTTCTCGAGGACAGTTCATGATTAACAAAAAAAAAAGCAGGCCTTGCCAGTGACACCCAAATCCTGTGAATGAATTAAACAAAAATACTTCACACTGAAAATTAAGTCCTCGACCTGTATTTAACATGTCATTTTTTTCCAAAGAATTAAATATTTAAATCAACAATTTTCTTTGCACTAATACTGATGCTGACCTCAATTGCAGTACCATGGACCAGATACTCATGAGCCAACATTGAAATTTAATAAGGAAGCAAACCATTTTTTTTTTAAATGTTCAGAACAACTTGTTGGGCTCATTGGCCTATTTCAGTTTTCCTCTGAGATGGTTCCCCTGTCACAGGAACCTCTCAGGTGGGAGGCAACTTCTCATCGACTGAGGGCACCTGAGATGGAAATGATGGCGAACCTTGAGCAGATCTAGGCCTTTGGGGCCCGCGACAGTACTGTACTGACATGGGGCAATGGCTCTCCTGTTCTTCAAAATGGGAACAAATAAGTGTTGAGATTATCGAGAAGCTCCTTATCATGCTTCCACCATCATACTTTCCCTCATTGATTGAAAGGCTACAGTTAGGGGACGCAGTGAGAAGAGACATTTGCCTGAGTGAAAGACGTTGGAAGAGTGAAGCTGGAATTTGGTGCACGTGGGAATTCGCTGCAGAGGGGGAAAGAGGGGCTATTTTTCCTCTTTTTTTTTTTGCTTCCAGCAGCTGGTGAATCTTCTACCTTTAACTCCAAAGCAGATGATTGGTTAGTGAGTGTTTTACCATTTATCTTTCAAAACCCAGGTAATTTTAGAAATTTTAAGGTTTTTATTTGGTAATACTCGTTAAGTTGAGTAGATTGGGAAACAGTGAGAAAGTTAATTAAGAAAGTAATTAAGTAATTAAAGTGAATTAACTCAAATCATAAGTAACAATGGCAGACAAGGTGTTTTGTTGCAACTGTGGTATATGTGAGCTTTTGGATGTCAAGGCAATCCAGGGCAAACACATCTGCAGAAAGTGTAAGCTGCTGGAGGAATTACAGATCAGGATTATTGATCTGGAAGCCCAACTGCAAACAGTGCGCAACATAAGGGAGGGGGAGAAATACCTGGACATGTTGTTCCAGAAGACAGTCACACCTCTTAGAACAGGGTCATCTGTTTTGGTCAGCAGTGAGGGACAGGAGGATGTGACCATGAGTGAGGCAGGTAAAGAGACCGAGCAGGCAATGGTGGAGGAGCCTCAGACATTGCAATTGTCAAACAGGTTTGAGGTGTTCTTAACTTGTGTGGATGAAATCACTCTGGTACAGGAAGCCATTCAAGTGGGGAGCAAAAAGGAATGTAGTGGTAGTAGGGGATAGTATAGTGAGGGCGATTAACACTAATGTGCAGCCAAGAGTGTGAGTCCAAAAGGCTGTGTTGCTGATCTGGTGCCAGGGTTTGGGACATTTGCTTAGGGCTGGACAGGAACTTGGAGTGGGAGGATCCAGTTTTCGCAGTCCATGTAGGTACCAACGACATAGATAGGACCAGGAAAGAGGTTCTGAGACAATATGAGGAGCTAGGCACCAAAATGAAGAGCAGAACCTCAAGGGTCACAATCTTTGGATTACTACCTGAGCCACATGCCAGTTGGCAGAGGGCACATAAGATTAGTGAAATGAATACGTGGCTCAAAGACTGGTGTGGGAGAAGTAGATTTCGGTTCGTGGGGCACTGGCACCAGTACTGGGGAAACTGGGGGCTGTACCGTTGGGACGGTCTGCACCTGAACCATGCTGGGACCAGTGTTCTGGCAAATCGTACAACTTGGGAAGTAGAGAGGGCTTTAATCTAAAGCAGTTGGGGATGAGGGATCAAGCCTGGGCAGACATAGCAAACCAAAGGGTAGAGTCAAGGCAGGAGAGCAGAATAGTAATATGGGAAGTGAAGGCCAGAGAATGGCAGGAAGGGACAGAAAGAAAAAAACGAAGAACACACCAACAGTTGAGACTAGATGTTACAAAGGTAACAAAAAGAAAGAACTAAAGGCTCAGTATCTGAATGCACGGAGCATTCAAAACAAAGTAGATGAACTGATAGTGCATATTGAAGTAAATAAATATGATCTGACAACCATTACGGAGACGTGGCAGCAGGATGACATGGATTGGGTCCTCATTGGACGTTCAAGAAGAATAGGAAGCTAGCTAAAGGTGGAGGGGTAGCACTCTTAATCAAGGATGGCATTGGTGCAATCGTTAGAGATGACCTTGGTTCAGGAGATCAGGATGTAGAATCGCTTTGGGTGGAGATGAAGAATAATTGGGGAAAGAAGTCACTAGTGGGGGTAGTCTACAGGCCTTCTAACAGTAACCATAATGTAGGACGAATTATACAAGAAGAAATATTGGGTGCTTGTGATAAAGGGACAGCAGTAATCATGGGTGATTTTAATCTACATATAAACTGGAAAAATCAGATTGGCAGTAGTGGCCAGGATGAGGAGATCATAGAATGCTTTCGAGATAGTTTCTTAGAGCAGCATGTTCTGGAACCAACCAGAGAGCAGGTTCTATTAGACTTGTGTAACGTGACAGGATTAATTAATGACCTCAGAGTAATGGCACGTCTTGGTAGCAGCAACCACAATGTGATGGAATTTTCCATCCAGTTTGAAAGAGGGAAGAGTGAGTCCAAGACGAGTATTTTAAACTTAAATAAGGGCAACTGTGTGGGCATGAAAGCTGAGATAGCTGAAGTGAACTGGGTTACTAGACTAGGAGATAGATGAATAGAGAAGCAGTGGCAGACATTCAAGGGGATATTTCAGAATACTCAGTGTAATTATATTCCTACAATGAAGAAAAATTCTGAGGACCCACCATCCGTGGTTAACTAAAGAAGATAAGGAAAGCATCAAACCGAAGGAAAATGCATATCATTGTGCAAAGCTGAGTGGCAGGTCAGATGATTGGTCAGAATATCAAGAATGGCAGAGAATGACTAAAAGATTAATCAGGAGAAAGATATTAGAGCATGAGAGGAAGCTGGCTAGAAATGTAAGAACGGATAGCAAGAGTTTCTACAGGTACTTAAAAAAGAAAAGAATAAGTAAGGTGAGTGTTGGTCCTCTCGAGAGTGAGAATGGGAATTAATAGTAGATAATTAGGAAATGGGGGATGAAATGAACAAATATTTTGCTTCGGTTTTCAGTATAGAGGGTACAGAAAACATTCCAGTAATAGCTATAAATCAGGAGGTGGAAGGAAGAGAGGAACTTGGTGAAATTACAATCACCAGGGACGAACTGAACAGACTGATGGACCTGTGGGCTGACAATTCCCTGGGCCCTGATGGCCTTCATCCTAGTGTCGTAAAAGAGGTGGCGAATGAGGTGGTAGATGCGTTGGTGTCAATTTTTCAAAATTCGCTATATTCGGGAAAGGTTTCATCAGACTGGAAAATATAACCCCAGTGTTCAAGAAGGCAAGGAGGCAGAAAACAGGTAACTATTGGCCAGTTAGCTGGACGTCTGTCATTAAGGTAGGTGTTAGATTCGATCATTAAGGAGGCTATAGCTGGGCACTTAGAAAAACTGAAGGTAATCAGGAATAGTCAGCACTACTTTGTGAAAGGGAAATCATGTTTAACCAATTTATTGGAATTCTCTGAAGGAGTAACGTGCCGTGGATAAAGGGAAGCCCGTTCACGTACTGTACTTGCATTTCCAGAAGGCATTTGACAAGGTGCTACATAAAAGGTTATTGCGCGAAGTAGGAGCTCATAGTGTAGTGGGTAATGTATTAGCATGGATGGAAAATGGGATGGTTGGCAGAAAACAGAGAGTATGCATAAATGAGTCCTTTTCTGATTGGCAGGATGTGACGAGTGGAGTCCCGCAGGGGTCTGTGCTGGGGCCTCAACATTTTACAATTAATATCAATTACTTAGCTGAGGGGAGCGATGGCATGGTAGCTAAATTTTCAGATGACACAGAGATAGTTAGGAAAGTATGACATAAGGAGGTTGCAGACCAATATAGATAGGTTGAGTGAGTGGGCAAAAATCTGACAGATGGAATATAATGTAGGAAAATGTGAAGTTGTTCACTTTGGCAGGGAGAATAAAAAAGCAGAGTATTAGTTAAGCGGAGAAGGACTGCAGAATTCCGAGGTGCAGAGGGATCCACTTTTTCTCGTGCATGAGTCACAAAAAGTTTGTATATAGGTACAGCATGGAATAAAGAAGACAAATGGAATGCTATACTTTGTTACGAGAGGAATAGAAAATGAAAGTAAGACTGTTATGCTTCAGTTATACAGGGCATTGGTGAGACCACATCTCGAATACTGTGTGCAGTTTTGGTCTTATTAAAGAAAGGATGTGAATGCGTCGGAGGTGGTTCAGAGATTGTTTACTGCAGTGATGGAATGAGTGGGTTGTCTATATGAGGAAAGGTTGGACAGACTGGGCTTGTTTTCACTGGAGTTGAGCAGAGTGAGGGGAGACTTGATTGAAGTTTATACGATCCTGAACGGTCTTGACAGGGTTCATGTCGAAAGGATTTTTCCTCTTGTGGGGGAGTCCAGAACCAGGGGGCACTTTGAACTTTAAAATTAGGGGTCACCCTTTTAGGACAGAGATGAGAATTCTTTTCTCTGCGAGGGTTGTGTGACATTGGAACTCTCTGCCTCAGAAAGTGGTGGAGGCAGGGTCATTGAATAATTTTAAGGCGCAGATGGATAGATTCTTGTTCGGTAAGGGAATCAGAGGTTATCGGGGTAGATGGGAGTGTGGAATTCGAGACTGAAACAGATCTGCCATGATCTTATTGAATGGCAGAGCAGGCTAGAGGGACCAAATGGCTTCCACCTGCCCCTAATTCATATGTATGTCGAGATGCTGGACCTTAGAGCCACAATGGCAGTAGTCTGAGTTCCTGGAGATGCTGTCAGAGCTTTCACCATTGGCTCCATCATTGTGGGCCTCACTGCAATGTTCATAGAGCTGACCATTCACTCCATGATTGACCTGCATGCTCTGAATGCCTTGCTGGATGACCCCCACACAACTTGAGCTAATCTCCTCCATTGTGTGCAAGTTTGCTGCCAAGTGCACTTAAAAGGTCCCACTATGTATGGGTCAAGTAGTCTTTGCAGAATGTGTATATTGAAGTGAAATAAGAGGGCTAATGTATGAAGGGTGACAGAGGTGTGAAGAAGTTAAGGGAGTACTGATGAGAAGAATAGGTGTGGAGTGTGGCATTAGGAGCAGAAGAAGATGGGTGAAATGTGCTGGAGTGAATGGAGGCAAGTGGTGGTAATTGGGGGAGGGAAGGGTAGTGAGTGCAGGTTATTCAGAGAGTGAAGCAAGATTGGAGTTCACAGTTTTACCTCAGCAATCCTGTCAGGTTATTCAACTTTCTTCATTGAAACCAGGTAGCATGTGTTTTTCTTTCAGGTTTGCACTTGCTGCTGTTCAATATTCAGTGCATTAACACCTAATCTGTACTAATGCTTTGTCTTTCAACACACCATTAACATATTGTTTGCCTTTGCTCCATGACCTTTTGGTCAGCTATGTGGCCTGGTCCAATCTACACCTTCTCCTTTGTTATCTCTTGCCCCACCCCCACCTCACTTGTTTATCACCTGTGACTTTTCTAATATTTGTCAGTTCCGAAGAAGGGTCACTGACCCGAAACATTAACTCTGCTTCTCTTTTCACAGATGCTGCCAGACCTGCTGAGTGGTTGCAGCATTTCTTGTTTTTATTTATTATATTAGCATTAACTCACTCTGCCACCTGTGCCCTTCCTGTTGGTCAGTGAGAAGAGTGTTAAACTCCAGAAGGCTTGTTATGGAAGGATAATGCTGGAGCCTATCTTTACTCAGTTTCACATGTATTGTGCAGAATAAAGAAAAAACACATGTAACTCCTCACTCAAAACCCTCCACCAGTCTCAGTAAGTGTCTGCTTATAAGTGCTGAAGTAAGACCCCAATTAACACCCTTCACCTGCGTATAATCAAACAATTGATACACAATTAACAGATTAACAAGAGGAAGTTCCTCCACCAGGGAATCCATTGCAGTATCTGAAGATTGAAGGTCTCAAAGCATCTGCTTCTCCTGCCATCTCCTGCGCTGCTGTCAGGTTGCCTACAGCCGAAGTGCACCTCCCCTTTAAGTTTTTCAGGCTGTCTTTAAATAGCAACAGGAATGCCAGAAACTGAAGACCTCGAAGAGCTACCAATCAACTACGGGACTAACACTGCAGCCCATGTATTTAATGACGATGAAAGCCCCATACCAATTTACCAGTCTGGTTCCAACCACATGATTAGGCATGTGCAGCTGGTGTTGCACCTATTTCTGACCTGCAAGTGAGCCGAACCCATTGCATCGAAATTGCTTCCCCCAGTGGAAGAATGATTTGTGAAGACTATTAGCCATTCATAGGAAGGATTGAATGAAAAGAAATTTACTTTTTAAAACCAAGGTAAAACCATCAATTAAAAAAAAATCTATGCTCTTTACAGGATGGGTATGCAAAATTCTGAAAACAAAAGAGGATTTCTTTACTTCTCAAAAAGTGGTTACTTCATTGGACTAAAATAAAAACAGTAAGTGCTGGACCAACTCAGTAGGTCTGGAAGCATCTGTGGAGGGAGAAACAGAGTTAGGTTTTAGATCTGTGACCTTTCATCATCAGGTAACTGACCTGAAACATTAACTCTGTTTCTGTATCCACAGATGCTGCCAGACCTGCTGAGTATTTCCAGAACTTTCAGTTTTTATTTCAGATTTCCAGCAGCCGCAGTATTTTGCTTTTACTTCATTGGACTGTTCTGCTGCAAGTGAAGTCATTGGGCAAGCAAGATTGAAATTCTCTATCAGAGTTCAATCAATCTTTTCAAGTGACCCTAAAGCAGTAACTTTGAACTTATCTTTCACTGGGCGCACAGAGGTGAGGGGCTTTCTCTGAAAAGGATAAAGTGCATGCTGAAATGGTTGGACTGTGACACCTCTCAACCGGAGGTGCATGAAACTGATTAAACTAGTTAACTTTAATGACAGAAATGTAACTCACTGAATTTTCCCCACTAGATTCAATTACAGTTTCCTGTTAGAGTAAGTTCCAACTTACGACACCCTGTCCCCTGTGACTCCTGTCTCAATCCATCCAGATGACCTTTGTGGTATCGTATTATATATTGGTTGAATTAATCCTTGGAGAGATGAATTTTCTTCGGATGTTTGAGGCTGACCTGCTTCCCTTTCTACATGCTGTTTGAATTAAATAATGTTTCTCCTGGTGAGGAAATGAATGGGTGAGACATTTGCTCCATTTCCAAATTGGATCCAGGAAATGCATGATTCCTGTACCACGATCTTCGTTTTGTTTCTTGATATCTTGAGTTTAAATGCACAACTCCCTCCCATTGGTTGATAGTTTTATGGGGAGAATATAACATTTGCCCAAGAATTAAGCGAGTGTGAAAGCTTCTTAAAAACTCAGATACATTTTCTCCGTCATACGTTTCGATGAATGTGCCCTCTTTTAATCCCATCTTTTCACTTCCACCGTCGTTACAGGGATACTTCTAGTGGTTTTTCCCTTTAGACGAGGATAGGAAGGAGAAATCTTGGACTGAAGCTGGTAATGACTGATATAGTCGAAGACAAAGTGGGATTGTGATCTTGCAGGAGGTCACGAAGATCTCTCAACTGGAATGACTGAGAATGGCGGAATGACTGAGAATGGCGGAATGTGAGTGGGCCTGGTCTTACTTTGGTATAAAGCTTACAATGCAGAAGAACAATGTTAACGAAAATAAATGTTTTCAGTCAGCTGTCTCCCCTTTGATACATTCAAAATAATGTTTTGTAGTCCATTTGTTCAGAACTTTTGGCCTAAAATTGAGGGAGCAAGATGGACCATTTGGGACAGGCGAAAAGTTTTTTTTTCCAGAACTGAAGAATATAGTTATTTGGAAAACCTTAAGGATGAAAATCTAAACAAGGAAGGCAGATAACTGTTTCCACTCTTGTGCCAATACTTTTCAACCACTCTCCAGAAGGTGAACAGTCATGTTTCAGATAATTTTTTACTGCTTTGCAGGTAGTGCCCTGTATTCACTTGGTGCCTCCAATAGATCGCATTGTGCAGTCCATCTGGCCCCTTGTCCAGTCACAATTCTCAGTTCAGTGTTGGTGCATGCAGTTAGTTTTATCGACAGCTTCAGATTCTGTGTGTCATGATATTGTCACAGTGCTCGGAATAGCTCAAAATTGATCCAAATGAAGCAAATAAAGTTGAATCTCAACAAATTCAAAATTGTCCAGTTTGGATTAAATAAGAGTTAGGAATGATGTTTGATCCTAATTATACTCCAAACTATCTTGCTATATTTTTATAACTTGAACTTTCTGGGCATAAAATAGATGGGCCTTTATCATTTCTTCTTTTTTAAGGTCATCAAGCTTGTAATAATGTCGCACATTGCCAAACCAAATAAAGCATGGACAAATGAATCAAAAACGCTGCTTCTACTCAGATTTAACTATGTTCCTGATGTTAAACATCAGACGAGGTCACTCCAGTGTATGTATACTTCCTAAGTAGTGCCACAGTAATGATTGGAGTGGTGACAGTAATATCCAGCATGCCATAATAGTAAAATTAATTAAATCAATGTTTGTGCACCTGTATTGATGACTATCAACACATTTGAGGTGAACAGTGATTTTTGGTACAAAGCAGGATCTTGATGTCGGGGGAAGTTTAAGGAGGACTGAATTCTGAATGCCTGCCTTCTCACAGAATTGCAGAGTTTGTGAGGATGAATCAAGGAGATTGGTGCACAAAGAAACAGAGTTGTGGAAAAACTGAACTTACTGAGATTGACCTTTTGAGTTGGCACTTATCCAGAAAGCTGCTCAGTAAAAGTAGAGATTAGGATGGACGACTCCATCAATACTTCTATGTCTTTGCTTTGAAGTCTGCATATAAGGGGAGAATTGCTTTGAGGTTATTGATTGTTGGCTTAGAAAATCTTACAATTTGATTTAGTTGAAGTAATGTTGTCTTCTTGAACATATAATGTACTAAATTGCAAAATTCCTGAATATCAGCATCAAATTCCTACAATATTGAAATGTTGCAATAACTGTTCTGTAAAAATTAATTTATGTCTGGGAGTGATTACTATGAGAATAATGTTTTGGGATTCTGAAGACAAACTGCTTACAGTTAACAATTCCACTTTATGTCATCATCTGAGCCCCTTAATTAAATTATTATCCATACTTTAGTTACCTGAGCACGGCTCAAAAGCCTCCCTTGCTCGACTTTCGAACTCCTCCCTATACAATCTCCAAATTGTACAATACTCTGCCACTCACATAATTATTGAATATGATTGAGGAAAGATAGTCACCTGTACTTTAGAGGAAATGAATGCTAATAAAATATCAATTTACAAATATAATTTTCTAAACTGATTCATTTCAAAATAGCCAAATACTCAGCCTTTTTTCCTTTTATTCCTTAGAACTATAGTACTCCAAGTATTTGTTTTGTGTATTGCTCCATTCAAAATTAGTGCTCTGGATGTACCAAAGCAAATAGCAGCTTGTTACAGATGGGCCACTGTGCACAAATGTCATTAACTCATTAATGTCTGTTGTCAAAGTAAATGCTGAGTTTAATGAGGGAGTTTTACCACCACAATCATTTGTTCAAAATTATTTATGTAAATATTTAACCAGTCCTTTACAACAGTTGTATTGATTTCCTTACGAATATTTTTTGTCAAAACGTTATTCAGTACAGCACGATGGTTATCGTGAATCATGCTGAGGTGAATGACTATATATGTATTCATACTAATTTGGGTTTTTTGAACTTGTAAATTTTATCAATCCACATTTATATCTGATTATGGTTATTCTGTTTGACTTTTTATGCCCGAGTATTGCAACACTGCTGTTACAACCTTCCTAATCTTCTTTGGCTCGATGCCCATCTTTCTGTGCAAATTACATGGGATTACATACATAGGATATACAGCACAGGATCAGGTAATTCGGCCCAACTCGTTCATGCCAGAGTTTATCTTCCACTCAACTGTGTTCCCATCATTCCTCATCTAAATCTATCATCGTACCCCTCTATTCCCTTATCCCTCATATGCTGTTCACTTCTCCTGAAATGCATCTGTATGTGCTATTCACTTCAACCACTCCCTGTCGTAGCGAGTTCCACATTCACACCACTCTTTGAGTAAAGAAGTTTCTTTTGAATTCCCTCTTGGATTTCTTGGTGACTATCTTATATTTATGGCCTCTAGTTATGCTCTTACCCACAAGACGAAACATTCTCTCTGTATCCACTCTATCAAAACCTTTCATAATTTTAAAGACCTCTCTGAGGTTAACCCTCAGCCTTGTTTTTTCAAGAGAAACGAGACCCAGCCTGTTCATCCTTTGCAGATATATAGACCAATGCATTTCTGGTATCATCCTTGTAAAGCTTCTCTGCACCCTCTCCAGTGCCTCGATATCCTTTTTATCATATGGTGACCAGAACTGCACACAGTTCTTTAAATGTGGTCTAACCAAGGTTCGATACAGGTTTAGAGAGGAGTGGACCTGTGGGAGGAACATGGAGAGGGAAGCAGTTAAATACAGCCTGAGGATCGCGGCCGACAGCACTTACCTTCTGGGAGAGCAGCGGAGAGGAGCGGACCAGTGGGAGGAACACGGAGCGGGAAGCAGTTAAATACAGCCCAAGGATCACGGCCGACAGCACATATCTTCTGGGAGAGGAGCGGACCTGCTGGAGAACATGGAGCGGGAAGCAGTTAAATAAAGGCCGAGGGTCGCAGCACATAGCCCTTACCTTCCGGGAGAGCAGCGGACAGGAATCCAGGCGTGCTGGAGTTTGAAAACAGTGACATCACATGAAAGCTGCAAGGTGATCAGCTGTTCGGGAATATCAGTAAATAGCTGGATTAGTACACTACTGTTAGGGTGCATGTGTAAATAACTGGGTTATAGTGTCTCAACAACCGGCAGAATAAAAACGAATAAAAGAATAAGTATTAAGAACAATGAGCAACTGTGTAGCTGGTGAGTATTACCTTTTTTGAGGAAGGTTTGTTTTAACTGGTGAATTGTATTGATTTTTAGTAGGATTTATCAGTATTAGTAAGGATTTATTAATAATTCTCAGATGTTGTCGTATTGGTAAGGTTTCTCTTTTTTTTGGCAGGAGCAAAGGGTCAACTAATAAATAAAGGAATGGCAGGGGTGCTTCAACCTGGGAGTGCACCTCCTGTGCCAAGTGGGAGGTCCGGGATGCTTCCCGTATCCTGGAGAACCATTGTGCAGGAAATGTTGTCAATTGCAGCACATGAGCTCCGGGTTCTGGAACTTAAGTGGCAGCTGGCGACACTGCGGTGCATTCATGAGGATGAGCACTACGTGCGTAGCATGTTTGTAGATGTGGTCACCCCACATCTTAAGAGTATGCAGGGAGAGAGGGAATGGGTGACCACCGGGCAGCCAAAAAGAATCAGGCAGGTAGTGCAGGAGACGCCTGAGTGCATCTCACTCTCCAAAAGGTATTCCGTTCTAAATACTGAGGAAAGTGATGCTTCACCTGGGGAATACAGCCAGAGCCAAGTCCATGGCACAACAGGTGGCTCAGCTGCACAGTGGGGTACAGGGAAGACTGGAACAGCCATCATGATTGCCGAAGAAGGGTCACTGACCCGAAACGTTAACTCTGCTTCTCTTTTCACAGATGCTGCCAGACCTGCTGAGTGGTTCCAGCATTTCTTGTTTTTATTTCAGATTTCAGGCATCTGCAGTATTTTGCTTTTATTATATGATTGGTGATTCAATAGTCTGGGGAACAAACAAACGTTTCTGTGGCCACAGACGTGAATCCAGGATGGTGTGTTGCCTCCTTGGTGCCAGGGTTAAGGATGCCACTGAGTGGCTGCCGAGCATCCTGAAGGAGGAGGGTGAACAGCCAGCAGTTGTGGTCCACATCGGAACCAACTGACTTCGTTGCAGGACGTTTTGCTAGTGCTGTTGGGGAGGGTTTAAACCAGTTTGGCAGGGGAATGGGGACCTGAGGGTAGACTCAGTTGGGACAAAAATCAAAAATGAAAATGGAACGCAGAAAATTAATGGATGAGTCTGGAAGACAGAGGAAACAAAGGTTAGAAAATTTAAAAAAAGAGTTTGGCAATGCTCAAGGGTATCTATTTCAATGCAAGGAGTATAGCAGATGAGCTGAGGGCACAGATATATGCAGTATGATATCATATCTATCACAGAAACATGGCTTAAGGAGGGACAGGAATGGCAGCTCAACCTTCCTGGTTACAGGGTTTTCAGGGATAATAGGGAGGGGGAGTGGCAATTGTGGTCAAGGAAACTAATCGAGCTGTGAGGAGGGATGATATGTTGAGTTCATCAAATGAGGCCATATGGATTGAGGAACAAAAAAGGGGCAATCACACTGCTGGGAGTGCACTATAGACCCCAAACAGTCAGATGGAGATAGAAGAGCAGATATGTAGACAAATCTCTTGAGTAGTGCAAGAACAATAGGGCAGTAATAGTAGGGGATTTTAACTCGCCCAATATTAGCTGAGATAGTTTTAGTGTGAAAGGAATTGAGGGAGCAGAATTCTAGAGATGCATTCAGGAGAACTTTTTTACCCAGTGCAAAGGGTGCAGTCTTCGACTTAATTTTAGGAAATGAAGATGGGCAGGTGGAAGGAGTGGCAATAGGAGAGCATTTTGGTGGTAGTGATCATAATTCAGTTAGTTTTACCTTAATGATGGAAAAGGAGAAGGATAGAACAGGAGTTCGAGTTCTCAATTGGGGCAAGACCAATTTTACGAAACTGAAGAGTGATTTAGCAAACGTGGACTGGAAACAACTACTTAAAGGTAAATCACTGTCAGAGCAGTGGGAAGCATTCAAAGGGGAGACTCGAGGGGTTCAGAGTAAACATGTTCCCACGAACAAAAAGGGTGAGATGGCCAAATCTAGAGCCTCATGGATGCCGCGGAGAGGGTAAGATGAGGCAGAAAAGGAAAGCTCATGTCCGACATGGAGAACTCAATACTACAGAAAGCTGAGAGGAGGATAGAAAATAGAGGGGTGAAATTAAAAAGGAAATTAGGAAAGCAAAGAGAGGGCATGAAAGAATATTGGCAAGCAAAATCAAGGTGAACCCAAAGATGTTTTCTCAATACATTAGGAGTAAGAGAATAACTAAGGAGAGAGCAGGGCCCATAAAAGACCAAAAAGGTAACCTATGTGTAGTGGCGGAAGATGTTGGTATTGTTCTTAATGAATACTTTGCGTCTGTTTTCACAAAAGAGGGGGACGATGCAAATACTGTCGTGAAGGAATGTGAAGTATTGGATGTGAGAAACATAAGGAGAGAGGAAGTATTAATGGGATTAGCATCCTTGAAAGTTGATAAATCACCAGGGATGAAATGTACCCGAGGCTGTTAAAAGAAGCAAGAGAGGAAATAGCGGAAGGTCTGACCATCATTTTTCAGTTCTCACTGGATACAGGTGTGGTGCCGGAGGATTGGAGATTTGCAAATGTTGTACCTCGGTTTAAAAAGGGCACAAGGAGTAGACCGAATAATTATAGGCCTGTCAGTCTAACCTCATTCGTGGGCAAATTCTTGGAATCTATTCTGAGAGACAGGATAAACTGTCACTTAGAAAGGCACAGGTTAATCAAGGATAGTCAGCATGGATTTGTTAAGGGAAGATCTTGTTTGACCAACTTGATTGAATTTTTTGAAGAAATAACAAGGAAGCTAGATGAGGGTAGTGCAGTTGATGTGGTCTACATGGATTTTAGCAAGGCTTTTGACAAGATTCCACATAGAAGACTGGTTCAAAAAATGGAATCCCAAGGGATCCAGGGAAATGCAGCAAGGTGGATACAAAATTGGCTCAGTGGCAGGGAACAAAGGGTAATTGTTAACGGGTGTTTTCGCGACAGGAGGGCTATTTCAGTGGTGTTCCGCAGGGCTCAGTACTGGGTCCCCTGCTTTTTATGATATATTTTTACGATTTGGACATAAATGTCGGAAACATGATCAAGAAGTTTGCAGACGACACAAAGATTGGTCGTGTGATAGCTGGCGAGGTGGATAGCTGTCGGCTGCAGGAAGATTTTGATGGTCTGGTCAGGTGGGCAGAAAAGTGGCAAATGGAATTCAATCCAGAGAGGTGTGAGCTGATGCATCTGGGTAGGTCCAACAAAGCAAAGGATGGGACAAATAATGGGAAAATACTGAGAAGTGTAGAGGAAATGAGGGACCTTGGAGTGAATGTCCACCGATCCCTGAAGATAGCAGGACAGGTTGATAATGTGGTTTCGAAGGCATATGGAATCCTTTCCTTTATTAGCTGAGGTATAGAATGTAAGAGCAGGGAGGTTATGCTGGAACTGTATAACTCATTGGTTTGGCCACAACTTGAGTACTGTGTGCAGTTCTGGTCACCTTATTACAGAAAGGATGTTATTGCACTAGAGAGGGTACAGAGGAGATTTATGAGGATGTTGCCAGGACTGGAAAAGTGTAGCTATGAGGAACGATTTGATAGGCTGGGGTTGTTCTCCTTGGAATGGAGTAGGCTGAGGGGAGATCTGATTGAAATGTACAAAATTTTGAGGGTCCTGGATAGAGTGGAGGTAAAGGGCCTATTCACCTTAGCAGAAAGGTCAGTGACTGTGGGGCATAGATTTAAGGTGATTGGAAGAAAGATTAGAGGGGAAATGAGGAAAAAAGTTTTACCCAGAGGGTGGTGGGGATCTGGAACTCACTGCCTGAAAGGGTAGTTGAAGCAGAAACCCTCAACCTATTCAAAAGGAGTCTGGATATGCACCTCAAGTGCCATAATCTGCAGGGCTATGGACCAAATGCTGGAAGGTGGGATTAGAATTGGTGGATCGTTTTTCAGCTGGCACAGACACGATGGGCCAAGTAGCCTCTTACTGTGCCTTAAACTTTCTGTGATTCTCACTTCCCTACTTTTCAATTCTTTTCCTCCACCAATAAAGCCGAGTGCTTTTTTGCTTTTTTTATGACCTTCCTAACCTGTGGCGCAACATTTAGTAATTGGTGTATTTTTATTCCAAGATCCCTTTGTATCTCTAGTTCACCAAGACTTTCACTTTCCAAATAATAAGTGACCTTGCGACTCTTCCCACCGAAATGAGTATTTTTCCCTTCTTTTTTGAACTTTTTTTTTCTGTTTTGAAACTCAGGGACTTGCAGCAAGGTTGATTCTGAGTAACAAGATTTATTATATAAGAGATCGAGGAATGGCAGGGCTTCTCTAACCTTTGGAATACTCATTCTGTGCCATGTGGGAACTCCAGGACGCTTCCCACAGGAAGTGTCATCATTTGCAGCAGCTTGAGCTCCGGGTTTGGAACTTGAGCAACAGCTGGTGTCACAGTGGCGCATCCGTGAGGTTGAGAGCTTCATGGGTAGCACGTTTACAGATGTGGTCACCCCGCAGCTTAAGAGTATGCAGGGAGAGAGGGAATGGGTGACCCCCAGGTAGCCAAGAAGAAACAGGCAGGTCGTGTAGGAGTCCCCTGAGTGCATCTCGCTGTCCAACCGGTATTCAGTTCTGAATACTGACAAAAGTGTTGGTTCGTCTAGGGAGTGCAGCCAGATCCAAGGCCATGGCTCCACTGCTGGCTCAGCTGCACAGGGGAGCACAAGTAAGACTGGAAGAGTAATAGTGATATGAGATTTGATAGTTGGGGGATCAGATAGGTGTTTCTGCAGCCACAGACATGAATCCAGGATATTGTATTGCCTCCCTTGTGCTCGGGTCAAGGATACCACTGAGCAACTGCAGAGCACCCTGAGGGGGGAGGGTGAACAGCTAGCTGTTGTGGTCCACATCAGGAGCAACGACATAGGTAGGAAATGTGATTTGGTCCTGCAGTCAGAATTTAGCAAGCAGGACCTCAAAAGTAGTAATCACCAGATTATTCCCAGTACCATGCGCAAGTAAGGAGAGAAATAGGAGGATAGAGCAGATGAATGCATGGCTAGATAGATAGTACAGGAGAGAGGGCTTTAGATTCCTGGCAAATTGTGACCAGTTCTAGAGGACATGGGACCCATACAGGTCGGACAGGTTGCACCTGAGCAGAGCGGACAAATTGCCTTGCAGGGCAATTTGCTCGTGCTATTGTGGAGGTTTTAAACTAACTTGGCAATGGCGTAGGAACCAGGAGATAGTACAAGAGAGGAACACCAAGAATTGGGACAGACAGATTGTACTAGAGTAGGAAATAGTAAAGTATTAGGTGGAGTCAGAGTAAAAGGGCAAGTAATAATGTCTAAATTAGGGTGACTATGCAAGGATATGATTGAACGGAGTGTGGTAAATAAGGTTGGTGAGCTGCAGACGCAGATCGCCACCTGGAAGTATGATGTTGTGGCGATAACAGAGACCTGGCTCAAAGAAGGGCAGGACTGTGTACTAAATATTCCTGGATACAAGGTGTTCAGGAAAGATGGGAAAGGAAGGAAAGAGGGAGGGGTTTTAATTCAGGAGAACATTGCAGTGCTGGTGAGAGAGGGCATCCCAGAGGGATCAAGAAGAGAACCTATTTGGCTAAAACTAAGGAACAAAAAAGCTGCAGTTACATTGCTCGGTGCAGTCTCTTGGCCATGAACCAGTGGGAACGACGTAGAGGAACAAATTTGCTCGGAATAAAAGAATTATGGAGTGGTTATAATTAGGGACTTAATTATCCGAATGTAGAATGAGCTAGCTGTAGTGTAAAGGGCAGAGAGCCGCAAGAGTTCCTATAGTGTATTCAGGAGAATTTAGGGGACAATGATCCTTGTCTCATAAGGTTTAGGTTGGCTTTGGGGAAAGCCAACTTCAAAGGAGCCAACTCCCTACAAGCGAAGGGGCAGTACGAGACCTAATCCAAGGGAATGAAGCCAGACAAGTGGTTGAAGTGTCAGTGGGGGAGCATTTCGGGGGTAGTGACCATAACTCTGTAAGATTTAAGGTAGTTATGGAAAAGGGCAAAGATGGACTGGAAATAAAGGTACTGAATTGGGGGAAGGCCAATTTCAATATGATAATACAGGATCTGGCCAAAGGGGACTGGGAGCAGCTACTTGCAGGAAAGTCTGCATCAGACCAGTGGGAGTCATTCAAAAAAGGCATAGTGAGAGTTCAGAGCCAACATGTACTCGTTAAGGTGAAGGGTAGGACCAACAAGTCCAGGGAACCCTGGATGTCAAGGGATTTATAAGATTAGATCAGGAAAAAAAAGTAGGCTTATGGCAGATTCAGAGTGCTGAAAACAGCGGAGGCAGTAGAGAAGTACAGAAAGTGTAGCGGGTTACTTACAAAAGAAATTAGGAGTGCAGAGGGGACATGAAAAAACACTGGCAGGCAAGATAAAGGAAAATCCTAAGATGTTTTATAAGTATATTAAGGGCAAGAGGATAAGCAGGGAAAGAGTGGGGCCCATTAGGGACCAAAGTAGCAATCTGTGTGTGGAGCCGGAGGACATAGGTGAGGTTTTAAATGATTACTTTTCATCGGTGTTCCATATGGAGAAGGACGATGCAGGTGTAGAGATCAGGGAGGGGGATTGTGATATATTAAAACAAATTAGCATTGAAAGGGAAAAGGTATTAGTGGTTTTAGCAGAATTGGAAGTGGATAAGTTCCCAGGCCCAGATGTATCCCAGGCTGTTATGTGAGGCAAGGGAGGAGATAGCAGGGGCTCTGACACAAATTTTCAAATCCTCTCTGGCCACAGGAGAGGTACCAGAGGAATGAAGGACAGCGAATGTGGTACCATTATTCAAGAAGGGTAGCAGGGATAAACCAGGTAATTACAGGCCGTTGAGTCTAACACCAATGGTTGGGAAACTATTGGAAACAATTCTGAGGGACAGGATTAATCTCCACTTGGAGAGGCAGGGATTAATCAGGGATAGTCAGCATGGCTTTGACAGGGGGAGATCGTGTCTAACTAACTTGATTGAATTTTTCGAGGCGCTGACTAGATGTGTAGATAAGGGTAAAACAGTTGATGTACTCGACATGGACTTCATTAAAGCTTTTGATAAGGTCCAGCAAGAGAGATTGGTCAAGAAGGTAAGAGCCCATGGGATCCAGGGTAATTTGGCAAATTGGATCCAAAATTGGCTTAGTGGCAGGAGGAAGAGGATGATGGTTGAGGGTTGTTTTTGCGAGTGGAAACCTGTGACCAGTGGTGTACCACAGGGATCGGTGCTGGGACCCTTGCTGTTTGCCGTGACCATTAATGATTTAGACGTGAATATAGGAGGTATGATCAGCAAATTCACAGATGACACGAAAATTGGTGGTGTTGTAAATAGTGAGGAGGAAAGTCTTCGATTATAGGACGATATGGATGGGCTGGTAAGATGGGCGGAGAAGTGGCAAATGGAATTTAATCCTGAGAAGTGTGAGGTGATGCATTTCAGGAGGACTAACAAGGCAAGGGAATACACAATGGATGGTAGGACCCTCGGAAGTACAGATGGTCAGAGGGATCTTGGTGTACTTGTTCATAGATCACTGAAGGCAGTGGCATGGGTCGATAAGACGGTTAGGAAGGCATATGGCCTTTATCAGCCGAGGCATAGAATATAAGAGCAGGGAGGTTATGATGGAGCTGTATAAAACGCTAGTTAGGGCCATAGCTGGAGTACTGTGTACAGTTCTGGGCACCGCACTTTCGGAAGGATGTGATAGCACTGGAGAGGGTGCGGAGGGGATTCAGCAGGATGTTGCCTGGCTGGAGCGTTGCAGCTATGAAGAGAGACTGAAAAGGCTAGGATTGTTTCCTTTAGAGCAGAGAAGGCTGAGGGAGGACCTGATTGAGGTATACAAAATTATGAGGGGCATTGATCGGTTCGATAGGAAGAAAGTTTTCCCTTTAGCGGAGGGATCAATACCCGGGGGCGTAGATTTAAGGTAAGGGGCAGGAGGTTTAGAGGGGATTTGAGGAAAACTTTTTCACCCAGAGGATGGTTGGAATCTGGAACCCATTACTTGAAGGGGTGGTAGAGGCAGGAACCCACACAACATTTAAGAAGTATTTAGATGAGCACTTGAAACGCCATAGCATACAAGGCTACAGGCCAAGTGCTGGAAAATGGGATTAGAATAGTTAGGTGCTTGATGGCCGTTATGGACACGATGGGCCAAAGGGCCTGTTTCTGGGCTGTATAACTCTATGACTGTAAAGGGGTAAGAATGGATCTGAGTCAGATAATCTGAAATGAAAGGTTGGTAGGCAAAATGGGAACTTAACAACGGGCTGCCTTTAAAGAAGAGATAGTTCAGACACAGTCAAGGTATATTTCTGCAAAGGGGAAAGGTAGGGCAAACAAATCCAGACGAGGTAGAGATTAAGACAAAGATGAAACTATGCTGATGACAGATGTCAGGTGGATAATACAATCAAGAACTAGGCGGAACAGAGAAGGTTCAGAGGGGAAGTGAGAAAGCCAATAAGGGAAGCAAAGGGAGAGCATAAGACATAAGAAGTAGGAGCAGGAGTAGGCCATTCGAGCCTTCCAGCCTGCTCTGCCATTCAGTAAGATCATGGCTGATCTGATTGTGGTCTTAACTCCAATTTCCTGCCTGCTGTTCCCCCATAACTCTTGTCTCCCTTTCCAATCAAAAGTCTGTCTAACTCAGCCTTGAGTATTTTCAATGACGCAGCCTCCACTGCTGGCTGGGGAAGAGAATTCCAAGCACTGAGAGAAATTTTTTTCCCTCATCTCCACCTTAAAAGGGAGATGAGTTATTTTGAAACTTGTTCTAGATTCCCCCATGAGAGGAAACATCCCCTCAGCATCTTCCCTGTCAAACCTCCTCAGAATGTTGTATGTTTCAATCAGATCACCACTCAATCAAAGAGACTGGCAGCTGATATGAAAGGGAATCCAAAAGTCTTTAGTCGGCATATTCACAGTAAAAGGGTGGTAAAAGGAGTAGTGGGGCCGATTAGGGACCTCGAAGGGGATTTAAGCATGGAGGCAGGGTTGAAGTATTAAATGAATACTTTGCATCTGTCTTTATTAAGGAAGAAGATGCTGTGCAGGTCCTGGTGAAAGAGGAGGTAATTCAGACACCTGAAGTGTTTCAAATTGATAAGGAGGAGGTATTGGATAGGCGAGCTGTACTTACAAGTTGATAAGGCACCAGGACCGGATTAGGTGCATCCAAGGATACTGAGGGAAGTGAGAGTGGAAATAGCGGAGGCACTGGCCATAATCTTTCAGTCTTCCTTAGATCCAGAGATGGTGGCAGAGGACTGGAGAATTACACATGCTACACCCTTGTTCAAATAAGGATGTAAAGATAAGCCCAGCAACTACAGGCCAGTGAGTTTAACCTCAGCGGTGGGATAGCTTCCAAAAACTTCCAGATAATTTGGGACAAAATTACTGGTCACTTGGGCAAATGCGGGTGAATTAGGGAAAGCCAGCACAGATTTGTGAAAGGCAAGTTATGCTGAACTAACTTGCAGGAGCTTTTTGATGAGTAAACAGAGAAGGTTGATAGGATAATGCTGTTGATGTGGCGTACATGGACTTCCAAAACGCATTTGATAAAGTGCTGCTCAACAGACTTGTGAACAAAGTTATAGCTCAAGGAATAAAAGGGACAGTCAGAACATGGATATGAGATTGGCTGAGTGACAGGAAACGAAGAGTAGTGGTTAATGGATGTTTTTCGGACTGGAGGAAGCTTTGTAGTGGAGTTCTCCATGAGTCAGTGGTAGGACCCTTGCTCTTCTTGACATGTATCAATGATCTAGACCTTGGTAGACAGGGCACAGCTTCAAAATTTGCAGATGATACAAAACTTGGAAGCATTGTGAACTGTGTGGAGGATAGTGTCGAACTTCAAAAGGACATTGACAGGTTGGTGGAATGCGTGAACAGGTAGCAGATGAAATTTAATGCAGAGAAGTGTGAATTGATTCATTTTGGTAGGAAGAACGCAGAGAGACAATAGGGATTAGAGAGAGTACAGAAAAGATTCATGAGAATGGTTCCAGGGCTGAGCAACTTCAGTTACTTTCATAGATTGGAGAAGCTGCAACTATTTTCCTCAGAGGAGAGAGGAAATGTGTTAGAGGTGTTTAAAGTCATGTGGGGGCTGGACAGAATAGATGGGGAAAAACTGTTCCCATTGGTAGAAGGATGGAGAGCAGGATGGCACAGATTTAAGGTTATTGGCAAAAGAAACAATGGCAACAATGCAGCGAGTGGTTAGGATCGGGAATGCACTGCCTGATAGTGTAGTGGAGGCAGGTTCAATCGAGGCATTCAAGAGGGAATTGGATTATTAACTGAAAAGGAAGAATGTGCAGGGAAAAGGCAGGGGAGTGGCAAGAGGTAAATTGCTCTTTCGGAGAGCCAGCGCAGACACTCCGGGCCGAATGGCCTCCTTCTATGTTGCAACAATTCTGTGATTCTGTGACCTCACATATATCCATGTTGAACTTCATTTGCCATTGCTTTGCCCAATCTGCAACTATTGACTATCCCCCACCCCAATTTGGCGTCATTTGCAAATTTAGAAATGTTTTTTGATTCCAAAGTCCAAATTGTTAATGTAAATTGTGAACAGCCGTGTCCCAGCACAGATCCTTGTGAAACACCACTTCCCACCTTCTGTCACTCTGAAAAACTACCCTTTTGGCTTTCTGTCTTGAAGCCCGCAAGCAATCCATTTTGTCACTTGTCCCCTGACTCTGCATTCTCTAACCTTCTTCATTTGTCTATTGCAGGGCATCTCATCAAAGTCCTTTTGAAAATCCATATAAATTACATCAAATGCATTATCACTGTCTGCTCTCTCTGTTAGCTCCTCAAAAAGTTCGCTAAGGTTGGTCAAGCAGGTTTTTCCCTTTTGCTGACCATGCATGCTGACTATTCATTATTATATTTTTCTTTTCTAGATGTTCTTGTATTCTCTCCTCTGGTAGCAATTTCATTATTTTTCCTGCCACTAATGTTAAGCTGACAGGTCTATATTTTCCAGGGTATGTACTGCCCCTTTCCTAAATGGAGGAATTACGTTAGCTATCAGCCAGTCCTCTGGCACTGCACCTTTTTCAAATAAATTATTAAGTATGTGCAGTAATGCCTCTGCTATCTCTTCCTTAGAGTCTTTAAAAATATGTGGATGCAGTCCATCCACACCAGGACTTTATCCTCTTTGAGTTTGATTAGTTTATTCCATACATCCCCTTTTTTATTTTAAATGCACTTACCTCATCACTCATCTCATCATTCAATATCATGTCTACCTTTGCTGTCTCCCTGGTAAATACCAAAGTGAAATTATTATTTAATATTTCTACAGTATCTCCATCATTACCTGTGGTATTATCCTGTCTGTGCCTTGATGGTCCTATTCCTATTCCAGCCTTCTTTGCAGTTATTTCTGAAAATATTCAGAATTTGAATGAAGGGTAATGATGAAGGCAAAGCGATGGATGTCATTTATCAGGATTGTCAGAAAGCATTTGATAAGGTACCACATAAAAGGCTGGTTAACAAAATTGAGGCTCATGGAATAGGATGGTCAGTGTTCAAATGGGTAAAAATTTGCTTCAGGGCACAAAACAGCGAGTCATAGTAAATGGTTGTTATTCAGACTGGACGATGGTAGACACTGGTGTTCCCCAAGGGTCAGTGCTGGGCCCTCTTGGATCTTGGAATTCAGATTAGTATCTCAAAATTTGCTGATGACACCAAACTTGGAGGTATGGCAAATGGTGAAGATGATATGAACTGCCTGCAACAGGACAAAGATAGGCTCGCAGAATGAGCAGGAAGGTGGCAGATGGAACTTAATACCAGCGTGAGGTGATGCATTTTGGTCGAAGGAGTAGGGAGAGGCAGTTTTGACTGAATGTGCCTTAATCTTTGAAGGTGGCAGGACATATTGAGGGAGTGGCTAGTAAAGCATATAGAATCTTGGCCTTCATAATGTTACGATCAGGTGAGAAAGATGTCTAGGGGTTCCTTTCAGCCTTCACCTGGTCTTACTGTAACAGGGCTAACACACTGTGTTTAAAGCACCCCCTTGGTGAATCCTTGTTCCAGTTTATCAGGCAAAGAAATGAGCACAAACAGGCTTTCTTAGGTTTAAAGAAAAGTGAAATTTATTAAAACTTCAACTTAAAGCAGACAAGAGAGAGATGTTCTCAATCTAGGAGCCAGGAGCTTTCTCTCTTGAAACACTGTCTCTCCAATTAAAAACTCTCAGTTCAAAACTCTGCAACAGCCAGTTAGTCATGTGAATAAACTGGTCTGACCTTGTCCGTTCCGTGTATTGGGAGCAGGGACTGGTTCCTTTGTTCCAACACTGTCTGCTAGTATGCAAAAATGTTTTCCGGCTCAGGGCCTGGCAATTCCTTGTAATAGGCCCTCTTTTGTTCCCAGCAACAATTTGAAGTTTAATGTCCATGTGGTGAAATTAATGTGCCTCATTCTTGGCAGGTGTGGACCTGCATGACAATAAATATTGAGTACAAATGAGGGTCCTTGAGAGGGTACAGAGAAGATTTACCAGAATAGTTCCAGGGATGGGGGATTTGAGTTACAAGGTTAGGTTGGAAAGGCTGGGCTCTCCTTGGAGCAAGGGTGTTTGAGGGGAGATTTGATAGAGATATGCAAGATTATGACAGGCTTAGATAAATTAGACAAGGAAAAACTGTCTCCATTAACTAATAGTGCAAGGAGTAGAGGACACAGATTGAAGGTTTTGGGCAAGTGATGTGTGGAGAATATGAGGAAAAACATTTTTATGCAGCCTGTGGGAATGACCTGGAACACACGACTCACAAGAGTGCTGGAAGCGGAAACAATCAATAATTTCAAAAGCAAATTGGGTGGCCAGTTGAAGGAAATAGACTTGCAGGGCTACGGGGATCGAGCAGAGGAGTGGGACTGATTGAATAGCTCGGTGGAGAGCTGGCATGGTCTCGTTGGGCCGAATGGCCTCCTTTTGTGCCGTAAATGACTCTATGACTCAACAATTCTTAAGTCTCGAAATCAACAATTTTTGGCCTAAATTCCAACTTGCCACCCAGGTGTGAAACTGGCATTACGAAGCATAAAGTGTTGAAGCAAACATTTTCAGAAAATATCTGCGGCGCAGTGGTTAGCACCGCAGCCTCACAGCTCCAGCGACCCAGGTTCAATTCTGGGTACTGCTTGTGTGGAGTTTGCAAGTTCTCCCAGCGTCTGCGTGGGTTTTCTCCGGGTGCTCCGGTTTCCTCCCACATGCCAAAGACTTGCAGGTTGAGAGGTAAATTGGCCATTAGCAATTGCCACTAGTATAGATAGGTGGGAGGGAAATATTGGGACAGGTGGGAATGTGGTAGGAATATGGGATTAGTGTAGGATTAGTATAAATGGGTGGTTGATGGTCGGCACAGACTCGGTGGGCCGAAGGGCCTGTTTCAGTGCTGCATCTCTAAACATTAACATCATGGGGTACAAATAAAGATTTTTTTTCTGTAATGGTTTAATTTCAAGAAAGGAATTTGACAGCGCAGTGAGCCTGCATCTTACCTTTCCTCTGGGAACTGAGGTTGAATCCAATTCTGACTGATTAAATGAAAGTCTTGCCTTTCTGCCAACTGTAAAGGTGTGATATGAAACTGAGCAGCCGAGAAATCAGAAAGCACTGTGACTGTTCTTCATGATGTAAAAGTGAGTATATGCACATGCTGGGTTGGACTTGGTGTTCACGTCACGGCCTTTGGCGGCAGACCTGGAAATGGGCGCTGTCGCTGCTTGTCATGTGTGCGGCCGAGGCCAATTATAATGGAGGCGTGGGACCCGGCCCACTCCTGACTCCTGGATTCCCCCTGCCCCTCTGACAAGTAAACAGCCGTATGGCTCAGGCAAGACACTGGATGGCCGCACAATTTAGCGATGCCTCCCTTGAGATTCTCCTCCAGTCTACAAGGGAAAGATGGGAGGTTCTCTTCCTCAGCGATGGCAAGAAGAGGTCCTCCCAACTGACCAAGCAAGCCTGGATGGAAATTGCAGAGCAGGTAAGCGGCCATGTGGTCACCCACCAAACATGGATCCAGTGCAGGAAGAGAGCCAACGACCTAGTTCAGTCTGCCAAGGTGAGTGCTACATACCACTCCTTTTTGGGGATTGCCTGTGTGCAATATGGGGAGGGAGGTGCCACAAAGGTACTGGCCAAGGGGGTTAGGTATCAACACACCCTGCCACATGCATGGTGGCATCTTGGCCAAAGGCCATCTTCTTTCACAAACTGTAACTTGAAAAATTAAGAAGTGATCTGCTAACCATTTTAAAATAGTTAACTAGCAGCCAAGTAGGGTGCAAGAAAGGAGTCGGAAAGATTGGGAATTGCAGGCTATTTGGTTGGGTAGAGTTGAGGGTCTCCTTGACATACCGCGATTCCACTTGCCATCAGGCTGTTTTGGGTACAGAGTTCGTTTTCTGAATACTAATTACCCTGCTGATATGTGATTCTTCTGAAGATATAGTCATGTAATTGGAAAACTATTAAAATTATTTGATTTGGATAATTAGTGGAAATTTGTGTTCTTCTTGCTCAGTTCAAATTCAGAACAATATATTGATGTCATTAGTACATTTAAGGTTTTGGGAGCAACGTTGCAATACAACCATGAATATCAGCAGAGCAGTGAATAGTACTGCCAATGCTATCATTGTTCTGAGAGCTCTGTCTTGAAGAAACCACCACAAATAACACAGACCTTCCCTTTTGTTCTTCCTCCTCCCGCCTTTCATTTGCTTGAAGATTGTTACATTTCTAACCTTTGCCAGTTCTGATGAAAGGTCACATACCTGACAGGTTAACTCTGTTTCTCTCTCCACAGATGCTGCCAGACATGCTGAGTATTTCTCGCACTTCCTGTTCTCACATCAGAGTTTTAGTATCTGCAGTATTTTGCTTTATCATTCCAAACAACAGCTTGAAATAAAAGTTTGAGACAGCGATTCTCATACCTCTCCGTTGCACCATTTTGCCCGCAACATATTTAGCCCTGCATATGTGTCCAGCCCAGTCTGCACTGAGATCTGCTTTGAGTGCCCAGAGTGTAAAGTGGGAGTTTGGTGAGTGAGGGATTTCGGTGAAGGAGGTGCTGCTTTCTTTTTTCTTCTACCTTTTTTCAGCCTTCAGTGGTTGGCTTTTTCTTTGGTACAAATGAAGAAGCAGATTGGTGAGTGGGCGGCACAGTGGTGCAGTGGTTAGCACCGCAGCCTCACAGCTCCAGTGACCCGGGTTCAATTCCGGGTACTGCCTGTGTGGAGTTTGCAAGTTCTCCCTGTGTCTGCGTGGGTTTCCTCCGGGTGCTCCGGTTTCCTCCCACATGCCAAAGACTTGCAGGTTGATAGGTAAATTGGCCATTAGAAATTGCCCCTAGTATAGGTAGGTGGTAGGGAAATATAGGGACAGGTGGGGATGTGGTAGGAATATGGAATTAGTGTAGGATTAGTATAAATGGGTGGTTGATGGTCGGCACAGACTCGGTGGGCCGAAGGGCCTGTTTCAGTGCTGTATCTCTAAACTAAACTAACTGGTAAGTTTTCTACTTATTCTAATTGTAATCAATAGTTTTCAAAGTTACAGTATGGCAGGACAGCTTGGCCAAGTGGAATGTACATCCTGCAGTCTGTGGGAAGTCATGGATGCACCACGTGACCTTGCCTGACATAGCTTTCATTGCAAGAGGATTTGAGTACAGGAGAAGAGAAGTTTTGCTTCAGTTGTATAGAACTTTAGTGAGACCACACCTGGAGTACTTTGTGCAGTTTTGGTCCCCTTAACTGAGGAAGGATATTATTGCCATAGAGGGAGGGCAACGAAGGTTCACCAGACTTGTTCCCGCGATGGCGGGACTGTCCCTTGAAGAGAGATTGGGGAAACTGGGCCTGTATTCTCTAGAGTTTTGAAGAATGAAAGGTGATCTCATTGAAACCTACAAAATGCTTAAAGAGATGGACAGAGCAGATGCAAGTAAGATGTTTCCCCTGGTTGGGGAGTCTAGAACCAGGGGACACAATTTCAAAATAAGGGGGAAGCCACTTTGGACAGAGATGGGGAGAAATTTCTTTCCTTGGAAGGTTGGGAATCTTTGGAATTCTCTACCCCAGAGGGCTATGGAAACTCAGTCATTGAGTATGTTTAAAGCTGAGATTGACAGATTTCTAAATACCAATGATATAAAGAGAAATGGGGATAGTGTGGGAAAAAGGCATTGAAGTGAATGATCAGCGATGATTGTGTTGAATGGCAGAGCAGGCTTGATGGGCTGAATGGCCTTCTCCTGGTCCTATGTTCCTAAGACCCCACATAACCACCCACTAACACATGGATACTCAGAAACAAGTATGCTTTCTGAGAAATTGCACACTGGCCACAACAGGGTTTCTTGTGTCTCCTGAATGTTTGTTCTGATTTCTCTTTCCATCTGAATGCATCCACCTTATCAGGCCTGTCTGAATAATAATATATGTTAGTTGTGACATCTTTGAACTCAGACTGATTTGAATTCATCAAAATTGAGAACATGCTGTGATATTTTACCTTACCTCTCAGCAATGTGCTTTGAAATGACTATTAATGTGGCATGATCAAAATACATGCCTATCCCAATATTATGTCCTGAAATTGTATACATCTTTATAAAAACGGTTCCCTTTTTCTGTCTTTTCAAGTCTTACTTTCCAACACCTTTAACTGGGCGGTCAGAATAGTCTTGGCTGTAAATTTCTATTCTCATTGCCAGTCAGTGATCATTCAGTAGTGCTAGTGAAGTAAGATAGCTAATATTAATTTTTATTGTCTTTATCTCAAAGGAACTGTCTCTGACAGAACAGTGTGAATCTGAGAAATTTGAGAAATGGCAACTCACAGGACTGAGGTGCACAGTATTTGGGTTTCACAAAGCTTTGGGGCTTCAGGAGCTCAAATGCTGCACCATTTGCATTATAAAATACCACACAGCTCTTGATTTTGAAAGCCAACATTAAAATTTGTAGTATGGTTAAATATATTTAGTTCAGATCTGTAGAATTTTGAGAAGTGTTGTGACATGATCATTTTCATTTTGAAGGTTATTTAAGTTTGATTACAGTACTCTATTCACTGAGGGTCACGTTGCAATCACAAGTCAGGCAAAGTATGAGGAAATCAGTTATAGTTTGATTTTTGAACAAATGAATTTGACCTGGAATTAAGAAATAGATGATTTGAATGAGATAATGCAACTTTAACCAAAAACATCTTGAATCCAGATGGAGCCCAGTCACTAAAAATGGGTTGATGAACTGAGGCACGCTCAGTATTTGTAGTTACCATGGAGACCATTTGCAGAACAAGGTCTTGTCGTATAATCCTATTAGAGGTGGTATTTTTAAGGCTTTAGGGACTTAATTTGGTAAATTTGTGCTTAATTGGAAGTGTCCTGTATAATTAACGTTTTAGCAGGGAATAAATTACAATTTGGAAAGTGATAATATTTTGTATTATACTCTACAGTGCTATGCAATTATCTGGGAAATGTACTGAATTCTGGAGGAGAAAGCAACATAATTTTAGTTGTACCGTAGTTTTAGGAGTTGTGCAAAAAAAATACTTGCTTAATTTCATAAAAATGACTCCGATTGAACATTCATAAATCCACAGCTTTAATTTTCTTGCTGCCAACTTTGAAGTTTTGATCTTTGTACCCTCCTTTGCCTCACCCCATCGTTTGAACTCAGGTAGAAAGGTAGAATGTGCCTGTTCATCTTTTGCAGGCGATCTTTCCATTTCAGCACCACCTACCATTGTGTGTAATGTGCAGAAGCCAAGTTTAGAGAAGGGAGGAACATCAGGATTAGGACACGGACTGTTTCTCCTGGACAAATCTTTGAATACAGCAAAATACCATTGAAATGTAGTGACATTATCAATCCCACTGGAAAAATTGTTTTTATAGAAGTCCTGGGTGTCTTACGTTTGGCCATATAGTTTGAATGGATGTGAGAAAAGTATTTGATCTGCTGTTATGCAAATTTAAGTTGGATAAATGGAGCTGATCATGTCTAAGAAGAACTGAGATTTACACAGCACACTTCATGACCTCAAGATGTCCCAAAGCACCTTCCAGCCAACGAAGGACTTCTGAAAGTAATCACGAATGTAATGTAGGAAGACAGCCAAATTGCGCACAGCAAAGTCTCACAAAGAGCAATGCGATAATGATAATTTGAAGGATAAATTTTGACTGGGACACTGGGTGAACTGCCATGTTCTTGTTTGAATTAGTATAATGGGATCTTTTACGCCGACCGAAGAGCCTCTCATCTGTCTCATCTGAAAGACAGCGGGTGGAAATTTATGGGTTCGTAGCTACAAACAGAGCAGCATCATGACCAGGGTGGGGGTGAGCAAGGGCCTGGCCCCATCCGTCCTTCTATTGCCAGGGAACCCTCTGGAGCATTGGCTTCTTCTTCCTCCCCGAGAGGAGTCTTGGGCCAAGTGGCGTTCCATGACTCAAAGTGCAGTCAAGACGCAAACTCAGGCACTTCAAGCATCTGATGCACACGGGTTCACACAATTCCCTTTAGTGTCCACATATGACTGGAAGAGTGGAGCTGACGCTTAATCCTTCCGCCTTGTGGATCCTGCCACGTCATCTCCGATCGCCCTGCCTTCCTCCTCTCTCATGATCTCCGATGCCTTCTCCTCAGCTGTGGTTAGCGGTCTGATGTCAGGGACTCCTCTCCTGTTTTAGCACTTTCACGCTGGTGGTGGCTGAATTTATGCTCCAGGAGAGTGTGTAGATTTAATGACATGGAAAAAGATGCATCTCAACCATTGCATACATGCATCAACATCACTCATCCTGCAGTGGCTTTGGCATGACACATCCAAGCACATAAACAATCTTCATCTCGGCGTTAAATCATTAGTGAATGGCACCAAGGCTGCTCACGCTTTCCACTGCAGTCCTTGTGCAACCTCTACCTTAAAAACATGGAACCAGGGAGGAAAACAATGGAGCTGCTTCACTAAGACCACTGAGCGATCTGAGCAAGTCATTGATGCACTTGCGACACTGAACCCAGGTTCTGCATGTCACCCCGCGGTTCGTCACTTCCTCTGCTACCTCCAACCATGCCGCCTTGGTCAGGCGGAATGGTCTTCGGATTCAGGGAAGAAGACCTCCTGCCTTCCCTGACGGCCTGGAGGAGAACCTGTAGGGAGGCATCACTGAACTGTGGAGCTGGTCTCCACCTACTGGCTGATATTTGACTCACTTTACCTGCAGGGAAAAGTTGGTGGTGACTTTTACAAAATAATGGAGGCAAAAACATTTTGAATGAAACAAAACCTTCAATTTAGGTTAATCTGAAGATAATCACATGGCTGCTGATCCTTGAGGCTGCAAGCACAGAATGTTTTATAGCTATGGCGATCATGGTGCTTGAGCCAGTAATGGCAGGTTCCACCAATGAAAGGCTGCCCTTGCTGAATGATCTCAAGTGTCTCATGTTCCCGTCACCGGACTGTTCATTCACTCATAAAATTCCAGTCAGCACCTCTGACAGTGCTGCACTTCTTCAGTACTGCAATCAAGTGTCTGTCTATTTTTGTACTCACAGTCTGGAGTGGGAGTAGAACCCACAATTTTCTGTTTCAGAGGCAAGCACTCTATCCACAGAGCCACCTAATGTTACATTAATTTCATGTCATCGGGTGATGCAAAATAATTGATGGCTCTTGCACATCTGTTTTACTTAAGCGTTGCAGGCTTAATTTCAGGTATTGTCTGCCATATTCTGTCTCATAACATTCACTCTTCTAAGCGCAATGAAAAATCGGCAATGGAGTTTCAAATGCATTTGATTGTCGAGGAGATGAAGTTGAATAAAATGAGACAGAACATGCTGTACTGTACTTCAGCTAAAAGATTTCTAATTAACCTCAGTAGAAATGAAAAGAAGGTTCACTGTTTTTAAGTGGTACAGCTTTGAAAAAAAGGCCTGACACATTTGTTTTTATAATTATGGGCTGGATTTGCTCATCACTCCAAGGGGAACAGCGGCGGATGCGCAAAATGGCGGCACTCCCGCTTGTCCCGTCATCGACCGTGCCACCGCGATTTCGTGGTGGGGGGCCATTTGCACACTGGAGGTAGCTGTCGCCCCCCCAATCATGTGGCAGGGGTGCAATTAGAGTCGGCATTCACGGTGTCACCTGATGTAGGACCAGTTGCTGGCACCATCTTTAAAAGCCTGCCCGCCCTACATTCACTGTATCCCTGCATTCTGTAGAAGCTCACTGAAGCAACACTTCTGTGCTGTTCAAAAAAGTTAAAACTCAGCACGCCACCCCACTGGGCATCCTTCTGATCATGTCAGAGGTCCGAGCAAGGTTGGCCCCACAGTTCAGTGATGCCTCCCTGCTTATTCTCTTCCAGGCTGCAGGGGAAAGCTGGGAGGTCTTTTTCCCCAGCAATGGCAAGATGAGACCCTCCCGCCTGACGAAGCAAGCCTGGATGGAGATCACAGAGGAGGTCAGTAGCCATCGGGTCACCCGACGAAACTGGGTCCAATGTAGAAAGAAGGTCACTGACCTCCTGCGTTCAGCAAAGGCAAGTGACACATTCCAAAATTGCTTGGTGTGATCTAGTTTTTATTACACACTATGCCACATGGGTGCCACTGACATTTCAAAGACAGGGAGGTAATAGCAGATGACTGGCTGCATAAGTAAATCAAGTCTCCCTCTTCAATACCTCAGAGCAAGTGATATCCATGACAGGTTGAGTCACTTTGCCAGACAAAGCACCCCACGCCCCCCCAGGTATTGATGAAGCACCCATGGTGGGAGAACCGTGAGGTTAATGTTTGGCAATGTTCAATATCTGCATCCTTGCGCCTTCAGGAGCAGAGGGCCCAAAATAGGAGGGAGACGGCCAGGACTGGTGGCGGAGTGCCCGATCTGTGTCCTTTAAGTCAGGCCAAAAAGGAGGCATTGCAACTAGCCTGGAGCCAAAGAGGATGCGCCAAAGAGGTCCCAGCAGAAGAGAGTGATTATTGCCGATCAGATCAGGAGCACTCGGAGGATGCGCCATTCCTTGACTCTACTGCACCTTCCACCAGCACAGATACTTTCACCTTGGTGGGAATCCACTTGGCATCACAATCAGGGTCACAATCTGGTGAGAGCACAACACATACGCCCGAGCAGCTAGCTGAGGCTGAGACAGTTGAGGCCTCTTACAGTCGGAGGACTGTGGGTGGTCAGGTGCAAGCTGAGTTCCAGGCTGTTGATGAGCCTCTGGTTTCAGCAGCACAGGGAATGCTGGAGTTCCAGGGAGGGGTAGAGCAACATCCGGCGGAGATGTCAGAGGCCATTTGTAGCCTTGAGGGGACGGTGGCTGATTTCATCCATGCCACGACTGCTGCCAGGCATATGAGCGCAAGGTTAATCCATGGAGAGGTTGGTGACCCTCTTGGAGAGCCACATTCCACAGATGCGCAATGACCTGAAAACCCTCACCTTGGCCATGAGGGCTACTCAGCAGTGGCAGGGCGAGAGAAGGACCAGGAGGCCGGAGAATGATTCAGTTCCTAATCCTTCACCGGTGAGCAGGGAGGTTCCAAGGAGCCTTGAGAGGGAGGAGGAGAGGTTGCGCTCCTCATCTCGGATCGCCTTAAGGCGATTCAAGTGTGCCCACCGGCTCATTATTCCCTCTGCCAGTGAGCCAAGCCCCAGCAGCTGCGACGCCTGAATGCACTCCTGCACCAGTGCAGGAATCCTGCAGGCAACCGGGGCTCTCCAGGCCTCAGGAACCCAGAGAATGGCTGCCGAAGTCATCCCAAGCTAAGGGGCATCATGAGCAGCAGCCTACCTCCAGTCCAGTTGCTGTCCTGGGATGTACCATGCAGAAGCACACGCAAACGTATAAAGAAGACACCTTGACACACATAGGTATTCACGGGTGAAATACATATCTCATGTTTAATGTACTAAAAGGTCATTGGTGCAAATCCTCAGCCTTCATTGATGGATAACCGCATTCCACCATGGCGTGAGTGTAACTACTGTAATCCATTCAAATGCCTTACTAAATTGGCAAAGTGACTACTGACATCATTAACATGCCAATGAGCATGATTGTTTCATTACTTGAATGATGCCACATGGACACTGGCTGAATTGAATGTTGCCATCCATGCTGGAGGGCAAGATAGTACAGAGGCACAAAACTTGACACTACATGCATGAGGGTGCGTTTTGGTGAGAAGTACATTTTTTGCAAGTCATGGATTTCAGAAATGCTCCATTGCAAACCTCTGCCTTGCCTCGCTTGTGTGCTCCTCAAGATATCTGTCCTCCATCACTGCTAGGATCTTCCATGGCTGCTTGGCCGTGTGTGCCCTCTGCATCCTCTTCGTCAGAGAAAGTTTCATACTCCCACATGTCTTCCTCTGGCAATGCCCCTCCTACGTCTGTTGTGTAATATTATGTAGAACGCAGCAGACCACAATGATGCATCTAACCTTCTGTGGGACATACTGAAAGGCTACACCATATCTGTCAAGGCAGTGGAATGGCATCTTCAGCATACCAATGGCCTGTTGGATGGTCGCTCTGGTGACGCATCATTGCTGGGTTTCCTTACAGGCGTCAGAAGACCTATCCTCAATGGTAGCCCTTATCCCTGAGAATCCACCCTTGAAGGCGAGTCGGGGGAGTGAAAAGATGTGGCACCTGGGACTGCTGAAGTATGAATGAGTCATGGCAGCTTCCCAGGAAGCCAGCACATGCTTGTAGGAAGCACTTTCTGTGGTTGCATACTGGTTGTGCATTAATGGAATGAACCCCTTTCTGTTTATGAAGGCGGCTGGTTGGTCTGTGGAGCCTTGATGTCTTTATGTGTGTAGTCGATCACACCTTGGACTTGTGGGAATACCGCAATGGCCCCATATTCTGTGTTGTATGACTCTATGACTCAAATCCAATGCCCTTTCGACCTGACTTTCAGGATCTGTCCTGTAGTGCACAAACTCGCTGTGCCTTCTGAACAGAGCATTGGTGACCTCCTTGATGCAGTGGTGCTCTGTAGATTGAGAGACCCCAGACATGTCCCAGGTATATTCCTGGAATGATCCAGAGGCATACAAGTTTAGGGCCACAGATAACTTGAGGACCACAGGCATAGGGTGACCACTAAAACTCATTGGTCGCAAATTGTCATTGAGCAGTGCTCAGAGGCCTGTGATGGCCTCACTGGACAGCTCCTGTCTTCTCCGGCAGTTCCGCTCAGACACCTGCAGATATGTCAGATGAGTTTTAGATACACGGTGCTGTATCTGTGCTCTTCGTCGCATTCTCGCTGCTGCTGATCACGTCAAGGACATGAACATACGAATTAGGAGCAGGATTAGGCCACTTGGCCCCTCGAGTCTGCTCCGCCATTCAATAAGTTCATGGCTGAACTGATCACTCCACATTCCTGCCTACCCCTGATAAGAGGGAGCTTCTCATGCGCCACAGGCGCCTCTTGGGCCCGCCTCTGGCGGATTTGCCTCAGCACAGCATGGGTATGCAATAAGATGAATCATACCCATCTCTCACCGCCTTGGTCCTTCAGGTTCCTTCAAAGGTTAAGGTTCCCTGTCTCTGCAAAGAGATGCTGGAATTTTTGTTATGGGAAGCCGACATTAGCTCCACTGTATGGGTTTATGTTGGACCCGCACCATTTCCAAAAGTGCAAGCCATCATAAGCAAACCAACAATATTTCAGTGCCTTGCACTGGCCTTCCGAAAGAAAACCACCTCTGTATTTGTTGAGGTCTGTCAACCACCACTGCCCCCACCCCACAGACACACCACTTGCAGAGTTCTCCCAACCACTTCCCCCAGATACTAGCGTTAAAGTGAATTACCCTTTCGAGTCACTGAGGATTGCGAATGGCTGGTAAGATCACTAGTAATTGGATTCAGATGTATGCTAAAGGATGTTTAACATATGTAAATGCCATTGCTGTCATGGCGATGCGGAAGTGCTGCCATGGCACTTCGCTGTCGCCGACAGAATTGGAATGCAATATTACGGCGTTGTGTTCCATGGCAGCCAAATTCACGCAGATTCTCCGCATTCCCCCCCCCCCCTGCCACCGACCACACCTGCCCGACCCCGCCACCCCACCTAAAAATCCGCCTGACAGAGGAGCACAAAATTCTTCAGAAAATGCAATCCAAGTGTGGATAAAGTGAAAGTACTGTGACTTTGGTTTTATTTATTTATTTAGAGATACAGCACTGAAACAGGCTCTTCGGCCCACTGAGTCTGTGCCGACCAACAACCACCCATTTAACTAACCCTCCAGTAATCCCATATTCCCTACCACCAAAGAGACTCCATTTGGAGTGCTGAGTACAGTTCAGGGCACAGTATCTTTGGAAGGATATACTGACCTTGGAAGGGGTGCAGTGCAGATTCATCAGGCTACATTATGAGGACAAAAAGTATGAAGATGGCTTGTCTTCCTTTGTGTGTAAAAATTCAGAGGTGATCGGATCGACGTGTTGAAAATGTGAAAAGGATTCAATAGGGTGGTGATGGAGAAACTATTTCCTCTGGTGAGGAAATCAAGAACAATGGAACGTAATCTTAAAATTAGAGCTGAACCATTCAGTAGTGAAATCGAAAAGCATTTTTTCACACTAAAGACAGGAAACTAACTCTCTCTTTCTTAAAAGGCCATGGATGCTAGGACAATTGAAGCTGACAGGAATGATATGGAGGAAATGCAGGTGAAGGCAGTTGAAGTACAGATCAGCGATAATCCAGTTGAATTGTATAGCAGGCCTGAGGGTCTGAATGGCTTATTCCTGTAACTATGTAATTTATTTTTCTTGTACGGAAGTGGATCTGTGGAATAGACTCTCAGCTAATACAATCGAAGCTGTGCCAATTAACTCTTGAGAGCTAGCCACACGATTGTATATGGGAATAGGATTATTGCTACAAGTACCCAGAAGAATGTCCCCAGAGCATTACCCAGCCTCTGGATTTGATCATTGATGAATTGTGACTGTAATACATTACAAGCTACAGGATGTACAGCAGCAACTCAGCAAGTTTATTTCAGCAGCACGTCTCTTTCCTTTGACGTCTCCCATCCAGCAGGACAGGAGGAGCAATGTTATGGGAAACACATGATTTACAGTCATACGCCATCTTGACTTGGAAATAGATCACCATTTCTTCATCATTGCTGAGTCAAAATTCTGGCATTCTCTATCATTGTGGGAGCACAATCAGCAGAAGAACTGCAGCAAATCAGAGAGATGGCCCAATATCACCACCTCAGGACAACTAGGAATAGATGAGAAATGTTGTCTTGACAGCATCGCCCACACCCTGAAAGCAAATATACAAGAATAAAAGAATTGAAGGTTACAGGAATTGAAATGATTAGATCTTCTGTGGGAGAGTAGTCCAAGACTGCTGGGACAGAGTTGGTGGGTGGTCATGTCTGTGAAGGGCAGCAGATTCGTATTAAATACTGGTAAGGGAGATAAGCAAATAGGGTGGAGTGGCTTTGTATTCCCTGAGTATTTATTTATTTATGCAGAACTTTGCATCTGAAGATTAATTGACTTCGAGCTCATGATAGGGTAGATTGCACATGGTTTGCGAAAAGAACAGGCTTGATATGTCGAGTACCTTTTCTCATTCATACTTTCGTGCTGCTTTAAAATCTGGTGCAAAGTCACTTCCTGTTTATAACAAAATGGTAACTACATGTCAGGCAAGTTCTAAACATGTGTAAGTTGCTCGACTCTTATTGGCAGACATTAAAAGATGCGTAACTTATACCCATGATTTTATATATATTGGGGAATACTTCTGTGGGTCATTTTAGTTTGTATATAGGGTACTCCAAAACCCCAAACTGAGAGTGCTTAATCAATCTGTGATTAATTGAGCATAGTGCATGCAGGGGGGTGCTCAGTGTTGTCTAGTCCTGTTACCAGAAAAGTGGCAAAGCTAACACTGTTTTATGTCAAATGATCAACTCATCATATGGTTTAGCAGATTGCCGGCAGTCAGTCATTAACACGATGAAGTTTTACTCACACAATATGTTGTGCCCACAAAATGTTTAGACTTCATGCAACACAAATCCATACCAGTAAAATACGTGCTGTTTTCTCCCCAGCAGGAAGACATTCTTGTTCTCAATTGAGAAATTGTGTTGTTGGGCTTATAGTTGTTGCAGCCGAGAATCATTCCTCTGACCAACACAAGGCTGTTGGGACGAGCAAACACTTTCCAGAGATGCCTTTCATTTCGTCTGAATTTGTTCTTTTTTTTTTGCATAATTGGTACTTGCATCTATTGCTGAATGAATCAAATGCAAAAAAGGAACACAATTCCAAGTTTGACTTTCAAAGAATTAATAAATACGCAAACTCCTGCATGCACACAGAACACGCATATGCTCTGTCTTCACTATAGAGGATACAAAAAACTTTTCAGTAATAGCTGTAAATCAGGACGTGGAAGGAAGAGAGGAACTTGGTGAAATTACAGTCACTAGGGAAGTGGTACTGACCAAACTGATGGAGCTGTGGGCTGACAAGTCCCCGGATCCTGATGGGCTTCTTCCTAGGATCTTAAAAAAGGTGGCTAATGAGGTGGTAGATGCATTGGTGTTAATTTTTCAAAGTTGGCTAGATTCTGGAAAGGTTCCATCAGACTGGAAAGTAGCAAATATAAGCCCTCTATTCAAGAAGGGGCGGGGGGAGGCAGAAAACAGATAACTATAGGCCAGTTAGCTTGACGTCTGTCGTGGGGAAGGTGCTCAAATCAATCATTAAGGAGGCTATGGCTGGGCACTGAGAAAAACTTAAAGTAATCAGGAATAGTCAGCATGGTTTTGTGAAAGGGAGATCATGTTTAACCAATTTATTGGAGTTCTTTGAAGGAATAACATGTGCCATGGATAAAAGGAGCCCATTAACGTACTGTACTTGCATTTCCAGAAGGCATTTGACAAGGTGCTACATAAAAGGATTTTGTGCAAAGTTGGAGCTCATGGTGTTCTGGGTAACATGTCAGCATGGATAGAAGATTGGCTGGCTGGCAGAAAACAGAGAGGATACATAAATGGGTCCTTTTCTGGTTGGCAGGATGTGACGAGTGGAGTTCCCGAGGTGTCTGTGCTGGGTCCTCAACTTTTGACAATTTAGATCAGTGACTTAGATGAGGGGAGCGATGGAATGGCAGCTAAATTTGCAGATGACACAAAGATAGGTAGGAAAGTATGTTGTAAAGAGGACAAAGGGAGGTTGCAGACTGATATAATAGATAGGTTGAGTGAGTGGGCAAAAATCTGGCAGATGGAGTATAATGTGGGAAAATGTGAAGTAGTTCACTTTGGCAGGAAGAATAAAAAAGCAGAGTATTACTTTAACAGAGAACGACTGCAGAACTCTCTGGTGCAGAGGGATCTAGGTGTTGTAGTGCATGAGTCACAAAACATTAGTATGCAGGTACAGCAGATAATAAAGAAGGCTAATGGAATATTATCCTTTATTACAAGAGGAATAGAAAATAAAAGTAAGGATGTTAGGCTTTGGTTATATTGGTGAGACCACATCTGGAATACCGTGTGCAGTTTTGGTCTTCTTATTTAAGGAAGGAGGTGAATGCGTCGGAGGCGGTTCAGAGGAGGTTTACGAGATTGATATCTGGAATGAGTGGGTTGTCTTTATGAGGAAAGGAAGGACAGACTGGCTTGCTTTCACAGGCGTTTTGAAGAGTGAGGAGAGACTTGATTTAAGTATTTCAGATCCTGAACGATGTTGACAAGGTGGATATGGAAAGGATGTTTCCTCTTGTGGTTGAGTCCAGAACTAGGGGGCACAGTTTTAAAATTAGGGGTTGCCCTTTTAGGACAGAGATGAGGAGAAATTTTTTCTCTGTGAGGGTTGTTTGATTTTGGAACTCTCTGCCTCAGTAGGTGGTGGAGGCAGGGTCATTGAATAATTTTAAGGTGGGGGTAGATAGATTCTTGTTAGGCAAGGGAATCAAAGGTGAACAGGGGTAGATGGGAGTGTGGAATTCGAGACACACAGATCAGCCATGATCTTATTGAATGGTGGAGCAGGCTAGAGGGACCAAATGGCCTACTTCTGCTCCTAATTTGAATGTTCTTATGTTCGTAAATAGCTACCATGCATGCGTTATCAAGATTACTACTCCATATTCTTCCCTTAAAAAATATTGTGAAGTTGTGAAAGGATTGACATTTTGACAGGCCACAACATTAACACTCCTTCCATGGCTGTAACCACCTTTACATTACTCAGTATGTCGTTAGTCCTGTATGGCAGGAGGGTTTTCTATTTTGTTATGATCCCCGTGGAGATCAACAAACCAAAAGAACCAAATTTACTGAACGGCCTCAATTAAAAAAAAAAGTGGACAACATTTCACTTTTATTACTTTTGCTGTAAGAATCAAACCAAAATCATCATAAATTAAACATGAAATAACAGACAAATCACAGTCTCTCTCTCTCTCTCTCTCTATCTATCTATCTATATATATATATATATATATATATATATATATATAGTTTACAGATAACATGCTAATTATCAGGTACAAAGATAGATCTCATGGATTGACTGGGCAGTCCACTCAGCAAATATGGTACTGAACAGCCACAAGGTTCTTCAAAACTCTGAATTTCTTCAGGTAGCTTTCCAAGATGCAGTCTCTAATTTTCATCCGACAGCAGTTCCCCTGCAATCCGGAATTCAACAGGTGCGGTCTCCATCAGAAATGGTGCTCAGCTCCCGAACATCCTCAGCTCTGCTCACGACAGTCTTGATGGCATGGATTCACAAGTCATCGAAAACAGCTGCCGCAACTTGTATTTGCCAATGGCCAGCTCCCAGAATCAGCTCCCACTCTTCGTAGCTTGTCTGCCAAAAAAGTCTGCCTGCAGCCTGCTTGAACTCTGCAAACTTTTAATCTGATCTTGGATAGTTCTTGGCACATGCCTCTGGACAAATGACTCTGTGTCTTATCTGGTTCCAACCAGTTTTGCCTCCCCAGAACCCTGAAGTTTTTAGTTTCATTTTTAAGTTAAGGACTGTCTTTAAAAAAAAAAGCTTTGAAACCAGAGTCAGTGCACCTAACAGAATCCAACTCGTCATCTGTTCAGACACCAGTCTGCACATGCTCTTCCACTAGTCTTGCAGACTTCAGACTCCATCACAAGGTTTTCACAACCCATACAATGAGGAGGGGCTGCCCACATCCACCGGACACCAGTATTCCATTAGATATCAATGCAGAATTTAGAATCTTGGCTCACTGAGATTGTCTGGGGTTGACTCCAACTTTACACATTCTGACTCGGACTCCGGAATGCTACCACTAAGCCAAAGGCTTTCTCCATCTCTGCCTAAAAAACTGTTGAGGCTGGGGCAGTGGGGTGGGGGCATCAATTGAAAATATCAAATCTGAGATTGACAGCTTTTTGTTCGGCAAAGGTATTTAGGGATATGGAACCAAGGAGGGTTTTTGGAGGTAACATACTGATGAACCATAAACTAATTGAATGGTAGAAAGGCTCCAGGGGCTGAATGGCAAAATTTATTTCCTTGAAGGTCTAGCAGGAAATATTTGGTGTATTTTGAAGCATGGTGATTCAGGAAGAAAGGAGATCCAGTGTAACCTAAGGAACACAGAGGAGAGGAGCTCCAAGAGAGAACTCAGTAACTTGCATCTTCACCTGATAGATGTTTACAACATGCTTTTTTATAAGTTTTTCCTTTGTGATAAGTGGTGTGAGTAGTTCTGTCATGGAGTGTGGCCTCATGATTGCATTCACACAAGAGGTTACGACGAGACTGAGTTAACATGCTCTGTTCTGAGATCTAGGATAGAGTTCAGCCTAGACTGATGGAATTAAAATATTCTCCTCCGAACTGTAGGGATTCTATATGAAGTTAGTTTAGGTATTCTTGTCCAGATATGAATGCATCTACAGCACAAATGGCTAATCCAGTCAGAGAAATTGCGAAATGGTTAGTGTGGAGAAATGCAATCATTATTTCTGATGGATTTTGAGTTTAGGGATAAGATTGATTGATTGTTTTTGCAGTGCAGAAGAATCTTCTTTGTATTTCACAATTCTCTTGGGAGGATCCTGTATCATCTATGCCGGCCCGAATCCCGTGTTTCAGCAGTGCTCCAGAGTGAGCAAAGAGTCATGCATTTGAAAAGTATGCCTGCACCATCAGCATCTGGGGTTGACAGAGCTAATCCAAGATTCTATTGAGTAGATTGGGAGGCGTGTGATGTGCAATTGTCTCCACTTCTGGCAGTAGTAAGCCCAGAGTGATTGCTTGTTGCTGTATAGGAAGAATGTACACATCTCCAGTATTGATCCCTTGCTTTGATGAGTCCAAAATATAAATATTTAAAAAGTTAATTTTATGACTAGAGGCTGTCCTTTTATAGAATCTTTCATTCTAATTTGTTTGCATCCTCGTGACATTAGTGAAAAGTTTTGTTTCATTTCAATAGAATGAAATGGTCTTTCACAGTCCAAAATGGTGCAGTTAATTGGCCGATTTATTTCATGCTTCTATATGCTAATTTATATTGGATTGTTTATGATAATCTAATAGATCAACTGACAATAGGACAAGAACATCATCATAAGGGATGACGTCGCAGACCAAGGGCTGAATTTTACCGACATCCCCCCACGACCCCCCGCCCCACCCCTGACATTGGGGATCATGGCTGGGGGGCGGGGAGGTGGGGGGGGGTGCCAGAAAATGGCTCTGTGAGAGGCCCATCACCCTCCCCGATGCTGGGAAGGCCTCGCCCCCATATTACCAGCTGTAGTAAGGCCTTGGGGTGGTCCTCCCCCCGCTTGGGGACAAGAGCCCAATTTAAATATTCAAAGCGCGACTTACTTTGCCTCATTATGCATCCCGCTGCTTCTTAGTCACCAGTTCCGCTTATTCCGGAGAACCTGCGTCGCTCACTTGCCGTTCCATTCCTGATTCATAAAAGCCGGCTGGACAGAGGTTGCAGTGCTCGGAGCCTGTGAAGTTAAGACCTGCGAGACGGATCTCAACTCTCCAGGCATGAAGGGAGGTTCGAGGGGGGATGGTATTACTGGGGACACTACTCTGCATATGTGTAGGAAGGGGAGATGGTGTTACTGGGGACACAACTCTGCATTTGTGTAGGGAGGTGGGGAGGTGGTGGATGGTATTACTGGAGGCACAACTACTGCGTAACCTCCCACGGTAAAGGGGGGGGGTGGTCTGCACCATTGAATGTGTGAGTGAAGGAGCACTGGCACGCAAGGAATCCTGTGTGTGGGGAGGTTGCCAGAAATGGTAGGCATTTAAAGGTAATCTGGCTGGTGGGCCAATCGATGCAACTGCTACAATCTGAATGTGCCACTCTTAGTGGAAGCTAAGACAGGCAATACACAGCAGCGCCACATAGTTGATGCCTGAAAGCACATGATGTACCAGTCAACATCATTCTTTGCCCTGTTAGGTACCCTCGAGGAAGTGAAGGAACCGTGTTTAATTGCAACTTGGAGATGGGGATGGTTCACCATATATTCATTGATCTCTTTGTCGTTAGGAGCCATATGCGGTGCAGCCCATATAAAAGCCCCTGGTCGTGAGCAGCAGCAGCCCCCAAGGAGAGCTCACCACGACAGATTGCAGCGCATCTACAGATCCCCGAATGACATAGCTGCAGCTGTCAGAGGTGACTGCGGATGTTAAGAGAGGTGGTGAAACATCTCTGTGCCCTGCTCAGTGATGAACTGCAGCCCGTGGGCTTCGGTGGACATCCTGGACCTGTGACCCTCAAAGTGACAGCAGTTCTTAACTTCTATGCCTCTGCATCATTTCAGGGACCCACTGGAGACCTTTGTGGGGTCACACAGTCAGCAGTCCACCACTGCATCAGCGAGATCACTTATGCCCTGTACCGGAGGGCCGGTGACTATTTTTTTATTTAGAGATACAGCACTGAAACAGGCCCTTCGGCCCACCGAGTCTGTGCCGACCATCAACCACCCATTTATACTAATCCTACACTAATCCCATATTCCTACCACATCCCCACCTTCCCTATATTCCCCACCTATACTTGGGGCAATTTATCATGGCCAATTTACCTATCAACCTGCAAGTCTTTGGCTGTGGGAGGAAACCGGAGCACCCGGCGGAAGCCCACGCGGTTACAGGGAGAACTTGCAAATTCCGCACAGGCAGTACCCAGAACCGAACCCGGGTCGCTGGAGCTGTGAGGCTGCGGTGCTAACCACTGCGCCACTGTGTCCGCTTCAGGATGGACCCTGAGCCAGGCACAGAGGGACATTGGTTTCGGCTCCATCGAGGGATTCCCACAGGTGCAAAGTGTCATAGACTGCACCCATGTGGCCATTAAGGCTTCTGCCAGGTGACCAACTGCATACGTAAACTGGAAGGGTTTCCACTCGCTCAACGGGCAGCTAATATGTCATCACCGGAAACAGTTCATGCAAATCTGTGCCCGTTTTCCAGGCAGCTGCGATGATTTCTTCATCCTGCGCTAGACCCAGCTGCGTTGCTGTTCACTGAACTGGCTCACATGGAGGGGTAGCTTCTTGTAGGCCAGGGCTACCTCTTGCAGGCATGGCTCCAGACGCCAGTGGGAAACCCCACCACTGATGCAGAGGAGAGATACAACACCAGTCACAACGTGACAAGAGCCACCATTGAGCATGCAATCGCATGCTGAAAGTGCGCTTCCGCTGCCTGGATAGAACGGGTGGTGCCCTGCAGTACGAACTGTAAAGGGGAGCTTGTATAATTACTCTGCACAACTGCGCCCTCAATAGCGGAGAGGCCTTGCAGGATGAAGAGAGAAGGATGAAGGAGCAGGACTCCTCCTCGGATAATGAGGATGCAGAGGACTTCGAACAGGAAAGACGAATGGGAAGACAGAGCATCCAGGCGCCGCATGCAGGGCGAGCAGCGAGCAAGGGATGCATGGCAACGCCTTATTCATCAAAGGTTCTTCACGCCTTAAAGACTACCATGTGCTCTGCAAGCCACACAGCACCCTTGTTCACCTGTTGTGCAGCAGTCCGCATCTGTAACATCTTTGTCTCCGCCATTAAAGGCAGCAGCATACTGAGCCACTGTCCATGTTACTGCATGTGTGGAGATGCACATGAGTAATGCTGGCATGGCAATGTTGTTATTCCATACATTGGTAGTTCTTGAAAGGCCAATGATGTAATTGGAGGAGACACGAGAGGCTGAATGCCTGATCAGGTGGTTGGTTATGAGCTGGGTCTCAGCACAGAGATTATTTGAATTTATCAGCCAACACTGACACGCTTTGTAAATGTGACCTTCTGCTCGAAAAAATGGCTTAATATTCATTGCTGCTTGATGTATTTTCAACAATTTTTTCACCTGAATCAATGTCTCAATCAACAATCTTGAAAAGAAAGCAAAAACATCTTTATTCACATACAGTTGGAGAGTGAAAAAGAGAAGGACAGGGTTGGTGTGATTGAGAAAGCCTTTGTAAGTTCAGAACTACCAGGAACATGGAGAAGGGAATCAGAGAAAGGGAGAAATGCACTGATGTTGCACACAGTCAAGACAGTCCTTGCTTTTCAGCTTGGTGTCTTGCCAAGTGCAAGATAGGCATTTTTTTACTGGGTGGAGGGAAGGAAGAGCTGACATGATCCAACTTGAAGTGTCGGTTCCTTGACTGTTCCTGAAAACTGATTTAAATTCCAACTCTGCTTTTATGTTTCTGTTAATTTGACACATCACTGAATTGCAGAGGTTTTGGCAAAATTTTGGTTATCAATCATGTACTATATCCAAATTTGCAGATGACTGAAAACAGGGTGAGAGGGTGAGTTGTGAGGAGGATGCAGAGAGGCTTCAGGGTGATATGGACAAGTTGAGTGAGTAGGCTAATGCATGGCAGATGCAGTATAATGTGGATTAATGTGTGGTTCTCCACTTTGGTAGCAAAAACAGGAAGGCAGATTAGTATCTGAACGGCTATAAACTGAGAGAGGGGAATATGCAGCGAGACCTGGGTATTCTCGTACACCAGTCGCTGAAGGTAAGCATGCAGGTGCAACAGGCGGTAAAAAAGGCAAATGGTATGTTGGCCTTCATAGTGAGAGGATTCGAGTACAGAAGCAGGGATGTCTTGCAGCACTGCGACAGGGCCTTGGTGAGGCCACACCTGGAATATTCAAACACTGCGGCACATCCAGGAGGGGGAGAGTTACCTGGACGTTTTGTTTCAGGAGGCAGTCACACCTGGTAGATTAAGTAATTCAAATTCAGTTAGTGATCAGGGACAACAGGGTGTGATTGCAAGTGAGGCAGGTAGGGGGATCCTGAGTTCAGGAGTGGAGGAGCCTCAGCCTTTGACCTTATCCAACAGGTACGAGATACTTGCTTCCTGTGTGGATGAGGAAAAGGGCTGCGGGGAGGATGAGCCAACTGACCATGGCACCATGGTGCAGAAGGCCATTCAAGAGGGGGGAGCAAAAAGACAAGTGGTAGTTTTAGGGGATTCTATAATTAGGGTGATCGATAGTATCCTTTGCAAGCCGGATTGGGAGTCCCGCATGATGTGTTGCCTGCCCGGTGCCAGGGGGCAGGACATCTCTGACCGGCTTGAAAGGATATTGGAGTGGGAGGGGGAGGATCCAGTTGTTGTGGTCCATGTTGGGACCAACAACATAGGCAAGGCTGGGATGGAGGACCTGTTTGGGGATTATAAAGCACTAGGAACGAAATTAAGGACCAGGTCCTCGAGGGTCATAATCTCTGGATTACTGCCCGAGCCACGTGCAAATTGGCTGAGGGATAAGAATATTAGGGAAGTAAACACGTGGCTAAAGGAATGGTGTGGGAAAGAGGGGTTCCATTTCATGGGGCATTGGCAGCAGTTTTGGAACCGGGGGGATCTGTACCGATGGGACGGTCTCCACCTGAAACGATCTGGAACCAGTGTTCTAGCGAAACGGATAAATAGGGTGGTCTCCAGGACTTTAAACTAGTGATTCGGGGGGAAGGGAAAGGGAAGACGACAGGGAGTATGATGGTAAATAAAAAGGTAAGCAGCAGGTTAACATGTGTGCAGGAGGGTTTAAGTTCAAGGCAGACTATGAAAGAAGCAGAAAGGAAGGATAAGTCAGGAGTTATTATTAGAGATATTGGAAATCATGAGGGTAAGAAAGCCAGCATAAAGGCACTTTACCTGAATGCTCGTAGCATTCGTAACAAGGTTGATGAGTTAACGGCACAAATTATTGCGAATGAATATGATTTGGTAGCCATTACGGAGACATGGTTACAGGTTGGTCACGACTGGGAATTAAATATCCAGGGGTACCAAACTATTCGGAAGGACAGACAGGAAGGTAAGGGAGGTGGTGCAGCTCTGATATTCAAGGACGACATCAGGGCGGTGCTGAGAGATGATATAGGTTCTATGGAGAATGAGGTTGAATCCATTTGGGTGGAAATTAGAAACTCTAAGAAGAAAAAGTCATTGATAGGCGTAGTCTATAGGCCACCAAATAATAACATCACATTGGGGCGGGAAATAAACCAAGAAATAACTAATGCCTGTAAAAATGGTACGGCAGTTATCATGGGGGATTTTAATCTACATGTAGATTGGTCGAACCAGCTCAGTCAGGGGAGCCTTGAGGAGAAGTTCGTTGAGTGTAACCGTGATAGTTTTCTTGAACAGTATGTAATGGAACCGACGAGGGAGCAAGCTATCCTAGATCTAGTCCTGTGTAATGAGACAGGAATAATTAATGACCTCATAGTTAGGGATCCTCTTGGAAGGAGTGATCACAGTATGGTTGAATTTAGAATACAGATGGAGAGTGTGAAGATAAAATCCAATACCAGGGTCCTGCGCTTGAACAAGGGGGACTACAATAGAATGAGGGAGGACTTGGCTAAAGTAGACTGCAAACAAAGATTTTATGGTGGGACAGTTGACAAGCAGTGGAGGACTTTCAAAGTAATTTTTCCAAGTGCTCAGCAAAAGTATATTCCAGTGAAAAGGAAGGACTGGAAGAAAAGGGGTAATCTGCCATGGGTGTCTAAGGAAATAAGGGAGGCTATCAAATTGAAAGAGAAGGCATACAAAGTGGCCAAAAACAGCATGAAACTGGAAGATTGGGAAAACTTTAAAGGTCAACAGAAAGCCACAAAAAGAGCTATAAAGAAAAGTAAGATAGAACATGAGAAAAAACTAGCACATAATATAAAGACAGATAGCAAAAGTTTCTATAAATATATAAAACGAAAAAGAGTGGCTGAAGTAAACGTTGGTCCTTTAGAGGATGAGAAGGGGAATTTAGTTATGGGATATGATGAAATGGCCGAGGCATTGAACAGGTATTTTGTATCGGTCTTCACAGTGGAGGACACAAATAACATGCCAGTAATTGACAAAGAGACGAACGTAGGTGAGGACCTGGAAACAATCATTATTACGGAAGAGGTAGTGTTGGGCAAGCTAATGGAGCGAAGGATTGATAAGTCTCCTGGCCCTGATGGAATGCATCCCAGGGTACTAAAAGAGATGGCGGGAGAAATAGCAGGTGCACTGGCGGTAATTTTCCAAAATTCGCTGGACTCTGGGGTAGTCCCAGCAGATTGGAAAACAGCACATGTGACGCCACTGTTTAAAAAGGGAGGTAGACAAAAGATGGGGAATTATAGACCGGTTAGCTTAACCTCTGTAGTGGGGAAGATGCTTGAGTCTTAATCAAGGAAGAAATAGCAGGGCATCTCGATAGAAATTGTCCCGTTGGGCAGACGCAGCATGGGTTCATGAAGGGCAGGTCATGCTTGACAAATCTTTTGGAATTCTATGATGACATTACGAGCAAGGTGGACAATGGGGACCCAGTGGATGTGGTGTACCTAGATTTCCAAAAGGCCTTCGACAAGGTGCCGCACAAGAGGCTGCTGCATAAGATAAGGATGCATGGCGTTAGGGGTAAAGTATTAGCATGGATAGAGGATTGGTTGACTAACAGGAAGCAGAGAGTGGGGATAAATGAGTGCTATTCTGGTTGGCAATCAGTCACTAGTGGTGTGCCTCAGGGATCGGTGTTGGGACCGCAATTATTTACAATTTATATGGATGATTTGGAGTTGGGGACCACGTGTAGCTTGTCAAAGTTTGCAGATGACACTAAGATGAGTGGCAGAGCAAAGTGTGCAGATGACTGTGAAACTTTGCAGAGGAACATAGATACATTGAGTGAGTGGGCAAAGGTCTGGCAGATGGAATACAATGTTAATAAATGTGAAGTCATTCATTTCGGTAGGAGTAACAGTAAAAAGGATTATTACTTGAATGGTAAAAGGTTGCAGCATGCTGCTATGCAGAGGGACCTGGGCGTCCTTGTGCATGAATCGCAGAAGGTTGGTCTGCAGGTACAGCAAGTAATTAGGAAGGCAAATGGAATTTTGTCCTTCATTGCTAAAGGGATTGAGTTTAAAAGCAGAGAGGTTATGTTGCAGCTGTATAAGGTACTGGTGAGGCCGCACCTGGAGTACTGTGTGCAGTTGTGGTCTCCTTACTTGAGAAAGGATGTACTGGCACTGGAGGGGGTGCAGAGGAGTTTCACTAGGTTGATTCCGGAGTTGAGGGGGTTGGCTTATGAGGAGAGACTGAGTAGATTGGGATTATATTCATTGGAGTTCAGAAGAATGAGGGGGGATCTTATAGAAACATATAAAATCATGAGGGGAATAGATAAGATACAAGTAGAGAGGATGTTTCCACTGGCAGGTGAAGCTAGGACAAGAGGGCATAGCCTCAAGATTAGAGGGAGCAGATTTAGGCCTGAATTAAGAAGGAACTTCTTCACCCAGAGGGTTGTTAATCTATGGAATTCCTTGCCCAGTGAAGTCGTTGACGCTTCTTCAGTAAACGTTTTTAAAGCTAAGGTAGATATCTTTTTGAACAATAAATGAATTAAGGGATATGGTGAGAGCGCGGGTAAGTGGATCTGAGTCCACGAAAAGATCCGCCATGATCTTATTGAATGGCGGAGCAGGCTCGAGGGGCCGGACGGCCGACTCCTGCTCCTAGTTCTTATGATCTTATGATATTGTGTGCAGTTTTGGTCTCCTTATCTGAGGAAGAATGTTCTTGCTATAGAGGGAGTGCAGCGAAGGTTTACCAGACTGATTCCTGGGATGGTGGTACTGACGTATGAGGAGAGAATGAGTCGGTTCGGATTATATTCACTGGAGTTCAGAAGAGTGAGGGGGGAATCTCATAGAAACCTATAAAATTCTAACAGGACTTGACAGGGTAGACGCAGGAAGGATGTTCCCGATGGTCGGGGAGTCCAGAACCAGGGGTCATAGTCGAAGGATACGGGGTAAACCTTTCAGGACTGAGAGGAGAAATTTCTTCATCCAGGGAGTGGTGAGCCTGTGGAATTCGCTACCACAGAAAGCAGTTGAAGCCAAAACGTTGTATGTTTTCAAGAAGGAGTTAGATATAGCTCTTGGCTCCAAAGGGATCAAAGGGTATGGGGCGAAAACGGGAACAGGCTAATGAGTTGGGTGATCAGCCATGATCATAATGAATGGCAGAGCAGGCTCGAAGGGCCAAATGGCCTTCTCCTGCTCCTATTTTCTATGTTTCTATGGTTAGAGAACCAATTGAATGCAGACAGGAAGAAGCACAATTTTATGAGTTTGCAGGTCTCAATTTAAAATATTGGACAGAAATAAAAATCTTGATCAAAAAAGCCATAATAAAGAATATTTTTACAAAAAAAGGTATCCAAAAAGGAATCTCTTTTAGATCTTTGCAAAGAAAAAAAAGTGGTAACCTCCCTAATTGCAGGAATATTATTATTCCTTTTGGCACACATCTACAGACATAATTGATCAGAAGGAACTTTGCAGAAATTGAAATTTTTTTTTTGATCTACTGAAGCTGCAATTGACATTAGATTATTTGTTAGAAAACCAGCATATTTATTTTGCCATATTCTATGGAATTCAAATATTGAATTTTGACTTGTCCAGGTTGCAAGAAAGTGAGATTGTGGGTTAAGACGATGACCTGGTCCACAAATTCATAGGCTTAGAAGTAGCTACAATGTCCACAAATAAATTCTGTGAGAGGTATTGCAAAATAAAAGTGGACTGGGAGCAGCTACTTGTAGGAAAGTCTGCATCACACCAGTGAGAGTCTTTGAAAAGGAAGTAGTGAGAGTTCAGAGCCACCATGTTCCCGTAAAGGTGAAGGGGAGAACCAACAAGTCCTGGATGTCAAGGGATATCGAGGATTGGATAAGGAAAAAAAAGTAGGCTTATGGCAGATTCAGAGTGCTGAAAACAGCAGAGGCCCTAGAGGAGTGTAGGGGGGTACTTAAAAAAAGTAATTAGGAGAGCGAAGAGGGGATCTGAAAAAACACTGGCGGGCAAGATAAAGGAAAATCCCATGGTGTTTTATAAGTATATTAAGGGCAAGAGGCTAACCAGGGAAAGAATAGGGCCCATTAGGGACAAAAGTTGCAATTTGTGTGTGGAGCCGGAGGATATAGGTGAGGTTTTAAATGATTATTTTTCATCTGTGTTCACTATGGAGAAGGACGACGTAGTTGCAGAGATCAGGGAGGGGGATTGTGATATATTAAAACAAATTAGCATTGAAAGGGAGGAAGTAGTAGCTGTTTTTGCGGGCTTAAAAGTGGATAAATCCTCAGGCCCAGATGAGGTATTCCAGGCTGTTATGTGAGGCAAGGGAGGAGATAGCAGGGGCTCTGTCAGGGGGAGATCTCTAACAAACTTGATTACATTTTTCGAGGAGGTGACTCAATGTGTAGATGAGGGTAAGGCAGTTGATGTAGTCTACATGGTCTTCAGTCAGGCTTTTGATCAGGTCCAGCATGGGAGATTAGTTAAGAAGGTAAGAGCCCATGGGATCCAGGGCAATTTGGCAAATTGGATCCAAAGTTGGCTCAGTGGCAGGAGGCAGAGGATGATGGTTGAGGGTTGTTTTTGCGAGTGGAAGCCTGTGACCATTGGTGTACCGCAGGGATCGGTGCTGGGACCCTTGATGTTTGCAGTGTACATTTTACATGACTTAGACTTGAATACAGGAGGCATGATCAGTAAGTTCGCAGATGACACGAAAATTGGTGGTGTAACTACTGAGGAGGGAAGCCTTAGATTACAGGACGATATGGATGGACTGGTAAGATGGGCGCGACAGTGGCAAATGGAACTTAATCCTGAGAAATGTGAGGTTATGCATTTTGGGAGGACTAACAAGGCAAGGGAATATACGATGGAGGGTCAGAGGGACCTTGGTGCATTTGTCCATAGATCACTGAAGGCAGCAGCACAGATAGATCAGGTGGTTGGGAAGGCATATGGGATACTTGCCTTTATTTGCTGAGGCATAGAATATAAGAGCAGGGAGTTTATGATGGAGCTGCATAAAACGCTAGTTAGGCCACAGCTGGAGTACTGTGTACAGTTCTGCTCATCGCACTATAGGAAGGATGTGATTGCACTGGAGAGGGTGCAGAGGAGATTCACTAGGTTGTTGCCTGGGCTGGAACATTTCAGCTTTGAAGAGAGACTGGATAGGCAAGGGTTGTTTTCCTTCGAGCAGAGAAGGCTGAGGGGGGACCTGATTTATGTGTACAAAATTATGAGGGGCATTGATAGGATAGATAGGAAGAAACTTTTTCCCTTAGCGGAGGGATCACTAACCAGGGGGCATAGAATTAAGGTAAGGGGCAGGAGGTTTAGAGGGGATTTGAGAAAAGATTTTTTCACTCAGAGGATGGTTGGAATCTGGAACCCATTACTTGAAGGGGTGGTGGAGGCAGGAACCCTCACAACATTTTTGAAGTATTTAGATGAGCACTTGAAATGCAACAGCATACAAGGCTACGGGCCATTTGCTGGAAAATGGGATTAGAATAGATAAGTGCTTGATGGCCGGCAGAGACACGATGGGCTGAAAGGCCTGTTTCTGTGCTAGATAATTCGATGACTCCATGAAAATATCCTCATGTCAGCACCCATTCATTTTCTTCAAGTTTGGCTGGAAGAACATAGGATGTGTTGAATTCATACTTAAAAACAAACATCTGCTTATTAACTCTTTGCCCTCTATCTTCGATTAAGATGTGTTCCATCTGATACTTTTGCCTTTTGTCATTTGATTGCAATGTGATGATAGATAATGCGTTGACGAAGAGCTGTGTTTCTAATTGTATCACATGATATTTATCTTAAAGAGCAAGAATTACGTGCTGGTCATGGTGGATCCTGATGCCCCCTGCCAGAGAAATCCGAAATACCGTTACTGGAGACATTGGTTGGTGACCGGCATATCTGTAAGTGGTGTCTGATCATGTGAGGCGTGAAAAACTTCCTCATGATGCAGTGCATCATGTTGTAAATATTTGCTTTGAGATCTGTTTTTAAACTTGTGCTTTAACTCAACTGTTTACAGTAGATTGATAACTCCATGAATGGAGTGCTGCACTCCCAACCAGTGGCCAGAAATTATGATTTCCCCCTGCCCCATTCCCCATTATGTATGATGCAGTTACCTCATGTATAACAAGTGAGATCTCCTTCAGTGTTTCTCTTAACATTTTAATAATCAGGTGACAAAGCAGTCTGAGATGCTCAGATCTCGTCTCTTCGGCATGCATCATAATTCTGATTTTAATCTTGGAAGGCGAAGGGCATTAATGTGCTGATACTGAGTTATGGGTTTTAATTTTGGAGAAATTGCCCCATTTGGCCCATTTATGAAGTCGCACTTTTGTTCCATTTTCATTATATAGCTGTACCATACCTGCAGCGTGGTTTTATTTATGACCTTTCACTGTATGACAAAGCATCTTTGGAGTTATTTGGGTGTGGGCATTGCTGATTTCATTGAGACTTTGATATTGATTGTAATTGGGATGGGTTTAAGTCATTGTTCAGTGCTGTGGGTGAAGGAGTGATGTTGCAATTCCATTTTGTCCAAGAGTGGAGATTCACCAACAGATTCCGTGGGAATGGAGGGAATCAGTAAATACTGTCATTTCATTTAACATGGAGGTGACATCCATTCTAAAAAGTGTTTAAACTAAATCTGTTGAATTTTTTTGTTCAATTATATATATTTGTTTATTTTTATCGAACATTAGCTTGCTTTTTTGACATTTGCAGACTTTCTTTTCACCAATGGGACCTGGGCAAGGCAGTTGAGTGAAACCCACATCTTTCTGCCTGCTTTGCAGTTCTCAGTAAAATAAGCTGAGGTAGTCTCAAACCTGTCCCCAATGAGTCTGGGTTCCCTCCATAATTTCCCAGCATTCACTTGAACTGACATTAAATTAGTCATTTTAGTCAGAGGTAATAGGATTGCTTGTGTGACAATTGGGGAAATAAATCACTTGGTGCTCTGTAGTAGCTGGGGTTCAGGAATGTTTTTGGACAGAGTAACTGTGTCATACAAAGTTGGAGAACAGAGTTTCCTTCTCCTGTGCTCATATCTCTTACCTAGATGAGCATGAAAAAGGGAATTCATCAAAAAGGTTGACTCATCTGCTGAATTTTGTCGGGCGGGTTGTGATCGTGACGTTGGCCTCAATTCTGGGTTGGAAACCCAGAAGTGGCCACGGCGGAAGGCCGGAAGCGATCTTCCATGAAGCGGCCAATTAAGAATCCGCCTCTGGGAGCCCCACGCAATTAGGGATGGCGGTTGGGACCCAGCATTGACAGGTCCGTTCAGCGTGGCCTGTGGATAGGGCTGCCGGTCTCCTTCGTCGTGTGGGTGCTGCTGAGTGGCCAGCAACAGGAGTGGCAGCAGCGCTATGGAGCCGCCGCCATCAGTAGGAGTTTAGTGGCTACCAGTGTAGTGACAGCTGCATTAGCAGAGTGATCAGTTTCCTTGAAGTGGGTACAATGGTCTTCTGTTTGGGGAGACCAAAGCATGGCAATTTAACGTCGGCAGCTTATATGTTTTGTGGCTCGAACCTCTTGCTGTGAAGCCACCTCCGCTTTATTTTTGGGTTCTGTCAAAGCATGGGGACCTGTGTGCCATCGAAAATATTTCACACCAATTCCGCTATGGGGCTAATTTCCCAATTAGGTGCCCTACATGACACCTGCTGTTGCTGGGGGCCCACCTACGGGAAAAGCGCATGGATTCGGGAACATGTTGCGGAGCTGGCATGGCGCAAGTCAATCGAATTGCCCTCGTCTCCCCTACCCTGCCGCCTCCAAAGCTGCCACTGTGGGGCTGGGAAAATTCAGCCTAGCATCTCTAGTGATACAAATGTGATTGACAACCCACTGTTTGTGAAATTCTGGGGAAAGGTGTCCATGGAGAAACCATGAAACATTTTACTATATTAGAGCACGAGTGTACGAATACAGCACTTTCTTATGTGTGTTTAATAACCTTAGATGGAAAATATTGAAGTGAAATGGATTAAGGGAAAAATAAATTTCTATTTTAAAAATGAATTAATTCATGTAGTTCACTAATGTATTCAAAAAAGGAACATATTGAACATATGGCCATTTCTATTCCTGTGAATATTTTCTCTGAAAGTTACTATAATATGATAATCATTTCATAGAAATATCCTGTACATATTGTGTTTACAACACGATCCATGTCTGTTACCACACCTGAAACTTTGAGTGACGCACAGAATTAACATATAATGAGTTAGAATTCTGGAACCAAAGAGAAGATGACTGTTTTTGTGGACGTGTGTCTAAAGATTCTTGCTGCACTGACGGCTATTATGTTTCTAAACAACTAACAGCTGCTGTGAATTATGTCCTGGATTTTACTGGCAGCAGATAAGTCCTGACGTCGGGTCCAAATGTGGGTATTGAGCCCTTGCAGGTGGGCAGTGGGACTGCAGTTGCAATCTTCCCGACGGCGACCTCTTTATTTTCCCAGTATTTTACCAGCTCCCCTGCTTCCTAGCCCACCACCCGGTGCTGGTATAATCTCGAGTGTATTGGTGGCATTCTACAACTCACGTACAATCATGGTATTATAGTGTACATCTCAACATTGCTTGTGATACAGCCTCACCACATTACACCACATCCTAATCAGTTTGTTGGAAAAAAAATTCAATTAATTTTTTGCGATCTTACTTCCCAGTAGCAAATTTTGCACTGGAGTATTTTACCCACTCTTCCCATCTTTGCTGTGTTCCCTGAACCTCCCTACACAGGCCCACTCAAGGTGCTTCCCTCCTTACATTCCAACAAATATTGGCGCACAACCACTACATTCTTGGTACTGCAAGCAACTGTCTACAGCATTAAAAACCCTCACTCTACTCCTCAATACTGTATCCAACAGCCTCAGGCCGAACTCCCTAATACTACAACTGCCTGATACTGGGATAATGAACAACACCACAGGAGTTTCTGTCTTAACTATAAAAACATCTTTCTCGCTGTCAGAATAGATAGGTCTTTGGTTCTGTGGAATAATCCAGAAGAATGTTTTTCTTAAGATTGCTGGTACTGAGTTGAGTAGAATTAGTGAACTGCTTGGAATACAGACCATTTTCTATCTCATAAGGTTCTATGCATAGATATTTTTCAAGAAATATAATTCTTATTATTTTTGTTATATCTTGGGTGTGCCACTGTATTCTTCAAAGGGTTGACATTTGTTCTCTATGTTTTAGTCAGAAGTCTGATTTTCTTTTTTGGACAACAGTGTGAAATCTGTGGTCATAATCAGCCGCAGATATTCAGAGTAAAACCTGCAACAACTCGGTGTACCTCCATCTATGTGATTTGATCGGTTGGTGGAGGAGATGAATGGAAAAATCAGATGGCAGGAACCCTGCTCAGTCAGCCTTCATAATAGTTAAGCCTTAGTGACTCAAAGTAAAAGTAAACTGTTAGTGTATTGGAAGAATTCCTAGTGAGGGTCAGTACTTTCCAACTGCTAGCATTCATGTTACCAAATTGCTGTAAACTTGAGTTTCATTTTTATGTAACTCTGCATTTAACTGTAAAATGGGGGTACAACATAATATGGGGTATGACACAATACTCTGTTTGAATTTCTGTTGGGCCGGAAACTGAAAGTCTTACATTACCTGTTTTGAATTGTTTTCAAAATGTACTACAGAACACAAGTATTGATGAGAATTTTTTTAATATCCACAACTCTTTATCCTGGATGAGTTAAAAAAAATTCTGATTTATTTCTGAGCAGAAACTAGATTCGCCTGCAGGCAGTTTGACTCCAGTATAAATGCAGTCAGCAAACTGTAAACACGGAGTCCCATTTGAAACAACCCTCTGTATCCAAGCAACGAGATCACACCGGTAAAGTGACATCAGAGATGCTCTGGCATGCTGTCTATCTGTCTTTGAGATAGGGCGCTGGATTTTACGTTGGACGGACGGGAGCTGGCCACCAACATAAAAGTCGGCAGCGAACCCGCTTCCGCCTAGCCAGGGGATCCGTCCCATATTTTACAGGTCCACAGGCTTTAATTGTTCCAAAGCGGGACTTCCACCCGCTTGAGGGAGGAAGTCCCGCCTCAATGAGCTGCCGGCCAATCATCGAGCCGGCAGCTCGGGAACGAGGACTGCAGGTAAACTTGGGTTGCCTCGCCGGAGGGTAATCGGTCGTGCCCTGGCGAGGCAAGGGTGTTCGTTTGGGGGGCAGGGGGGCATCGGGTCCTGGGGGTGTTTGGGGAAGCGGGGGCAGCCCTCAATCGGACACCCTGTGCCCGATCGTCAGGGCCACCCCCCGGAGCACGGAGAGGCCAACAGCTTTCACCGGGTGGCCTTTCCCGGCCAGGACGCCCGCTTGTCATGGGTAAAATCCCCGTGGAGGCGGGCGAAGGGCCTTAAGTGGCTGTTAATTGGCAACTGAAGGGCCTTGATTGGCCTGGGGCGGGCGGCCCGTTTTCCGTCCCTCCCCCCCACCCTACGTAAATTGAGGCGGAGGCGGGAGCGGGTCAGGAAGGCCTCCTGGAGCCTCCCGCTCCATTTTATGCCACCGCCCCGCCCCCCCCCAGCCACCATCCTACTCGCTGGGGTGGTGTAAAATTCCGTTCAGAGAATCCCTTTCTATAAGCAAGTCGTGGACAACACATTTATAATTTTTACATATAAAGTTTAAGGCAGGTGGTGCAGATATTGGTAGGACAAGGATTTGTGACCATAATTTCCCACACAGTGAATTCTTTCTTGTCTGAATCATTGGGAAAGCCACCAAGCTTGGCTTGGCATTCAATCATAAGGAGGAAGGAAAAAAAATCCCCTTAAACTGTTCCTATACAGCTCATGCAATCCAGTTCAATTATTATTGACAGATGCCTGAGAGAAAATCACCTGCTAGTGTTCTTGACCAGGAAATGCCAGTTAACACACAAATCTGGGGAGAATTAACTGAAACAGGGAGTGAAACATCAATTTTAAAATGGACCAAAATCAAGCCTTGAAGCTAGGCAGCTCACCACCGCCTTCTCAAGGGCAATTAGGGATGGGCAATAAATGCTGGCATCGCCAGTGACGCCCACATCCCATGAATGAATAAAAAAAATGCAACTGGGAAGAGAGGAAACGAGCATCCCATCACGACGGCTGAATTCAAGCTCGAGTCTCAAGTCCAATAGTGAAACTACAGTACATACATCCAACAAATTTATATAGCACCTTTAACATTATAAAATAACCAAATAGAGTTTGAGACCAAGGTACACAGGGGGGAAAATTTTTTGTTGTCCACTGCAGTGGATTTGGTGGCGTGCAGGGTGATATAATTCGGAGGTAGGTGTTTTTTTTCTGATTCCCGATGGTGGGATATTTTAGAGAAATTAAGGCTGCGGCAGGTTTGCGGCTGTCCGGGGTTCCCCCAGCACTGTGGCAGGTTGCATTCATTTAATTCATTCATTTGTATTCATTTAAATAACATAAAATTCAATGCCCTATGCATAGTTACTATTTAGTCTTACCTGCCAGATTCAGTGAATGGCGAGCAATATTCCCGTGCAACCCAGTTCAAGAATGTTTCAATGTGGCATGCAACATTCGGATTTGTGCAGTTGAGTCTCAGCGTTGTGCTGTTCTCTCTTTAACTCAGCCGCTAAACTAATGCCAGCATTGGAATGGATGTTTGTTTCCAGGCTTGGCACCAGCAAGGGAGAATCATCTCAGAGAATGGCGGTGATGGCATGGGCAGGGGCGACATCAGGGTTGTCCAACATATGGCCAGTTGGCTAGAATCCAGCCTGCCAAACAGTTCCATCGTGCCTGCAGATGTAAACTGTTCCCAGGGCCGTTCCTCATACTCAACGTGACTCAAGATCAGAAATTTTCCGTTGTCACTCCAGCTTTTAAACTGTTGTGCTGTCAGTTTCACAGGTGACAGTTGCTGACATCGGGAACAGCTGTTTCCCAACAGAGTCGGGGTTTTCTGGCGGGTTCTGACCTTTTTAAAAAGCTAGCCACTGCATCTTTTGCACAAAACTTTCAACCTGTGTCCCCTAATCCTCGGGGGAAGGGAAGAGAGAACGAGATACACACACACAGAGCCCGGGGAGAGGGGGGAGAGAGCTCAAAGTCTCTCCTGAAAGGTGGACATTTATCCAGAATACTCTGCATTGCTGTATCAAGTGTGCGGGCAGAGATTGACACAACCCAGTTTGGTCACTAAATCAGTTTTCAATATTCTGATGAGAAAGTAAGTCAATAAATTAGTCCTCTCATTTAAAGCTTATTCACAAAAATGCACGTTTGTTGTTCTTTTTATTCGTAAGATACATTTTTAATGCCTTTACCTTTCAAAATTTGCAAAAGTCGCAATGTGGCCCTCCGCCAGATAAGGTTGGACAACCCTGGGCTGCATGGAGGAGCAGGGGAAGGTAATCGGGGAGGGAAGGGGGGGTTGATCGGGTGCATTGAGGAGCAGGGGAGGGAAGTCGGGGAGGGAAGGGTGGGGTTGATCGGGTGCATCGAGGAGCAGGGGAGGGAAGGGTGGTGTTGATCGGGTGCAACGAGGGGCAGGGGAGGGTGGAGTGGCATGTGCATGTTGTTGAATGGTTGCTGTTGATGATGAAGATGCATTTTGTCGACTGCGGGAGTGGTGGGTGGATTTGATCAGTACTGTGTAAAGTTATTTGGCGAGGACCTAAAGGGAAGGATAATTGCCGTCGACATCAGAGAGCTGTGGGGCAAATTGAGGGTCCTGGTTAGCAGAGAGAATGTTCATAGTCAGTGGGGGCAAATGCATTCTGTAGTGGAGAAGGTTTCACATGGAGGGGAACGGGACTTGGCAACAATTGTCAATTTGATGTGAGTAAGTTCAAGGATAAGAGTTGGTATATCGATAGTAATGGGAGTAGGAACAAGGCAGAGGGATGGCATCAATGCTTTGATGATTACACTGTGCACAGTAATGGGGGGAGGCTCAATGGTTTTGAAGGGAAGGGTAACTAACATTGGGTGGGTCAAGGGTGATGGGTTCAAGCTGGAAGGATGCAGGAGGAGGTTGGAAGGTGGGGAGACATGCCCTGAATTCCACGCGCACCATTTTCCAAACGACAGTGGGTGTGTCTTCTGCCTGTGCAATTTGAAGGCAGCTGCCCATTGCCTTGATGTCTCAGCTCACTAGAAACAGAGGGCTGAGTGGCCACACGTGACTTATTTATTGTTCAGAAAAGCCACAGCCACATGAGCCTCATACATCCAATTTGTCGAGGACCACGGGAAGCAGAACCAAGGGAGAGACCAAGGAGGGCTCTTTTCCCTCAACTCATGATGCCTGAGCGGCAGCAACAAGCAGAGCAGGAAGGTGAGGATACTCCGAATGATAACATTGAGGAACAGCCTTATCAAAGATGGGTGCCGGCAGGTCATCGCATCCTCAGGACAAGGAAAATGACCGTCAAATCTCAGAGGCAATGCCAGAGACACCGAAGGATGTCATGTGAAATGGTCACAGAAATTTATAGGATCCTGCAGCATCACCTGCAGCCACTTGGCTTCGGGGAGAATCCCATGCCAGTTTCCCTCAAGGTGACTGCTGCACTCAATTTTTTTTCTCCAGTAGCTCCTTCCAGGGATCCACAGGTGACATATGTGGCATCTTGTAGTCTGCAACCCATATGTGCATCAAAGAGGTGACCAATGTCCTTTTTCGACATGCCAGTGATTTCATCTACTTACCTGCAGATGAGGACAGCCAGGCAGCAAGGTCTGAAAGTATAAAAGCAGGGCGTCCTCAGTGCAGTTTGGTCTGCACTGACAGCTGGTGAGTCTGGTGAGAGGGAGTTTTCAGGGTTAATTTCTATCAAAAGTCAAATTTTTTTTTCAATTTGACAATTAACTAAAAATTACTCCTTAAATTATGAGAAGTTAAGTTTTATTCCAGCCTTAAAACAGGAGTATACAATCTCACTGGGAGTAGCTGCATATAGCTCCAAAGGTAGCTGGCTTAAACTGGTTTTCAGAAGCTTGAATCAGTTGTTTCTCAACAGTATAAAAGGAGGGTTTCCTCAGTGCTGCTTTGAGTACACAGAGTGTAAACTGTGAGTCTGGTGAAGGAGCTGCTCCTTTCTTTTTCTACCTTTTTTCAACCTCCAGTATCTGGCTCTTACTTTGGTTTGGGGAAGAAGCTGATTGGTGAGTAACTGCTAAGTTATTCTACTTACTCGAATTGTAATAAATTGTTTTTAAAGTTACGGTATGGCAGATCAGCTCGGCCAAGTGGAATGTACATCCTGTGGTATGTGGGAAGTCATGGATGCACCATGTGTCCTAGATGAGTACATCTGCAGGAAATATCACGGGCTGCAGAAGCTTGAGCTCTGGGTTTCGGAACTTGAGCGATGGCTGGAGTCATTGTTGTGCATCCATGAGGCTGAGGAGTCGGTGGCTAGCATCTTTAGGGAAGTGGTCGTACTGCAGGTTAGGAGCATGCAGGCAGAGAGGGAATGGGTGACCGCCAGGCAGTCTAAGAGAACCAGACAGGTAGTGCAGGAGTTCCCAGAATCTGTCTTGCTTGCTGAACAGTTTTCCATTTTGGATACTGGTGAGGGCGATGGTTCCTCAGGGGTGTGCAGCCAGAGTGAAGTCCATGGCACCATGGGTGGCTCAGCTGCACAGGAGGGGAGGAAGAAGAGTGGAAGAGCAATAGTGATAGGGGACTCAGTAGTCAGGGGATCAGACCGGTGTTTCTGTGGCAGTAAACATGACTCCAGGATGGTGTGTTGCCTCCCTGCTTCCAGGGTCAAGGATGTCAGGGAATGGCTGCAGGACATCCTTCTGGGGAAGGGTGCACAGCCAGAGGTCCAGAGGTCGTGGTCCACATTGGTACCAATGACAAAGGTAGGAAGAGGGATGAGGTCCTGAAAACAGATTTTTGGGAGTTTGGAAGGGAATTAAAAAGCAGGACCTCAGGAGCAGTAATCGCAGGATTACTCTCAGTACCACGTGCGTGTGAGCATAGGAATGGGAGGATTGATCGATTGAAAACGTGGCTGGAGAATTAGTGTAGGAGAGAGGGCATGAGATTTCAGGGGCAGGTTGAACCTGTAAAAAATGGACGGGTTACACCTAAAGTAATATCCACACAGGAATATTTGCTCGTGCTGTTGGGGAAGGTTTAAACTAGCTTGTCAGGTGGGTGGGAACCTGAAGGATAGCTCAAATTGGAAGGTAGTAAAGTTGGTAACAGGAAGTAGAAAAGTAGCAAGCGAAATTAGAGGCAGGCGAAACCAAGGTGAGCATCAACTCGGCTTAACCTGCAGTATAATGTCAAAAAGAAAAGTTAAGGGCACTCTACCCAAATACCCACAGCATTCGTAACAAGTTAGATGATTTAAAGACCCAAATAGAGGTATGATCTAATTGCCATTACGGAATGGTGTCTACAGGGTGACCAAGATAAATAGTAGTGGTGGTGTGGGGTATGGTATTAATCAGGAGATTAGAGAAGCATGTAGCATGGGTGACTTCAATCTGAAAATCGACTGGTAAATCTAATGAGCACTAATGCTGTGGAGGACGAGTTTCTGGAGTATGTTAGGGATGGTTTTCGAGAGCAGTATGTTGAGGAACCAACTAGAGAACAGGCTATTTTAGATCTAGTATCATGTAATGAGAAAGGGCTTATTAATAATCTAATCTTGCTGTAAAGAAGCCATTCGGAAATAGTGACCATAATTTGATAGATTTCTACATGAAGTTTGAAAGAGATACAGTTCAGTCTGAAACTGGGATCTTTACTCTGAACAAAGGAAGCTGTGAAGGTATGAGGGGCAAGTTAGCTATGGTGGCTTTGACGGTAGACAAGCTATGGCTAGTATTTAAAGAAGTCATACACGGTTTACAACAAACATACATTCCTCTTAGACACAAAAACCCAACAGGAAAGTTGAATCAACCGTGACTAACAAAAAAAGTTAAAGATTACATCAGGTCCAAGGAAGTGGCTAATAAGGTCACCAGAAAAAGTGGTAAGCCCGAGGATTGGGAGCAATTTAGAGTCCAACAAAGGAGGACCAAGACATTGATAAAGCAAGGGGAAAGAGATTATGAATGCAAGCGAGCTAGAAACATAAAAGCGGACTGTAAAAGCTTCTTGAGGTCTGTGAAAAGGAAACAATTAGCAAGGACAAATATGGGTCCATTGCAGACAGAGACAGGAGAGTTTGTGCTGGTGAATGAGCAAATGACAGAGAGATTAAACAATTACTTTCATGCAGGAAGACACAGAAAATCGCCCAAAAATACTCGAGAACCAAGGGACTTGTAAAAATGAGGAACTGAAAGTAATTTAGTATCAATAAAGAGTTCGTACTCAGAAAATTAATTGGATTGAAAGTTGATAAATCCCCTTACCAGATGAGCGACATCCCAGAGTATTGAAGGAGGTGACTATACAGATCGTGGATGCATTGGTCATTATCTTTCAAAAATTTAGATTCTGGAAGGGTTCCTGTCGACTGGAAAGTATCAAATGTCACCCCACTATTTCAGAAGGAAGCGAGAGAGAAAACTGAGAAATACAGACCTGTTAGTTTGACATCAGTAGCAGGGAAAATGTTAGAATCTATTGCAAAGGATGAGATAATTGGACACTTGGAAAATATGATTAGGCAGAGTCAACATGGATTTGTGATAGGGAAATCATGTTTGACAAACCTGTTGGAGGTTTTTGAGGATGTTACTTGTAGCATAGATAAAGGAGAACCAGTGGATGTCGTGTATTTGGATTTTCAGAAAGATTTTGTTCAGATGCCACACAGAATGTTAGTAAACAAAACTGGAGCACATGGGATTGGGGAATATACTGCAATGGATTGAGAACTGGTGAACAGACAGAAAGCAGAGAGTAGGAATCAACTGGTCATTCTCAGGATGGCAGGCTGTTACTTGTGGGATACCACATGGATCAGTTCTGGGGCCACAACTGGTCACAATCTCGGTAAATAATTTAGATGTCGGGACCAATTGTGATATTTTCAAATTTGCTGATGACACTAAACTAGGAGGGAATGTAAGTTGTGAGGAGGATGCAAGGAGGCTTCGAAGTTATTGAATGAATGGGCAAGAACATGACAGATGAAATATAATGTGAATAAGTGTGAAGTGATATACTTCAATAGAAAAAAACAGAAAGGCAGAGTATTTCTTAAATGGTGAGAGGTTGGGACGTGTTGTTGTCCAAAGAGGCCTGGGTGCCCTTGTTCATGAGTCACGAAAAGCTAATATGCAGGCGCAGCAAGCAATTAAGAAGGCAATGGTATGTTGGTCTTCATGGCAAGGGGATTTGAGTGCAGGAGTAAAGGTGTATTGCTGCAATTGTATAAAGCCTTGGTGAGACTGCACCTGGAGTATTGTGTACAGTTTTGGTCTCCTTATCTAAGGAAGGATATACTTCCATAGAGGGAGTGCAACGGAGGTTCACCAGACTAATCCCTGGGATGGGGGGATTGTCTTATGAGGAGAGATTGAGGAAACTGGGCCTGTACTCTCGAGAGTTTCGAAGAATGAGAGGTGATCTCATTGAAACTTACAAAGCTCTTCCAGGGTAGATGTGGATAGTATGTTTCCCCTGGCTGGTGAGTCTAGAACAAAGGGACACAGTCTCAGAATAAGACGCAGGCCATTTAAGACTGAGATGAGGAGGAATTTCTTTACTCAGAGGTTGGTGAATCACTGGAATTCACAAACCAGAGGGCTGTGGAAGCTCAATTATTTAGAATGTTCAAGACTGAAATCGATATGGGGATAGTGGGGAAAAATGGCGTAGAGGTAGATGATCAGCCATGATCTGTTTGAATGGGCAGGCTTGACAAGCCGAATGGCCTACTCTTGCTCCTATTTCCACTGATCCTATTTTGATATAAGTGAAAGCTTCAACTCAGTCATTCTGAAGATACTTACATGAAAGGAAGGCTGCTGCTCCTTGAGGCTGAAAGCACAGAATGTTTTATCTCTGTGGCAATCAGCGTGCTTGGAGCAGTGACGGCAGATTCCACCAATGAAAGGCCGGCCCTGCCGCACGCTCCCACATGTTCCCTGTGCCCATCACCAGATGGCGAATTTAACTACAGAATCGAGTGGGAAACGGGATTGCAGCGGGTGCAGATGTTAAACCAACTTCTGCTTCTGCTGTTGGGACTGCCACGGCAATGAGAAGATTCCACCCAAGATATTATTAGGGAAGGTGGCCAACAGTTTTTTTTATTCTTTCAGGTGATGTGGGCATCACTGGCAAGGCCAGCATTTGTTGCCCATCCCTGATTGCCCTTGACAACTGAGTGGCTGCTCAGCCATTTCAGAGTGCATTTGAGAGTCAAGCACATGGCTGTGGGTCTCGAGTCACATGTCGGCCAGACCAGGTAAGGACTGTAGATTTTCTTCCCTAAATAATAATAGTGAGCCAGAAGCGTTTTCGTAACAATAGATAATAGTTTCATGGCACCATTACTGAGACTAGTTTTTTAAAAAGTTGAAATTCTTTTCTCTCTTTGGCCTCCTTGTCTCCAGAGACAATGGGTAAGTGCCTAGCGGTGGTCAGTGGTTTGTGAAGCAGCCCCTGGAGTGGCTATAAAGGCCAATTCTAGAGTGACAGACTCTTCCACAGGCGCTGCAGATAAAATTGGTTGTTAGGGCTGTTACACATTTGGCTCTCCCCTTGCGCTTCTGTCTTTTTTCCTGCCAACTACGAAGTCTCTTCGACTCGCCACACTTTAGCCCCGTCTTTATGGCTGTCCACCAGCTCAGGCGATCGCTGGCAACTGACTCCCACGACTTGTGGTCAATATCACAGGACTTCATGTCACGTTTGCAGACGTCTTTAAAGCGGAGGCATGGACGGCTGGTGGGTCTGATACCAGTGACAAGCTCGTTGAAAATAAATTCCAGCAATTGCCATTGTGGGATTTCAACCCATGTCCCCTGGGCAGTAGGCAACATCACTAGATTATTAATTCAGTGACATTAACACCACCCCACCATAGGTTTAAAGCATTGTCTTAAAGGTGGAAAGAGAAGTAGAGAGGTGGAGAGGTTTAGGGAGGGAATGCCAGAGCTTAGGGCCTAGACAGCTGAAAGCACGGTTGCCAATGGCGTCGCAGTTCCAGTCAGGGATACTCAAGAGCCTGGAATTAGGTATCTCAGAGGATTGTGATACTGAAGGAGATTACAGAGACAGGGAGGGCCAAGGCCCTGGACAAATTTGAAGACAAGGATGAGAATTTTAAAATTGAGGCATTGCTTGACCGGGAGTGGACGAGACTTGCGCAAGTCAGGACGCAGGCAGCAGAGTTTTGGATGACCTTGGGCTTATGGAAGGAAAATGTGGGAGGCTGGCCAGGGATGCATTGGAATGGTCAAGTCTGCAGGTAAGAAGGACATGGATGAGGATTTCAGCAGCAAATAACGTTGGTGATGTTACTGAGGTGCAAATAGGCACTCTTGGTGCTGGAGCAGATTTGTGGTCAAAACTCATTTTGAAGTCAGATATGAAACCAACGTTGCGAATAGTCTTCATTCAGCCTCAGACAGTTGCCAGGGAGAGGGATGGAGTCGGTGAGTAGAGAACAGAGTTTGTGACAGGGGACTAAAAACATTGGCTTTGGTCTTCCCAATATTTACTTGGAAGAAATTTCTGCTCATTCAGTAGTGGATGTCACATAAGCAATCTGAGAGCTGAATTTTATGTTGCTACTGGCATAATCGGTGGCGGCCGTAAAATATGGCGGCCCGCACGCACGGGTAATATCGTGACGGCTCATTTAAATGGCTGGGGTGGACCCCCCCCCCACCCCGATGCCATGGAGGGGGCGAGCAAGCCAGCAATGGCATCCGGTGCCACTGCGCAGGAACCAGTGCCATTTTTAAAGGGCTTTTTTTTATTCGTTCATGGGATGTGGGCTTCGTTGGCCAGGCCGGCATTTATTGCCCATTCCTAATTGCTCTTGAGAAGGTGGTGATAAGCTGCCTTCTTGAACCGCTGCAGTCCATGTGAGGTAGGTACATCCACAGTACTAGCGGTTAGATACAACTGAGTGGCTTGCTAGGTCATTTCAGAGGGCATGTAAGAGTCAACCACATTGCTGTGGGTCTGGAGTCACATGTATGCCAGACCAGCAGATTTCATTCCCTGAAGGACATTAGTGAACCAGATGGGTTTTTACAACAATCATGGGCATCATTAGACTTGCTTTTTAATTCCACCTTCTGCTGTGGTGGGATTTGAACCCGTGTCCCCAGAGCAATACCCTGGGTCTCTGGGTTACTAGTCCAGTTACAATACCACTACGCCACCGCCTCCCCCAGGGCTTCCCCCTAGAGCTTCCAGCCGTTCAGTTACATTTAAAGTTTTACCATGACAGGTTTTCCAATAAATTAAAATAAAGTTTTATTCACATGTCCAATTATCTCTCCCACCGCTCTCAATGAATAATCCAGTTATTATTTGTCCTCTGCCCCAAAAAAGTTAATTTTCGATCACGACCTTCCCCCCCCGCCCGCCCACTGCCGCACTGTTTTTCCTTTAACCTTAAACCTCTTCCCACCATTCCCTCAACCAATCGTATTTGTTTTTGCCGCTCCCCCCGCACTGAGAAACTAACCTCCTCCCCGCTCCCCACAGGTGTTGCACCTCGTTTCCCTGGACGGGGATTTGAAGGATGAAGATCCCGGTGGCACTTCAGGAGGCAACGGGAAAGTCATTATTTATTTATTTTTTATTTAGAAATACAGCACTGAAACAGGCCCTTCGGCCCACCGAGTCTGTGCCGACCAACAACCACCCATTTATACTAACCCTACACTACCCCCATATTTTCTACCACATCCCCACCATTCTCCTACCACCTACCTCCACTAGGGGCAATTTACAATGGCCAATTTACCTATCAACCTGCAAGTCTTTTGGAGGTGGGAGGAAACCGGAGCACCCGGCGGAAACCCACGCAGACACAGGGAGAACTTGCAAGCTCCACACAGGCAGTACCCAGAATCGACCCCGGGTCGCTGGAACTGTGAGGCTGCGGTGCTAACCACTGCGCTACTGTGCCGCCCATTAATGCAGGTAAGTAAATTTATTTGAATATTTAAATTACGGTCCCGTCACCGAGCAGTGAGTGGGGGGCCGCCATGAGGCCTCGCTGCCTGCAGTAACGTGATGGGCCCTCCGGTCTCTGGTCTCATCCAGAGCAGTCTTCATGCCCCCACCCCTGCCATGGATCTCCATGTGGAGGCCTGTATAAAATCCAGCCTGATAATTGAGCAACAGTGGAGGAGTGGAGAGAGGTGGTGGTGAGATAGAGCTGATATCATCACCATACATGTGAGGGGCAACATGTAGATAGGTATATCAGAGCAGGAGTAGGCCATTCAGCCTATCGAGCCTGCTCCACCAGTCAATACGATCATGGCTGATCATCCATTTCAATGCCTTTTCCCCACACTATCCCCATATCCCTTCATGTCATTGACATTTAGACATCTGTCAATCTCTGCTTTAAACATACTCACTGACTGAGCTTCCACAGCCCTCTGGGATAGAGATTTCCAAATATTCACAACCCCTTGAGTAAAGACATTTCTCCTCATCTCGGTCCAAAGTGGCTTTCCCCTTATTTTGAAATTGTCCCCTGGTTCTGGACTCCCCAGCCAGGGGCAACATCTTCCCTGCATTTACCTTGTCTAATACTTAAAGTATTTTGTAGGTTTTTTGTCGATGAGAAATAGGAGGGGGCCAAGGATAGATCCTTTGGGGACACCAAGGTTAACAGTGCAGGAGCGTGAAGAGAAGCCATTGCAGGGGATACTTTGGTTATAATTAGATACATGATGGTGGAGAGGCATTGGTGGAGATGGTGTGGTTAACCACACCTGCCTCATCTGGCTTAATTAAGTTTTACATAACTTACGAAGCATCCTACAACTTGCACATAAGCGTGCAAGAAACTTGGCAAAGGATCTGTTGCTCTGCAAGCTGGAATATTCAAAGACTGTTGGTTAGGAGGTTTAAAATTCTGAGGAATTAAACTAAAATAGTCAGTTGATAATTGCGAAGTAACTTGCAAATTGATTTTTAACAGCATTTCGACATCTCCATCAGGTTGCCTTTGGAAGAGATTTGTTACGATTCGGTACGGACGGGTGGCAAGGCTCCCGTCTTGTCTGCCTCCTTCTTTGACCGCAACAGGGTTTATTCCTTTTTAAACAGTGGATGTGCTTCCCACTTCAGTGAGTGTTTATCTTTACCTTTGTTGGGAACATAAGAGAACCAATCGAACAGGTTTTCTTGAGTTTAAACAAGAAAGAGGTGAGTTTATTGTACTCAACCAAAAACCTGATCAAAACAAAATAATAAATTACGCTACACTTTCACTCACACAAGAATCACGCACAGACACATAGATTACAGAGTGAAGAGAGATAGTTTGGGTTGGATTAGAGTCCAAAACAAAAATAACATGCAGTCTGTGAATTGAGTTGTCTTCCGGCTGAGGTTGTGATCCTGTAGTCAGTGGTTGGTAGATGTTCTTGGAGACAGTGGAGCAGGTGGTCTTTGTCTTGGATCTTTACCAACCAGCAGGCAATCTTCTAACACCCCCAAGGCTGCCTGGGGAGAGCGAGAGGGTGAGTCACCCCTGATTTTCTTGACCCTTTGCAGTAAAAGTCTGACAATTTTTCACAGATGGGGAGGCGGTGTCCAGTGTCCTCATTTGCAATTTAATTCGATTCTAGGAATTTTCCATCTCTCTGGCTTTGAAGATTTTGCGTTGACAAGTGAAGCTGTTAGCTGATTCCAAATTCATGAGACATTGTTTGAGTGGTGGTTAGAGTCATAGTCATAGAGAGATACTTTGGCCCACCGAGTTTGTGCTGACCAACAACCACCCATTTATACTTCTTTTTTTCTTTTTGGGCCTCCTTATCTCGAGAGACAATGGATACGCGCCTGGAGGTGGTCAGTGGTTTGTGAAGCAGCGCCTGGAGTGGCTATAAAGGCCAATTCTGGAGTGACAGGCTCTTCCACAGGTGCTGCAGAGAAATTTGTTTGTTGGGGCTGTTGCACAGTTGGCTCTCCCCTTGCGCCTCTGTCTTTTTTCCTGCCAACTACTAAGTCTCTTCGACTCGCCACAATTTAGCCCTGTCTTTATGGCTGCCCGCCAGCTCTGGCGAATGCTGGCAACTGACTCCCACGACTTGTGATCAATGTCACACGATTTCATGTCGCGTTTGCAGACGTCTTTATAACGGAGACATGGACGGCCGGTGGGTCTGATACCAGTGGCGAGCTCGCTGTACAATGTGTCTTTGGGGATCCTGCCATCTTCCATGCGGCTCACATGGCCAAGCCATCTCAAGCGCCGCTGACTCAGTAGTGTGTATAAGCTGGGGGTGTTGGCCGCTTCAAGGACTTCTGTGTTGGAGATATAGTCCTGCCACCTGATGCCAAGTATTCTCCGAAGGCAGCGAAGATGGAATGAATTGAGACGTCGCTCTTGGCTGGCATACGTTGTCCAGGCCTCGCTGCCGTAGAGCAAGGTACTGAGGACACAGGCCTGATACACTCGGACTTTTGTGTTCCGTGTCAGTGCGCCATTTTCCCACACTCTCTTGGCCAGTCTGGACATAGCAGTGGAAGTACTAATCCTACATTTAATCCCATATCCCCCAATCACATCCCCACCTTCCCTCAATTCTCCTACCACCTACCTACACTCGGGGCAATTTACAATGGCCAATTTACCTATCAACCGGAGTACCCAGAGAAACCGGAGTACCCGGTGGAAACCCACACGGTCACAGGGAGAACTTGCAAACTCCGCACAGGCAGTACCCAGAACTGAACCTGGGTCGCTGGAGCTGTGAGGCTGCGGTGCTAACCACTGCGCCGCCCCTGTGTTAGCTCAGACGTTCAGCTCTCCTTTTGAAGTGTGAGGTATTTCAGTGCAAATTGTGGTGGCCATCTTGGCTGCCAGCTTTTTAAAAGTTTAATGTCGGTTTCCAACCAATGAATTTAAAAATGACACATTTTAGAAGTATACACAGGAAGGAATGTGCTGTTGAGCAGATGTTTTACATTTCTGATAGAGCTATGGAAAACAGCATAAGAAGTTATCTGGAGAATGGGAAAGTGAAATCATTATGTGTCATTTAGATATACATTTGAAGCTTTAAGTAGCTGTCAGGAATTGAGTTATTTACAGCTTAGAAGTTCAACTTAAAATGCCTTTGTTATGTATATCTTTTTGCCACCACTGCAGTACATTGATTGCGTTGTCAGTCTCAATACTGCAGTGTAATTTTGCTTGTGCCCAGAACATATGACTGAGACCATCTACTCTGTTCTCTACCAGTTGAAAACACCTACCAACACTATCATTTCTTCACAGTTAACAGAAAACTCACAAATATTGCAGGTGGCAGGTAACTGTGGCTGTCTGCAAACATTAAAGCTAGAGGAATGGAAGTAAAAATAAGAGAAGTTATCTGAAACTTATATAGAACCTTACTTAGTTAGGCCATTAGACCACACTAAGAGTGCCGTACACAGTTCTGATCTTCATATTATACATGGGATATAGAAGCACAGGAGAAGGTGCAAAACATTTTTTACAAGAATCAGAACTGAGAGAATCTAACCAAGAGGAAAGACTGTAGACTGGGGCTCTTTTTTTTTGAGAAAAGAGAAGGCTGAGAAATGTCATCATATAAGTCTTCAAAATTATGAAGGGATGTGATAGGGTAGACGTAAAGCAGATGTTTCAGCGTGGCCAATGATCGGGGAGTGGGGGTCCAAAATCTGGGATCATAAATATATTGTGAGGTACGTGCACGAGGGAGAAAGGAATAGGGTTATATGCTGATAAGGTTCGATGAATGGCCTGATTCTGTGCTGCAAATTCAATGTAAACTAACAGTTGGCTAGCCTGATTGTAAAGTTGCTTGCTCTTTGGGAGTGAGATGTCTGGATTCTTCTACCATTTGCAAATTTGGGCGGCACAGTGACGCAGTGGTTAGCACCGCAGCCTCACAGCTCCAGCGACCCGGGTTCAGTTCTGGGTATTGCCTGTGCGGAGTTTGCAAGTTCTCCCTGTGTCTGCGTGGGTTTCTGCCTGGTGCTCCGGTTTCCTCCCACTTCCAAAGACTTGCAGGTTGATAGGTAAATTGGCCATTGTAAATTGCCCCTAGTGTAGGTTGGTGGTAGGAGAATGGTGGGGATGTGGTAGAGAATATGTGATTAATGTAGGATTAGTATAAATGGGTGGTTGTTGGTCGGCACAGACTCGGTGGGCCGAAGGGTGTTGTATCAGTGCTGTATCTCTAAATAAATAAATTTACAATATGGTACCGCTAACTCTTCTACCAATCAAGTCAAGGGGTTGCAAAGCAGAAGCATTTTGAAAAGCAGAAGAGGATCCCATGTTATGTCCTCTAAACCATTGAAGTTGCTGCAAAATGAATTCCCAAGTTTCATGCGTGTGGAGTAAACATTACTATATTTTAAGTGATACAGATGTTCTTATTTTTCCTATAATGAATAATTACAGGTCATATAGCAATGATTAGTACGGAACAATCTGTTTCAAATACTTGATGCATAGAAGTTAATTTGCGCGGCTTTTAATGCTCATTAGGCTGTGGATTTGTGCTATGCATCTAAACAAGCAATTTATAAAAATATTTCGAATTCACTGCTGTACATTACAAATCATCAACTGCATGCTTAAATCCCAAGAGGAAAATAAGGTGCATGTGCAGCTGTGGACATTTGAAGTTGAAACACAACCGTGTGCTTCATCACAACATAAATGGGGAGAATCATGTTCAAAGAATTCTTAAATGCCAACTTAATGCCACCTCTTGCAAAGTAAGGTATATCATAAAGAATGTGCAGCACAGAAACAAGCCATTTGATCCAATAGGTCAGTGCCAGCGTTTCTGTTTCACTCTAGCCTTCTCCCACCCTTCTTCACCTAACCCTATCAACATATCCTTCTGCTTCTTTCTCCCTCAAGTACATCACTAGCTTTCCCTTAAATACATCTGTGCTGATCCTCTCAACTGCTCCTTGGAATAGCAAGTTCCACATTTTAACCACTCTCTGGTTCAAGACATTTCTCCTGAATTTCCTATGGATTTATTCATGACTATCTTACATTTATTTATATCAGTTGGACCGAATGGCCTGATTCTGTGCTGCAAATTCTAGGTAACAAGTTAACAGAAAACTATAAAACAGCAAAGTGTGACAGGAATTAAGTCTCAGACTTGCAGGAAGTGGTGCTTTATGCAAGATTTGATTTTATGTTCTTTTAGATATATTCTACCTATATCCATTATTTATTAACGAAATCACATCCTTCCTCAATCAACTGCAGCACTATTTTAGTTATTTTACACAGACTAATGTTTTAGGAATAATTCGAGTTAGACAGAAATATATAGGTGCAGCATACTTACCTTATGTCAGGGAAGTCACGGACTTGCAGATTAAAATATTATTAGGTTGTCTTTTTGGTTATGAACTGCAATGTAAAGTAACCTTTCCTGACTTTTCCATCTTCATTTAATTTGAAATGTTTTCTGTATTTTTTGGGTGAGTCTGAGCCTGAAAATGTTTGTGACTTAGTGACAAAGATCATTTGATCTTTTTTGTTTTCTTTGGGTTACTAGGTTGTTGAGTATGATACATTGAATTTTCCTGATCAAAATCTGTTTTTCTGCACCTGATGTCTTCAACAATTATGGTAAATAAGATGATAATGCTAAGTATTGAAGAGGAGGATTAGAATAAAGAACAGTGTTGGTGAGTCATCTTTTTACATAACACTATATTACAAAGCTCATTGTTGAAGACAGCAGGAAAATTGCATAAAGAAACCACAGTGGATCGGTAATACTGTCATGTGACTGAAACCACAATTGGGTTTATTACAAATATATTCTTCAAGTCTTATATTTTATTCAGCAGCTTGCATTCAATGATGGATAATGAGCATCAGGCTCTGTTTGCGCCAATTATGCAATTACAAAAGTTCGCCATCAACAGAAATAGTGCGCAGATGTAATGATGAACTATTAATTCATCTTCAAATCCAAATTAAACTAAACTGAATTTAGTCTGATTTGTTGCCGGAATGTGACCAGTTTAGCTGAATTCTGGCTAAGGATGCCACTTCTTTCCAATCAAAATGTCACACTTAAGTTAGGTTTAATTTGATTAGTATCCTACAATGACTGAATTGCAAATAGTGGAGCCATAATCTCGCCCTGGCGTGAAAGCTGATCATGATCTTCCCAACAGTGTGGAAATGCTGCTCAGAACATAGTTTTCAAGGGTCTCATAGCTGTCAGGCTGGTCTTAAATCATATCCCTTGCTGTTAAGTTATGCGATTGATGGTAGGTGGGGGGAAAAAAAAGTACTTAGTCTAGTTGAATGAAACCTCATCATGTCAGATTCTTGGGTAAGAGAGACTGCCAGGAATATTCATTCCTTTGATCCTGGGAGAATTCTTTTCCATTCGTACTTTCTAAGGTTACTTGGGTGCATTTATTGGAGAAGTTTAGGTTTTGCAGTTGGCTTACTTTCTGAATCAATGGAATTCCTGTGGGCAGAAATATGAAGGGATGTACTCCTGTTAATTCATTATCCTGAAAAAAAACAAAGGAGGTTTTTGACTCATGGATCTTGATTAGTTTGACAAAGGCAGAAGCGTAATATGATAAGTTGCCATTATTTAGCTGACCAATTTGGAAGGTTGACTCACAGCTTTGGAACCCAAGGATATGTACTTCCATACAGAAGTAAGCCTTAACATTGAAAGCACTTGAGGTGTAACATCAAGGAAGTAAGTTACTCATCTGAAATACTCATAAGAACATAAGAAAAAGGTAGAGTAGGCCATTCGGCCCCTCGAGCCTGCTCCACCATTCAATAAGATTATGGCTGATATGATCGTGGATTCAACTCCACTTTTCTGACTGTTCCTCATAATCTTTGACTCCCTTGTAGATTAAAATCTGTCTAGCTCAGTCTATTTAAGAACCCAGCCTCCACTGCTTTCGGTGCAGAGATATCCAAAGATGAACAACCCTCAGAAGAATTACCTCTTCATTTCCATCTTAAATGGAAGACCCCTTATTCTCCTTGTTTGTATAACATTTTCAATAAGACAGTTTACCAAGTACCTGTCAGTATTGACAGCCTTTCTCTGAGTAAAGTATTTATTTACATTTACATGCTTAACTGGGTAATTGTCTCATATAAGCTCAACTCAGGAAACTGGATCAACAACTGCCAAGCAGTGGTGAGTGAGATTGTTGACGCGGTGGTTTTAATTTTCCAAAATTCCCTAGATTCGGGGAAGGTTCCATTAGATTGGAAAATAGCGAATGTAACTTCTTTATTCAAAAAGGGAAGGAGACAGAAAGCAGGAAATTACAGTTAGTTTAACATCTGTCATCGGGAAAATGTTAGAAGCTGTTATTAAAGATGTTATAGCAAGGCACTTAGAAAAATTCAAGGTAATCAGGCAGAGTCAACATGGTTTTGTGAAAGGGAAAACATGTTCACCCAATTTATTGGTGTTCTTTAGAGGGAGTTACATGTTTTGTGGTTGAAGGGGAACCGGTGGATGTATTGTACTTAGATTTCCAGAAGGCATTTGATAAGGTGCTGCATCAAAGGTTATTGCAGAAAATAAAAGCTCATGGTGTCATTGGTAACATATTGGCATGGATAGAAGATTGGCTAGCTAACAGGAAACAGAAAGTTGGCATAAATGGGTCATTTTCCGGTTTGCAAGATGTAATGAGTGGTGTGCCACAGGGATCTGTGCTGGGGCCTCAATCTTTTACAATTTATATAAATGACTTAGATGAAGGGACCGAAGGTACGGTTGCTAAATGTGCTGATGACACAAAGATAGGTAGGAAAGTAAGTTGTGAAGAGGACATAAGGAGGCTACAAAGGGATATAGATAGGTTAAGTGAGTGGGCAAAGACCTGGCAAATGGAGTATAATATGAGAAAATGTGAAATTGTCCATTTTGGCAGGAAGAATAAAAAAGAAGCATATTCTCTAAATGGTGAGAGATTGCAGAGCTGTGAGGTGCAGAGGGATCTGGGTGTCCTAGTGCATGAATTGCAAAAGGTTAGTGTGCAGGTATAGCAAGTAATTAGGAAAGCTATTAGAATGTTACCATTTATCGTGAGGGGAATGGAAAAGAAAGTAGGGAGATTATGCTTCAGTTATATGGGGCATTGGTGAGACCACATCTGGAGTACTGTGTACAATACTGATCCCTTTATTTAAGGAAGAATGTAAATACGTTGGAGGCAATTCAGAGAAGGTTTACGAGACTAATACATGGAATGGGTGGGCTGTCTTAAGAGAAAAGATTGGATAGGCTAGGCTTGTATCCGCTGGAATTTAAAAGAGTAAGAGGCGACTTGATTGAAACATATAAGAACCTGAGGGGTCTTGACAGGGTGGATGTGGAAAGGATGTTTTCCCTTGCGGGAGAATCTAGAACTCGGGGAATAAGGGGTCATCCATTTAAGATAGAGATGAGGAGAAATTTTTTCTCTCAGAGGGTCGTGAGTCTTTGGAATTCTGTTCCTCAAAAGGTGGTGGAAGCAGAGTCTTTGAATATGAAAGGAGGGAAGCCAGGAAATAGGAAAGTTTGGGCCAATTATCCTGACATCAGTAGTGGTACTTTTTGTTTTGCTGTTTATATGACGAGAAGTAAAGTCATCATTTTTATTTATAAATTGCATTCAATACGAAAAATGTCTTTACCCTGTCAGGCAAATCCCCTACCTGCCAAGAGTGAGGCACACATGGTTTTGCCACATGAGCATTAAAACTTAACTTTGCAAGACCCTGACTGGAAGGCATTTGCATAGTACTAGCAGTGTTGGAACAAAAGAGACCCAGTCATTGCTTCCCCAGTAGACAGAAGAAGCGGTCAGACCAGTTTTAGTCACATGACTAGCTGGCTGTTGAGATTTGAACTTCCAACAAAGGATTCGAACTCAGAAAGTTCCTGGTTTGAGAAGACCTCTCCTCTCTTGCCTGCTCATCTCTCAGGGAACGGAAACCATTGAAGACACGTAAACTCAGAGAAAAATCTCCTATGTGAACAAGGTTTACGAAGAATCTGGGCCCCAACGAAACGCAAGACCATATCTTCAATCAAGGACTACAGCAAGCTTGAGAAACAGTCACAAGATATTGCCTCAAACTGTTCTACTTATCTTTTCTTCTGCTTTTTTCTGTCCCTCTTTGCATGTGTGTATCGCGTGTGCATGCTAGCATGGGCGTGCCATATATCCGTAGGCGTTAGCCGTATTAGAGTTGAAGCTTAAGGTTTCATAAATGTCATCTTTCTGCTTTAAACCAAAGAAAGCTTGTTTGTACTAATTTCTTTGCCTGATAATTGGAAACTGTGAACAAGGATTCACACAAAAGGGGAGCTCAAAACACAGTGTGTTTAAAATTAAACCCTGTTACAATAAGACCAGGTGAAGATAGTAACAGACCCCACTCGTCTCCTTTCTCGTCTGGTCGTAACAACCCCATCAATGTATATTGTAATAACTATTGCATAATAGTGTTTGGGAAGAAAATCTATTCAGCTCCAAAACAATATCTTCATTTGTTGCTCTTTGCTAACCCTGAACAATACTTCATAAACATGGTTTTCCGCAAGGAACTCCTGAGTCAGCATCAACCCTTCTCTAGTTTGTAGGGATTGCTGAATTATTCTTCAACCTATATTTCCTAAAATATGAACAAAGCTGCTGGAAGACTCTGGGCTGAATTTTACCGGCCCCCTGATGTCAAGGGTCGTGGCGGGGGGCCCGGAAAATGCCTCTGGGAGAGGCCTCTATGCCAGGAAGGTCCTGCCCCATATTTGTGGTGGCAGCAAGGCCTCTTGGTGGCCCCCCCACAACCGTTCGGCAACAGGAGCAGGATCTAAATATTTAAATTAATGTGAATTAATGACCTACCTGCTCCTGTCGGTCATCCCACTGTGATATTCAGGTAGGTTGCCAGGACTGCCGCGCCTTCGCATCTCCGTTTGGAGATCCGAGGCGGCACAATGGTTGGGAGTGGGGAGCAGGTACATTTTCAGGGCTGGGGGGAATGGGGAAAACTATGGTGGAAAGGGGTTGAGGTTAAAGTGCATAAACTTTAGGGGGAAGGTCGGGATTGCAAGGTAAGTTTTTTTTGAGGGGGAGAGGGCACTTCATTATTTCGTCATGGGGGAGTGGGAGAGGGGCTTGAATCTTCTATTCAATTTTTTACTGAAATTTTATCATGTGTAATAACTTTAAAAATTCAAATGCAATGGAAAGGCTTGAAACCCTTTAAAAATGTCAAATGCGCAGTAGCGCCAGACACCATTGCTGGGGACAGAGCGCCTGCCCCCTCCACGTCATTGTAAGGGAGGGGGGGCCAGGGGCGGACCGCCTGGGCCACACAAATAAGCTGCCGCGTCTGATATGGCGACGGTTCTGTGGAGTAAAACCTGTGCGTGCCCCCAAATGACAGAAGCTTGTACCCAGAAGTTGAGTGCAGTCTACATTCAGGCATCTCAGTAGTGTTCATTTATCGTATTTGTTGTTTGTGGGATCTTTCTTTGTGCTAATTGGCTGCTATATTTGCTGACAAAACAATAGTCAGGAAATTTCATGAAGTAATTGATTGGCTGTGAAGTTCTTTGAGATGTTCTGAGGACATGTGCAGCACCAAATGTATGCAAGTTCATTTTTTACCCGACATGCAAATGAAAATTATTTCCTTTTGAGTTGGTAAATTAGATAAGAGTTAGAAACAAGATAATTTTAGTTCCTGCCAACAGGTAGCTAATTTAACACATCTTGATGAAATATCCAACTTTGCTTTCATAACATTCGGGTCAATTTCACCAGACCCCTTTGAAAATCAAGTAAATGAGAAATATTTACAATGTGGTACTTTGTACCCCAGATTTTACAAGACTCTCATAACAGGCTTGCACTGTAAAATTGGGTGCTGCCAAATTGCTGCACACTGCATTTTGTAACAGACGTCTTCAAGAGCAGATTGAGATTTTGAAAATGCAAGTCTCATTAACAATGATTATTGCACAATTTTGATGAGGAAAATGTGTTCATGAGGGAACAAACAAATGCAGATACAATGATAGCTGAGGGATTTTGTCCAAATCTGGCAATAGTCAGGGCCTGCAGTTATGGACTCGATGACAGATTCCTATAGTAGCAGCCACTTCCATTTCAGAGTCTGTTTCAGAGGTGCACCACAGACAACATTTGGAATGGGATCTGCTCTTCCTCAAAATGAAGGATGCAACAACTGGATTCTTCAAGCCACCATAAAGAACATCTGCCATTTTGTCACGCAAATGTTAAGCAAGTAGCATGTTTGAACTTGGTTTTCAGATGGCAGTTCTCCTATCACCTTCTCTGTGGAAATGAAGCTTTAGCTGGCTAAAGCAGAGAACTTTCACTGGTTGGTGGAGTACCTTCAAGTGCACACTACCATAAATGTCAGCATTATGGTTGCTAATATCAACCCTGCAGACATAAACAGATAGGATTTACACTTAATGTTTAGTTAGTATCTGCCCACAGAAACTTTATCAAGCACAATATATCATTATTCGGGAAGCATTCCTCAATTATATGGCAGCCCATTGCCGCTACAAAATTTGAAGAAGTAACAACACTTTGGGGAGGTGTTTAACTTTGGATACCAGGGCTACTACCATCTGTGCGCATGGATTCTGACCTCAGGGAGAAACTCTCAACAACAGCCAAGTGCCTCGGGCTGGAAACTTGAACATCTGTTTGTAGTTCTTTGGCTGCTGGCGCCACCTTTTCCTGCAACTAGAATTTGCCATTCAATTTTGGCAGATGAAAGAGTTTGTAAAAATGGTTATGTACAATGCTTTAAATGGTGGCTACCAGAGGATGTGGCCATTCCCAACTTAAATTTGCACCATGCGTGATGGGACCTACACTAATTTGTCTAGAACTAAGGAACGCACTTACCTTCACTGTTCTGGTGAAACTAACATGTACCTCAGTTAAACCAAAAATGCAGCACTTAGGCAGTAGATTAATTCAGTCGTGACATCTGTTCATGCGGCTTGCATTTGTGCTTTTGCTAAGTGGCGTTCTCTCTGAAACTCAGGACATTCTTCTTTTGCACAGCCCCTGCAGCAGAGCCTCCAACTTTCAGATTAAAGCCATTGATGCCCCCCCCCCCCCCCAATGTGTTTTGGCTGCGCCACTGTGAAAAATTAGTCCACTTTTCTGCCACCACCACAACTAAACCATTCCATGGTGTGCTGGGCCCTTTAAGACTTACTGCCATGTCAAATTTTACACCTCCCAGCTAAATGTGAAATGGATGCAGCTGTTTGGACCAGCTGTGCTTGTAGCATATTTAAATTGGGGCAGGATTCCCCATGATAAAATTTGAAAAGCTGCACCCTTGTGCTTCCAGTGCAGTGATTCAGTTTTTGCCCATTTTGTTCAGAATTGGAGAGTCTGGCTCAAGTTCCATATTCTAATGGTTGAAGCCTATCAGTGCAATCCTTCCCAAATTATTGCATTGTTGGGACGCTCTGGGCTGAATTTTGTCAGCCCATCGCAGGTTTCAGCGTCATTGCCACATGTTAGATGTGCGGCAAGCGACCATGATGATGTGGTGGCTGGCTATTTAACATAACCAAAGCACGGGGCCCGGCCTTTTGCAGGACAGGGGTGGGCTACGACGAGCTGGTGGCGGTGTCAACTGACGAGAGTGCAGGTGCTGGTGCCATCTTTAAAGTACTTCCAGCCATGCTTGTACTGTTGATTTTCATTGATGCAGTGAATGTGGCATGCAACTGGACCCCTTTACTACTGCTGTAATTCCTGGATCCCCTCTGCTACTGCTGCTAAGTGCCCCCCCCACCCCCGCCACCTTCTGCTGCTGATTCTGGGCCCCCCTCTATTAGTGCTGCTGCCCTGCTGGACCTACCTTGAACCACTCCTCACCCCCCCCCCCCCCCCCCCCCCAGAAGTACTGCGGTTGCTGCTGGATCTTCCTGGAACCTGCCCCCGCCTCGCGACTGCTGCTGGACATTCCTGGATCACCCTTTGCTGCTGCTAGACCATCCTCGGCCCACATCTATTATGGCTGCTGCTGCTGGACACCCCTGTAACTGCTGCTGCACCCCTGCGCCAGGACTGCTCTTATTTCCCATGATCCTAAGATGCCGCTTGGAAATTTGGAGGGAGCTGAGGCGAGTCCAGTACAATCTGTGGTGTGGATGGGGCCTTTTTTGGCATGGCCGGCTGCTTCCGCTCTTGTGTTGGAGCTTCACAGCTAGGTCTAGCCAGATTATGGCCCTCCCTCACTCCCTCTAAGCCGCTGCTGTGTGGCATGGGGTCCACAAAGACTGGGTGTATAAGGCATATGCCAGCTGATTTTTGCCCCTCATGTACTGGCCTTGCAGAGATGAACTTGCCTTGGCACCTCCCTTTTGCTACTCCCCTTTGAATATGCATTAATGCCTCACAGTGACCACTCTTGCAGAGAGCACAGCACCCAAGACTGCACCGACCCTACCGTTGCACCCGAGGTTACACCCACCCTTGCAGACAGTCCAGCACCACAGGTCACCAACGGCCTCTACTCCCCCATCTTTCCTACCCCACTGCTCCCCATTGCTGCTTTTCAGCGGGACATCTGGGAGTCTGAAGGAACGTGATTCTCGTGCACCACTGACTAAATCTGAAACCCCTCCTTAAAATTTGCTTCAATTCAATGTAAATGCAATGTAACGAGCTGTTCACCAATTTAGGACATTGGGTTTCCAGGCAAGCAAATCCATCCTGCTTTTTCAGCCCCCCCATGCCTCCACTCCCACCCTTGCTGGCTGGATAAAATCCAGCCCTCGGTATTTTCTGGCATTATGTTTCTCAGCTGAACAAAATAAAACTGCTTTGCAGTTTATTTAAAAGAGAACCATTATGATGTCCTTTATTGATTTCTGAAAGAAATACAGTAGTTCAGCCAAAAAAGTGCACTGACCACACTTCTTTCAAATTCTGTTGCAGAAACAATGAGGGAGGTGACAGGAGCACAGTGATAGTAACTGTTTGGGCTAATGTACTGCCCAACTCTCAATCCTGCCATAATTATGGCTGCAGGCTTGTTGTGTCATTCACTAATTCTAATGCCTTTGCAATATTGTGTTCTGGAGACATGTGCTCTCTGGAACTGTGGTGGGCCAGTAAGGTGCTAATAACATTCTTGGTGATATCATGAGATCAGTACCCATTGATTCTGGTGTCAATGTTCTGTGAGCTAAATTTTGAAATAGTAAATTATTTGAATGGAAACAAATGAATAAACTATATCAAGATTTAATTATCTGATAGATTCAGTATGCTATATGAGAAACGAATAACAAAACTGTAATTTTAATCCAGAAGCTGAAATAACACCATATTTAAGAAAGTAATCTGATTTTCTGAAAAATCAAACACAGCCTTTTACTTGCTGAAGACATCATATATTTTTCTGTTGTGTCCAATTTTTTTTTCTTCCTCTCGTGAGTGATAGTGGGACATGGTTTCACAAGCAGCAACAGCTGTCCTTTATCTCACCCAAGAGGCCAATATTTAATTGTGAGTTTCAATATTAAGTGATAGTATGACTGTTTGGACCACTGCAGCCAAGCTTGATGCTAATGTTCCAATCTGCACACTTTCCAGCAGGTGTCACCAAATCTCGATGAAGAATGCAAATCCTGGTTGATGTTTTTCGAGCCTGGGGTGCTTCTGCAGTTGAGTCCAAACTCCTGACTATCAGCATCAGGAAGACCAAGGTTATGGGCCAGGACACAGAGACTTCACTTCCATCAATATCGTTAGCCTCACTTTGGAGGTTGTTGACAGCTTCACACAAAGCAGCTTCAAGGGGATTTGGAAAGACTTAGTGAGTGGGCAAGAATGTGGCGGACGGAATATAATGTGGAAAAATGTGAGGTTATCCACCTTGGAAGGAGGAATAGATGTGCAGAGTATTTCTTAAATGTTAAGAGATTAGAAAGTCTAGGTGTATAAAAGGACCTGGGTGTCCTTGTAAATAAGTCACTGAAAGCTAACATGCAGGTGCAGCAAGCAATTAGAAGGCTAATGGTATTTTAGCTTTTATCACAAGAGGATTTGAGTACAGGAGTCGTGAAATCTTGCTTCAATTGTACAGAACCTTGGGTTAGACTGCACCTGGAGTACTGTGTGCAGTTTAGGTCCCTTTACCTTGGGAAGGATATTATTGCCATAGAGGAAGTGCAACGAAGGTTCACCAGACTTGTTCCCGGGATGGTGGGATGAAGAGAGATTGGGGAAACTGGGCCTGTATTCTCAAGAGTTTTGAAGAATGAGAGGTGATCTCATTGAAACCTACAAAATACTTAAAAGGATAGGCAGGGTAGATGCAGGTAAGATGTTTCCCCTGGAGCCCAGAACCAGGGGTCACAATTTCAAAATAAGGGGGAAACCACTTAGGACAGAGATGAGGAGAAATTTCTTTACTAAGAGGGTTGTGAATCTTTGGAATTCTCTATCCCAGAGGGCTGTGGAAGCTCAGTCATTGAGTATGTTTAAAGCAGGGATTGACCGATTTCTAAATACAAATGACATAAGAGAATATGGGGATAGTGTGGGAAAAAGGCATTGAAATAGATGAGCAGCCATGATCGTATTGAATGGCGGAGAAGGCTCGATAGGTTGAATGGCCTACTCCTGTTCCTATGTTCACATACTTTCGATCAACAATTACCAGCAATTTGTCCCTTGATACCGAAGTCAGCACCAGGATTGCCAAGGCTACAGCTGTCATGTCAAGATTGAGAAGGCGAGTGTGGGCCAACAGCAAACTAAACAAAAATACAAAGTTCCGCGTGTACCAGGCTTGTGTACGCAGCAGCCTCCCTTACAGTAGCGAAGAATGGGCAACCTTTGCAAGCCAAGTCAAGCAGCTGAACAGCTTCCACCTCCAGTACCTCAAAGTATTGGGCATCTGCTGGCAGGACAGAGTGCCGAATACGAAAGTACACCAGCGTGCAGGGATCCACAGCATGTTTGCCCACTTGAGTCGGCTACTCCGTTCGCTGGGTCATGTGAGCCGAATGGATGACGGCCGCATTCCCAAAGACATGCTCTATGGCGAGCTTGCTATCAGCATGAGACCAACAGGTCGCACACAAGTGCGTTACAAGGATGTCTGCATGCGAGACCTCAAGTTGGAGTCGATGCATGGGATGTCCTTCCTGCTGACTGTAGTGCCTGGGAACAAACAGTCAGGAAGGGCGTGGAAAAAACAGAGGACAAAAATGATTGGATGGCAGAAAAAAGAGCCTGGCTGAAGGAAAAAACATCAGTTAACTTTGGGCCAACACTATTTGTCTGTGTCAGCTGTGGAAGGGATTGCCACTCAAGAGACAGCCTCTACAGCCAGATATTCAATTGAACAGATGTTCAATCCAGAAGTGACATATACCCCAGGCACAGTCCATCGTCTCCAGAGACCGACGGATGCCTACTACTAATGCTGCTGCAGGACCCTTACTGTCATCTTTGTTGTTACAACATAATTCCATGGATCCCAGGAATAAAACCTGGGAACCTTTAAACTAAATGGCACAAGTATGTCTTGCGCAATGTACTGGTGTTGAGATCGGATTTATAATTTAGGTTGTGGTTTATTCTGTATCCTCCAGGAAAGTGTTGTGAGCCTCCATGCTTAGACAGATGTGCAGTGCTCTCTGCTACCATTAACACCCACCCCCACTGCTTTTCTAATATTTAGAGAAAGCAGCCAGTAGTTTCTGCTTACCTGGAATATCAAAATGACTCCGTACTAAGTGTACATGAGCGCTCCAGACTGAAGTTATACCCCACTTGGACAAAGTCTAGACAGTGTGAGATGATCTGCTAGTAGGAGTCTTGCACAGCTTGACTTTAGTTTGCTCAAGTACTCAATTAAGACTTGATGCCAAGTTATACAGCCACCTCCCATCCTAATGACCACCTTGAAAATCAGTTTGAATTTACACAAAAATAGCTGAACAGTTGTAGGCAAAATCTAGCTGTTTGAAGAAGAAGAAAGATGATCATACTAACTGGAGTATGAAACTCGCAGTATTTTTCGAAGTTAGCATTGTTCGAATCCAGAGTGGGGTCGCATAACAAAACATAATATGAAACAGATGGTATATTCATAGTATTATTTTGTAGGTGAGATGAAAAATTACAAGGGCACAGTTGTGTACACTAAATGAAAAATCTTAATTCTTCCGCTCAACACTTCCATTATAAATTGCAGTGTCCACATTTCTAACAAAACTTGCATTTATATAGTGCCTAAAATGTCCAAAGACACTTTACAGGAGCGTAATCAGACAACAACTGACAACAAAGCCAAGCAAAGTGATATTGGGACAGTTGACGAAAAGCCTGGTCAAAGAGGTACGTTTTGAGGAGCGTCTTCTAGAAGAGAGAGGTGTAAGGAGGGAATTTCAGAGATCAAGGGCTAGGAAGCTGACTGATCAAGGCACAAATGCCAAGGTGGGATGAGGAAATGGGAGATGCACAAGAGGGGAGAATTTGAGGAACACCGAGTTCTCGGAGTATTGTAAATCTGGAGGAGGTTACAGTGATAGGGAGGAGTGAGGCCATGGAGGGATTTGAACTTGAGGATAACATTTTTAAGATCATGATACAACTGGTCTAGAAGTCATTGTCGGCCAGCGAACAGGGTGATGAGTGAACAGGACTTGGTGCGAGTTCGGATAAGGGCAGCAGAGCTTTGAATGAGCTTAGGTTTATGCAAGGTAGAAGATGGGAGGTCACCCAGGAAAGCATTGAAAAAGTTGAGTCTGGAGGTAATAAAAGCATGGATGGGAGTTACAGAAGCAGATGGGCTGAGGCAAAGTTGGACATGAACGATAGTAGAGAATCTTCGTGAGAGACAGGATATGGGATCAGAAGCTCAACTTGATCAAGTTGATCTCTGAGTTTATGAATCGTCTAGTTCAGCCTGAAACAGAAGCCAAGATGGATTGGAATCAGTGTTTGGGGAATGCAGTTTGTGGAGGAGGCTGAAGACAATGACTTTGGTCTTCCTAATGTTGAATTGGATGGAATTTTGGCTTTTCCAGGACTAGATTTTGGACAAGTCGTCTGACAACCTAGAGGCAATAGAGGGAGTCAAGGGTGATGATAATGAGGTTGAGCTGGGAATATTTAGAACCTGGTATGTGTTTGGTTGATGTTGCCGAGAGAAGTATGTAGAAGAGAAATAGAAGGGAATGACATAGGGTGGGAAAGGAAACCAGTGAAAGAGTTTCTCTAACTTGTACTAGATAAATAAAAGTGGAACCTGGCAAGGGCAGTCCCACTCAACTGGACAATGGACAAGAAGCATTATATAAAGATGATCTAGTCAACCATTTCAAAGGCTGCAGGCAGGCCAAGAAGGATGAGGTGGGTTTGTGCGCCAAGGTTACAGTCACATAAAATGCCATTTGTGATTGTTTCGGATCATTTGGGTTCTGTGGCAGAGGCAGAAACCCAATTGGAGAAGTTCTGACTGGGAGTTGTGGGAAAGATAGGGATTTGGTAGACAGTAATGAGTTCCATTACTTTTGGGATGAAAGGGAGGTTAGAGATGGAATGCTAGCTTGCAATGCTAGCGTGGTTAAGGGTGGATTTTTTTGAGGATGGGGCAATTACGGGAAATTTGAAAGCAAGCAAAGAAGGTACTTGAAGAGAGGAACTGCAGACAATATCAGCTAGCATGGGGGCCAGGAAGGGAAGTTGGGTGGTCAGCAGTTTTGTGGGAACAGGATGAAGAAAACTTGAGTTAGGTTTCATGGAAAGGATGTGATTGGAGAGAGCATGAGGTAAAGTGCAAGTTCAGGGCTAGAGCAGCGGGGAGCCTTGGTAGAAATTTGGCATAGTGGGATTGTGGAAGACAGGAGGCAGCTGATCGGATGGTCTCAATCCTCGTGACAAAGAGGCCCTTGAGCTCCTCCACTTGTTGGAGGTGTGGGTTGGATGGGGGTATTGCAAGCTCGGGAGAAGGGTTTAAGGAGACAGTTGGTAGTGAAGAAAAGAAGCTGGACATTATCATGGCATTTTAGGCTGATCCTGGAGAAGATAACAGCTTTGGCAGAGGAGAGCAGAGCCTAATGGTTCTTAATATGGCCCAGTCATATCTCAAGCTGAATGGCTGAACTAGTTGTGTGCAATATATATCCAATCAACATCTACAATATTTACAGGAGCAAAGATGGGGTACCAAGGAGAATGATCAGGGTCAGAGAGAGGAAGAGTTTACTGGCGATAAGGGCATCCATTTATAATGGCAACCGTGTATGCAAAAATCCCACAACAATTTTCATCTCTTTCGTCTTCATCCCATTTTTTTTCATGAAGGAAGTCTAATTTACACAGAAATTTAGGCATAATTAGATATTTTAATCATAATTCTTCACAAGTTATCCCAAACTGATCTTGATTCTTGGTTTGCAACCTTTTACAAGTTCAGCATCCTGACCACTAGATGGGTACAGGGGCTTCACTCTTCATTCTGTCATGCTGAGAAAAATGGCAGCTACATTGGACTCCTGCGGCTGGCTTTTCAAATGCCATTGGGGTCAGGAGTGGGTGCAGGTGTGATTTGAAAATTATGCTTCCAGAGAGCGGTATGAGATCCCGCCGCCTCCAGAACGCGATGCAAGTTTCAAAGGGAAGGTGGAATGGGGAGAAACTGGGATCCCGCACACCTTCATTCATCTAGTTGTTGAGTTCGTTTATGAGCTCATTAAGAGGGCTGAGAGGAGTAGTTTCAAATTTTCAATCGAGAGACATGGGGACATGCAGTGTTGGGACATATCAGGGTGCAATTGTCGTGAACACAGTGAGGAACCATGAGGGCTGATGCATGTATTGGTCAACAAAGTTAAGCGGAGAAAAATCATGAGCTGATTAGATAATGGCACAGTTGCTATCGCTGGTAATGAGAGGCTTGCATTCTTGAGCAGTGAGTGGTAGGACTCCTGAGGGGGATGTGAGGCTGCTGGCAGAGGTAACCAGAGGAAGCCCTGATGAACCAACAAGCACCAACTGAGAGGGTTAAAATTAGAGCAGGTACTCTGACATTGGACAGAGTAGCAAGGAGGAGCTTCAGCAGATGCATCCTCCTGGATAGGCAGAGGCCAGAGGAGCACAACGAGGAGCCGCAAGTGGAAGAAGGCTCAAACCAAGACATTGCATGTCCCACCCAACAGTCAGCTACCTGCAAATGACAGAGCACCAGTGCTGGAGGAAACTGCGCTTATCCAGGCAGATGGCCTTGCACATTGGCTTTCTGGTTTATAATGACTTGAGGCCTTGCGGACCCCATGGTATTCCCCTTCCTGCAGTCATCAAGGTTACCGTCACCCTGAATTTGTGTTTTCGGGTGGTTCCTAGGATCAGCTGTGGTCCGAGGTCACATCTCACCTCTTATGGCTAACATCCAGACGTCGTGGGTGGCTCCTGTGAGGGAAGGGTAATCCCCTGAAGAGGCAGCTTCTGACAACTGTTGGGTACCCAGAAAATGATGAGAGGCACTGCAACCAGAGGCACCTCCTAACACGAACCTGCATTGAACAGACCATTGACATCTTGAAGGTGCACTTCTGTTGCCTTGACTGCTCGGTTGGAGCCCTCCAGTATGAGTCAGCCAGATTGTCTCATATTGTGGTCACTTGCTTTGCGCTGTACAACATGGCTATGCAGAGAGGCCTGGAGCTGGATGACGAGGAGGACCTGGAACACCAATCTTCATCAGAGAAAGACGGGGAGGAGGGAGAAGAGGAGGACGAAGTGGGTGCTGCAAAGGAACCCGGTGCCCAGGCATTGGAGGAAGACTGCTGAGGCCTTCATGGTGATTGGCAGGGTAGCTTGGCCAAAAGGGCCACACTGATTCAGCAATGTTTCACTTGACCATCTCTCAGTCCTTCGGACAGATGACTCTGTAATTCAACTTCCATCAGATAGAGATATATTAACCAGCAAGCAAACACATCTTCGGAATCTTATTGCCACCCAAACCGTTTCAGAATGTGGTCTCCAATATCAACATTCTCCTACATCACAAACTATGGAGTCGCACCCACAGCCGCCTTCCCTCCATCCCCCCCAAAACACTCATTTCACTTTTGTCATAAACTATGACTAAGACACAAAGACTATTTGAAGTAATTGGCAATTATTATCATTATTAAAGGATAATTAAATTCAGAGAACTTTACCCTGTTGTCCCAACAAGTTCAACTAACAATATGGCGCCTTGTGCTCATGCCCACTCCTACAAGGTGCTTCCCCGGTGACTAAGGATGAGTGGGAGGCAGCCCGTTGGGGCTCCTCCACAGACTGCTGCACCTTCGTCCTTGCACAGGGCCTTGTGGCATGGATAGTTCCTCAGTCGGAGGGACCAGGGAGACAAAAGAAGGTGGTGCCCCCTGATGGGAAGCCCCCTCATCAGCCTCCTCGACTGCCTCAGCCCTTTCATGTATGCTCTTGCAGGCTGATGAGGCCACCAGATGGGACACAGCTGGCATCACTCCACAGCATTTCTGCACCATCAGCAACATGGAGCAGTCCATACTACAGAGAGTCTCTCTCTTCCTGTGCATATCAGCGCACTTCTCCTGCATCTACTTGGAATAATGATGCATATGGCTGTCCAAGAGATTGGCTGCTGTCTCAGTGGAAGAGCTCCTGTGCTCAACTTCTTGAGATGTGACGTAAGCTGCGTGGACTTCTCCATTGTCTGCCCATGGCTCCGCAGCGCCTTAGTGATCTCTGACATTTGGGAACTCATCTGCCTCTGATGCTCCAGAAAGACCCTCTTTGCAGCTGACACTTGAGGTGCAGCATCTTCGTCCAGTGAAGCAGGGCTGTGTCTGTCCTCTGTCTTCTGCAGCTGACTCTGCCTCACTCTCCTCCTCCTGCTCACTTGTGATGTGCAGCTCACTCAGTCCTCCCCGTTATAATCTTGATTTAGTCCCAACTGAGGTGAGGTGAGTGTATCTACGCTGGTGAAAGGTGTGGAAGAATGAAATACAGTGCACTCTCTGGAACATCTCTCCTTACCGAGGAGAACAGCGACGACTGTGCTGGAACGCGCTGCTCCCACTCTGCTACTGGCCCTGTTGCAAACACAAGATGGTGATGAGAACTTGGGCTACTCAGCAGGTGCATCAGCAAAACCAACCCAATAGATGACAGCAGTCAAAGAGCCACAGTGCGTATTGGACTGGGGAGTTGTCTCCATGCCCTTAACCTGTTCACGATTTCCCATGTCGCCACTGCTCACGGCCTGCCGCGATGGCACCCACACAATGTCCAACTCCGCCTCCTCCATCACTGTCAGTTTGTGCAGGTCTGCCACATCACCACCCGTATAAGACATCTTGTGATTATTGTGAGCTTTCTTCTCCTGCAGGATGAGGAATAATGTACGAATGGCCTGGCCTCCCTCACCGATTACAGCATGACATTGACAAGATCCGTTGTGCTCCTCAGTAATGCCCACTTAGCAATTGCATGCCAGAAGTGAGGGTGGCTGACTTCTCAGTGATGCAACTGGCCACTTGATATGACAATGTCAGGGAGAACTGTGGTCACTCAGTCTGCTCAGCTGTGTGCATGCTGGTGTGTACAGAGTTGGAGACCTGTCATCTGGGTGTCGCTTGCCACTCACCTTGCCAGACCTTATCAGGTCATTGAACCTTTTCTGGCATTTTCACCCATGTCCTTCTGGTCACTCCTCTATGATTGACCTCCTTTGCCAACTCCATCCAGACCTTTTTGGTGTCTCTGGGCGGATTTCTTCTGCCGGACAGCGGGAACATTATCTCTCACCTCTCAGCAACGGCCTGTGGGGAGGCATCTGGGAATCTTGGGGCCACTCGTGGACGCCTGCATGTGCCAATACTGCCCCTCTGCGAATCCTCTTGTACCATCTCCTTAGCGAACGGCAGGCTGCTGTTTGCCTTTTCAAAGGGCCCCCATTTCTAACTCCTGACTCCAGGCAGCTGCCGGCGCCACACATTGCGTGTCAAACTCGTGCCTGAGCCAATTCAGCCCTTTGCATTTGAAAATCAAGGTGTGTTACTGACACTGACATGATGTGGGGTTAGGACCCAGAAATATTCCAGGCATCAGGTTCCTGATCCCGGATTGAAAATTCAGGCCCTGGAGTCAACCAGCACACTCGCAGCACAAACAAGAAATGCTGGTAATATTCAGCAGGTCTGGCAGCATCTATGGAGAGAGAAGCACAGTTAACGTTTCAGGTCAGTAAAGTTAACTCTGCTTCTCTCCACAGATGCTGCCAGAACTGCTGAGTATTTCCAGCATTTCTTGTTTATGTTTCAGATTTCCAGCATCTGCTGTATTTTGCTTTTATTTTAGCACACTCGCAGGGCTTTCTCATTTTCTAAATTGGACTGATTGCTGCATGGGCCTGGCTGAATGCGTCTGGATGCAAAAAAAAACTCTGTTTGTAAAAGTGGGGCACCTGCAAATTTGAGTGTCTGGGTAAAGCAGAATGCTCGCACATGTGCTTTCTTTTCCTTTTCCTTCTTCTGAATAGCCACATGTCGAGAACTGAAAGATTTAATATTTCTTCAAACAGAGTGTGTGTTGTAACCATTTTTATATTTATACCTTCTGTATAACAGTGTGTTGAATTCAACACAATATGTGTGAAATTCCAACACTTCTTTGTTTATTCAGGGACTTCATCAAACGTGTTAAAAGTTACACATTTATTATCTAGCTAAATTAACACACTTCCAAGTGTTGACACATGACTGAGCAGAACAGGCAGGATTCGAGTGAACTGAATTGTTTTCTTCGGTCTGACTGACTGACCTTCAATTGATTAGTAGCCTAATTAAACATTACTTCAGGGTGAGATAATTAATGCCCATATAATTAGGGCCCACTGAAAGCCAGAGTGAACTGTCTGCAGGGAGGCATTTTTTAAACTTTTGCTCACCCCTTCACCAGTCATCTGAGTTTTAGTTTCAGGTTTTTTTCAAAAGAATGATATGATATTTGAGGCACAGCAATTTTGTCTTGTTGCACAGTGCGTGACAGCTTTTATTTGACAAACTTGAAAGTTATAGTTTTCCATTTGCTTGACCCTCTACGAGCATGTTTTGAATACTAAAAAAAAACCTCATGGGTACAATCCTGTGTAAGCATCAGTAAGGTCTGAGCATATTTCTGGTCTTTTCGAAAAAATTCTCAGCCTAAGTTTAGTTCTGCTAGAATCACCAATGAAAATTTTTCCAGCATTTCTAAAATTGTTTTCCAACCTAAGTGCTTGTTTTTTTTTCCAGTCGGTGTACGTAAGTGCAGAAGATTGAAAATGGATCATTTTCCATAGCTTTTCTTATTAATAAGTGATAAACCAGAAACAAATATTGAATAAATGGGAATTATGGATTTGTTCACTGTCAGATTGCTGTCGTTTTAACCCAGAGGCTCTAACTCATACATTATTGCCCAGTTTCATAGCAACAGAGGTGATTTGACAGGTGCTGTATGCAAAATATGCCAGATCAGACGATCATTACATGTTGGCAGGGGCACTGGTTTACACTGAGTGAATAAGTCAAAAATCCATTGTTATGCTTGTTATACCAGGATATTATTGAGATTTCAGGGGTCACATTCCGTAATACAATCCATCTGTAATTAGTGCCATTGGTTTATAGTGACTGAATAAGTCAAATTCAATTTTTATTACATTTGGGATCAGGGAAATGTTGCCCATGTTTTAGGGATTGCATCCAATTTTCTGTGACAACCATAAACCAGTGGCTTGCAATTGTTATTTGTGTATTTTCTTTTCTTAAAATCGGAGAGAGACTAAATTGATACAATTAAATCTTTTCGGGAGAAATGGGGTTGTTGGTGCATATTTGTAAATCAATGTGATATTGGTGAGCATTTTTCAAATATACATGAAGTAGTAGTGTTAGGCTAGATGTAAATCAGAGCTCCCCCTACTGTTGCCACAACAGTTCCACTGAATGCTAAATTCAAAAGGAAACCACATTCTGTGTTGTCCAAAAATGTAAATTTTTCATTCCATATCCCTCACATACTGTTAGAATTAAGCCTGACAAGCAACTGGTAAAATTTCGAGAATCCCTTTCAGATCGATTTCATACTTCTGATTTAATGATGTTGGGCACTATCTGTGTGACTTTCTCCTTCTGCATTTTACATATTGGCACCTTTACTGGACATGGTGGGCTGAAATTTATACTCCCACCACCTTGCGGAGCCACCATGATATTCAGCACAGCGGCTCATTTAACTAGCCGGGCGGACCACCCGCCCCGAAGATGTGGAGGGGGTGGGCTGTCCATCCCCGGCAATGGCGTCAGCTGCCTGTGCGCAGGCACTGTCGCCATTTTGAAAGGGCTTCGCGCCCGTCTGTTCCATTTAAATATTTAAAGTTATATTGATGTAAAAGTAAATTTATCTTGACCCTCTCCCACCCCCCCCCAATAACCATAGAATTAATTTCTCGCCCTCTTCCCTCCCAAAACACTTACGTTGTCCAGCTAACCTTCCCCCCTCAAAGTGCATAAACTTCCCATCATCCAGTGCACCAATAATATGACTTTGACCCCACTCCTCCACCTCCCGCACTGAGAAACCTACCTGTGCCTCCCTCTCCACCAAGTTGAAGTGGATGGCCTTGGTTCCCCAGACGGGGATCCAGAGGCGTGGGAGTGCAGACCATCAGCACGAATATCGCTCCAGGACAGATGGCGGGAGTGAAACAGTCATTAATTTGTTTACTTGCATGAATTTAAATATTTAAATTGGGCTCCAGTTGCCGAGCCGCAGGGGGGGCCGCCACGAGGCCTCTCCACTACCGGCAATATCAGACTGGGCGTTCCCGGCGTCGAGGTCCGTGGCGGTCCTCTTCCAGAGGCATTTTATGCCCCCCCCCCCACCATGACTCTTTACATTGGGGGGCAGGGGGTTGGGCAGGGGTGTCTGTAAAATACAGCCCTTTGTGTTCCTTTCCACCATTTTGGAAATACTATATCATCGAACCATAGAAATTTACAGCACAGAAGGAAGCCATTCGGCTTGTGTCTTCTGGTCATAAAAGCTATTCAGCTTAATCCCACTTTACAGCTCTTGGTCCATAGTCTTGCAGGTTATGGCACTTCAGGTGCATATCCAAGTCCTTGTTAAATGTGTTTCTATCACCCTTTAAGGCTGATTCCAGACCCCCAATACCCTTTGGGTGAAGAAATTTCTCCTTAACTCCCCTCTAATTGTTGCCCCCTGGATATTGACCTCTTTGCAAATGGAAACAGATTATTGCCATCCACTTCAACTTGGCCCATCCATTTCAACTTGGCCCATCCATAATTTTATGTACCTCAAATAAATCTCCCCTTATCCTACTCTTTTCTGAAGAAAACAACCCAGCCTGTCCAATCTTTCTTGTTTGCTCATTACCAGGTAGGATATGGCTGTTATAAATAGTCACATCTTGAGATAGCAGGCAGTCATTACATGTGGCATCTCAGCAGGTGGGAACTCATCCCTTAAAGGGACGGCATCCCTGATGACTGGTTTGGAATTGCAACAGGGGTCTGAAGGAGGGCTGAGGCGGGGTCTTGCCCTGCTTTCTAGCCCAGTGCTGGGACCCCCGTCACCAGAATAAAATTCAGCCCATCAGCTTCCCTTCTCCACAGTTTGCCTAAGCATCAAATAATGTCCAGTTCATTTATTTGTGTCTACTTTGCCCACTTCAGACTATCCTCCTCTAATTGACGTATTTTACCCATGAATGCTTCAATGGGTAATTTTAATCTTCATATGGATTGGATGAATCAGATTGCCAAAAGTAGCCTGGAAGCTGGATATGAGTTCACAGATTGTATTCGGGACAGTTTCTTAGAGCAGTACATTCTAGTGCCAAGCAGGGAGCAGGTTATTTTGGACCTGGTAATGTGCAATGAAACAAGATTAATGAATGACCTCATAGTCAAGGAGGCTGTAGGCAACAGTGATCATAACATGTTAGAATTACACTTGCAGTTTGCGGATTCGAAGTGTGGGTCTAAGACTAGTGTCTTAAATTTAAATAAAGGTAATTACAAGGGTATGAGGACGAGTTGGCTAAGCTGACCTGGGAAAAACATAGGACAATAGAGAAGCAGTGGCAGACATTTAAGGAGATATTTCATAACTCTCATCAAAAATATGTGCCTTTGAGAACACAACAGCGCTTCTGATATGTCTTCCTTTTTCGTCAACCAAGGATTCCCTCCCCACTGTGGTTGACGGGGCCCTCAACCGTGTCTGACCCATTTCCCTCACTTCTGCCCTCACCCCTTCCCCTCCCTCCCAGAACCGCGACAAGGTTCCCCTTGTCCTCACTTTCCATCCCACCAGCCTACACATCCAAAGGATCATCCTCTGCCATTTCCGCCACCTCCAGCTTGATGCCACCACCAGATGCATCTTCCTTTCCCCTCCCCTCCCCTGTCAGCATTCTGAAGGGATCGTTCCCTCCTCGATACCCTAGTCCACTCCTCCATTACCCCCGACACTCCATCCCCTTCCCATGGCACCTTCCCATGCAATCGCAGGAGGTATAACACCTGCCCTTTTACCTCTTCTTTCCTGACCATCCAGGGCCCCAAACATTCCTTCCAGGTGAAACAGTGATTTCTTCTACTTTCAATTTAGTATACTGTATTCGCTGCTCACAATGCGGACTCCTCTACATCGGGGACACCAAACGCAGATTGGGTGAACGCTTTGCAGAGCATCTCAGCTCATTCTGCAAGCATGACCCCGAGCTTCCTGTCGCTTGCCATTTCAACACACCTCCCTGTTCTTGTGCCCATATGTCTCTCCTTGGCCTGCTGCAGTGTTCCAGTGAACATCAATGCAAGCTGGAGGACCAGCACCTCATTTACCGATTAGGCACTCGACAGCCTTCTGGACTGAACATTGAGTTCAGTAATTTTAGAGCATGACTGGTCCTTTTTCATTTTTTTATTTTATTTCATTATTTTGACTGGTCCTTTTATATTTATTTTTTATTTAATTATTTCATTTTATTGTTTTTTTATCATGTGCCTGCCTTAAACTGAGTTTTTCATGTTGGTGCTTTTGGCTAGGGCTGTTCGTTATTCTGTTGTTCACACTCTCTCTACACTAATGCTTTGTTTTTCACTGCACCATTCTCTTTGCCTTTGTCTCATGACGTCCTTGTCAGTTAATCTCTTCAGCCCTTTGTCCTATCACACACCTTCCCTTTTGTTCTCTTCTCCCCGCACCCTGCTTTACTTACTTAAAACCTATTCCATTTCTAGCCTTTGCCAGTTCTGATGAAAGGTCACAGACCAGAAACATTAACCCTGCTTCTCTCTCCACAGGTGCTGCCTGGCCTGCTGAGTATTTCCAGCACTTTCTGTTTTATTCCTTTGAGAAAGACTTTATGAGAAGGATGCAGCATCTGTGGCTAACTAAGGAAATTAAAGATACTATCAAATTGAAAGAAAGGCCGGAATTTTACAGTGGGTGGACGGGAGCCGGACTCCAATGTAATGTTCCATCCAGCCTGGGGATCCATCCCGTATTTTACGGTTCTCCAGGCTTTAATTGGCCCGAAGTGGGACTTAGACCCACTTGAGGGAGGAGGTCCCACCTCAGTGAGCTGCCGGCCCATCACCGGGAGCGGTGGCCACTGCTGGGACTGCAGCCCAGCCGATGCCATGGACCTGAGAGAGTGGGTAAGTTTGGGTTTCCTCACCAGGGGGATCGGTCATGCCCTGGTGAGGCTAGGGTGGTCATTTGGGGGGAGGGGGGCATTTTGGATCCCGAGGGTGGGTTAGGAGGCAGGGGTGACCCTCAATCGGCACCCTGTGCCCGACTGCCATTCCCCCTCCCCCCCTCCCCGGGGTGCGGAAAGTCTGGCAGCTATTGCTGGGCGGCCTTCCCCGGCGCACCCACTTGCTACGGGTAAAATACCCGTGGAGGCGGGCGAGGACCCTTAAATGGCCGTGATGTGGCCACTTAAGGGTCTCGATTGGCCTTGGGTGGGCAGACCGTTTCCCACGCCCCGCCCCCCCGCCAGACCTCCGTAAACTTGTTCAGAGGTGGAATCGGGGTAGGCCTCCCGGAACCTGCCGCTCAATTTTACGCCGCCCCCATGCCACGATCCGACCCGCTGAGGCGGCGTAAAATTCCGGCCAAAAAGTGTACAATATTGCGAAGATTAGTGGTAGTTCAGAAGATTGAACAGAATTTAAACCAGCAAAGAATGACTCAAAAAATCCAATGGTCACAATTTTACGGCCCCCCACCTAAGCGGGCTGGAGTCTGGTGGGCGGTGTGGTGGGAGGGCAGTAAAATTGAGTGGGAGGCGGGGGACGCCTTCCTGCCCCCCCTGCAATTTTACGCGGGGCGGCGGCGGTGAGAAAGTGCCCGCCTGCCCCAGGCCAATCAAAGACTTGCAGTTTGATAGGTAAATTGGCCATTATAAATTGTCACTAGTATAGGTAGGTGGTAGGGACAGGTGGGGATGTTTGGTAGGAATATGGGATTAGTGTAGGATTAGTATAAATGGGTGGTTGATGTTCGGCACAGACTCGGTGGGCCGAAGGGCCTGTTTCAGTGCTGTATCTCTAATCTAATCTAATCTAAAAAAAATCTAAATGGATTTAGACAGTTTGAGTGGACAAAAAATTAGCAGACTGAGTACAGTGTGGGAAAATATAAACTTGTCTACGTTGGCAGGAAGAATAGAACGCAATATATTATTTGAATGGAGAGAAACTGCAGAATTCTATGCTACAGAGGGAACTTGGTGTCCTGGTGCATTAATTACAAAAAGTTGGTATGCAGGTGCAGGAAGTGACCAGGAAGGCAAATGGAGTGTTTATTGCAAGAGGAATCAAGTATAAAAGTCGGAAAGTGATGCTACAGCTGTACAGGACCTTCGTCCGACTGCATCTGGAGTACTGGGCTGAATTTTACCAGCCCCTCAACACTGCGGGTCACAGTGCAGGGGCCAGTAAAATTCTGCGGAGAGAGGTCCGCCTCGTCCTGCGATGTCGAGAAGGGCCTGCCGCAAATTACCAAATTGGCTCTCCTGAAGGGCCAACTGTGCAAAGGGATGTGACATTGGCACTACATGCTGGCATACATCATTCACACAGAGAAAGGGACACACATGTTGGTGAGGAACATTTCGTGAAAGACGTATGTATGCTGCTGAGACACCCATGCATTCCCATTTGTGTCAGTCTGTTCTCTGTAAACCTCTGTAATACGTTTTATGGTCTATTTTAAGTCTCAAGTCCTAGAATTGCAAATTTAAGATTATTCACCCAGGTGTGGCATGCCTACAAGAAGGAATGTTATACTTGAGTGGAAGAAGAGGATCGTAACTTCACAGGACACAGGGACACAGCAGGGTAAGTATGTGGCAGCAAAGCGGAAAGTGCTGGGGTCACTCTGCAGGTCCGGCAGAATCTGTGGAGAGAGAAGCAGAGTTAACTTTCAGGTCTGTGAACTTGGACAAGTTAACTCTGTTTCTCTCTACACAGATACTGCCTGACCTGCTGGAATTCTGCAGCACTTTCTGCTTTGCTGCCAGATTGACAGCAGTCCCACTCTTCAGCAGTCAGGTAAGTATTCTTTGACAGCTGTCAGGAAGCAGGTGCTGGAACGCTTGAAATAGGACCCCAGCACCTGCTGCACAGCTGTCAAAGATTCTCTCACTGCGCCGAACGTCCTGCCTCTCCCCACGTAATATCGTGGGGACTCTGCGGCGGCCGCGCACCATTGAGTTTCAAGGATGCCGCTGCACAGCGCGGCACCTGAGTAAAATTCAGCCCACTTTGTGCAGTTTTGGTTTCCTTACTTAAGAAAGGATATAATTGCAATTGAAGCAGTTCAGAGAAGGTTCACTGAACTGATTCCTGGGATGAAGGGCTTGCATTATGAGGAAAGGTTGAGCAGGTTGGACATATAGAAGAATGAGAGGTGATTGTATTGAAACATGTAAGATCCTGAGGCAGCTTGACAGGTTGCATGCTGAGAGGATGTTTCCCCTTGTGGGGGAGTCCAGATCTAGGGGACACAGTGTCATGTCCAGTAAAGACATACATTCCTAACTTTTAAGATATGAACTTTATTCAATGTAGAATCTTTCAAGTTGACTTTTCCTTTAAAAAGGTGGACATTGTGCTGCAAAGATGGCTGCTGAAGGTCAGATGACTTGGCCTGCATATTCAAAAACTGCCTCACTGTCTTGATAGGACAAAAGGATACATTCCAGACAAAGAGGTGTTAACTACACGCATCCTGAAATCACCAAGAGACATTCCTGAATTGAATGGGTTCGACTGAGTCAAAGAAAGTGGGAAGTAGCCACATCATAACAGAGTGGTATCCACCCAGCGATCAATCAATAGACAACCATGGATTCTACATCCTGGTCCATTGTAGGGTCACACCAGGGGAAAAGGCCATGTGTCAATGAACAGAAATGCTAATGTGATGGATTTTAATCTTTAAAAGGTAATCTTCTGCTGAGAGAGGGGAGATCACAGCAGCATTACAGAAAGCAGTCCAGTGAGAGGCTGTGGAAAGAGATCTAGCCAAAACAAGGAAGAAGCTCTGCTGCTAATTCTGCACTTCAGATTGATGCAGCAGAGAACTGAAAGTGACCACCACCTTCAGTCTGAAATCTTAACCACCAGAAATCTACAACACCTCAACAAGTTGAAGACTACAAACCCCAGGCCTGCACCTTTAAAAGAGACTGTCTGTCTTAGAAGATTCAACAGGTTTACTGTGAACCATGAACACCTCCCTCACTTTAAACCACTTAACAATTTTCCTCTCAAGCTATCTGTTTGTGAGTATGAGAGTGAATGCATGCATGGGTGAGGTTGCGACCATTTCAGGAATTTTGTAAAAACAGTTATCTTTTGTTGAACCTCTGAAAAGACCGGTCATTTGTCTGTTTATTTGACCATAAGTTGGAGGTGAACAGTGGGAACCACCCACACCCCTTACCTCCTGTCCGTTACAACAGTTTAAAAATTAGGGGTCTTCCATTTAAGATTCAGATGAGGAGAAATTTCTTTTCCCTCAAACGGCCATTAGTCTGTGGAATTCTCTTCCCCAGAGAGCAGTGGAGGCTGGGTCATTGAATATATTCAAGGCTGAGTCAAATAGGTTTTTGATCGACAAGGGAGTCGAGGATTATGGGGGAAAAAGTGAGTTGAGGCCACAATCAGTGTAGCCTTGATCTTTATCAAATGGCGGCCAATTGGCCTACTCCTATTCCTAATTCTTGTGTACTAAGATGCATTTCTTCCACTGTCAATGATATGAAGGTCAGACGTATTCTGAGGAGTTGCACAAGGAGGAGAATGACTTTTTCTAACAGTCCAGGTTAGAGTTGGGCCTTTCACGGCTATGGTCGATGAGGATTGGAAAGTACAAACCTCTGAAATCCCCATTATTAAACATCTATCATCGTGTACTGGTATGGTACTGGGCTAGCAATTCCAGTATAGCAAGTTGTGAAATTAAATTCTACAAATCTGCAAATTTATGTGCTGGTAACAGATAAATGGTTGTGAAAGCAGCCAGTCTGTTGCAAAAAATCATGTCCTTCAGGGAAGGGAACCAGCTTATGTGTGCCTCCAGTCCCAGCGAACCAGCCAATGTGTAACTCCAGCCCGAGGGAACCAGCCGGCATGTGACTATAGCCCAAAACTACAAACTGAAGTGATTCAGTTGTGCATACCAACAGTACAAAACAGAAGGCCTACCTCTGCCTTCTCAGCAGTACATGTGGCCCAGCTCATATCACCATCATTATGTGAACAAATAACTAAAAACAAATCAAAGGAAATTACAGATTTCTAGACCAATTGAAAACCAGAGATATCAGACTTTTTAAATGCTTCCTCAAGCAGATGCTGTAAGGACGACGGAGGCACTACAGTGATTGCAGTTCTCAAACCCTAAAACTGGCTTGTAATTTCTATAAATGCCTCCTCGGTCTTCCAGACTTTGCCTGGCCCTCTTTCACCTCAGGCGAGAAGTAAGAATGTTAATCTGGCAAGTATTTTTGAAGCTGCTTGCTTGGGAGGTCATAATATTTTGTGGGGTGCATCGTCCTTAAATGCTGCTCACTCTCCTTTCCTCTATCCTCTGCTGCTGCTCCTCATCCCAGTCTAAATTTTGTTCCGAGTTCAGCCTGGAAAGAAATGTAGCTCCACTACAGTCCCCAAAGGTTCTGTGAAGTTGCCGAAAGGATGCAAACTGTCCATTTATGCATGAGTGATTTTTCACCAAGCTAATTTTGGGATTGGTGCAAACTGCACAGCAAGGGATCTGCTTCAACTTTACTTTTGAGGATTTTGCTTTTTTATTTTTTTCTTTGGCTACATCTGCATTCCTGTTCTCAATGTCTTCAAAAGAACTAACATTATCAGTTGAATGAATCCTATCAAGCCAGTTTAAATCTATTAAATTATTGAAGTCTGTTGTTTTAATTGTGCGAGTATTTAAAGTTGACCCCATGTTGTACAGTAAATCTTTAGTCTCACTCATGAAGTTTTCAATTGTTTCTAACTCTAATTCAATATTTCAGATACCTGTCTATTTAGATTAGTTTGCCGTACCCCACTGTAGTAGAGCAAATAGACTGATAACTAATAACCATTTTACAGGACACAAAAAGAGACGCAGCAGATGGTGGCACTTAGGTTTCGAAATACTCCGTCTTAGGAATTTGGTATTCGGACATGTTCCTTTAAACTCTGACTTTCTTAGATTTTAATCCAATTGTGGTGAAGGGGACAGTCTTGTTTCCCTGTCTTATTGGACACAGGTTTTGAAACTCAGCACTAATTGGCTATATTTGGGAAACCTTCTTCTGACAGGTTATTGGAACAAGAGAGTGTTGGAAATCAGTGTTTCACTGGAGCAGTAGATGTTCTGTGATTAGGGTCAATGTATTTTTTCGTAGCTGAGTGCTCTAAGAATAAATCTGTGTGTGTGTGTGTGTGTGAGATTATTTTACATTGTCAACGAGGACAAAATGAATGCTCAGATCCGGAGCATGGACATTGTTTACTTTGATGAGTGCAAAGAAAAAAAATTATGCATCTTAAACTGCATTTCTCGCTATAGTTGGAGCACAAGTCGGGAGCTTTGGAAGCAAATAGAGAAATTAAGGAAGGCCTGATGACGAGGGCAGTGAGTTGACAGCAAATGCAGGCAACATCGACTAACTGTTTATTACTTTCAGACTGTCATTTGATACACATACAAGTCAGCAACATTCAAGTTTATACCTACAGCAGATTTTAGTTTGATCCATCATGTTTTCTAAGAGTGACAATGGAGCAAAATAAAAATTTCTACCAAGGCAGATTTTGCAATTTATCTAGTTATCTCGAATTTTTTTTTCACAAGCAACTGATAATATTTTAGACTGCACAATCGGATTCCTTTTTCATGTTACAAACCATAGCAGAGTTATCCAAAGATACAGCAGCTTTTGGCCATCAAGGATTGTTGAGCTCTCAATTTATGTATGGCCTTGCGTGGTCCGGATTTGGTGTGCTGACATTTAAATTTGGTACAAGACCTGTTGACAGTTACACGAAGAATAGCAGTAAAAAATGGTGTACTGCCTTTTGAATGATCTCATTGGACAGCGGTCATTACATGTTCCAATTCTTTTTGCCATTTTCAAGAAATCTTAATTGGTCAGTAGTACTTTTGTGACTATGCTGTCCGATGTAACAGCACTCGCAGAGATGTTGTTCATTCTCGAACAAGACTTGGGAGTTCAGTGTTCTGGTTTCACAATATTCCACAGGGCTTGAGCAGGAAAAAATAGAGGAGTCATAGAGTTATACAGCACAGAAACAGCCCCTTCGGCCCATCGTGTCCGTGCCGGCCATCAAGCACCATTTTCCAGCACTTGGCCTGTAGCCTTGTATGCTATGGCATTTCAAGTGCTCATCTAAAGACTTAAATGTTGTGAGGGTTCCTGCCTCTACCACCTCTTCAGGCAGTGCGTTGCAGATTCCAACCACCCTCTGGGTGAAAACATTTTTCCTCCCCCTCTAAACCTCCTGCCCCTTACCTTAAATCTGTTCCCCCTGGTTATTGACCCCTCCGCTAAGGGAAAAAGTCTCTTCCTATCTAACCTATCAATGCCCCTCATAATTTTGTATACCTCAATCATATCTCCCCTCAGCCTTCTCGGCTCGAAGGAAAACAACCCGAACTTTTTCAGTCTTTCTTCATAGCTGATATGCTCCGGCCCAGGCAACATCCTGGTGAATATCCTCTGCACCCTCTCCAGTGCAATCACATCCTTCCGATAGGGTGGTGCCCAGAACTGTACACAGTACTCCAGCTGTGGCCTAACTAGCATTTTATACAGCTCCATCATAACCTGCCTGCTCTTATATTCAGTGCCTTGGCTAATAAAGGCAAGTATCCCATGTGCCTTCCTAACCACTTTATCTACCTGTGCTGCTGCCTTCAGTGATGTACGGACAAGTACACCAATGTCCCTCTGACCCTCTGTACCACCTAGGGTCCTACCATCCATTGTATATTCCATTGCCTTGTTAGTCCTCCCAAAATGCATCACCTCACACTTCGCAGGATTAAATTCCATTTGCCACAGCTCTGCTCATCTCACCAGTCCGATAATCTAAGGCTTTCCTCCTCACTATTTATGACACCACCAATTTTTGTGTCATCTGCGAACTTACTGATCATACCCCCTGTATTCACATCGAAATCATTAATGTACATTACAAACAGCAAGGGACCCAGCGCTGATCCCTGTGGTACATCACTGGTCACAAGCTTCCACTCGCAAAAACAACCCTCAACCATTACCCTCTGCCTCCTGCCACGAAACCAGTTTTGCATCCAATTTGCCAAATTGCCCTGAATCCCATGGGCTCTTACCTTCTTAATCAATCTCCCATGCGAGCCCTTATCAAAACCTTACTGAAGTCCATGTAGACTACATCAACTGCCTTACCCTCATCTACACATTTAGTCATCGCCTTGAAAAATTCAATTAATCCCTGCCTCTCCAAGTGGAGATTAATCCTGTCCCTCAGATTTTTTTCCAATAGTTTCCCAACCATTGATGTTAGACTCACCGGCCTGTCATTACCTGGTTTATCCCTGCTACCTTTCTTGAATAGATTAGATTAGAGATACAGCACTGAAACAGGCCCTTCGGCCCACCGAGTCTGTGCCGAACATCAACCACCCATTTATACTAATCCTACACTAATCCCATATTCCTACCAAACATCCCCACCTGTCCCGATATTTCCCTACCACCTACCAATACTAGTGACAATTTATAATGGCCAATTTACCTATCAACCTGCAAGTCTTTTGGCTTGTGGGAGGAAACCGGAGCACCCAGAGAAAACCCACACAGACACGGAGAACTTGCAAACTCCACACAGGCAGTACCCGGAATCGAACCCGGGTCCCTGGAGCTGTGAGGCTGCAGTGCTAACCACTGCGCCACTGTGCAAAGGTAACTTCTAACCTCCAGCACCTGTTTCAATTCAACTTTCCCAGATAGCCAACATGGTTCTTTAATGTTATTAAACATAAATATCATTCATTTCCACAGGGTTCCCCAGATTGGCCACATTATACCACTTCTTTGGGGTTTCCAAACCTTGTGCTCCATTCAAAAAGCAGCCCTCAGCACTATTCAGTATGTGTAATCTCATTACATATTATTATTTTACCTCCCACCCGTCCGCCACCCCCCACCTTCTACCACTTAATTTGGTTCACCTCGTAAAAGTTTGTTATTGGAATGTGGATGTCACTTGCAAGGTTAACATTTATTGCTCATCCCTCATTGCTATGAACAGTTTGATACAATAATGGTACCACATTCGTTGTCCTCCATTCCTCTGGTACCTCTCCTGTGGCCAGAGAGGATTTGAAAATTTGTGTCAGAGCCCCTGCAATCTCCTTCCTCCCTTGCCTCACATAACAGCCTGGGATACATCTCATCTGAGCCTGAGGATTTATCCACTTTTAAGCCTGCTAAAACAGCTAATACTTCTTCCCTTTCAATGTTAATATGTTCAAGTATATCACGGTCCCCCTCCCTGATCTCTACACCTACATCGTCCTCCTCCACAGTGAACACAGATGAAAAGTAATCATTTAAAACCTCAGCCGTGCCCTCTGCCTCCATTCTGAAATCCTTTTTTGGTTCCGAATCGGCCCCACTCCTCCTTTTACATCCCTTTTATATAGAGTACAACATGAACAATGTTTACTTATATAGCACCTTTCACATAATAAAACGTCCCTGGTCACTTCACAGCAACAAAAGGTGACGCCGAGCCACAAAAGGAGATATTGAGCTGAATTTTTCCATGGGTGTCAGAACCCCAATGTTGGGACCACACATAGGTTCTGAGCCTCTGCATGATGCTCACCAGAGCAACTTATGTGAGACAGCCTCCTAATTGGCCCCTCCACATTTGCTGTCCAGTTAAGGATGGTGGGCCAAGCGGGGACGCAGGAGGCCCAATAGGAGGGCCCGCAGTAAAGTCTGCATGACAGCCCCATCAGGAGCAGTGAGCACTGCTGGAGAAGATGGAGATTTGGAGGCGATCACGAAGGCCTTTCTGTTCAGTGGTGAAAAAGATGACAAAATAGTGTGAGGGGTCTCAGTTGTAGGGTTGACCTTATCAGAAGAGTGCCTGCAGCTGCTCCTGGACCTCTGATGCTGCCAATTAATTCAGCCAACCATGGCCCGAGTACCTCCAGATGAGAGGCTACCTCTGTGGCGATGCTGGGCAAAAATGGCCATTGTTTGGGGCCTTAATTGGCTTCATTGCCTGCCCGACTCTGTACAGTGGGCAGACGACTCCCTCAGAAAGTCGCCCAAAGGTGGAACAGTATGGGGGAGCCGTCCCGACAGGGTTTTCTACAACTTTCCTGACCCCATCACCCCTTGCATCCAAACCTGTCTCCACAGTATCGGGAAAATTCAGCCCATTAGGCCAGATGACCAAAAGGTTGGTCAAAGAGGAAGGTTTTAAGGAGTGTCTTAAAGGAGGGAAGCAAGGTGGAGAAGGGGAGAGGTGTTGGGAGGGAATTTCGGAGAGTAAGGCCCAGGGAGCTAAAGGCATGACCACTAATGGTAGAGCAATTAAAATTGGGGATGCACAAGAGGCCAGAATTAGAAAAATGCAGATGTCTTGGAGGGTTGTGGGCCTGGAGGAGATTACAGAGATAGGGAGGGGCGAGGCCACGGAGGGATTTGAAAACAAGGATAAGAATTTAAAAATCAAGCTGTTGCTTCACCAAAGCCAATGTCGGTCAGCGATCACAGGGGTAATGTGTGAACAGAACTTGGTGCGAATTAGAACATGGGCAGCAGAACTTTGGATGACCAAGTTTATGGAGGGTATATGTGGGATGCTGGCCAGGAGTTTGTTAGATGCATCAAGTCTAGATGTTCCAAAGGCATGAATGAGGGTTTCAGCAGCAGATGAGCAGAGGCAGGGGCAGAGTTAGGCAATGTTATAGAGGTGGAAATAGATGGTCTTCATGATGGCACTGATATATGTTTGAAAGCACATCTCAGGGTCAAATATGCCACCAAAGTTGCAAACAGTCTGGTTCAGCCAAGACAGTTGCCATAGCGAGGGATGGAGTCCGTGGCTAGGGAGTGGAATTTGTGCTGGGGACCGAAGACAATGGCATCAGTCTTGCCAATCTTTAGTTGGAGGACATTTCTGCTCATCCAGTACTGGCTGTTGGATAAGCAGTCTGATAACTTAGCAACAATGGAGGAGTCGAGAGAGGTGGTGGTGAGTTAGAGCTGGGTGTCGTCAGTGTACATGTGAAAACTTATATGTTTTCAGGTAATGTTGCTGAGGGGCAGGATATAGATGAGAAGTAGGAGGGGAAATAGAAACAAAAACCATAGGGTATTTGTCACGTGTTCAAGAAGTATGACCATGAAAAATTACGGGCTAAAACTGAAGTTACTGAAGGTATAAAAACTAATTTTGTCTTTTAAGAAATGGACCTTTCTTGTAAAAGGTGAACAATGCTGCTAACAATGGCACATGTGTATTTGAAAATGGCCACACTATTTAAACAAAGGATGCCTAACTAGGTTGAGAGGTGTCAATTGAACCCATCAAGAGACACTTGAATTAAATGTGTTCTTCTGAAACAAAGAAGGTGTGAAGTAGTCTCCCAGCAGAGGTGAGATGGAACCAATTTTTACCTTAAAAGGCAGCACGAGAGAGAGAGAGAGAGAGACACCCAAAAATACGCATCACCAAACAGCTTTTCCCGCTAAGGGGCTGGGAGAAATCCAGCAAGCGGAAGGGATGCGCCCTGTAGGATTCTACATCTGTAATTATATATCAGTGAATTAGAAGTGATCTACTGTCTTCAACTGAACTTTCAATCAACAGAGAAGCTTAAACCCCCTCAGGCCTGTAACTAATGAGAACTTGACTTCCGAAAGAATTCAAGAGGTTTACCAAGAACACCCCTGCCCCCACAACCCAAAACCTACTCCCACTTACAACCACTTAACCCTTTTCCTCTCTATCTGTCTCTTGTGCTGTGTGCATGTGCGAGCGAGCGAATGCATGCGTGGATGCGATTCCGACAATTTTGGGTTAAGGCTTATTGATTAATAATTAACTGATTTTCTGTTTTAAACCTACAAGAAAACTTTAATGTTTCATTGTTACGTCATTGGTTCAGCCATAGTTGTATCCATTTTAAGAAATAGATCAAGGCCATGGAGAGAGTACAGCAGAAATTTTCTGAATGATAAAGGGGAAACATTGTGTTAGTTGTGAGGAGAGACTAGAGAAATCTTTTCAGTATAACAAAAAGGTTAAGATGGGATCTGATGAAGACCTTCAAAATGATGAGAAGTAAAGATAAATGAGAAAAAATGTGCCAAATGGCCTTTTTTTTCTCTGCTGTCAAATTTTATTCAGCTGTCACTTTCTAGCTGTAATGTTGAAGGCAAACCAATGTGGAACTGATCTGTTCTGATGAAAGGTCATGGACCTGAAACGTTAACTCTGCTTCTCTCCCCACAGATGCTGCCTGACCTTTTTGTTTTCATTATGTAACTGACTTGATTGTGTTTTGTTCAACTGACAGGCCTCTGGACCGATGCTGGTAAAGACAGAGTATTGTTACAACTGAGGCAGGAGGAATGCACTGTTTATTCGAGTTCCACTTCTCCACACGTCACGATATATGTTTAAATTTTCCCCACTTATTGTTACGGTCAATCATGTACTCTATTTTTCCCAGAATAAAACACACCAACCAGGTTTCTTTAAAAAACAACAAAATTATCAGTTTATTATCGAACAAGTCTTAACCAGTAATGCAGTAAACCATAAACACACAGGTTGAAATATTAAAGTTCCTTTTTTAACTTAGCCCCTCACACACACATACATCAGTTAACCAGAAGAATAAAAGGGAAACTTGCTTTACAGCTCTGTCACAAAAAAACAGACAAAAAAAACCTACTTGGGCTGAATACTTGCTCATTCTTGAAGAAACAGCAGATGAGATACGTTGTGTTCCAAAACTAGCACACAGTCTAATGCCCTAGTACACGCAGCTGGGTCACTGGGATCTTTTCGAACAGTACTTTGCAGGTGGCGTTGAGAATTAATTTAGCAGGTTTTTCTTCAAAGACAGAAGACGAGATGAGTTGACACAGTGGACTTCTCAGGTCTTTTAGAGAGGTGCTGGAAAGCTGAACTGGGTTGTGGTCTTCTTCCTTGGGAGTTCTCTTCTCTCCCTGGAAGTTCTCTTCTCTCCTTGGAAGTTCTTTCCCTTTTTATGCAGTTCAACACCAACTCGAAACAATTCAAAAGCGAAACCAACAACAGGAGATCAACCTTTTCACCTCCAACTATCTTGACCTGTCACTTCTCTGCAAACAACTTCTCTCGGTGTCCAAAGTTCTCTGTTGTTTATTGAGCTGGAAGTCAGGTGGTTTCCCGTAAAGGCTTGTTTTGCTCACAAGACCTCTCAGTGCCCCTTATAAAAAAACATTTCCAGGGACTGTTTTTCAAAGTCATGACCCCTTTACATGGCCCCCTTTGAAAACCCCAAAGTTTAACATTTCTTCAATCTTTCAAAAATGAATCATCAAAAAATATATTTAACAAAACACAGAGGCACTTTTGTGACAGAGTTACTTTTTTTTTTAGCAGAATGCTCCAGCCATGGTCCAAAAGGAACCTCTCCCCATTAGAGACAGTCAGTTGGTGAAGTATAGCTTGAGGGTCACCACTCCTGAAGAGTGGGGCAAGGCGAGGATGCAGGCCTCCATGAACTACCACAGCCGATACGGGGATTGAACCCATGCTGTTGGTGTCTTTCTGCATCATACTCTCGCCACCTAAGCTAACCGACCCCCCGTAACAGGATTAAGGGACAGAGATTCTGCAAATTTCAGTTCGAGCTCTCTCCCAGCAACTCCAAGCATTAATAATTTGTCAGCAGTCTTCAATCTTGCTCTTCTCACTTTGGTCCCTGTTCACCTGACGTTATTTGTTCATATCTCTGCTCTCGCATTTTCAGATCAACAGAGTCCAAGCTCCAGTTACGTTGCCAAACCTTATGCTTAGCTTTCCAACCTTCCTTTGCATCCAGCCAGTTGCCTGCTCCCTGACTGTTGTATTAGTTCACTGTCAGGCTCCCATTCTTGCTTGTTGAACCCTTAATTAGGGGAGTGCTGTGGCACCCAAGTCTGGACCATAGTGGAGTATTGCTTCATCATGTGAGGGAACTTTAAGCAAGCGTATTGAAAAGTGAGATGATATTCTCTTGGAGTGTTGATTTGATTGCGAAATCAGCTAATTCGCCAATCCTGAGGCTTACAGAGCCTGTTCACCTGTTTAAATCTCTTAACCCAGCTCGGAAGCAGCATAAGTGGAGAAATTTTGCAGAGTTGTTTGAGCGTGCAAGTTGCAGGAGAGTGAACCAAAGGGAAATGCTATCCTTAGAGAAAAGAATGATAAAAGAAACAATTGACTGGAATTTGAAGAATGCTTTGGTTCAATTAGAACAGGAGAGTTTGTGAAAGGTGCATAAAGTAATGCTCACCTCAGAACTAAAATGAAGTATAACGGGGTGTGTGCTGAGACCCAAAAAAGAAGGATAGCAGCATGGGACAATTGTCCAGCCAGGACCTGAGTGCAAGCTGCAGTAAACATTAGAAGTAAGACTTCAGGCTCCAACATTCACATGATTAGTTCTGTGAGAGATAAGTAGAATTTATTTTAAGCATTCAGAACTTTCACAAACACACTGTACTTGCTGCTTAGTCACAGTGTTCCCTTGTGTTAATTTTCAGATGATGATTTCACAGCCTTAAAGTAAGCTATGTTTAGGAGTAAGTCATTACTCAGGGAAGCCCTTTATCTTGTTCCCAAGGTGATGGCTAGTTAATGCGTGTTCTAATGATTTCTCATTGGGATGAGCCAGGAACTCCCTCCTCCACCCCCCACACCTACTCCCACACAGACACATTCATGCTGCATAACTAATTGGATTTCCTTCCACCTACAAGGTATAGCCTTCTCCTTCTGTTCACTGCCTGACACCCCTTTGGCATCGTTATTTTAAAAATGTCATCAAATATTTGAAAACCAGCAAAATCTAGAAGCAGCCAACTTCAGCTTTCCAAAGTTAACAAAGGGATTGTTCCATTTACCCTTTGAGAACTGAAGTACAGTTATTTGAAAAAAGTGTTTCTAACTATGACAGTGTGATTTGGATTATTGGGGTCTTGAGAACAAAATGCAGTGCTTTATGTGGGGGCGGTGTGATCAGGCGTAATTGACCTTTCACAAATTAATATTGAGTGTCGACTAAATCATGGCATTGAGTTAAACTGACATTTACTGAGCCTGCTTTTTTGGAATGAAATCCTTTGTAGGTTTTCACATAATATTCATACATTCACAGAATGTTCTTAAAATATGGAACTAAGATTCTTTGGTTTCCATCATCCAGTAATATGATTGTAATTGGAAATGGATGATCTACATTACATTTGCACAGAAGAGGTGGGGTGATGTGGGTGGAGGATAGGGGTAGCATTTTTAGCAAGCCCTGAGAAGCATATTTTCAGTTTATTATTTTGTAGAAACTTTGCACGCACACCAAAGTTGTGTCTTCTCAATAGGAGTGCAAGATCTGTAACAGGCAGAACCGATTGCTGAATGAATTAGGGCGCTGTTGGGCCAGATATTGTTGGTCTGTTTGAATACAATGTTATTACTTGTTTGTGGGAATGTGCCAGTTTAACATCAATGAGAGGTGTATTTAAGGTGAAATCAGAGAGGCTGACATCAGCCAATGTGGTTGACACTTAATTGGGTTCTGAAATGAGCCACTTAGTTGTATCAAACACCTTCACCACAAAGATGGCAGCAATTCAAGAAGGCACCCATCAGCCACTTGAAGGTAACTAGGGATGGGCAATAAACAGCAGCCTAGCCAGTGTAGTCAACATCCTGGGAATGAATTTAAACACCTAACTTCCAGCTGGGACTTGAGGATCTAAGTTATGGGGAGGGTTTTCATTGAAGAAGATTGAGAGGAGACATGATCCAAGCCTTTGAAGTGTTGAGCAGCAGAGACACGGTGTATGTAATCAGGGTATTTAATTTGGTTTGATAACATAAAAATAAGACTACAGGATCCAACAAGACTAGAGATGATCACAGTAGTATCGAGATCAGAAGTAGTTGTGGGCATGTAGAGTACACTCAGTTAACTCTGAGCGGTCAGTGGACAAATTAGAAATGACATTGAAGGCTTTAGGGGTAAAGCTAGATGGAGCTATCAAATAATTTACAGAACATTGTAGTTTCTCTGCTGCTAAGTCTCCGCTTTAAAGACGTCTGCAAACGCGACATGAAATCCTGTGACATTGATCACAAGTCGTGGGAGTCAGTTGCCAGCGTTCGCCAGAGCTGGCGGACAGCCAAAAAGGCGGGGCTAAAGTGTGGCGAGTCGAAGAGACTTAGCAGTTGGCAGGAAAAAAGACAGAGGCGCAAGGGAAGAGCCAACTGTGTAACAGCCCCGACAATCAAATTTTTCTGCAGCACCTGTGGAAGAGCCTGTCACTCTCGAATTGGCCTTTATAGCCACTTCAGGCGCTGCTCCACACACCACTGAACACCTCCAGGCGCTTACCCATTGTCTCTCGAGATAAGGAGGCCAAAGAAAAAAAAAGGCGGTGTCATCTGTGCAAATGAATAATCAGGGATGAGGAGTGAAGATATGGGATGAACAGTTACTGTGGAATTCTGCTTGATGAAAACTGAGAAATTATGCACAGCTTTTACTTCAGAGGTTACATTAGCAGAAAAGTTGGCCCCAAATCTATTTGCCTTACAAAAAATGAGTAATAAACAGAAATATCAAAAAATATTGAGGCCTATCATTGTGCCTCTTGCCAAACTGTTTCAGGACAGCTACAACACTGTCATCTACCTGACAAAGTGGAAAATTGCCCAGTATGTTCTACCTAAAGAAAGCAGGACAAATCCAATTTGGCCAGTTACCACCCCATCAGTCTGCCCTGAATCATCAGTAGACTGATTGAGGATATTGTCGACCATGCTACAAGCACTGATACTCAGTTTGGATTCCACCAGGATCAGTTGGATCAAGACTTGGTCCCGACACGAACAGAGAGTTGAATTCAAGTAGTGAGGTGAGAGTGATTGCCCGAGACACCGAGGCAGCATTTGACAAAGAGTGGCATCAAGGACCCCTGGTCAGGTTGAAGTCAGTGGGAATCAGGGAATACTGCTCACTGGCTGGAGTCACACTGATTATGAACAAAGATGATTGTGATTGTTGGAGACCAATCTTCTCAGCCCCAAGACATCTCTCCAGGAGTTCCTCAGGATAGTGATCTGGGTCCAACCATCTTCAGCTGCTTCATCAATGACCTGCTCTCTGTCTTAAGGTCAGAAGTGTTGATGTTCACTGATGATTGCACAGTGTTCAGTTCCATTCATAACTCCAGCCACCTCCAGCGTGATGCCACTACCAAACGCATCTTCCCCTCCCTTCCCCTGTCAGCATTCCGAAGGGATCGTTCCCTCCGCGACACCCTGGTCCACTCCTCCATTACCCCCACCACTTCGTCCCCTTCCCATGGCATCTTCCCCTGCAATCGCAGGAGGTGTAATACCTGGCCATTTACCTCCTCTCTCCTCACTATCCCAGGCCCCAAACATTCCTTTCAGGTGAAACAGTGATTTACTTGTACTTCTTTCAATTTAGTATACTGTATTCGCTGCTCACAATGTGGTCTGCTCTACATTGGGGAGACCAAACGCAGACTGGGTGACTGCTTTGCGGAATACCTCCGCTCCGTCCGCAAGCAGGACACCGAGCTTCTGGTTGCTTCCCATTTCAACACTCCCCCCTGCTCTCATGCTCACATCTCTGTCCTGGGATTACTGCAGTGTTCCAGTGAACATCAACGCAAGCTCGAGGAACAGCATCTCATTTACTGATTAGGCACACTACAGCCTGCCGGACTGAACATTGAGTTCAATAATTACAGAGCATGACAGGTTCCATTTTACTTTTATTTTCAGTTATTTTTTTCTTTTTCCTTTTTAAATTTTTTTTTGTGTTTATTATATTCTATTTCATCTTAGTTTGTTCAGTTTGCTTACCCACTTTTTTTTCATATTTGTACTTGCTGCTGTTCAATTTTCAGTCTGTTAACACCCTATCTGTACTAATACTTTGTCTTTCAACACACCATTAACTTATTGTTTTTCCTTTGCTCCATGACCTTCTGGTCAGTTATTCTGTGGCCTTGTCCTATTTAAACCTTCTCCTTTGTTATTTCTTGCCCCACCCCCGCTTTACTTGCTTATAACCTTTTACATTTCTAATATTTGCCAGTTCTGAAGAAGGGTCACTGACCGGAAACGTTAACGCTGCTTCTCTCTCCACAGATGCTGCCAGACCTGCTGAGTGGTTCCAGCATTTCTTGTTTTTATTTCAGATTTCCAGCATCCGCAGTATTTTGCTTTTATCCATTCATAACTCGTTGGATAATGAAGCTGTCCGTGCCCGCATGCAACATACATGCTTGGGCCGATAAGTAGCAAGTAACTTGTGCCACACAAGTGCCAGGTAATGACCATGTCCAACAAGAGAAAGTCCAATCACCTTTCCTTGACATTCAACAGCATTGCCATTGCTGAATCCCCCACTGTCAACAAAGGTGTGGGGGGAGGGGGGGGGTCACCATTGACCAGAAACTGAATTGGAATAGCCACATAAATGCTGTGGCTACAAGAGAGGTCAGAGGCTTGGTATTCACCTCCTGTCTTTCCACAGCCTTTTCATCATGTACAAAGCACAAGTCAGGAGTGTGATAGAATACTTTGCACTTGCCTGGATGAGTGCAGCTCCAACAACACTCAAGAAACACCAGGACAAAGAAGTCTGCTTGATTGAAATCCCATTCACCAGCTCAAAGATTCACTCTCTCCACCAATGGTGCACTATGGTTGCAGTATTGTATAATCTACAAAATGCGCTGCAGCTACTCGCCAAGTCTTCTTTGACAGGACCTTCCAAACCCACAACCTCCACCACCTAGAAGGACAAGGCAGCGGGTGCATGGGAACATCAACACCTTTAAGTTCCCCTCCAAGTCACACACCATCCTGACTTAGAAATACGTCACCTTCATCACTGATGGGTCGAAAGTCTGGAACTCCCAAACAAACAACACTATGGGTATAACTACACCACATGGACTGCAGTGGTTCAAGAAGGCGGCGTTAAAAAAAACCTTCAAGGACAATCAGGCATGAGCAATAAATGTTGGCATTGTCAGCAAAGCCCAGCTCCCATTAACAGATTTAGAAAAAAATTCTTCTCAAATGTTTAATTTTTCAGGGGTCAGTGAGAAGGTTCCTGTTGAATTTACCTATTAAATATGTGATGCTCAGCTCTAAGAGTATTCTGCTTATGAGCAAATTTTGTATGGTTGGAAAACATTTTCTCATAACAAAATGTTATATTTATAAATCACTCTAATATGTACTTCACAAACCACTGACCACCTCCAGGCGCTTACCCATTGTCTCTCGAGACAAGGAGGCCAAAGAAGAAGAATATGTACAAGGCGAAAACTTAGGTCAGAGGCTTGGAAAAGAGATTGAAGCTCTCACAAACCTTGGAGTTCTGAAACGATAAATTGTTCAACATGACTCTGTTTTATGGCATTACCTGTTCAGAACCTCTTATATTGCTGGCTCCCTTACAATTATATATTGCACTTCAGAGAAGCAGAGATGTTTCTAAGTGTTAGGATTTAAAATATTGAAGTAAAGAAATTGAGCTTGTTTACTTTGGATTAGAAGAAACTTTGAGGTGCTAAACTGATGTTTTCAATATTCGGTTAAGAGTACATAAAGTAGACAGATTCAAATCCAGTAGACAGATGTTTAAACATTATGAGTGTTATGAAAGTGCCTCTGTGTTTTGTTAAATATATTTTTTGAGGGTTCATTTTTGAAAGATTGAAGAAATGTTAAATTTTGGGGTTTTCAAAGGGGGTCAGGGAAAGGCCACTTGACTTTGGAATTTTTTTTTAAAAGGAGCGCTGAGAGGTCTTGTGAGCAAAACAAGCCGTTCCAGGAAACCACCTGACTTCCAGCAACAAAAAGATTTTCCTGGAAACCACCTAACTTCCAGCTCAATAAACAAAGAACTTTGGACACCTGGAGAAGTGACAGGTCAAGATTGATGGAGGTCAAAAGGTTGACCTCCTGATGTCGATTTCGCTTTTGAATTGTTTTGACTTGGGGTTGAACTGTATAAAAAGGCAGAGAGCTCCCAAGGAGAGAAGAGAACTCCCGAGGAGAGAAGAGAACTCCCAAGAAAGTAGAGAATACCAGAACCCAGCTCATCTTTCCAGCACCTCTCTAAAAGACCCCGAGAAGTCTACTGTGTCAACTCATCGCGCCTCCTGGCTTTGAAGAAAAGCCTGCTAAATTAATTATCAATGCCGTCTGAAAAGAACTGTTCTAAAAGATCCCAGTGACCCATCTATGTCTACTCGGATGCCAAACTGTATGCCAGTTTTGGAATATAACATATCTCATCTGCTGTTCCATCAAGAATGAGCAAATATTCAGCCCTAGTATTTTTTGTCCGTAATAGAGCTGTAAAAACAAAAATCCCTTCATTTTTCCGGTTAACCGGTGTGTGTGAGTATGAGGGGCTAAGATGAAAAGGGAACTTTAATATTTCAATCTGTGTTTATGCTTTACTTCATACCTGGTAAAGACTTGTTTTATAATAGACTGATAATCTTGTTGTTTATGAAAGAAACCTGGTTAATGTGTTTTATTCTGGGATAAAAATAGAGTCTATGATTGACCGCATCTGTCATTGGGAAAAAAATATTTAACGATATGGTGTGATCTGTGGAGAAGTGGAACTGGAATAAACAGTGCACTCCTCCCACCGAGGTGGGAGGAGTAACAGGAGGGAAGTCCAACTGTACCTTCTCATCTAAAAGTTGTGCAATCCATTACCAGGTAAGGTCACTGAAATGGGCTCCTGATTTAATTTGAGGAATTTTTGGAGAGGGAAGGCCTTGAGAGTTCCAGTGTGAAGGCAAGCACATCTGTGAGAAAGTAATCATCTTGTTGGTACAATGTCCTTTTTCCATTCCTATCTTTTTTTTCTTACTTTGCATCTGACCATTCCAATTCAGTGCCTGAGGAGAGGAAACCATTTACAATATCAGCTGGCATGGGGCCCAGGAAAGGAACTTTGGTGTTCAGTTCAGTGGAAATGAGGATCAAGGGAGCAGGAGATCAGTCTCATAGACAACAAGAGCTCAGAGAGAGCGTGAGGAGAAAAAACTGGGTCTAGGGATAGAGCAAGGGGAGCGTGGATGAGGTTTTGCTTTGTGGGGAAGGGAGGAAATCAACAAACCAAATGGTCCCAACCCCAGTGAAGTCAGTGAGCTGCTTGCACTTACTGTTGGAGAATAGGGGAGAATGATTTAAGGAGAAGATTGGTAGCAAAGAAAAGAATCTGGTGATTATGCTTGCTCTCCAGGACGATACTGGAGGAGTGTGTAGTTTTGAAGAGGACAATGTGACCCACTAGCATTTGGTATAGTCCACGAGATCTGAGGCAGATGGCTAAACCAGTTGTTCACGAGATACACTCAAGCCTGCGGTCCTTGGATTGGGGAAGTAAAGATAGGGGCATTACACGGTTCAACTGAGATGGGAGTGAGGAACATTTTTGCTGGGGAAAAAGCCATCAAAGCTAGACCTAAGGGAGAGCAATGGCTGCAGAAGTTTGTAGTGAATGAAAGGCTGAAGGTTAAGATGTTAGGATTCAGAAAGGTGATCTCAGACTACTTCCTTGTATTCCCCATAAGCAACGACCCTACACCCCTTCCAGTGCCTGACCCTTCTCTGTGTCCTTCAAATCATATACCTCTGCACTTGAATGTACTTGGGGGAACCTACAGACAGAAGTGTCATTGGAAGAGGGATACAAGAAAATGGTCGGGGATGCCTTGTATGTGATTGAGACAATGCGCCTGGTGAGAGGCTATGGAAGATTACCAGGTCAAGGGGTTGGCCATGAGTATGAGAGGCAGAAGAGTTTATACAGAGGCCAGTGAAATCAGAGGGGAAACTGCACAGGGAGCTGAGATAAGGATTGAAATCACCAAAGATAAGGAATTGCATGCTATAGAGATGTAGGGAGGAAAGGAGCAATGATACCTTGGTGAGACACTTGAGCCAGGGGTGAGGGGTCGTGCTGGCAGCAGAAAACAACAAGGATTTTAAAGGTGTGGCATAAGGTGACTGCTCAAATGAGGGGAATGCAGCAGAGAAGTAAGGGAAGAGACCCAGGTGTGACTTGATAATGCCCCAATTAGCAGCAGTTGCATTTTGGACAGGGCATATGGTAGCCAGGCCAAGAGGTTTCTGTAAGGGGCAAGGCGGAGCCAAATTTCAGTCAAACTCAGGTGTAAATGTAACCATCCGCCATAAGGTCATGATGGCAAACGGAACGACGGAGGGCTGGTGATTCGAAATCAGAAATGAAAATGGAAGGTAGAAAATTAATGGACGAGTCTGGAAGACAGAGGAAACAAGGTTAGAAAATTAAAAATAAGAATTTGGCAGTGCTCAAGGGTATCTAATTCAATGCAAGGAGTATAGCAAATAAAGCAGATGAGCTGAGGGCACAGATAGACACTTGGCAGTATGATATCATAGCTATTACAGAAACATGGCTTAAGGAGGGACAGGAATGGCAGCTCAACTTTCCTGGTTACAGTGTTTTCAAATGCGATAAGCAGGGGGATAAGAAAGGAAGGGGAGCAGCACTTTTGGTCAAAGAAACGATTACATCTGTGAGGAGGGATGATATGTTGGAAAGTTCATCAAATGAGGCCTTATGGATTGAGCTATGGAACAAAAAAAGGGCAATCACACTGCTGGGGTGTACTGCAGACCCCCAAACAGTCAGAGGGAGATAGAAGAGCAGATATGCAGGCAAATCTCAGAGAAGTGCAAGAACAATAGGGCAGTGATAGTAGGGGATTTTAACTACCCAAATATTAACTGGGATAGTTTTAGTGTGAAAGGAATTGAGGGAGCAGAATTCTTGAGGTGCATTTAGAAGAACTTTTTTTGGCCAGTTTGCAGCAAGTCCATCAAGAGAGGGTGCAGTTTTAGACTTAGTTTTCGGAAATTCTACCAACTAGATCTTTCTACCAATGATATAGGTAGAGAAAGGGATGAGGTCCTGCAGGCTGAGTTGAGGGAGGTAGGAAAGAGATTAGCAAGCAGGACCTCAAAGGTAATACTCTCCAGATTATTCCCAAGGCCACGTGTAGTGAGTGTCGAAATAGGAGAATAAACCAGATGAATGTGTGGCTGGAGAGATGGTGCAGGAGGGAGGGCTTCAGATTTCTGGGGCATTGGGACTGGTTCTGGGGAAGGTGGGACCTGTACAAGCCAAATGGTCTGCATCTGAACAGGACTGGGAAGAATATCCTTGCAGGAAGATTTGCTAGTGCTGTTGGGGATGGTTTTAAACTAGTTTGGCAGGGGATGGAAATCTGAGGGCAGTTTCAGATAGGACAAATTCAGGGCAGGGAATGGGAGCCAGAAAGTTAGCGAGTGACTGAAAGACAGAAGAAGCAAAGATTAAAAAGTGTGCAGCACAGGAATTTGGCAGTGTTAAAAGGTATTTCTTTAAATGCAAGGAGTACAGCAAATAAAGCCGAAGAGCTGAGGGAACAGATAGACACATGGCAACACAGTATCATTGCTCTAACAGAAACCTGGTTTAAAGAGGGGCAAGAATGGCAGCTCAGCATCTCTGGATAGAGAGTTTTCAGGCAGGATAGAGAAGAGGATAATAAAGAAGGGGGGTAGCATTATTGGTTAAGGAATCAATAACAAGTGTGAGGAGGGATGATATGCTAAATGAATCATCAAATGAGGCCATATGGATTGAACTCGGAGATAAAAAAAAGGGACAGCCACACTACGAGGAGTGTAATGTATACCCCCAAATAGTGAGGGACTTAGAAGAACAAATATGTTGGCAAATTTCTGAGTGCAAAAACAATAGGGCAATAATAGTTGGGGATTTCAACTACCTTAATATCACTGGGATACAAACAGTGTGAAGGGCACAGAAGGCACAAAATTCTTGAACTACATTCAAGAGAACTTATTTAGCCAGCACGTAACAAGCCCAATGTGAGGGGGTGCAATTCTAGATTTAGTCTTTGGAAATGAAGCTGGGCAAGTGGATGAAGTAGCAGTGGGTGATCGTTTTGGAGATAGTGACCATAATACATGATCATGGAAAAGGACAAAGATCCAACAGGAGTAAAAGTTCTGAATTGGGGGAAGGCATATTTTATGAAGCTGAGAGGTGATCTGGCGAAAGTGGAGTGGATACAGTTACTTGAAGGAAAATCAGTGGCAAGCCAGTGGGAGGCATTCAAAGGGACAGTGTAGACATGTCCCCACAAAGATAAAAGGTGGTACGGCCAAATCTGGAGCCCCTGGTGATCTAGAAGCATACAGGGTAAGATAAAGCAGAAAAAGAAAGCTTATGACGGTCACAAATATCTTAATACTTTAGAAAGCCTTGAGGAGTATAGAAAGTGCAGGGGTGAAGTAAAAAAGGAAATTAGGAAAGCAAAGAGAGGACACAAAAAATTATTGGCAAGTAAAATCAAGGAAAACACAAAGATGTTTTATCAGTACATTGTGAGCAAGACGATAACTAAGGAAACGGTCGGGCCTATCAGACATGTACAGGGGAACTTATGTGTAAATGCAGAAGATGTGGGCAGGGTTCTTTGTCACTGTCATCACAAAGGAGAGGGATGATGCAGACATTGTAGTAAAAGAGGAGGAGTGTGAAATACTAGATATGATCAGCATAAATGAGAAAGTACTAGAAGGTCAGACATCCTTGAAAGTGGATATATCACCAGGGCCGATGGATTGTATCCCAGGTTGTAAAAGGAAGCCAGGGAGGAAATAATGGATGCTCTGAGGATCATCTTCAAATCCTCACTGGATATGGGCGAGGTACCAGCGGATTGGAAGTCTGCGAACGTTATACCATTGTTTAAAAAGGGTGCAAGGGATACGCCAAATAATTATAGGCCGGTCAATCTGACCTTGGTGGTGGGTAAATTATGAGACTGCCACTTAGAAAGACATGGATTAATCAGCGATAGTCATGGATTTGTTAAGGGAAGGTCGTGTCTCACCAACATAATTGAATTTTTGGAGGAAGAAACAAGGATTGATGAGGGTAGTGCAGTGGATGTGATCTACATGGATTTTAGTAAGGCATTTGACAAGGTCCAGCAAGGCAGACTGGTCAGAAAAATGAAAGCCCATAGGATACAGGGGAACGTGGTAGTTTGGATCCAAAATTGGCTCAGTGATAGGAAACGAAGGGTAGTAGTCGACGGATGTTTTTGCGAATGGAAAGCGGTTTCCAGTAGCGTTCCACAGGGCTCAGTGTTGGGTCCCCTGCTGTTTGTGCAATATATTAATGAGTTGGACTTAAATGTGGGAGGCATAATTGGGAAATTTGCAGATAACACAAAATTGGCCATGTAGTTGATATGAAGAGGATCGCTGTAGACTGCAGAATGATATCAATGGTTTGACTGAGTGGGCAGAAAAGTGGCAAATGGAATTCAACCCGAAGAAGTGTGACGTGATGCATTTGGGTAGGTCAAACAAAACAAAGGAATACATGATTACTGGGAAAATACTGAGAAGTGTAGAGGAAGTGACGGACCTTGGAATGAGTGTCCACAGATCCCTCAAGGTAGCAGGACAGGTCGATAATGTGGTTAAGAAGGCGTAAGGAATCCTTTCCTTTATTAGCCGAGGTATAGAAGATAAGAGCAGGGAGCTTATGCTGGAACTGTATAACTCATTGGTGTGGCCACAACTGGAGTCCTGTCTGCGGTTCTGGTCACCTCATTACAGAAAGGATGTTATTGCACGAGAGAGGGTACAAAGGAGATTTATGAGGATGTTGTCAGGACTGGAAAAATGTAGCTAAGAGGAAAAATTGGATAGGTTGGGGTTGTTCTCCTTGGAACAGAGAAGGCTGAGGGGAGATCTGATTGAAATGTATAAAATTTTGAGGGGCTTGGATAGAGTGGAGATGAAGGGCCTATTTACCTTGGCAGAGAGGTCAGTGACTAGGGGGCACAGATTTAAAGTGATTGGTAGAAAGATTAGAGGGGAAATGAGGAAAAACCTTTTCACCCAGAGGGTGGTGGGGGTCTGGAACTCACTGCCTGAAAGGGTAGCACAGAGGAGGTAAAGCACCCAAGAGAAGAGAGAAAAAGGTGGCCTGCCTGACTGGGTGACAGAAATGGGAGAAGATGGAAGTGCCCAAGTGGGGTCAAGAGAGAGCGGTGGGGCAAAAGGAAGATGGCAGTAATGGCCTCAAATCCAGAACATCAGCCAAAGTGTTCACATAAATGGACATTTTTTTTTTGTTAGATTAAACCACCCATCTGAAACAATTTGCTGACTCATCATAACGTAAGGACGTCTTTGTTGGTTAAATTTGAAAATTCGTCCTGTAGCGTTCCTGTGAAGAATGGTCTTTGAAAATAGGCAGTAGAAATTTTCACGGAGGAGAAGAGCAGTGCTGGAACTCCAGGTCATTTCACAAGGGCCACACATGTTCGTCAGTGGACAGTTTAGTGCAAGAGTACAATGTGCACCCATGTGCAAATGTGAATATTGTAAAAGACTGTCTATAATGTCACCCATCAGAACTCTTCAGCTGAGATTCCTTTTCATTGCAGTTTATCATTATGGTTGCGACTGAGCAAACAGACTGAAGGCAAAAAAAACCTAAATTAGCTGCAATTTATTTGTCTCTCCACAATGGTCAAAATTAACAAGCCACCAATAAATTTTCTGCAGTGGTTTATGAAATTAAATTAATGACTAATTTGTCATGAATCCAGTTGCTAGAATATTAACTGGAACTCTTGGTAAAATTTCTGATTTTTCTTTAATTCGCGTTCTCCCATTTTTCACCTCTTCAGAAACCATCTTTCAGTCAATGCTGATAAAAACAGTCCTGGTGTCTGAACATTTTTTATAGCTGGCATCAAAGGTGCATGAAGCTGGAATGCTACTCTGCTTCTATGTCTTGGCCCAGCTATCCAAATGGTAGAAATTGTAATTTTCCCCCCAAAGTCCCTAGATGCTAGGTTAATTGACATTTTCAAGACTGAGATTAATAGATTTTTATTCAGTAAGGCTGTTAAGGAATATGGAGCAAAGCTGGGTAAATAGAGTTGAGGTTCCAATCAGGCATGATTCTGTTGAATGACAGAGCAGGCTCAAGGGGCTGAATAACCAGCTCCTGTTCCTATATTTATTAAGCTGTTTGTCATGAATAAAAAAAATACGGTTGGTGCTGGAAATTTGGGGGAAAAAACAGAAAATGCTGAAAATACTTAGGTTATATTATATGATATTTTATTGCATCCCTAACTGGTCTCGTTCTCATTTTAAGATTACGTCATCTGCTTCTGGATTCCCCCATCAGAAGGAATAGTTGATCTGTCTCTACCCTATGAAATGCCTTTATCATTTTAAATAACTCGATTATATCACTCCACACCTGTCTAAACCCAAGGAACTGCACACTAAATGTATACACCTGTCATCATTATTTAATCCCTTTTCCCCTAAACAGCTCCTATTTTCTCACCATTATACTTAGAGAAGCATTCTCTGTTTCCCTGCTTTCTGTCTCCCATCTCTCAACCCTTCACCAACCCATGTCACATGGTTATCTTGAATTCCACACACTTTAATTTTTGCCCGTAATCTCTTGCATGGAACCTTACCATATGGACAACATTGATAGATAGTCGGCTATTCACCATGTTGATGGCCTCTGCAAAAAAATTCAACACTATTAGTCTAACATGGCCTACCCTTCACCAGTCCACACTGATTCTCGTTGATCTGCTCATACTTGTCCTGATGCTCAATCACACCATCCTTGATGATAATGTAATGGAAACCCCACATGGCACATGGAAATATTAATTTCATCAGATGGAACTTTGCCTGAGACTTTTACTGGATATTATTACAAATCACTTTTAAAAAGCAGAACAGAGTAGCTCAAGATGGCCATGCATGAATTTACACATGAAAAGCCAAAGCCCGACTGGAGACAGAGGTGATTGCCCAGTCTAGCCAGAACAATGGGGTGCTCTCTGATCAACATTAACAAAACCATTCTAGGTAATTTAATCAAAAGCCATCGACACCCATTGACTTTGAAAGAGCCAAACCCCCCTCCCCCTCCCAAGTATGTTTGAAAAGCCTTGAATTTCAAAGATCATTCCAGAAGATGCTGTTGCAAACAAAGAGGTGCTGACATGACATGAATGCCTGTGTAACTCTGAGAGTTTGTGAATTGTGCCTCAGAAACATCGTATCTGAACTCCAGGGAAGGAGCATCTCTCTCTCTCTCTCTCGATCCAGCAAAGTCCCAGGGAAGCCTCAGTGCAGCTACTAAGCCTCAAGAGTACAGATCCTTACAGTCAACAACCAGGGGATATGGATAAAGCCCTTCTCCTGCCTTCCGGAACCAGAGAAACAAGCCCAAATTGTGCACGTGTCCTAGCGAGGACTCAAGATTTCAACTTCAACTAAAGGCACTGAGACTCAGTATTTGAATTCCATTTATTGCAGACTTTACTTCAACATCCCAACTCTGTTTTCCCTCTGTTATCTATCTGTACATGTGTGTGCCTATCGTGTGAGTGTGAGCGTGGATGCGTTGCGTATTTTAATAATTTTAACCGGTTTAGAGTGATAACGTTAATAAACTTACACCTTTCTTGTTTAACCTCAAGAAAACCTTTCCGATTGGTTCATTTGCAATTATATTAGAGGAACAGGAGCAAGTGCTCAGTGAGATGGTCCTTTAAATCACTGTGTTTAAAAGATAAACCCTGTTGTGGTCAACCCAGAGAAGGGGTGAAAGGGGAGCCTGAGACCCCTTCCTCACCTGGTCGTAACAATAAATTAAATATTAATTTGATAAATACTCATTTAGCCAGGGTGAGCATTAATAACTTTGCAAAACAGAAGCCTGCCCATTTTAGTTTGTAGAATTGCACTAATATCAACTGGAAATGCAGAGAGGAGTACTGGATTTTTATTTCATTGAAGAGTGCTTTTCCCCCACAGCATCCTTATTATAAAACATATCAAAGGCGCTATAATTAATGTTAATGTGACCCTGTTTATACATTTTTTCTTGTTCAAAGGCATCTGGTGAAGGGGTTCAGAGGATTTATGGAGACTGACACTGTGACCCAAATGGAATAACACACAGTTCTTCAATAATTTAATCAACACTGAAGTTCCAAAAATGTTCAAAAAGCTCGAGAAAATACAAAAGAAAACATATTTCAGTGGATTCATAATCTTTTAGCAGTTTAATTTTATTTTATCATGCAGACAGTATTATTCTTTTCCTCTTCTAGTTCTCTCTACCCACCACTCCATGCCAAGCACAGTTTTTTCATTAATAGGTTTTGTCCATAACCTTATGAAGGATTCTGCATCTATGCTCATGTTGTTAGCTACTAGGAACTGGAACATGTTTTTCCTTCCCTACATTACAACAGTGACTACACTTCAAAAGTACTTCATTCGTTGTAAAATGCTTTTGGACATCCTGAGGTCATGAAAGGCACTAAGTCAATGCAGGTCTTTTTGAATGGTTTAGGCCGGAATTTTACATCGGGCAGAGGGCCGTGCCCACCGGCTGAAAAGTCAGTGGCGAGCCCGCCTCTGCCGGGCCTGGGGAGTCTGGGATTTTTCACTCCCAGGCTCGGAATTTGCCTTAACTCTTTGAGGGAGTTACATGTGCTGTAGATAAAGGGGTGGATGTATTGTACTGAGATTTCCAGAAGGCATTTGATAAGGTGCCACATGAAAGGTTATTGCAGAAAATAAAAGCTCATGATGTAGGGGGTAACATATTGGCATGCACAGAAAATTGGCTGGCTAACAAGAAACAGAGAGTTGGCATAAATGGGTCATTTTCTGGTTTGCAAGATGTAACGAGTGGTGTGCCACAGGGATCTGTGCTGGGGCTTCAATTTTTTACAATTTATATAAATGACTGAGAAGAAGGGACCAAAGGTATGGTTGCTAAATTTGCTGATGACTCAAAGATAGGTAGGAAAGTAAGTTGTGAAGAGGACATAAGGAGGCTACAAAGGGATACAGATCGGTTAAGTGAGTGTGCAAAGACCTGGCAAATGGAGTATAATGTGAGAAAATGTGAAATTGTCCACTTTGGCTTGAAGAATAAAAAAAAAGCATAGTATCTAAATGGTGAGAAATTGCAGAGCTCTGAGATGGAGAGGGATCTGGGTGTCCTCGTGCAAGAATAGCAAACGGTTAGTATACAGGTACAGCACATAATTAGGAAAGCTCATGGAATGTTATCGTTTATCGTAAGTGGAATTGAATAGAAAAGTAGGGAGGTTATGCTTCAGCGATACAGGGCATTGGTGAGACCACATCTGGAGTACTGTGTACAGTACTGGTCTCCTTATTTATGGATGGATGTTGGAGGCAGTACAGAGAAGGTTTACTAGACTAATAAATGGAATGGGTAGGATGTCTGATGAGGAAAGATTGGACAGGCTAGGCATGTATTTGCTGGAGTTTAGAGGTGACTTGATTGAAACATATAAGATCCTGAGGGGTCTTGACAGGGTGGATGTGGAAAATGATGTTTCCCCTTGTGGGAGAATCTAGAACTCGGGGTCACTGTTTAAAAATAAGGGGTCTCCCATTTAAGACAGAGATGAAGAGAAATTCTTTCTCTCAGAGGGTCGTGAATCTTTGGAATTCCCTTCCTCAAAAGGGAGTGGAAGCAAAGTCTTTGAATATTTTTAAGGGAGAGGTAGATAGATTCTAGATAAGCAAAGGGGTGGAAGGTTATCGGGGGTAGGTGGAAATGTGGAGTATTCAGTTCAGCCATGAACTTATTGAATGGCGGAGCAGGCTCGTGGGGTTGAGTGGCCTACTCCTGCTCTTAATTCGTATGTTCGTATGTTAGGCAGGACTTCCACCTCCTTGAGGCAGGAAATCCTGGCTAATAGAGCTGCCAGCCAATCAGCGGGCCGGCAACTCTTAGCCTGAGCAACACCACTGGGAACTGTGACCACAGCTGGGAAAGCACCCAGCCAACAGAAGCAAGAGGAAGGACGGCCCCAGAGCTAAGGGGACAATCGGCCGGGTCACGGTGAGGCAAGAGGGTCGGTTAGTGGGTGGGAATGTTGTGTGCTGGAAGTGGTTGGGGCATCGGGGTCAGCCCTTCGTGGGGCACATGGTGCCTAATCAGAAGGCCCACCCCCCGCAGTCCGCAAAAAGGCCACGGCAGGTTTTACCTGGCAATGTTCTTGGGACCTTTGCTGTCTGGCTGCCGCGCGTAAATTAGCAGCAGCGGCGGGAGGAAGCCCTTAAGTGGCAGTTAATTGGCCGTTTAAGGGCCTTGATTGGCCTGGGGCACGTGGGCCATTTCTCGCTGCCACCCTGCGTAAAATTACCTCCCACCCAATTTTATGGCGGCCCCACCCCCTCCCCCACCACCAGCCCACTCATTTGGGGGCCATAAAATTCTGGCCTCAGGCTTTACATGGGGACAACCCTATGTTGATCGTGAAGTCCTTGAACCTAATGTCGCCTCTCAAATCTGTGCCCATCTTTCAGCAATTCCATGTTTGAATCCTGCCAATCAGATTTCTGGCCCTGCCACAATTCTAAAACAGCCCTTATCAGAGTCACAAATGACATTCTTTGTAATTGTGATAAATTATCCCTTCCCATCCTTCTTGATCTGTGTGCAACCATCGGCGTTGTTGACCACACCATCCTGCTCCAATGCCTCCCCTCCGTCATCCAACAGGATTGACCAGCCCTTGCTTGGTTCTGTTCTTATCTGTCGCATTGTAGCCAGAGAATCACCATCAATAGCTTCTGTTCTCACTCCCACATCATTATCTCTGGAGTCAGGCATCCTTGGCCCGCTCCTTTGTTGCACCTCAGCAACATCATCCGAAAACATAACACCAGTTTCCACATGTCCACTGCTGACCCCCAGCTCTCCCTCACCACCACTCTCTTAATCCGACCACTGTCTCTAAATTATCAGGCTGCTTATCCAACATCCAATAATAGCTGAGCAGAAATTTCCTCCAATTCGGATGATATAGATGGCCTGGTAAGATGGGCAGAGCAGTGGCAAATGCAATTTAATCCTGAGAAGTGTGAGGTGAAGCATTTTGGGAGGACTAACAAGGCAAGGGACTATACAATGGCTGGTAGGACCTAGAGGGTCAGAGGGACCTTGATGTACTTGTCCATAGATCACTGAAGGCAGCAGCACGGGTAGATAAGGTGGTTAGGAAGGCATATGGGATACTTGTCTTTCTTAGCTGAGGCATAGAATATAAGAACAGGGAGGTTGTGATGGAGCTGTATAAAACGCTGGTTAGGCCACAGCTGGAGTACTGTGTACAGTTCTGGTCACCACACTATAGGAAGAATGTGATTGCACTGGAGAGGGTGCAGAGGAGATTCACCAGGATGTTGCCTGGGCTGGAGCATTTCAGCTATGAAGAGAGACTGGATAAGCTAGGGTTGTTTTCCTTGGAGCAGAGAAGGCTGAGGGGAGACCTGATTGAGGTATGCAAAATTATGAGGGGCATTGATCGGTTAGATAGGAAGAAACTTTTTCCCTTAGCGGAGGGATCAATAACCTGGGGGCATAGATTTAAGGTAAGGGGCAGGAGGTTTAGTGGAGATTTGAGGAAAAAGTTTTTCACCCAGAGGGTGGTTGGAATCTGGAACGCACTCTCTGAAGAGGTGGTAGAGACAGGAACCCTCACAACATTTAAGAAATATTTAGATAAGCACTTGAAACGCCATAGCATATAAGGCTACAGGCCAAGTGCTGGAAAATGGGACTAGAATAGTTAGGTGCTTGATGGCCGGTGTGGACACAATGGGCCGAAGGGCCTGTTTCTGTGCTGTAACACTCTATGACTCTAAATAGGAAAAGCAAAGCCATTTTCTTTGGTTCCTGCCACAAACTCAGTTCCTTAGCCACCGACTGCATCCCTTTTCTAGGCAACTATCTGAGGCTGAACCAGATCATTTGTAATCTTGGTGTCATACTTGACCCTGAATTGAGCATCTGACAACATCCGCACTAACACGATGATCCTCTACTTCCACTTCACTAACATCACCCAATGCCATCACTGCTCCTGCTCATCTGTGGCTGAAACCCTCATTCATGCCTTTGTTGCATCTAGATTTGATTATTCCAATGCATTCTAGGCCAGCCTTCCATGATCGACTTTCTGTAAACTTGAGGTCATCCAAAACGCTGTTGCCTGTGTCCCAACTCGTACCAAATCCTGTTCACCCATCACTCCTGTGCTTATTAACTCAATTCCAAAATTCTCATCCTTGAAAACCTATATAATTCTGACAGGACTCAACAGGCTAGATGCACGGAGGATGTTCCCGATGGCTGGGGAGTCCAGAACCAGGGGTCACAGTCTCAGGATACGGGGTATGCCATTTAGAACCGAGATGAGGAGAAATTTCTTCACTCAGAGGGTGGTGAACCTGTGGAATTCTCTACTGCATGAAGGCCAAGTCATTAAATATATTCAAGAAGGAGATAGATATATTTCTTAATGCCAAAGGGATCAAGAGATATGGGGAGAAAGCAGGAGCAGGGTACTGAATTTGACAGACAATCAGCCATGACCTTTTCTGAATGGCGGAAGCAGGCCCGAAGGGCCAAATGGCCTACTCCTCCTATTTTCTATGTTTCTTTGTTTTGTTTTCAAATCCCTCGATGGCCTCACCCCATCTCTGTGGTGCAGCAATTGGACAAGTCTAGGACCGAGGGTTTATATGTTGAACTAAGATCACCTCTGCTTCCTGCAACTCTTCAATGTGAAATGAGTTTGGGCAGTGGGTCCAGACCACAAAGCTGCCCCCAATTTAACAGTTTCACTTGGCAGACCCTGGACCGCTGTTGGAGAAGGATCACATTGAGTTGATAGCTTTTTGGCTATTGAGTCAGAAGGTTGGAGGTTCAAGTCCCAATACTGAAAATAAATAAATAGCATGGACATTTTCTAATCATCCCATGAATGTCGTAGCACTGTGCATCAAATTGTTAACCTTTCTCTACCTTTAGTAATATAATTCATGTAATTTTCCATTCCTATATAAATTCACATTTATTTCAGAATTAAACATTTTAGAAATAGTGGGGAAGCAAGAGTCTTGCGTGAATGAGGAATTTAAATAAATTATGAACATAAGAAATAGGAGCAGGAATAGTCCATTCAGCCTGTTGAGCCTGCTCCGCCATTCAACAAGATCATGGCTGATTATATACCTCTTTGCCATTTTTCCCCACTATCCCTATATCCCTTGATGTCATTAGTGTTCAGAAATCTATCGGTTTCTGTCTTGAACATGCTGAATGATTGAGTTTCCACAGCCCTCGAGGGTAGACAATTCCACAGATTCACCACCCTCTGAGTAAAATTCCTCCTCATCTCAGTCTTAAATGGTCTGCCCCTTATTCTGAGACGGTGTCCCTTTGTTGTAGGCTAACCAGCTGGAGGAAACATCTGATCCACATCTACCTTGTCAGAATTTTGTCAGTTTCATTGAGATCATCTCTTATTCTTAGAAACTCTAGAGAATACAGGCCCAGTTTCTGCAGTCTCTCCTCTTAAGACAATCCCGCCTCCCAGGGACTAGTCTGGTGAACCTCCATTTCACTCCCTCTCTGGCAAGTATATCTTTCCTTAGATGAGACCAAATCTGTACACAGTACTCCAGGTGCACCAAGGCTTTTTACAATTGCAGCAATACACCTTTATCCTGGACTCAAATCCCCTTGCGATGCATGCCAACATACCACTTGCCTTCTTAATTGCTTGCTGCACCTGCATCCTCGCTTTAAGTGACTCATGAACAAGGACACCCAGGACCCTTTGGATATCAACATTTCCCAACCTCTCACCATTTAAGAAATACTCTGGCTTTCTGTTTTTTCTATCAAAGTGGATAACTTGACACTTATTCACATCATATTCCATCTGCCATGTTCTTGCCTGTTCACTTAGTCTGTCCAAGTCCCTTTGAAGCCTCCTTGCATCCTCCTCACAATTTACATTCCCTCCTAGTTTAGTGTCATAAGCAAATTTGAAAATATTACATTTGGTCCCCATATCCAAATCATTTATGTAGACTGTGAACAATTGTGGCCCCAGGATTGATCCTTGCGGTCCCCCACTAGTAACAGCCTACCATCCTGAGAATGACCCGTTTATTTCTACTATCTGCTTTCTGTCTGTTAACCAATTCTCAATCCATAGCAGTATATTACCTCCAACCCCATGTGCTCTAATTTTGTTTACTAACCTCCTGTGTGGGACCTTATCAAAAGCCTTCGAAAAATCCAAATACATCACATCCACTGGTTCTCCTTTATCTATGCAACAAGTAACATCCTCAAAAAATTCCAACAGGTTTGTCAAACATGATATCCCTTTCATAAATCCACATTGACTTTACCCAATCACATCATTATTTTCCAAGTGTCCAATTATCTCATCCTTTATTATAGATTCTAACATTTACCTTACTACTGACGTCAAACTAACAGGCCTGTAGTTCTCAGTTTTCTCTCTCGTTCCCTTCTTAAATAGTGGGGTGACATTTGCTACTTTCCAGTCTACAAGAACCCTTCCAGAATCTCAAGAATTTTGAAACATAACCATCAATGTATCCACTATCTCTACAGCCATCTCCTTCAATACTCTGGTATGCAGCTCATGTGACCCAGGGGATTTATCAACTTTCAATCCAATTAATTTTTTGAGTACTACCTCTTTGTTGATACTATTTTCTTTCAGTCCCTCATTTTTACAATTCCCAAGTTTCCTAGTATTTCTGGGAGATTTTCTGTGTCTGCTATTTTTCTGCTATTTTCCCATTCTCTACCACAAATTCTCCTGTCTCCACCTGTAATGGATCCACATTTGTCCTTTCTGATCTTTTCCTTTTCACATACCGAAAGAAGCTTTTACAGTCCGTCTTTATGTTTCTAGCCAGCTTGTATTCATAATCCCTTTTCCCTCCTTTGTTGGATTCTAAATTGCTCCCAATCCTTGGGCTTACCACTTTTTCTGGCAACCTTATAAGCCACTTCCTTTGATCTAATGCAATCTTTAATTTCTTTTGTTCGCCACGGTTGATTCACCTTTCCTGTTGGGTTTTTGTGTGTTAGTAAAGAACGAGTACTGGAGAAAATAATGAGATTAAAAGTCAACAATCCCTTGGACCGAATGGTCTGCATCCTAGGGTTTTAAAAGAGCTGGCCAAAGTGATAGCTTTCATTTCAATCTTTCAGAATTCTCTGGATTCTGGAAAAGTCCCTGTGGATCGGAAGGTAGCAAATGTAATCTCACTATTAAAGAAAGGAGGGAGAGGGAAAACAAGGAACTACAGGCCAGTTAGTCTGACATCAGCAGGAAGTAAAATGCGAGAATCTATTATTAGGCATGTGATAACAAGACACTTCGAAAATTGTACTATGATCGGACAGAGACAACATAAATTTATGAAAGTGAAATTGTGTTTGCAAGTCTGCTCGAGTTTTATGAGTTTATAATTCTAAGCGTCAGGAAAACCTGCCCCATATTACCGGTGGCGGTGAGGCCTTGTGACACCACCCCACCCCTCGCTGCTCAGCGATCGGACCAACATTTCCATGTGTTAATGCATGCAAATGAAAGAATAATTACCTTGTTCCGCTGGCCGTCCCGCTCCCAAAATACTGTCGGTGGCCGGCAGTCACGCACCGTCCGATCCCCAACCAATGATGTATGGTGGAACACTGGTGTGGAGGTGGAAGGAGGTCAGTTTTCAGAGCGGGATGCGGAGTGGAGGTAGCAGCATTAAACATTTTTGATTCGTCTAGGGGGTTGGGGAAGGGGTAAAGTTCACAGTTCATGAACTTTGGCGGGGGGATGGTCAGGATCGCAAGGGAAGTTTTTTTGTTAGGAGAGAGGGCAAGTAATAAATTTTAAGGTCATGGAGGTTGTGGGAGAGGGTCGCAATAATTTTATTCTGTTTTTTAAAATCCAGTTTCTTAAAAAATTTAAATTGTCATTTAGGGCTTTAAGCCCTTTAAGAAGGACGCCTGCGCACTGGCACCGAGCATCATTACTGGGGACGAGCTTCAAGGATGGCGGCAAGCTGGTAAAATACAGCCCGGCATGTCCCTTGATGAGAGCTGGATACACACATAGGGAAAGCAGCAGCCACCTTTGGCCGACTTGTGAAACGCGTATGGGATAACACCAAACTGGTGGTTTATAAGGCCTGTGTTCTCAGCACCTTGCTGTATGGCTGTGAAACATATGTGATTTACAGCTACCAGGAAAAGAAGCTCATTAATTTCCATCTTTGCAGTCAGCGGAGCATTATGGCTATATCCTGGCAGGACAAAATCACAAATGTGGCAGTCCTTTCAAAGACAGAGCTCCCAAGTGTGTTAGCACTAGTCAAACAGAGGTTGCTTCGGCAGATCAGACACATCCGCAGGTCTTTCTGTATGGTGAGGTAGCCAGGGCCAGACAACCAGTGGGGCGCCCAAAGCTCCATTTCAAGGGTGCTTGCAAGCATGACATGAAAGCCTTAAATGTCAACTTTCACATCTGGGAGTAAATAGCTGGTGAAAGAGGGAAATGGCGGCACATCCTGTGGACTAGCATGCACTGCCATGATGACCAGTGGCGACAGCAGCTTGGCAACAGTTGCCAATACCAAAAACAAGAACAACTTGACAGCTTCATGTGCAGCACTTGTGGCGGCACCTGCCTCTCAAAGATTGACCTTCATAGCCATCAGCAAAGGTGCACCAAGAGAAGACACCCCAACTAAATGGATTGTTTGCTGCGTGTCCATCATCTTTTTTAGATAGAAGGATGCCAACCAACCAATGTTTTTTTATTTATACATGGGATGTGGGCATCACTGGCTCGGCCAGCATTTATTGCCCATCCCTAATTGCCCTTGAGAAGGGGGTGGTGAGCTGCCTTCTTGAACTGCTGCAGTCCATGTGTCTAGGTACACCCAAAGTGCTTTTCGGAAGAGAGTTCCAAGGTTTTGGCCCAGCGACAGTGAACGAACGGCAATATAGTTCCAAGTCAGTATAGTGTGTGACTTGGAGGGAAACTTGCATGTGGTGGTGTATGTATTTGCTGCCCTTGTCCTAGGTTGTCGAGGTCGCGGGTTTGGAAGGTGCTGTCTAATGAGTCTTGGTGCGTTGCTGCAGTGCATTTTGTAGATGGTAGACACTGCTGCCACTGTGCATCAGTGGTGAAAGGAGTAAATGTTGAAGGTGGTGGATGGGGTGCTAATCAAGTGGGCTGCTTTGTCCTGGATGGTGTCAAGCTTCTTGAGTGTTGTTGGAGCTGCACCCATCCAGGCAAGTGGCGAATATTCCATCACACTCCTGACTTGTGCCTTGTAGATAGTGGACAGGCTTTGGGGAGTCAGGAGGTGAGTTACTCGCTACAGGATTCCTCGACTCTGACCTGCCCTTGTAGCCACGGTATTTATCTGGCGACTCCAATTCAGTTTGTGGTCAATGGCAAACTCCAGGATGTTGATAATGGGGGATTCGGTGATCGTAATGCCATTGAATGTCAAGGGGAGATGGTTAGATTCTCTCTTGTTTGAGATAGTATTGCCTGCCACTTGTGTGGTGTGAATGTTACTTGCCACTTATCAGCCCAAGCCTGGATGTTGTCCAGGTCCTGCTGCAGCTGGACATGGACTGCTTCAGTATCTGAGGAGTCGCAAATGGTGCTGAATATTGTGCAATCATCAGCGAACATCCCCACTTCTGACCTTATGATTGAAGGAAGGTCATTGATGAAGCAGCTGAAGGTGGTTGGGCTTAGGACACTACCCTGAGGAACTCCTGCAGTGATGTCCTGGAGATGAGATGAATGACCTCCAACAACCACAGCTATCTTCCTTTGCGCTCGGTCCGACTCCAACCAGCGGAGAGTTTTCCCCCCGATTCCCAGTGACTCCAGTTTTGCTAGGGCTCCTTGATACCATACTCATTCAAATGCTGCCTTGATATCAAGGGCAGTCACTCTCACCTCACCTCACCTCTGGAATTCATCTCTTTTGTCCATGTTTGCTCCAGGGCTGTAATGAGGTCTGGAGCCGAGTGGCCCCGGCGGAACCCAAACTGAGCATCAGGAGCAGATTATTGCTGAGCAAGTGCCGCTTGATGGCACTGTCAACGACAGCACTTTGCTGATAATTGGGAGTAGACTGATAGGGAGGGAATTGCCTGGGTTGGATTTGACCTGCTTTTTGTGTACAGGACATAACTGGGCAAATTTCCACATTGCCGGGTAGATGCCAGTGTTGTAGCTGTACTGAACAGCTAGGCTAGGCATGCAGAAAGTTCTGGAGCACAGGTCTTCAATACTATCGCTGGAATGTTGTCAGGGCCCATAGCCTTTGCAGTATCCAGTGCCTTCATTTCTTGATATCATGCGGAGTGAATCGATTTGGCTGAAGACTCGCATCAGTGGTGCTGGGGACTTCAGGAGGAGGCCGAGATGGACCATCCACTCGGCACTTCTGGCTGAAGATTGTTGCAAATCCTTCTGCCTTATCTTTTGCACTGATGTGCTGGGCTCCCTCATCATTGAGGATGGGGATATTTGTGGAGCCTCCTCCAATTAGCAGGTTGGGTAAATGGGAAACAGTGTATTGTATTTGGACTTTAAAAAACATGCGTTAATATGCCACACATGAAATTATCACACAAAATTAGGGCTCATGGGATTGGGTTAATATATTAGCATGGACAGAAGATTGGTTAATGGACAGAAAACAAAGAAGAAGAATAAACAGGTCATTTTCATGTTGGCAGGTTGTAACTAGTCAGGTGCCGCAAGGATCAGTATTTGGGTCTGAGCTATTTATAATCTTCGTCAATAAGTTAGATGAGGGGACTGAGTGTCATGTATCAAGTTTTGTTATGATACAAAGTTAGGTGGGAATGTAAGCTGTAAGGAGGACAAATTTTTTTTTAACTCAAAGCATATGGTTCTTTGGAATGCTGTACCCCAGAGGACTGAGGATGCTCAGTCGTTGAACATATTCAAGAAAGAGATGGATAAATCTTTGGATATTAAGGGAATTAAAGTACAGAGGGACAGTGTGAGAAGGTGGCGTTGAGTTGGAAGACCAGCCATGATCTTATTCAATGGTTGAGGAGGCTCGAAGGGCAATATTGCCTCCTCCTGCTCCGAGTTGTTATGTTCTTATTATAATCTGGGCTTTTCTTTTGTGTTTAATCTTTCGCCACTTTCGAATTCATGGTTATGAGTGAGTTCCAACTCACATGCTACTTTATTCTGCCACCTCTTGAACTTGCTCGTCAATTTTGGACATGTGAACCATTATAAAAATGATTTGTCTGCTGCCGAAGCTGCCTTCAGTGTTTTGCACAACAATATGTTAACTTTACATTGGATTAAATCAGAATCTAGTCAATCAAATTATCCTTAATGGGACTAACAAACCAGAGATCCAAGATACATTTCAGTATCTTTATTAGTATAAATTAATTGGAATGGATTTTAGTTCTGTAAGATTGGGACAAAAAAGTTGGTTAATTGAGTGTTCGAATTTTCATTGGTTACTGATCTAATTCATTTTAATTGATTAATTGTATAGCCTCAGTGTTTCTCCATTTCTAATTGAAATGCTAATGCTAATCATATTTAGAAATTAAGGATCGTCAAAGCCAAGACAAGTTCATTGAAACTAATTCCTAAAGAGCATTAACTCAGTTATACAGATTTTGGTTGTATTTTGAATAGAGTGATGGGCTGAATTTTGTTTTGAGGATAGTGGGGGGAGGGAGTTGTGGTGTTCGGCTGGAAGGTGAGGGGAGACCCTGCCTTGGCCCACCCATCAGTCCCTCGAAGTAATTTCACATTGGGGAGGCAATTAACTGCCCGCCATCGGGGATGCCTTCCCTTAAAGGGATGAGCTCCCGCCTCCAAGAGCTGACAGCCAGTCAGAAGGCCAGCAGCTCTACAGTACCAACCCTGGATTGCCCCCAAAGGAGGTACCCCTCCCCAACCGCACTAGGAGGCCGCCAGGGTTTACCTGGCAGCGGCCCCCCATGGTGGTGGACCCCTCCGCCTTCTGTAAAATTGAGGCGGAGGTGGGCCTTCCCATCCCGGATTAAATTGGAAGGCATCGAGAAGACAATAGGCCCTCCGCCCCTGCCTCCCGACACACTTTCCTGGCCGCCCGCCCCCCCCCCCCCACCCCCACCTCCGTCCCCATAAATTACAGCCCGATAGAGTCATTACGGCACGTCGAGTCCATACTGGCTCTCTGTAGAGCACTGCAGTCAGTCCTACTACCCCACTCTATCCCTGTAGGCCTACAAGTTTATTTCCCTCAAGTACCTATCCAATTTCCTTTTGAAATCATTGATCGTCTCCGCTTCCACCACCCTCATGGCAGCGAGTTCCAGGTCATTAACACTCTCTGTAAAAACATTCTTCTTCATTCACATACCCCTGATATCTGTTGCCAAAAACCTTCAATCTCTCCGCTCCCCCCCCCGCCCCACCCAGTCCTTTTACGATCAGCTAATGGGAACAGCTTTTCTTTGTCGACCTTATCTAAATCTGTCATAATATTGTACACCTCTATCAGAACTCTCCTCAACCTCCTTTGCTACAAGGAGAACAACCCCATCTTCTCCAACCTAACCTTGGATCGTAATTCCCTCATCCCTGGAACCAATCTGTTCAATTTGCTCTGCATCCTCTCAAGGACTTTCACATCTTTCCTAAAGTGTGGTCACTAGAACTGGACACAGTACTCTAGTTGCAGCTTAATCAGAGCTTTATAAAGATACAGCATAACTTGTTTGCTTTTGTACTGCACACCTGAAATTGTTAATTTTAAATACAGCATACATAGGGAATGAAATGCATGTTTTAACTAATAACAGCAAGAATTAAATTCTCATGTTACAGAGCATTTATTAAAATTGCAGATCTTCTGATTAATCAGTCACACTTGAAGGACAAAAGATATTAGAGTACAGCGACCAGACACTCAAAAGCAAATGCTTAGGCCCATATTTAATTTATTTTCCAAATATCAAATGGATTTAATATTTATCTGTCCCTTTCTCGGGCATCCGGCCAGGCTTCCACCTGCACTATTACCAAGCTCAGAATAACACCAATATTTGTTTCCTCTACGATTTTGCATGGTAGATAATTCCAACTATTTATAAGTCTTTTTATTCTAAGTTTTTTCAGTGACATATTTATTTTTCAATTATTTTTATTTATTTTTTGGCAGAATCCAAAGTCAATACATTGGCATCATCTCATTTCTGCCACTTCAAAACAATATCATTCATTGCAATCCACTCTTCGCCAGCTTATCTCTAGATTGCAAAAGACCTCTCTAGTTTTTTTTTTATATTTAGTACTATTTACACTCCTGACTCACCTGTGCAATGCTGAGGGATTCTATTAGCAAGATGCACCCTTCAGTTGAGATATTAAACCAAGATGCCGCCTGCTTGCCAAATGGATATTCAAGATCCTACAGCATTATTTTGACAAATCTAAGTGTGCTGGTCAGCATTCCTCCCTCAAAGAGCATGAAAAAATAGATTAACCATCATTTTTCTCCTTGCTGTTTGTGGGTTCACCTCTGCATATGTTTGCTAACATAACAGTCACGCACTCCAACAAGTCATTCATCGTTTGGTTTCATAACATCACAGAATCATACAGGACAGATTGAGGTTGACTGGCCTATTTCTGTCTTTTGGGTTTAGGTCCTTTAGGTTACCAGCAACATAAATGCCCCACAACCCACCACTGGAATAATTCCTGGGTTGCAGTAAAAAAAAAATCAGTCAAGGAAGAAGATCTGAGCATATATGTAGAAATGCCAGATGACATTCTGGCACGTGAGTCGCTTTGCCCAGATGATGGGTGAGGCTGGACTGCTGCACTGGAGGTAGATAGTTAGCTTCCAACTCAAACTAATGATGATGTCTCTCAAAGCATTCTATTATGCATACGTTTTAAATTGGCTAGTAATGCAGATGCTGGAAATCTGAAAAAACCATCCAATTGCCATAGCCTTGCAAATTTTTCTTTTTCAAGTAGATATCCAGTTCCTTTTTAAAAGTTCGTACTGACTTTGGTTCCACCACCTTCTGCCAGCAAATTCTAGATCACAGCAACTTGCTGCATAAAAAAAAACTCCTCATCTCTTGCAAGAACAAGGTTCTGAGGATTCTGGAAATCTGAACTAAAAACAAAAATTGCTAGAAATACTCATCGTGTCTTACAGCATCTGTGGTGAGAGGAAAGAGAGTTAACATTTCAGGTTGGTGACCCTCAGAATTGACAGTGTTGCGAGACTTAACGTGATAAGTGGTCTTACATGTGGAAATTATAATACTGCTATGAGCGTGTTCCACACAAAGTGAAATCAGGTTGGAGAGGAAGATTGTACAGCATAAGTATTTACTATCACTACATAAGAAGAAAGAACAATATTGGTCACTAAGTCAGGTCTGTCACCTTGTTGCAGCAGCTTTGTGACGTTTCCCTTCCTTTTTATGGGGAGGGGAAGGGTGAAAACAGGAAATGCTGGAAATGTAAAGCAAGTCCATGAGCAGGTACAAAGGGAAAAGAAGGGTTCAAGTTTTAGGTGCAAGATCATTCTTCAGAACTGGATAACAATGGTGAGCATCTGGAGAAATGCTAGCAGCTCTAAAACTGGACCCCAACACCAATCTCAACCTTCAGAGGTGCTAATGGTTTGCTGTGATATGGTACTTTAGCATTAGAGGGATCTCCTCTTTGCCGACGATGCTGCATTAACATCCCACACAGAAGAGTGTCTGCAGAGACTCATCAACAGGATTGCGGCTGCCTGCAACGAATTTGGTCTAACCATCAGCCTCAAGAAAATGAACATCATGGGACAGGACATCAGAAATGCTCCATGCATCAATATCGGCGACCACGCTCTGGAAGTGGTTCAAGAGTTCACCTACCTAGGCTCAACTCTCACCAGTAACCTGTCTCTCGATGCAGAAATCAACAAGCACATGGGAAAGGCGTCTGCTGCTATGTCCAGACTGGCCAGGAGAGTGTGGGAAAATGGCACACTGAAACAGAACACAAAAGTCCGAGTGTATCAAGCCTGTGTCCTCAGTACGTTGTGAGGCCTGGACAACGTATGTCATCCAAGAGCGACGTCTCAATTCATTCCATCTTCGCTGCCTCCGGAAAATCCTTGGCATCTGCGTATCTCCAACGCAGAAGTCCTTGAGGCGTCCAACATCCCCAGCATATACACCCTATTGATCCAGCGGCGCTTGAGATGGCTTGGCCATGTGAGCCGCATGGAAGATGGCAGGATCCCCAAGGACACATTGTACAGCGAGCTCGTCACTGGTATCAGACCCACCAGCCGTCCATGTCTCCGCTTTAAAGACGTCTGCAAACCTGCCATGAAGTCCTATGACGTTGATCACAAGTCGTGGGAGTCAATTGCCAGTGATCGCCAGAGCTGGCGGACAGCCATAAACGCGGGGCTAAAGTGTGGCTAGTGGAAGAGGCTTAGCAGTTGGCAGGAAAAAAGACAGAAGCGCAAGGGGAGAGCCAACTGTGTAACAGCCCCGACAACCAATTTTATCTGCAGCACCTGTGGAAGAGTCTGTCACTCTAGAATTGGCCTTTATAACCACTCCAGGTGCTGCTTCACAAACCACTGACCACCTCTAGGCGCTTACCCATTGTCTCTTGAGACAAGGAGGCCAAAGAAGAAGAAGAAGAAGAAAGTACTTCAGCATGATTGTCTGAAATGTGTAACTGTTGCAGGGCATTTGACAAATAATACCAGCATCTGTAATTTTACAGTAGGAAATAATATTCCTTTGCTACAAAGCACAAAAGGTAAATCGCTGCAAATTGAATTTATGTATTAACTAGGCGTTCAGCTGGGGAAGAATCATATGTGCTTTTTAATTTTAAATATGGCTTGTTGGGAATGAAGATCTGCAGAATTTCTCACCTGCTATTCCAGAGACTGTTTTAACTGTTGCGAGAGTTAACTGGAGAGTACGTGCACATAGTAAGTGATTGTGCAGCAGATAGGAGATTTTGCCAGTTGGACGGAAATGGCCAGTTCTGTGTCCAGCAACTGATTGTCTGTTCGAAACACCAATTTTAAGTGGGCACTACCTTTTGCTTTGGTTTCACTGAAACTAAACTGCAAATATGATTCTTTTGATGCTGATGCTTCAGCTTCCTGCTCTTATGACCAGCTCAAATAAGTAGTTCGGAGAGGGAGGACTAGCAAAATAAATGGAATATTATGTCAGTGGCATTGCTTAGACATCTTCAACATCTTCCCTAATTCTCAATATTAATGCTGAACAGTTTAAAAATATGTTTGATAGAATGCTGAAGAGACATCATCATTGGGTTTAGTTGGAAGGTAGTTGCCTATCTCCATTGCTGCAATCCAGCCTCAACTGTTGTCTGGGCAAAGCCACTTGTTTGCCAAAATGTCAGCTGGCATTTCTCTATGCATTCGGGTCTTCCTGCTCTTCTGACTTTTTAAAGGAAGTGAGGAATCATTCTAATGGTGAGTTGTGGGACATTTATGCTGCATATATTCTGAGAGACCTCAACCCAAAAGATAAAATAATTCAGTAACATAAATCATTCCAGGGACAATTGATATCAGAGAGACATTTTCAAAAACAAAACACAGTGGATGCTGGAAGTCTGAAATAAAAACAGAAAATGTTGGAAACCCTCTGCAGCTCAGGCAGCATCTGTGGAGAGAGAAACATAGTTGACGTTTCAGGTCTGTTCTGATGAAAGGTCACAGACCTGAAACATTAACTTTGTTGGCATTGGGTGATGAAGGTATGAGGGTGCATTTCTTTGAATGCCAGGAATAAAGTGAAGGAAAGTTTGTTCAGGGATGCTGGCTGAACTTCTTGCAAAAAACCTAATCCATACTCACAATGAAGATTAACAGTGTTTGCTTGTATGCACAGAAATTAATTAGTATTGCAGGTCTGAACCACAAAGGGAGTCTTTCAGTTCAAATTTGAAATCATCAGAATTTAATATCAATTACTGGAAATAGAAACTGAAACAAAATTCCTGTTAAACAGTGCTTATGCAATTGCACTGCACAGTTCATTTACTTATCCTTGATACTCCAAGATTTATTTTTTGAAAATAAACTTCAGTTTATTCCCACTCTTGAAAAAAAAATGCTGATTGATTGGGTTCCTCCAGAGCCACTCAGCTCCATACCTCATTCCAGCCTTGGTCCAAACATGGACAAAAGAGCTGAATTCAAGAGGTGAGATGAGAGTGACTGCCCTTGACATCAAGGCAGCATTTGACCGAATATGGGATCAAGGAGCCTAAGCAAAACTGGAGTCAATGGGAATCAAGGGAAAAACGTTCCACTGGTTGGAGTCATACCTAGCACAAAGGAAGATGGTTTTGGTTGTTGGAGGGCAATCATCTCAGTCCCAGGACATAACCGGAAATAAAAGTACTGAATTGGGGGAAGGCAGATTTCAATATGATAAAACAGGATCTGGCCAAAGTGGACTGGGAGCAGCTACATGGAGAAAAGTCTACATCAGACGTGGGAGTCATTTAAAGAGGAAATAGTGAGAGTTCAGAGCCAACGTACCTTTAAGGTTAAGGGGAGGACCAACAAGTCCAGGGAACCCTGGATGTCAATGGATATAAAGGATTAGATAAGGAAAAATGGGAGACTTATGGCAGATTCAGAGCGCTGAAAACAGCAGAGGTCCGAGAAGAGCATAGAAAGTGTAGGGGGTACTTAAAAAAAGTAATTAGGAGAGCAAAGAGGGGGCAAGATAAAGGAAAATCCCAAGGCGTTTTATAAGCATATTAAAGGCAAGAGTATCCTCCTGGGAAAGAGTAGGGCCATTAGGGACAAATGTGGCAATCTGTATGTGGAGCCGGAGGACATAGGTGAGGTTTTAAATTATTACTTTTCATCTGTGTTCACTATGGAGAAGGACAACGGAGCTGTATAGATCAGGGAGGGGGATTGTGATACACTTGAACAAATTAGCTGAATGGGAGGAAGTATTAGCTGTTTTAGCGGGCTTAAAAGTGGATAAATCCCCAGGCCCAGATGAGCTGTATCCCAGGCTGTTTTGTGAGGCAAGGGAGGGGATAGCAGGGGCTCTGACACAAATTTTCAAATCCTCTCTAGCCACAGGAGAGGTACCAGAGGACTGGAGGACAGCAAATGTGGTACCATTATTCAAGAAGGGAAGCAGGGATAAACCAGGTAATTACAGGCCAATAAGTCTAACATCAGTGGTAAGGAAACTATTGGAAAAAATTCTGAGGGACAGGATTAATTTCCACTTGGAGAGGCAGGGATTAATCAGGGATAGTAAGCATGGCTTTGTCAGGGGGAGATCGTGTCTAACAAACATGATAGAATTTTTCCAGGCAGTGACTAGATGTCCAGATGAGGGTAAAGCAGTTGATGTAGTCTACATGGACTTCAGTAAGGCTTTTGAGAAGGTCCCGCATGGGAGATTGGTTAAGAAGGTAAGAGCCCATGGGATCCAGGGAAATTTGGCAAATTGCATCCAAAATTGGCTTAGTGGCAGGAGGCAGAGGGTGATGGTCAAGGGTTGTTTTTGTGATTGGAAGCCTGTTACCAGTGGTGTACTGCAGGTATTGGTGCTGGGACCCTTGCCTTTTGTAGTGTACATTAATGATTTAGTCATGAATATAGAAGATATGATCAGTAAGTTCGCAGATGACACGAAAGTTGGTGGTGTCGTAAATAGTGAGGAGGAAAGCCTTAGATTACAGGAAGATATGGATGGGCTGGTAAGATGAGCGGAGCAATGGCAAATGGAATTTAATCCTGAGAAGTGTGAGGTGATGCATTTTGGGAGGACTAACAAGACAAGGGAATATACAATGGATGTTAGGACCCTAGGAAGTACAGAGGGTCAGAGGGACCTTGGTGTACTTGTCCATAGATCACTTAAGGCAGCAGCACAGGTGGTTCGGAAGGCATATGGGATACTTGCCTTCATTAGCCGAGGCATAGAATATCAGAGCAGGGTGGTTATGATGGAGCTATTTAAAATGCTAGTTAGGCCACAGCTGGAGTACTGTGTACAGTTTTGGGCACCACACTATTGGAAGAATGTGATTGCACTCGAGAATATGCAGAGGAGATCAGCAGGATGTTGCCTGGGCTGGAGCATTTCAGCTATGAAGAGAGACTGAAAAGGCTAGGGTTGTTTTCCAGAGAGCAGAGAAGGCTAAGGGGGGACCTGATTGAGGTATACAAAATTATGAGGGTCATTGATAGGTTAGAGTGGAAGAAAGTTTTTCCCCGAACGGAGGGATCAATAACCTGGGGGCATAGATTTAAGGTAAGGGGCAGGAGGTTTAGAGGGGATTTGAGGAAACATTTTTTCATCCAGAAATGTTTGTTAGACACGATCTCCCCCTGACAAAGCCATGCCTCTCCAAGTAGAGATTAATCCTGTCCTTCAGAATTTTTTCCAATAGTTTCCCTACCACTGATGTTCGACTCATTGGCCTGTAATTACCTGGTTTATCCCTGCTACCTTTCTTGAATAATGGTACCACATTTGCTGTCCTCCAGTCCTCTGGTACCTCTGGTTGGAATCTGGAAGGCACTGCCTGAAGGGGTGGTAGAGGCAGGAACCCTTACAATATTTCAGAACTATTTAGATGAGCACTTGAAACACCATAGCATACAAGGCTACTGGCGAAATGCTGGAAAATGGGATTAGAATAGTTAGGTGCTTGAAGGCTGGCACAGACACGATGGGGCGAAGGGCCTGTTTCTGTGCTTTAAAATTCTATGACTCTATGACTGCAGGAGTTCCTCAGGGTCGTGAGCTCGGCCCAACCATCTTCAGCTGCATCATGATGACCTTCTTCCACCATAAGGTCAGAAGTGGGGATGTTCGCTGATGATTGCATTCTTGAGTACCATTTGCAACTCCTCAGATACTGAAGCACTCTGTGCCTGCATGCAGCAAGATGTGGACAACATTAATGCTTGGGCTGATAAATGGCAAATAACATTCACACCACAGAAGTGCCAGGCAATGACCATCTCCAACAAGAGAGAATTTAACCATCTCTCCTTGACATTCAATGACATGACTCAATTCTCCACTGTCAACATTCCAGGGGTTAGACCAGAAACTTGACCAGAAACTTAACTGGACCAGCCATATAAATACTGTAGGTATAAGAGCAGATCAGAGGCTGGGAATTCTGTGTAGAGTAACTCACCTCCTGATTTCCCAAAGCCTGTCCACCAGCAATAAGGGACAATTCAGGAATGTGATGGAATACTGTCCATTGCCTGGATGAGTGCAACTCCAACAATACTCAAGAAGCTCGACCTCATCAAGGACAAAGCAGCCTTATTGGCATCCCGTCCAGCACCTTCAACAGTCACTACCTTCACCACAAGTGCACAGCAGCAGTATTGTGTACCATTGTTTACCATATATAAGATGCAATGCAGCAACACTCCAAGGTTCCATCAACAACACCTTCCAAAACTGAGACCTCTACCACCCAGAAGACAAGAGTGGCAAACACAAGGGAACATCACCACTTGCAAGTTCCCCTCCAAGCCACACACTGTCCTCTATTCTCTTTTCTCAATGGCAATCAGGATAGGTAATAAATGCTGGCCTTGCCAGCAATGTTTGCATCCCATGAACAAATAAAAAGAATGCTTGTTTTTTTTCTTCAAAGCAGCATTCTATTTTTTCCTTAACTGTTTTGAGCTTGTCAAGGTGAATGATGCTGGAGCTGAAGTATAGAAATCTTCTCATTGGAAAAACCCGATGACAAATACATCCAGACAAGTTACAGCCTTGTCAAATGCAGGATAAAGCTGCCTTGATTCTAGCCCAATAATATACCTCAGCCCAAACCTCAGCACACCATGATGACATTTACTTGTACTTCCTACATTCTGTTGTGAGAATCCGAGTTGATGCTAAATGGTTTGTGCCTCCATGGAAACATTGGAACAGGAGAAGGCCATTCCCCCCCTTGAACCATGGCTGATCTGTATCTCAACTCCATTTACGCACTACACAGCACATTTCATAGGAACATAAGAGCAGGAGTAGGCCATTCAGCCCATTGAGCCTCCTCCGCCATTCAATACGATCAAGGCTGATCATCCACTTCAATGCCTTTTTCCCACACTATCCCCATATCTATTTATGTCATTGGTATTTAGAAATCTGTCAATCTCTGCTTTTAACATACTCACAGACTGCGCTTGCACAGCCTTATGGGGTAGAGAATTGCAAAGATTCACAACCCTCTGAGTGAAGAAATTTCTCCTCATCTCGGTCCTAAGTGGCTTCCCGCTTATTTTGAAATTGTGTCCCCTGGTTCTGGACTCCCCAACCAGGGGAAACATCTTACCTGCAACTACCCTGTCTATTCCTTGAAGTATTTTGTCGGTTTCAATGAGACCACCTCATTCTTTGACACTCGAGAGAATGAAGGCCCAGTTTCCGCAATTTCTCTTCATAGGACAGTCCCACCATCTTGGGAACAAGTCTGGTGAACCTGCATTGCACTCCCTTTATTGCAATAATATCCTTCCTAAGGTAAAGGGACCAAAACTGCACAAACTACTCCAGGTGCGTCGAACCAATATTCTATGCAACTGAAGCAAGACTTCTCTACTCCTCAAATCCTCTTGCAATTAAGGCTAACATACCTTTAGCCTTCCTAATTGCTTGCTGAACCTGCATGTTATCTTTCAGTGACTTATTGACGGGGACACCCAGGTCCCTTTGTACATCTACACTTTCTCATCTCTTATCATTTAAGAAATACTCTGCACATCTGTTCCTCCTACCAAAGTGGATAACTTCACATTTTTCCACATTATATTCCATCTGCCATGTTCTTGCCCACTCACTAAGTCTGTGCAAATCCCCTTGAAGCCGCTTTGCATCTTCCTCACAACACACATTCCCACCTAGTTTTGTGTCATCCGCGAACTTGGAAATCTTACATTTGGTCCCCATAGCCAAGTCATTGATATTAATTGTGAACAGCTGGGGCCCAAGTACTGATCCTTGTGGAACCCCACTAGTCACCGCCTGCCAAAGTGAAAATGACCCATTTATTTCTACTCTCTGTTTTCTGCCCATTAACCAATCCTTAATCCTCCTATTCCATGTGCTTTAATTTTGCTAACCAACCTCCTGTGGGAGACTTTATCAAAAGCCTTCTGAAAATCCAAGTATACGACGTCCACCAACTCCCCTTTATCAATTCTGTTTGTAACATCCTCAAAAAACTCCAACAGGTTCATCAAACATGATTTCCCATTCTTAAATCCATGTTGACTTTGCCCAATCAGATCATTATAACCATTTTATCATATCCTTTAGAATAGATTCTAGCATTTTCCCTGCAACTGATGTAAGGCTAATAGGTCTGTAGTTCCCTTTTTTTTCTGTCCCTCTCTTAAATAGTGGGGTGACATTTGCTACCTTTCAATCTGCAGGAACCGCTCCAGAATCTAGCGAATTTTGGAAGATGATCACCAATGCATCCGCGATCTCCATAGCTACCTCTTTCAACACTCAGTGATGTAGAATATCAGGTCCCGGGGACTAAGCAATCTTCAGCCCCATTAATTTCTCCAATATCACCTTCTTACTCATACTAATTTCCTTCAATTCCTCATTCTCCCTCGTCCTTTGGATCTCTAATTCTGGGAGAATTCTTGTATCCTTCTCAGTGAAGACAGACACAAAGTAATCATTTAGCTTCTCTGCCATTTCTCTATTCCCTATTATAAATTCTCCTGACTCTGCCTGTAATGGCCACACATTTGCCTTCGCCAAACGTTTCCTTTATCCGTACCTATAGAAGCATTTACAGTCCTTTTTTCTTGTTAGTTTACATTCATATGCTATTCTCCCCTTCTTTATCAGTTTCTTGGTCCTCCTTTGCTGTATTCGAAGATCCTCCCAATCCTCAGGCTTACTACTATTTCTGGCAACTTTATAGGCCTTTTGTTTTAATCTTAGACAATCCTTAACTTCCTTTGTTAGCCTTTTCTTTTGGGGTTTTTGTGCCTTGAAGGAATGTATAGTTTTTGTAAACTATGTAATAATTCTTTGAAGACTATCCATTGCCTATGTCCTGTCATACTTCTTAATGCATTTTACCAATCTACCTCAGCCAATTTGCCCCGGATACCTTCATAACTTCCTTTGTTCAAATTTAACACACTGGCTTCAGATTGAACTACCTCACCTTCAAACATTATGTTAAATTCAATCATATTATGGTCACTCATCCCAAAAGGTTCTTTTACAACAAGATTATTAATTAAATCTTTCTCATTACATAATACTAGATCTAGAATAGCCTGTTCTCTCGTCGTTTCCTCAACATACTGCTCAAGAAAACCATCCCTAACACACTCCAGAAACTCGTCCTCCACAGCATTAGTGCTCATTAGGTTTACCCAGTCTATATGCAGATTGAGGTCACCCATGATTACTGTATTACCCATTTGACATGTTTCTCTAATCTCCTGATTAATACCATGCCCCACACTACCACTACTGTTTGGTGGTCTATAAACAACTCCTACCAATGTTTGCTGCCCCTTGCTGTTTCTTAGCTCCACCCAAACAGATTCCACATTTTGTTCTTCCGATCTGAGATCCTCCCTTACTAATGTACTAATCCCATCCCTTATTATCAGTGCAACACCACCTTCCTTTCCTTTTTGCCTGTCCTTTCTAAATGTCGAATATCCTTGAATATTCAGCTTGCAGTCTTGGTCACCCTGTAGCCACCTTTCCGAAATGGCAATTAGATCATACCCATTTACCTCTACTTGTGCCTTTAAGTCGTTTACCTTGTTAGGAATGCTGTGTGCATTCAAGTATAGTGCCCTTAACCTTGTCTTCTTGACATTATTCTACATCTGCATTCTAAGCCTAGTTGATGCTCGCTTTTGTATTGCTTGTCTTCTCATGTCGCTTACTACTTTTCTACCCCCTGTTCACAGCTTTACTTCCTTCCAATTTGAGCTACCCTTCAGGTTCCCATCCATCTGACAAGCTAGTTTAAACCCTCCCCAACAGCACGAGCAGATCTCCCTGCGATGATATTAGTTCCAGTACTGTTAATGTGTCGTCCGTCCCACCCCTACCCCATAACTGATCCCAATGCCTCAGAAATCTGATGCCCTTCCTCTTACATCAGTTCTCCAGCTATATTTTAAATCGATCAATCCTCCTATTCCTATGCTCACTCGCACGTGGCACTGGGAGTAATCCTGAGATTACTGCTCTTGAGGTCCTGCTTTTTAATTTCCTTCCTAACCCCCTAAAATCTGCTTTCAGGACCTCATTCCTCTTCCTGCCTATGTCATTGGTACCAATGTGGACCATGACCTCTGGCTGTTCACCCTCTCCCAGTAGGATGTCCTGGAACCACTCGGTGATATCCTTGACTCTAACACCAGGGAGGCAACACACCATCCTGGAGTCACGTTTACTGCCACAGAAACACCTGTCTGATCCCCTGACTATCGAGTCCCCAATCACTATTGCTCTTCCACTCTTCTTCTTCCCCTCCTGTGTAGCTGAGCCACCCATGATGCCATAGACTTCTCTCTGGCTCCACTCCCCTGAGGAACCATCACCCTCACCAGTATCCAAAATGGAAAACTCAGTAGCTAGCAAGATAGACTCTAGGGATTCCTGCACTGCCTGCCTGGTTCTCTTCGACTGCCTGGCGGTTACCCATTCCCTCTCTGCCTGCATGCTCCTAACCTGTGGTGTGACCACCTCCTAAACATGCTAGCCATATAGTCCTCAGCCTTGTGGATGCACAACAGTGACTCCAGCCGCTGCTCGAGTTCCGAAACCCTGAGCTCAAGCTTCTGCAGCCAGTGACACATCCTGCAGATGTGTTCATCTCAGACATGTGGTGTGTCCATGACTTCTCACATACCACAGGATGTACAATCTACTTAACCGAGCTAACCTGCCATACTGTAACTTTAAAAACAAGTAGAATAACTGATGAGTTACTCACCAATCAGCTTCTTCCCCTATACCAAAGTAAGTGCCAGCTACTGGAGGCTGAAAAAGGTAGAAAAAGGAGCACCTCCCTCACCGAACTTCCTCACTCACTCACTCACTCACTCACTCACCAAACTCCCACTTTAAACTCTGTGGAGGCAAAACAGCACTTAGTGGAGACGAAGCAGCACTGAGGAATCTCTGGTTTGATACTTTCTGAAAAACAATTGACTCAAGCTTCTGAAAACCAGTTTAAACTTGCTCCTAAGTAACTAGCTGCAGCTGCTTCCAGAGAGCTTGTATACCCCTGTTTTAAGGCAGGAATAAAACTTAACTTCTCTTAAATTAAGTAGTAATTTTTAGTTAACTGCTAAATTGAAGAAAAAGACTAGACTTTAGATAGAAATTAAACCTTAAAGCTCCTTAAAATTTGAAACTTAACATTTCGATTAGAGCCTGGATTAACACAGACCTTACTCATTTCGCATTGGACCCTGAAAGTCCTAAGACAGAGGAGATTTTCGTTCCATCAGTCTGCACTGGATCTTAACAGAATTCCAGAGATGGAAGTATGTAAACCACCACACTTTCTCAACAGAATTGTCATGCCAACTGTGAAGGAAAAGCACTTTTTTTGTCAATAAGCAAACTGGGGTTCAGCCCACAACTGATAGAAAGAAAAAGAAAGCCTTAAATTTATATAGCCCCTTTCAGAAACTGAGGATGTCCCAAAGCACTTTATAGTCAATGAAGTAATTTTTTTGTAAGTGTAGTCACATTTGTAATGTGATGATCTCATCCTTTCCCCCATTAGGGGCACCTGAAGATCCAGCTAAACAGAAACATATCTGAAGTGCTTGTTGTCTTGACAAGAGAATCTGAGAAGGAAATCTAGAGTCTTAAGTTCAAAACTGTAAGCAGGGTGATCTGGGTTTTCATGAGATTTGAACTGTTGATTGGCATCCCTGGTTTCACTCTTGTAACCTCTGTTGATTGTACAAAAATGTAAGTACCTCTGTCATTGTCATGTTTGTTTATTGAAGCCCTATGAAGTGATTCTGAAATTGGCTGACAATTTTCAGTGCCGTTGTTCTGTAAAGTTCCGAAATTAGTGGCTTATACTTTATTCCAGCAAGCTGCACAGATACAATTAAAATGATTTTTTTTGAAGTGCAAAATAACTTGATTGTTTTTCAAATAATTTGCTGATTTGAGAAAGAAATTTCACTGAATATAATTTTCCAAAGATTAAGTCAAACCTTGATAAATATGTTGGAGCTTACTGCTTTTACTGGTGACAGACGCATATTGTACCTTTCCACTTCTTGATCAGCAAGGCTGAAGTTTTCTGGATAGCTGTCCATAATCACCAATGCTTTAACTTGCAACCTGATAATGCACTCAGGTTGAATTTTTATTGTTCCAAATTATTTATCAAATAAGTCTTTGCGCAACTGAATATTCTTTGCAGCTTTGTATCGAACAGTAAGGTCAAGGCCCTTTCAACAGAGTTGTAAGTTCATTTTTTCTTGCTCGAAGCCAAGTGCCTACTGTTGAAGTCCTGTAATAACTTTTTTCAATTGACTTCCAATTTTGACATCATTGACCTCCTCAAGTGCTCGTTCAAAGTGCCCTAAAGCTACTTTTAAACTTCCAACTAAAAGATGGTAGGTAATGCAGACAGAGTGCGCCCAATACAGGATTGCAAGATTCCTTGGAGTGAGCTGCTGGCACCTTCACTGGCAACCCTGAAGAAAAGTCACTTTCAGGCTGCCTGCCACACCTGATCACACCCTCAGGTGATCTTCTGGAGCTGGGTTGGAATGGGCTGTGAGGACTGCTCAGTAAGACTGTGGAGTCAGGGGAGTTTGAATCACTGGAAGTTAACATGCAGGTGCAGCATGCAATTCAGAAGACAGTTGGAGTACAAGAGTAAGGAAGGCTTGCTACTATTATCTAGGGTATTGCTGAGACCACACTTGGAGTACTATGTACAATTTTGGTCTCCTTACCTAAGGAAGGATATACTTCCTTCGAGTGGGTGCACTGAAGGTTCTCTAGATTGATTCCTGGGATGAGGGTCAGAACACATTGCTGAACTTTCCTGTTGCTGCTTGAATAATGCCAGGGGATGTTTTATGCCCTGAGAGGGCAGATTGGGATTTTGTTTAATGTCTCATCTGAAAAACTGCTCCTCCAGCAGTGCAGCACTTCCTCAGTTCTGCACTGGGCGTGCCAGCCTGGATTATGTGCTCAGTTTTCTGGAGTGGAGCTTGAATCCATGACCCAAGACAGAGAAGATCACCTGCCTGTGATGAAGCTCACCTGATTTTCCATCCATTAATTGAGAATTTGTTCAGTGGAGTGTGACAGACATAGACACAGCACGAGACTTTGTATAATAACCTTTTGATCTTAAAACTGAGTTGCCTTTTTACTATTAATTTAAAATCAGCATGACTTCAAATAAAAGAGGAATATCTTATTTATGGAACAGCAAGTAATATAAATCCTCGAGGTGACCTGTGTGCCAGGCTAGACTGATTTGCAGCTATTTTTGCTGTGCATTAAATGCATATAGGGCAGTGTTCCAATCTTAAAACTGAAGCAGATGATTGCAGGCTTATGTCTCGAGGCTGCCGTTCCACAATCCCGACTTGCTCAAGTCACTGTGACCTGAAATTATAATTTTAAAAAAAAATAATAGACCAAGCTGAAGGGCTGAAGGCGCTGAGTTTAATTTTCCTACTCATAATGTGAATTTCACCATTATTTGACATTACCATAAGAGGCTTTTGTTTAATTGGTTGAGAATTTGCAGGAGCTGGGCATCTTATGGCATGCACTGTTAGTTAGATTTGGTCCTGCAGCCTTCATTTCAAACCTTTTTTGCCCACTAGATTACAGTAAGTGTGAGTTGACAAAAGCACAACGAGAGCAACAGGTTATCTGGGTGAATAACTGGATAAACAGCATTTCACCTGAACCAGTGAGATTTAAAGGCTTGAGAAATAAACAGAGGAAGGACTAAGGAGGGTGGATTAGAGTGGATGAATTCAATTCCAAAGAATGATAAATAAAGAGAGGGAAAGAAAGATTGAATTGAGACAGAAGGTAAGGAAGAAAAAAAACTTAACATTTTAATCTGTGACTTTTTAAAATCTCCAATAACAATTCATTATCTGAAGAAATGAGACTCCATACTTCCAATTGTTCACTTTCTGGGCGAGAGGTTGATTGGCAGTCAGTAACAGTTATCACAATATTGAAAGGGTACCTAACGATATTAATTACTCGAATTTAATGACGTGCAAATGCAGCAAATTAATGAAAATCACAGCACAGTTAAGGGTGAGATGCCGTTTTCACAAAGCTAACAGCAAGCAGCACAATTCGACCAACAACTTGTGGCAATCCGTAAATCATAGTGTATCTCTTCCTCACTACAAATTGCTAGTCAGTTTATAAGTTTAAAAATGCCTTGCGTCATTTCATGCCATTATTTTCCCAGCAAATTCTGGGCCTATATTTCTGTTCATTTGAGACTGTGCTTTCTTGCTGAATTAAGAAGGCAGATGATCGGTCACAGAGTTCTCAATGGCTGTTGTTGATCTCTTTCTATGACTAATCATAAGGGAATATATTTCTGCAGAACATAACAGACCAGTGAAGCATATATAGATTTAATTCCTGGAGGGGGTTTGAATGCCAAACCTTCTGAATCGGAGTGCTCCACAATTAGGGCTACTTGACTCTACTACTATTCTGCAGATCTCCCAAAGGCAGCAAACAAAAACAAACTGAAGTCGGATGATTTAGAAAAACATGTGCAAGGGCTGTGCGACTTATTTAGAAACTGATAAATAAATGGTTGTAATTTCTCCTTTTCTCAGAATCCTGCTTCTGCCAAATAGAGTATGGGAATTTTGTTCTTAAAAGGAACAGCTGCCTACAAGTTGTGAGATAGGCACATGTTCAGCAAGCCCTACTCCAAAGTCATAACATTGCTCAGGTTATATTGCCTACATGTAGCTGTAATTCTACACGTGAAATAATTAATTGATAAGTCTTTTTCTAACCATGCATTAAATGACAAGAGAATTGGCAGGTTTTGTCTTCATGGTACGTGTTATAGCAAGAAATGAAATATCCACCCATCTGCTCATTTGATGCATGCAAAAATATGTGGAAAAGTACCAATTATTATCTGTTATTACCTGTCCTTTCTTTAAAAAGGTGGGGGTGTACAAGGAATATTCAACTTCAGATTGTATCATAAAATATGATGAAGCTCATTGCAGTACACTTGGCTTTTTTTTACAAGCTATCATCGACTCGGCTGTTGTGAAGTCCTCCTTTTGAAGAGTAGATATTTGATTGGGACAGATGTGCTTATTTACACCTGTCTAGGAGCCAGTGACATTACCCAGATTCCTGTAGCCAAAGTATTCTGTCATTCTGGCTTCACATACTTAAATAAATAGTTAGAGCTACCACTTTTCATATTTTGAGAATCAGATGGATTAAAGAAAGACAAAATAATTTACACTCATGTAGTGCCTTTAATGTCCTTCGAACATCCCAAAACTATTTTACGATCAGTGCACATAGCAAGGCCACAAAAACAACAAATGAAGAACCAGATGACCTGTTTCTGGTGGTATTGTTTGAGGAAGGAATATTGCCGACACTGGAAGAACTCCCAGTTCCGTTTCGAGTAGTGTTTTTGCAACCACCTGAGCAGGCAGTTGGGAATTCCATTTCATGCCTTGTTTGAGCACCAAAGACAATGCAGCATTCCCTCAGTTCTGCACTAAAATGTCAGTCTTGATGATGTGCCCAACCATAATCTAGGATGACCAACCATTTAGTAAGAATAAACTGAACCCAGAATCTTTGAGACTCAAGTTCCATGTGATGACAGCGACTGCCAATATTACATTTTTCCTTTGATCACTATGTGGAATGAAACATTTGATGAAGTCAAGTTAAGTGGACCCCCGGACCTCTACATTCTAATTACTGGTTTTATCCAGCAATTTATAATCAAAGATTCTTGATCAAAGATAAATACATGTGGAGTATAACGATGACGATTCAGGAATTCGCAGTGTGCCATTGATGGAGGGGGTGGAAATTTTGCCTACTGCGGGGAGGGGGCATCAATCAAGTGGACTGCTTTGGCCTGATGGTGTCAAGATTCTGGAATGATGTTACAGCTGCACCCATCCAGGTGAGTGGTGAATCTTCCACTACAATCCTGACTTACACTTTTTAGAGGATAGAAAGGCTTTGATTAGTCAGGAGATGGGTCCCTCATCTCTCAAAGTATCGAGCCTGTGCCCTGCTGTTGTAGCCATGGTTTTCATACAGCTCGTTCAGTTAAGCTTATGTTTCATGCAGAGTTTACAAAGATTTGATTCACTGACAGTGGTGCCATCAAACACTAAGGGGATGTTACTGGGCTTTCTTTTGTTTGAGAAATTTGAAATTTATGTTGTGTTAATGTCACCTGTCACTTGACGTCTGAAACCTGAATACTTTGCAGATTCTGTGTCGGCTAGCATCCAGCTGTTTTACCATCACAGGGGCTATGAATGGAGCTGAACCCCAAGAAATTATCAGTGAAAAGTCTCATTCATGACCATTGGACAGAGAGAAGGTTATTGATGAAGTAGCTGAAGATGGTATGGCCACAAACTCTGCCCTGAGGAACTCTGCACAGATATCCTAGGGCTGTAACAGTTGACCTTCGACAACTATAACCGTCTTTGCAGTAGATATGATTGCAACCATTGGATAGTTTTCAACTGATCTTTAGTGACCTTAATTTTGCTAAAACCCTTTGGTGATGTACGAAGTCAAATCTTGCTATGATGTTGAGGCTGCGACTCAGAGCTGTCCTCTGGCATTTGGTAATTGCAAAACTGTTTGAATCAAAACTGTGATGAGGTCTGGGGTTGATTTTCTTTTTGGTGGAGCTCTAACTAAGCATTGAAGAGCAAGTAATTGGTGAGTAGGTGTTGCTTGATAGCACAATAAAGTCTTCTTCCAGGATTTACTGATGATTAGGAGGAGGCTGACAGGACACTAATTAGAAGGGTTAGCTCTATTCTGTCTTTTGTGGATAGTCCATACATAGGCAATTTGCCACATTGTTGGATAGATATCAGTGCCATAGTTGTACGAAACCAGTTTCAGACTAAATATTGGGTATTGATAAGGAATAGTTACTTATTCGAAGAGTTATATTGGAGTAGGTGGGATGTGTGCGGGGAAGGAGTGATCAGGCTGTCCCAGGAATCAGTATTCGGATCACTACGGTTTCTAATTTACATCAGACACCCAGTGCAAACTGGTCAAATTTGCTAATGACGCGAAAGTAGGAGGGGCAGTGAAATATGGAGATGCAACTCAAAAAGTACAGAATGAGCCAGACAAAATAAATAAATGGCCAGAACAATGGTAGGTGAAACTTAATCGACAAATATGAAGTGCTGAATAAAAGAAGGAAAAATGGGCAATACTTATTTTCTGAAAAGTATTGAAATGGCTCAGGATGAAGTTGAAAGAGGCCTGAGACTCCAAGTGACCTCAATTCTCAATAATTGTAATCAATGCAAAAAAAAAAGAATGAGTTTCAGTTCTTAAGCGATTTTCACAACCCCACAACGTCACAAAACACTTTTGAACCAATACTGTACTTTTGAAGTGTAGTCAGTGTGACATTGTAGGAAACATGGAAATCAATTTGCACACAGCAAGCCCACACAAACAGTTCTGAAATAAATGACCAGATCATTTGTTGAGAGATGAAATGTTGGCCAGTACACCAGGAGAACTCTCCTATATAAAAGCAAAATACTGCAGATGCTGGAAATCTGAAATAAAAACAAGAAATGCTGGAAATACTCAGCAAGTCTGTCAGCATCTGTAGAGACAGAAGCAGAGTTTACATTTCAGGTCAGTGACCCTTCATCAGAACTGGCAGAACCAGAAATGTAATCGGTTTTAAGCAAGTAAAGTGGGGGTATGGCAAAAGATAACAAAAGAGGTGTGATAGGACAAGGTCACAGAGAATAACTGACCAGAAGGTCAAGGAGCAAAGGCAAACGGTATGTTAATGGTGTGGTGGAAGACAAAGCGCTGGTACCAGAGAGGGTGTTAATTGACAGAAAACTGAACAGCCTGGCCCCAAGCACAAACATGAAAAAACCAGTGGGTCGGCACAGTAGAAACGAATAAACAAACTAAAATAAAATAAACACATAAAAAAAAGAAAAAATAACTAAAAATAAAAAGGGGGCCCCATCATGCTCTGAAATTATTGAACTCAATGTTCAGTCCGGCAGGCTGTAGCGTGCCGAATGAGTAAATTAGATGCTGTTCCTCGAGCTTGCGTTGATGTTCACTGGAACACTGCAGCAATTGCAGGACAGAGACATGGGCATGAGAGCAGGGGGGAGTGTTGAAATGGCCAGCAACCGGAAGCTCAGGGTCATGCTTTCGGACTGATTTTTGTCTGTTTTGAGTACTGCCGTGGGATATTTTGCAGCTGAGAATGAAGACAGAGCCTCGGTTTAATGTCTCATCCAAAAGACACTTCCAGTCATACCACACTCCACCAGCAATGCATGGACGTGCCAGCCTTGATTATGTGCTCAAGTCTGTGGAATGTGGTTTGAATCCACAATCTTCTGACTCAGAGATGAGAATGCTACCACTAAGTCTAAATAATGTCTTGTACAATATACAGAGCCTTGTTTATGAACCTTTGTTTTGCCTAGACACTTGTTATTGTACGCTGCTTTGCAGAGCAAATTCAAAAGAAATTTTTACTAGTTCACCAAAACAGCCAAATACAAGTTGGAGGAAGTCAGGATCAAACTGTCTAAGTGCTCTTGTCAGGCCAATGAAAGATAACGCCAAGATCCTTTTCTCTCTCAATGCATTTCAGTTTTGTGGCAGTTTAATTATAAGCATACCTGGTGTTGGTCCAATCCATGTGCACAACGCTGCAGTGAGCTGGCCAACGTTTGTTTGATTCACCCAATGCATCTAAATCTGCTTCCATGAAAGTTGTTCATCTCCACTGTGCTAACACTTGTACAGACCTTCATATCTGCAATATGGCAGGCCATTTCCTAAACTCCTACATCTAGGCCTTTCATTAAGGTCGGAAAACTCAATGGCCTTAACATCGATCCCTTTCAGACACCACTGATCACCAGTCTCAAGAACGTACACAGCCATAAATAACAACTTTCTGCCTTGGGGAATGCAACCAATTTCAAATCCATTTTAGCAACTTCACATTAATTCCTCAAGACTCTGCCTTGCAGAGTAACTTGCTGTGAGGTACATTATCAAAGACCTTCTGAAAATCCAACTGGACAATGTCTTCTGGGAGACCATCATCCACTAACGTCGTAACTTCGTAAGACATGACCTTATGTTGTGTGTCTCCGAAAACTGCTTTTATTCAAGTAAACATTAAGAACATATTTTATGGTTCCTTTGAGCATCTTATCTATAACTGACATCAGAGTAATGGGCCTCCAAGTTTCTAAATCTGATGTCAGTTTTTTCTTTGAAAATTGGAATCCCCTGTCTTCAATCACCTTTGGGTGAATTTCATCTCAACTAGCAAACTGATCTATTTTCAGATTTCTTGGTCTGTCTCATATAATATCCCCAGACCCACTAATGTTTACAATTTTCTTATCCACAGTGCAGACCATAGTTGGTAGTTCAGCATCGTCCACAGGAGTGAAGACTCATGTGAAGTAATGTTTGAACCAGTACCATACCTTGGAAGTCCATATGAATCTATCATAAGATGTCTTTCAATGGCACAGTACAGTGTTTTCTGATACTCAAACTCCTAACAAAGTTAAATGAAACCAAACTTTATGGAACAGGTAAATCTGTAAATATGACTCAAAATTCAGATAAGAACAAGGACCCATAGGTTCAAAGTAGTAAAAGGCAAATTAGGACTGCTAGGACAAAAAGAATGATCAAGATGTGGCTGAACTCCTGGATAAAGTGGTGCAGAGAAAATCCTGGAATGAATTGGATTCGGTGATGGGAATTCCGCAGGGTCATTCTAGATGGATGAACTAAGATGAGCGGAATAGTCTACCTCATTTGTAACTTTCTGTCTTTTTGTGAACTAACAGTTGAGGAAAGCATAAAAGACTACCGCATTCAGTTTATTGCAACTTTGCTGAGGTGGTCTACTATATGTCCAGCATTGTGCACATGATATTTACACCTCCTATGAATTAATTATGTAGAAATTGCATCCACAGAGGACGCATTCCAATTCTCTACTGTGACTTGTGTATGTTTTTGGTATCTGATATGGGAAAATAATTGCATTGTGAGTAAAGTATCTTCTTGTTTATTCCTGTTAATGCAGGCCTGTCTACAAGCTTTTGAATCCCTTGGCTGAGTGAGCAGAGACTTAATTTAAAGTAATACTTTCTTATGACCTGTCTTGTGTGATTCTCCTGATTTGATTGCCAGCCTTCAGAGGTATCTGCAATATCCAAGGAACTTTAGAGCCTTACAGGCTCCTCTTGGGAGAATTAACAAAACATGAATGTTAATGGTATCATTTGTACAAGTTCCACCCTCAAACTGACCTATTCTCATTTGATAAGCCCAAGTTGATTACAATTTTTAAAATTATTTGTTCATGGGATGTGAGCGTTGCTTGCGAGGCTAGCATTTGTTGCCCATCCCCAATTGCCCTAAAGAAGGTAGTGGTGATCTGCTTTCATGGACTACAGTCCATGTGGTGTAAGTACACCCATAGTGCTATTTGGGAGGGAGTACCAGGATTTGACTCAGTGACAGTGAAGGATCGGCAAGATTGTTCCAAGTCAGGATGGTGTGTTTTTTCAAAAAAGCCGGCCGGAAAACCCCGAGTCTGTTGGGAAATAGCTGTTCCTGATGTCAGCGGCTGTCACCTGTGCAACTGACAATGATCTTTTTTCAAAGAACTGATTTCTAAAAGAACTTTAAAAGAGAGTTCCATACTCTGCAAAAGTGTGAGAGAGAGGGATAAGAGAGAGGTGGGAACAGAGAGAGAGGTGGGAACAAAGACCGGCGAGGACAAATCGAGAGAGAGGCAGGGACAGAGAGAGGTGGGGACAGAGAGGGGGGTTAAGAGAGGCGGGGACAGAAAGAGAGAGGCAGGACAGATAGAGAGAGAGGCAGGGACAAAGAGGGGGGAAGAGAGAGGTGGGGACAGAGGGGGATAAGAGAGGCGGGGACAGAGAGAGAGAGAGGAAAGAGAGGTGGGTAAGAGATGTGGAGACAGAGAGAGAGAAGCAGGGACAGAGAGAGAGGGAAGATAGAGTGAGAGAGGGGCAGACAGAGAGAGAGAGAAAGGGGGTCAGAGGGTGAGAGAGAGGGGACAGAGATTGTGGGGAACACTGAGCGGGGATTGGAGAACACTGGAGACATGGGGTAGAGAGAGAGGGGGGAGAGATATAGAGAGGGGGGTGCAGAGGGACGGGGTGGGTGGAGAGGGACAGAGAGAGAGGGGAGAAGGAGACAGAGAGAGAGGGAGGAAAAGGAGACAGAGAGAGTAGGGGAGAGGGAGAGAGAGAGACAGACTGACAGAGAAGGGGAGAGAGAGAGGGAAACATTGATTTACTTAGGTCACAGAAGACCATCGAGCCCATGCTGGCTCTCCATGGAGCTATGTCGTCAATTCCACTCCCTGGCTCAATCCCCTTTGCCCTGCAAGCTTATTTTTCTCAGGTGGCCATTCAACTTCCTTTTGAAGTCATTGATCGTCTCCACTTCCATCACCCTTGTGGGCAGCAAGTTCCGGGTCATAACCGCCCGATGCGTAAAAAAGTGCTTCCTCATATTTCCCCCTGCATCTTTTGCACAAATCTTTCAATCCCCCTAATCCTAGAGGGGAGTGTGGAGGGAAGGGAGAATGACACACACACACACCCACCGTGGGGAGAGGGAGAAGAGAAATCAAGGTCTCTCCTGAAAGGTGGACGTTTATCCAGAATAATCCACATCACTACATCCGGTGTGCGGGCAGAGATTGACTTCTTATTGAAGCAAAAACAATGCCAGGTATGTCACGAAATCACTTTCAATATAGTGATGAGAAAGTAAGTCAATAAATTTGTCTTCTCATTTAAAGCTTCTTCACAAAAATGCACATTTGTTGTCGATTTTCTTGGTAAGATACATTTTTAATGCCTTCAGCTTTCAAAATTTGCTCACCAGCCCCCCGGGCCGAGCAAAAATTGCACGGCAGCTCTCTGCCCGAAAAGGTTGGAGAACACTGTTGTGGATGGTATACATTGCTGCCATTGTGCGTCAGTGGTGAGGTGGTGGATGGGATGCCAATCAAGCAGCTTGCTTTGTCCTGGATGGTGGCGAGCTTCTTGAGTGTTGTTGGAGCTGCACCTATCCAGGCAAGTGCCTGGTAGATTGGTGGACAGGCAGTGGGGAGACAGGAGGTGAGTTACTCTCCACAGAATTCCCAGCCTCTGGCCTGCTCTTGTAGCCAGAGTATTTATGTGTCAGGTCCAGTTCAGTTTCTGGTCAGTGATAATCCTTAGGATAGTCAGCATGGAGTTGTTAAGGGAAGATCTTGTTTGACTAACTTAATCGAATTTTTTGAAGAAGTAACAAGAAAGATAGGTTAGGGTAGTGTGGTTGATGTGGTCTACATGGATTTTAGCAAGGCTTTTGACAAGGTCCCACATGGCAGACTGGTTAAAAAAAAATCCCATGGGATCCAGGGAAGTGCAGCAAGGTGGATACAAAATTGGCTCAGTGGCAGGAAACAAAGGGTAATTATTGACGGGTGTTTTTGTGACTGGAGGGCTATTTCCAGTGGCGTTACACAAGGCTCAGTACTGGGTCCCCTGCTTTTTATGGTATATATTTAAATCGGGGGACATAATCACTGACCAACGCAAACAGATGGACCGCTGGGTTGAGCACTACCTAGAACTGTACTCCAGGGAGAATGCTGTCACTGAGACTGCCCTCAATGCAGCCCAGCCTCTACCAGTCATGGATGAGCTGGACATACAGCCAACCAAATCGGAACTCAGTGATGCCATTGATTCCCTAGCCAGCGGAAAAGCCCCTGGGAAGGACAGCATTACCCCTGAAATAATCAAGAGTGCCAAGCCTGCTATACTCTCAGCACTACATGAACTGCTATGCCTGTGCTGGGACGAGGGAGCAGTACCCCAGGACATGCGCGATGCCAACATCATCACCCTCTATAAAAACAAAGGTGACCGCGGTGACTGCAACAACTACCGTGGAATCTCCCTGCTCAGCATAGTGGGGAAAGTCTTTGCTCGAGTCGCTCTGAACAGGCTCCAGAAGCTGGCCGAGCGCGTCTACCCTGAGGCACAGTGTGGCTTTCGTGCAGAGAGATCGACTATTGACATGCTGTTCTCCCTTCGTCAGATACAGGAGAAATGCCGTGAACAACAGATGCCCCTCTACATTGCTTTCATTGATCTCACCAAAGCCTTTGACCTCGTCAGCAGACGTGGTCTCTTCAGACTACTAGAAAAGATCGGATGTCCACCAAAGCTACTAAGTATCATCACCTCATTCCATGACAATATGAAAGGCACAATTCAACATGGTGGCTCCTCATCAGAGCCCTTTCCTATCCTGAGTGGTGTGAAACAGGGCTGTGTTCTCGCACCCACACTTTTTGGGATTTTCTTCTCCCTGCTGCTTTCACATGCGTTCAAATCCTCTGAAGAAGGAATTTTCCTCCACACAAGATCAGGGGGCAGGTTGTTCAACCTTGCCCGTCTAAGAGCGAAGTCCAAAGTACGGAAAGTCCTCATCAGAGAACTCCTCTTTGCTGACGATGCTGCTTTAACATCTCACACTGAAGAATGCCTGCAGAGTCTCATCGACAGGTTTGCGTCTGCCTGCAATGAATTTGGCCTAAGCATCAGCCTCAAGAAAACGAACATCATGGGGCAGGATGTCAGAAATGCTCCATCCATCAATATTGGCGACCACGCTCTGGAAGTGGTTCAAGAGTTCACCTACCTAGGCTCAACTATCACCAGTAACCTGTCTCTAGATGCAGAAATCAACAAGCGCATGGGTAAGGCTTCCACTGCTATGTTCAGACTGGCCAAGAGAGTGTGGGAAAATGGCGCACTGACACGGAACACAAAAGTCCGAGTGTATCAGGCCTGTGTCCTCAGTACCTTGCTCTACGGCAGCGAGGCCTGGACAACGTATGCCAGCCAAGAGCGACGTCTCAATTCATTCCATCGTCGCTGCCTTCGGAGAATACTTGGCATCAGGTGGCAGGACTATATCTCCAACACAGAAGTCCTTGAAGCGGCCAACATCCCCAGCTTATACACACTACTGAGTCAGCGGCGCTTGAGATGGCTTGGCCATGTGAGCCGCATGGAAGATGGCAGGATCCCCAAAGACACATTGTACAGCGAGCTCGCCACTGGTATCAGACCCACCGGCCGTCCATGTCTCCGTTATAAAGACGTCTGCAAACGCGACATGAAATCGTGTGACATTGATCACAAGTCGTGGGAGTCAGTTGCCAGCATTCGCCAGAGCTGGCGGGCAGCCATAAAGACAGGGCTAAATTGTGGCGAGTCGAAGAGACTTAGTAGTTGGCAGGAAAAAAGACAGAGGCGCAAGGGGAGAGCCAACTGTGCAACAGCCCCAACAAACAAATTTCTCTGCAGCACCTGTGGAAGAGCCTGTCACTCCAGAATTGGCCTTTATAGCCACTCCAGGCGCTGCTTCACAAACCACTGACCACCTCCAGGCGCGTATCCATTGTCTCTCGAGATAAGGAGGCCCAAAAGATTTTATGGTATATATATATATATACAAAGATTGGCCGTGTGGTAGATTGCGAGGAGGACAGCTGGAAGCTGCAGGAAGATATTGATGGTCTGGTCCGATGGGCAGAAAAGTGGGAAATGAAATATAACCCGGAGAAGGATGAGGTGATGCATTTGGGGAGGTCAAACAAGGCAAAGAAAAACACGATTAGTGGGAAAATACTGAGCAGTGTAGAGGAAGTAAGGGACCTTGGAGTGAATGCTTACAGATCCTTGAAGGTGGCAAGACAGGTTGATGAGGTGATAAAAGCAAAAGGTTGATGAGGTGGTTCAGAAGGCATATGGAATCCTTTCCTTTATTAGCCAAGGTACAGAATATAAGAGCAGGGAGGTTATGCTGGAACTGCATATAACTCATTATTTAGAGCAGAACTTGAGCACTGTGTGCAATTCTGGTCACTTCATTACAGAAAGGATGTAATTGCACTAGAGAGGCTATGGAGGAGATTTACGAGGATGTTGCCAGGACTGGAAAAATGCAGCTATGAAGAAAGATTGGAAGGGCTGGGGTTGTTCTCCTTGGAACTGAGAAGGCTGAGGGGAGATATGTTTTAATGTACAAAAGTTTGAGGGGCCTGGATGTTGATCGTGAGGCATTCAGCGATGGTAAGGCCATTGAATGTCAATGGGAGATGGTTAGATTCTCTCTTGATGGAGATGGTCATTGCCGGCCATTTGTGTGGTGCGAATGTTACTTGTCACTTCTCAACCCAAACCTGGATGTTATCCAGGTCTTGTTCCCTCTGGATGTGGGCTGCTTCACTATCTGAGGAGTCTTAAATGGTGCTGAACATTGTGCAATCAGCAGACATCCCCACTTCTGATATTATGATGGAGGGAAGGTCATTGATGAAGCAGCTGAAGATGGTTGGGCCTAGGTAGTCCTGGGACTGAGATGATTGACCTCCAACAACCACAACCATCTTCCTTTGCGCTAGGTATGACTCCAACCAGGCGGAGAGTTTTCCCCTTGATTCCCATTGACCTCAGTTTTGCTTGGGCTCCTTGATCCCATGTTCGGTCAAACGCTGCCTTGATATCAAGGGCAGTCACTCTCACCTCACCTCTGGAGTTCAGCTCTTTTGTCCATGTTTGGATCAAGGCTGTATTGAGGTAAGGAGCTGAGTGGCCCTGGTGGAACCCAAACTGAGCATCATTGAGAAATTTATTGCTGAGCAAATGCCACTTGATAGCATTGTCGACGACACCTTCCATCACTACGCTTATAATCGAGTGTCAACTGATAAAGTGGTAATTGGCCAGGTTGGATTTGTTTTGCTTTCTGTGCACAGGACATACCTGGGCAGTTTTCCACATTGCCAGGTAGATGCCAGTGTTGTAGCTTTACTGGAACAGCTTGGCTACGGGCTTGTCTAGTTCTGGAGCACAAGTCTTCAGTACTATTGCCGGAATGTTGTCAGGGCCCATAGCCTTTGCAGTATCCAGTGCCTTCAGCGTTTTCACGTGGAGTGAATTGGATTGGCTGAAGACTGGCATCTGTGATGCTAGGGACTTCAGGAGGAGGCTGAGATGGATCATCCGCTTGGCACATCTGGCTGAAGATGGTTGCAAGTGCTTCAGCCTTGTCTTTTGTACTGATGTGTTGGGCTCCCTCATTGTTGAGGATGGGGATGTTTGTGGAGTTTAATTGTTCCCCACAATTCACGACTAGATGTGGCAGGACTACAGAGCTTAGATCTGATCCGTTGGTGGTGGGATTGATTATAGCCCTGGCTATTGCTCATCATCACCCTGGCCGTGCTGTGGTCGTAATATGCCTATGTGTTCGAGCTGTGTGTGGTTACTGTCCAGAACAGGTTTGAGAAGGCTGCGATCTCATGGTATTTCTGCTGTTTGGCATGCAAGTAGTCCTGTGTTGTAGCTTCACCAGGCTGACACCTCATTTTGAGATATGATTGGTGCTGCTCCTGGCATGCCCTCCTACATTCCTCATTAAACTCGGGTTGGTCTCCTGGCTTAATGATAATGGTAGAGTGGGGAATATGCCAGGCCATGAGGTTACAGATTGTGATTGAATACAATTCTGCTGCTGTTGATGGCACACAGCGCCTCATGGATGCCCAGTTTTGAGTTGTTAGATCTGTTCGAAACCTGTCCCATTTAGCACGGTGGTAGTTCTACAGAACATGATGGGGGAGTATAATGTGGGAAAATATGAATTTGTTCATTTTGGCAAGAAGAATAAAAAAGAAGCATATTTTCAGGGTAGCGTCCTAGGCCCAACCATCTCCAGCTGCTTCATCAATGATTTTCCTTCAATTATAAGGTCAGAAGTGGGGGTGTCACTGATGATTGCACAACTTTCAGCACCATTCACGACTCCTCAGATACTGAAGCAGTCCATGTAAAATACAGAAAGACCTGGACAATATCCAGGCTTGGGTTGATAAGTGGCAAGTGACATTCTCACCACACAAGTCCCAGGCAATGACCATCTCCATCAAGAGAGAATCTAACCATCTCCCCTTGACATTCAATGGCATTATGATTGCTGAATCCCTCACTATCAACATCCTGGGGGTTATCATTGAGCAGAAACTGAACTGGAGTAGCCATATAAATACAGTAGCTACAAGAGCAGGTCAGAAGCTAGGAATCCTGTGGTGAGCAACTCACCTCCTGATTCCCGAATGCCTGTCCACCATTGACAAGGCACAAGTCAGGATGGTGTGTGGCTTGGAGGGAAACTTGCAGGTGCCGGTGTTACCTGGATGGGTGCAGCTCCAGAAGCTCGACACCATCCAGGACAAAGCAGCCTGCTTGATTGGAGCCCTTCCACAAACATTTACTTCCTCCACCACCGACGCACAGTGGCAGCAGTATGTAGCATCTACAAGATGCACTGCAGCAATGCACCAAGGCTCCTTAGACAGCACCTTCCAAACCCACAACCTCTGCCACCTAGAAAGACAAGGGCAGTAGATGCATGGAAACACCACCACCTGCATGTTCTCCTCCACACACCATCCTGACTTGGAACTATATTGCTGTTCCTTCACTGTTGCTAAGTCAAAATCCTGGTACTCCCTTCCTAACAGCAATGTGGGTGCACCTACCCCACATGGACTGCAGCAGTTTAAGAAGGCAGCTCATCACCACCTTCTCAAGGGCAATTCGAGATGGGCAATAAAAGCTGGTCCTCCCAGCGACACCTACATCCCATGAAAGAATTTATAAATCTAAATGGTGAGAGATTTGCAGAGCTCTGAAATGCAGTGGGATCCTGGTGCATGAATTGCAAAAGGTTAGTGTGCAGGTTCTGCAAGTAATTAGGAAAGCTAACAGAATGCTAACATTTATTGTGAGGGGAATTGAATACAAAAGTGGGGAGGTTATGCTTCAGTTGTACAGGGCATTGGTGAGACCACATCTGGAGTACTGTGTAAGTATTGGTCTCCTTCTTTCAGGAAGGATGTAAATGCATTGGAAGCAGTTCAGAGAAGGTTTGCTGGACTAATAATTGGAATAGTCGGGTTGTCTTATGCGGAAAGGTTGGACAGGCTCGGCTTGTATCCGCTGGAGTTTAGAAGAGTAAGAGGCAACTTGATTGAAACATATAAGATCCTGAGGGGTCTTGACAGGGTGGATGTGGAATTCTCCCTTGTGGGAGAATTTAGAACTCGGGGTTACTGTTTAAAAATAAGGGGTCGCCCATTTAAGACAGATGAGGAGAATTTTTTTTCTCTCAGAAGGTCGTCTTTGGAATTCTCTTCCTCAAAAGGCGGTGGAACAGAGTCTTTGATTATTTTTAAGGCAGAGGTAGATAGATTCTTGAGAAGCAAGGGGGTAGGCAGGAATGTGGAGTCAAGGTGGCATGAGATCAGCCATGATCTTATTGAATGATGGAGCTGGCTTGAGGGACCGAGTGGCCTACTCCTGCTCCTGATTCGTATGTCCATATTGCAGTCTTTGGCATGTCGGGTGAAATACTTGCTGCAGAACTCCCAGCCTCAGACTGTGTGCTGTACTATCCTGGTCCCTTGAGATTGAGGATAACTTGCTTCCACTTTATTTCTGTGCATTTTATGATGGACAACGAGTCTGATGTACGATCCTCAGACTTTATCACACGTGGGCAGGTAGTTTAGTTTAGTTTAGTTTAGAGATACAGCACTGAAACAGGCCCTTCGGCCCACCGAGTCTGTGCCGACCATCAACCACCCATTTATACTAATCCTACACTAATTCCATATTCCTACCACATCCCCACTTGTCCCTATATTTCCCTACCACCTACCTATACTAGGGGCAATTGCTAATGGACAATTTACCTATCAACCTGCAAGTCTTTGGCGGTGGGAGGAAACTGGAACACCCGGAGAAAACCCACGCAGACACAGGGAGAACTTGCAAACTCCACACAGGCAGTACCCAGAATTGAACCCGGGTCACTGGATCGGCTTAAGGGGAGCTGTACAATACTTCTGCTCCCATCGGAGTATCTCGAGGTGCTCATTGCCTTCCCAAATACTCCTTCTCCATTTTGGGTGGTCACGGGCCAAGGACTCTCATAGATCAATGAGGTTGTTGGATCTCTTGTCGTGATGAAGTTTGGAGTAGAGCAGTTGTTTCGGCAGCCTGGTGTCAGGCATGTGAACGATGTGACCTGCCCAGCGAAGCTGGTTTTGGGAGATTAGCACCTCGATTCTGGGAATGTTTGCTTGCGAAAGGATGCTGACATTAGACTGTCAATCCTGCAATAAATTTGAAGGACTTTGCCGAGACACCATTGGTGGTATTTCTCCAATGTCTGAGGTGCGTACTGTAAATTGTCCAAGTCTCTGAAGCACATAGGAGCATGGGGATCACTGCTGCCCAATAAACCATAACCTGGTCCTCAAATACTCCTTTCCTCAAAGCCTGGTCAAAGGCTGTGCTGCCACATTGGAGACAGTAATGGATGCACTACAGATGTGATCTTCACTGCATGGCAAATCCAGGAAAAATGCAGGGATCAGCACCAACTGCTTTTTTCAACCTAACAAAAGCCTTTGACTCCATCAATCTTGAGGGTTTATGGAGAGTCCCTCTCAAATTTGGCTGGCCTCTGAAATTTGACATCATCTTTCACCTGCCATGTGATGGCATGCAAGTCGTGATCCTTACCAATTGGACCACCACAGACCCTATTGCAGTGAAAATTGGGATCAAACAAGGATGTGTCATTGCACCAACCCTTTTCTCCATCTTCCTTGCTGCAGTTCTGCATCTCCTTATGCTACCCCACAGGAGTGGAGATAACCTATAGGATGGATGAGAAGGTATTCAACCTTCATTGCCTCTACTCCAAAACTTCGGTAACTCCAAACTCAGTCATCGAGCTTCAGTACACAGATGACGCTTGTGTATGTGCTCATTTTGAGACTGAACTCCAAGTCATAGTTAACTCCTTCACCGAAGCATACCAGAGGATGGGCCTTAATTTACACATCTGAAAAATTAAGGTCTTCTTTCGCCCTGCAACTTGCACCTGCATCATCCCCTGTCGATCAAGATCACTTTCCATGTCAGGAGTCTCTGTCAACGAAGACAAATATAGATGTACTACAAACAGACGATTGTGAATCAGCAGCCAACAGCCTGTTTCATACTCTGCCTGATTTTCTATTTCAATGAAGTGAAGGAGCTACTGCCCAAAATTAGCTATACCCCCAATAAGTTCTTCCTATACTTAGATCTATCGACAGAAAGCTTCAGTTTACAATAATTGTTGGGTTTAATTTAGTGTTTTGTAAGAATTTCTTTCCAGTTTCAGTGTAAGAATAACTGATTTTACTGTTAATTGCAACAAATAGCAACGTCCTATTTCAGTAAATTGAAAACATGGTTGGATTAACTTTTGCTTATGGGAAAAGGAGAAGAAAGACTGTCAAGACTTCTGTATTTCTAAATTTCTATGAAGGAGAATGTCCACAACAGTTTCAGCATAATCTCAGCACAAAATTGAGGCAGGTGACACTGTTGGCAGCAAAATGAGGCAGGAGCAATTTCCTTTGTTTTACCATCCCAAAAATCGATCCCCTTGAATTCCCTCAGGCTTTTTGGTGCTTTCACCTGCTGAGTCCTGAATGAGCTGATTCAAAAGTTTATGATGATCAGGGCCAGGGGCACTGCAGCTCTGAATTTGCTGCTTTTTACACTTGCAAAGCACCCACAGTATCTTAGACTGAAATTTCGAATCCTGGTCCTGGTACAATTGTTGAAGTGAGGAGCTTCTGAGCCTGAAGAATGTGGAGAGTTTTACTTGCGATTTCTGTAAAGTCGGAAAAACTAAAACCACTTCCATCTTTGGGCCTCTTCTGTCTCTGAATCTACTTCTCGATAGGCTGACCTGGCAGGAAAGCCAGAGCAGTCTTGCTATGTTGGCCTTTGTTTTAGTTTTAGTTTTAGAGATACAGCACTGAAACAGGCCCTTCGGCCCACCGAGTCTGTGCCGACCATCAACCACCCATCTATACTAATCCTACACTAATCCCATATTCCTACCACATCCCCACCTGTCCCTATATTTCCCTCCCACCTACCTATACTAGGGGCAATTTGTAATGGCCAATTAACCTAGCAACCTGCAAGTCTTTGGCATGTGGGAGGAAACAGGAGCACACGGAGGAAACCCAGAAACCCACGCAGACACAGGGAGAACTTGCAAACTCCACACAGGCAGTACCCAGAATTGAACCCGGGTCGCTGGAGCTGTGAGGCTGCGGTGCTAACCACTGTGCCGCCCCAGGTTAAAATAGTAGTCTGGCCCTGATGACACATTGCAGCTCAATCTGCTAGTTTAAAGGACAATACAGCCGGTTTCTGCTCAGAAGAGCAGGTTAAAATCAAAACCTATGAGACCTTGGCAGATAAATTCCACTGGCAGTTTTAACTGCCTGCCTGTCTGGTTCCTGACAGGTAAAGAGGGTTTAAATCGCTCTCTTAGAAGAATAATTAGACCTGAAGTGAGAGGGTGCACCAATATATAGTTGTCGTGTTTAATTAATGCCAGATGCAGATTTATTATTGTGATACTAATCCAATTAGAACTAAACCCACACTTCAAAGAATTTTGAAATAAAAAGTTTGATGAATTCAGTTCTGCTCTGCACTGCTGTCTTAATCTTGGTCTCATATTGCCCATTCTAGATCTTCCCTCTTTATAATCTTAACTTAGATATTTTTCTGTCTAATCTTTTGCAGCTTTTCTGTTATTCTAAACCCCTTTCCAACTACCTGCCCCCAAAAGTAATTAAGATGTCTTACTTAGCTTGTTGCCTCCTTCTGTTGACTCCCACTGCCAATTTTTCAAGCTGGGAAGAAGTTTTGAAAACTGACAGTTTTCACCCAATAAACAAATTTGAAAGCAATTTTTTCAGCCCGATTTAAGAAACACGCATTTGGAAGATTTACTTCTATTTGGTCCATCTTTGCTACGTAATTAATTGTTAACATTTGGAGAAGACTATGTAATGGGTATACTTGTCAGTGGTGCCTGCAGCCTGATGGTGTCTGAATGACTAAATATCTGTAATGATTGCAAAGTTAATTGTGACAGCCTAATACTGGATCAGTTAGTCATAGCTATTTTGATACCTCTTTTGATCCAATCAGAAGGTTCCCGATAAAGAGCAGCTAAGTGCCCCTTCTGAAAGGGGCACGACTAATATACTGCAACAAAAAAAGCCCCGAAGTGACATTCCCAGGGGCGATGATGCACTCCAGTCCCACCGGTTGCTGAAGGTCTGGAGCGTACCGGCGGACACAGAGTGTTGATGTAGCTCCAAAAAAGAGGCGAGTATTCCTCCTTGACTGTCTGTTCCCCTCCGCATTGGCTGGCCAAGGATCAGAAGCATGGAACTGAATTGCAGCCAGAAATTGAGAAGCAGTCTCCTCTGATAATGAAAGAGGGGCACCAACCTCTCACACTATACATAGATGTGAAACTCGGACTCCTTCAGGCTGTAGAAATTATAGGCATTCTGGGAATTCATGCATCGGCTGAACAATCTATTGCACAGGACCGCCACTTGCAACACACTTCACACCAAATCCCCAATGGAGAAAGGAAGGGCTTCCAAGCAGAGAACCTCCCACCAGGGACCCCCACCTCCTCTAGATGGGAATGTCATGGCATGTCCAGACGGTTGGCAAGGGCGAAGAAGTGGAACATGTGCAAGAGCCGCCCATACAGGAAACACCTCTGCGCAGAGTGGAAGGGCATGAAGGGGTTTTCCAAGAGATGATTCAGGTTGTGGGGCCAAGGCTCCTGAGAAAGGTTTTGAGGCCTGGCAACGATGAGAAATTCTGTCCAAACAGGGGTCAGCTCAGACGAGAGTGTTCCACACGCCTGAGCCACCTTGAGTGCAGTTGGGACCAAGCACCACTTTTTGAAGAACATTGATGGTTTTGGCTGCGAGCCGGACGGTACCCAAAGATGCTCATCAGGAGGACGGATCAAAGTGACCAACTGATACCACAGCATAGCGGCCATCAGTTAGTTTATTACCAGCACTCAACCCCATGTAGGAAAGCACTCAGAGCAGTCCTGTCTAGCACCCTAAGTGAGTGCTGACCTTGCCAGTTTGCCAGCCAAGCGTCCTCGGCAGGGCTAACATAGACTCCCAGGTCAAGGAAGTGGGTGTTGCTCCAGGCAAAAGGCCTGAGATCCTCAGGCATGGAGTTCATCTGCCACTCACCTATCAGGAGTCCAGAACATTTATCCCAGTTGATCCTGCAGTAGAGCTGCTGACACTCGCGCATCCTCCGCATTAGGATCCATGACATGAGGAGCAAGTCGTTGGCGTAAGCCAGAGGACGACTTTCATGCCCTGCCCGCGCAGAACTAGTTCCATCAGCATCCTCTGCAAGAGGAACAGGAAAGACTCCATGCAGATGGCAGACAACTGGCCGAACTTGGGTCATTTCTGATGTCCTCGTCTCCTGAAGGGAAGGGGCACCATCGAAGACTTGCGGTGGCATACAGATGTTGGAACCAGGTGATGAAATGCTTCCCGAACCAGAATGCCTACAGAGTTGCGAATAAGTATTCATGATCCACCCTGTCGAATGCCTTTTCCTGATCCAAAGGAAAGCAACCAACAGTCTAGCCTTCTGGGAATGGTGGACCAAGTCCTGCACGAAATGGGTGTTGTTGTAACCTGTCCGGCCTGGGACCGTGTATGACTGGTAAGGGTAGATCATGTCGGCCAGCACGGTGTCAAGGTGAGTATAATGATGGAATACTCTCCACTTGCCTCGATGGGTGCAACTCCACCAACACTCAGGAAGGACAAAGCAGCCCGCTTGATTGGTACCCCATCCACCACCTTCAACATTCACTCCCTTCATCGCTGATGCACAGTGCACCTTCCAAAGCTGCAATCTCTATCACCTAGAAGGACAAGGGCAGCAGATGCCTGGGAACAGCACCACCTGCAAGTTCCCCTCCAACCTGGAAATATGTCGCCGTTCTTTCACTGTCTCTGGGCTAAGATCCTGGAACTCCCTTCCTAAAAGCAATGTGGGTGTACCTACAGCCCAAGCGGTTCAAGAAAGCAGCTCACCACCACTTTCTCAAGGCCACTTAGGGATGGGCAATAAATGCTGGCCAAGCCTGCGACACCCACATCCCACGAATAAACTAATTTTTAAAAAACGGCCCTGACAAAGATCTTGTAGTTCGTGCTGAGGAGGGAGACCGGGGGCACCAGTTCTTAAGCAGGGAGAGATCGCCCCTCTTGGGCAGTAGGACTATGATGGCCCTGCGCCAAGAGATGGGCATCTCCACAGTCGCCAGACTTCCCCCAGGACCTGTGCGTATTAGCGCTCTGCAGGTCATCACAGACCTACGGAACTCCATGGTAATCCCATCCAGTGCCGGGGACTGACCCCTCGAGAGCCAGTCGAGGGAAATGGACAGCTCTGCCAGACTAAGCGGAACATCGAGCCCCTCGATGTCCTCCAGGCCAATCTCCAGCAAGTCCTCTCACAAAACTCTGCAAGCATCCTCAATGGATGGTTCCAGAGAGAACAGATCAGCATAATAGGCTGAGGCCTGGGCACTGATGCCCTCCAGATCCAAGACCAGGGATCACTGTCGGCCAGCAGCCCCAAAAGCTGCTTACAGATCCCTCTGCCTTTTCTCCAGCAAGTAGAAGAAGGGGGGAACACGGTCCAGTTCCTGTCGGCACGCCTTGGGACCCGACAAGTTGCAGGTTCTTCAGCGCACTTGTCTTCTCTTTGTACACATTTCGCAGGGCCAGGTCTTCGATGACTTGACCGAGAGGGGACTGCAGCTTGAGCACCTCCTGTTCCAACCACTTGACCCTGGCTTTCGCCTCCTGGTCGATTCCCTTGTTTTCTTCTGGCAGAAGACGTGCACATGAGCCTTGCCCACATCCCACCATAGCCACAAGGATGGGAAACTGTGCCCTGCCACTTCCTTCTCCAGTTGGACCTGAATCGGAGGAATGAATCCCAGAACTGTTCATCCTCCAGCAACAGGTTGTTAAAATGCCAGAACGTGGATCCCATCCGTGTGTGGAATGGAACCAGCTCCACCCACACCAGGCACAAGTACAGCACCGGCCATACAGAAGGTGCTAGAACACAGGAGGTGTCTTCTTCTTCTTCTTTGGCCTCCTTGTCTCGAGAGACAATGGATAAGTGCCTATAGGTGGTCAGTGGTTTGTGAAGCAGCGCCTGGATTGGCTATAAAGGCCAATTCTAGAGTGACAGACTCTTCCACAGGTGCTCAGATAAAATTGGTTGTCGGGGCTGTTACACAGTTGGCTCTCTCCTTGCACTTCTGTCTTTTTTCCTGCCAACTGCTAAGTCTCTTTGACTTGCCACTCTTTAGCCCCGCCTTTATGGCTGCCTGCCAGCTCTGGCGATCACTGGCAACTGACTCCCATGATGTGTGGTCAATGTCACAGGACTTCATGTCGCATTTGCAGACATCTTTAAAGCGGAGACATGGACGGCCAGTGGGTCCAATACAGTGACGAGCTTGCTGTACAATGTGTCCTTGGGGATCCTGCCATCTTCCCTGCAGCTCACATGGCCAAGCCATCTCAAGCGTCGCTGGCTCAGTACGGTGTATATGCTGGGGATGTTGGCCGCCTCGAGGACTTCTGTGTTGGAGATACGGTCCTGCCACCTGATGACAAGGATTCTCCAGAGGCAGCGAAGATGGATTGAGTTGAGACGTCGCTCTTGGCTGACATACGTTGTCCAGGCATCGCTGCTGCAGAGCAAGGTACTGAGGATACAGGCTTGATACACTCGGACTTTTGTGTTCCGTGTCAGTGCGCTATTTTCCCACACTCTCTTAGTCAGTCTGGACATATCAGCGGATGCCTTTCCCATGCGCGTGGTCGTCGATATTGATGAATGGAGCATTTCTGACGTCCTGTCCAATGATGTTCATTTTCTTGAGGCTGATGATTAGGCCAAATTCGTTGCAGGCAGCCGCAATCCTGTTGATGAGTCTCTGCAGACACTCTTCTGTGTGGATGTTAATGCAGCATCATCGGCAAAGAGGAGTTCCCTGATGAGGACTTTCCGAACTTTGGTCTTCGCTCTTAGACGGGCAAGGTTGAGCAACCTGCCATCTGATCTTGTGTGGAGGAAAATTCCTTTTTCTGAAGACTTGAACGCATGTGACAGCAGCAGGGAGAAGAAGATCCCAAACAGTGTAGGTCGCTGGGTCAAATCCTGGAACTCCCTTCCTAACAGCACTGTGGGTGTACCTACCTCACATGGACTGCAGCGGTTCAAGAAGGCAGCTCACCACCACCTTCTCAAGGGCAATTAGGGATGGGCAATAAATGCTGGCCTGGCCAGTGACGCCCACATCCCATGAATAAATTTTAAAAAACACAGCCCTGATTCACGCCACTCAGGATAGGAAAGGGGTCTGACCGCTATGCTGAATTGTGCCTTTTATATTGCCATGGAATGAGGTGACGATACTGAGTAGCTTAGAACACAGGAGGTATACACCCAAGAAATGTAAAGTCGGTCAATTCTGGAGCATCCTCCCCAGGCCTCAAGAAAGTGAAATCGCTGGAGTTAGGTTGGAGATTTCCCCAGATGTCCACCAAGTTGTAGGATTCGGACCAGTCCCTCAACATCTATATCATCACCCGGCAGTTAAGGGTATTGGACTAATCCCTCACCGCGAGTGTACAGTTGAAATCCCCCCCGAGGATCATGCACTGGCCAGCATTAATGGAGCCAAGATGAGCGGAAACTTCTTCAAAGAAGTGCACTTGCTGCGCGCTGGCCTGGAGAGCATATGTATTCACTTGGTGAAACAGCACGTCCTCAGCTGGACAGTGAGATGAAGCAAGCGGCCTGGCACAGGTTCCTTGACTCCTAAGATCTACAGCTGAAAATATGGGGCCAGCAATATAGCCATCCTGCTTGAATTGGAGGTGAGGTGGCTCACATATACTCCTCACTCCAGGAATCAGGTAGCCTGGGGTAGTGTGGCTTTCCTGCTGGATGCATAGTGCATACTCCCCCTCCTTAAGGAGTGAGAAGTTGAGAAATCTACGGTGTACCTCTCTGCTGCTGTTGATGTTGAGGTTGGCAATTGTTGTCTTCATTGCAACAACCTAGTGCAGTCACCACCGACAACCTACTGTGGGGATGGAGTGTAGTCACCTGTGATCCTCTACTCCCTCAGCAGTCCAGTGAGGAATGACTTGAGCTGGTGCAGCTTAAGTCGGCACACAACCTTGCTCATGCCCACAGTCTTTACAACAGCTCTAGGGTTAGCCGGACCTTATCACACTCACCCAAGCTATTGGCTGGGAATTCCGTGAGTGCCACAAGGGGGATGAGGGAACACCAGGTAGAGGGCACAAAGGCATACACCTCCTCACTGGCAATGGACTCTAAATCATCCCAGTGCCCTCTACTGAGCTACTGTCCTCCTCTGGGTGGTCACTGTTAGTGACCAACCTATCCACCGCATAGAGTGCAGTGGGCGGTCCAGTCGCACCAGCCAGCACCTCCTCTTACACCATTCCACTCCCAGGATCGACAGCAGAGGGGTCCTTCCTGGGCTGCTCTGGGGAAGTCTGGGCCAGAGGACGGTAGCCCTTCGGGGCCGGACTCTACCTCCAGCCACATGGCGACACAGGGAAAAACTCTATCACCAGCACCGTTTTCCCCGGCGCCAAAGTCAGAGACAGCAAAAGGGGTCTTTCCCCTCCCCCGCCACTGCACAGGGACCTAGCATTTGGGGCCTTTTTAATGAAACCCTCGACCAGGTTGAGCAGGTCCTCGGAGATGTCAGCGTGTGGCTGGTGGGCTCTGTCTCATAGACCTCGCCCACTCCAGCTTCCAGTACACCTGACCTAGCGTTGAGTGACTGGGATATACTGGGTGAATCCTCCACATCTCCATTGGGCAGGAGTTCCCCTCACATCCACAGTGGGTACAGGGCGGACAGGGGGATCTTTTTCACCCTCCTGACGGATGGACAAGCTCCACTGGCAGCACGGGGTGGCAGGATCCGCAGGGGGCACCAACTGCTCTTCCAGGCAGGGCAATCCCTTACCCGGGCTCTCCCCAGCTTCCAAGGAGTGGCGCCTCCTCCTTTTCTGGGGGGGATGTGGAAGGAGGGAGACCTTGATGCCTGTCGAGGCCTCCGGCTCTGAAACCTCCCTCTCCCTTTCTCCTGCACCTGAGAGAGGCCACGGGATGTGAAAGTTTCGACAAAGCGGGCACGGTCACAGAGTTGGTCACAGGGACACACACGTGATCACTTGCGGGCAAGGGGCACAGGAAGGCACGGGAAGCACGGGATCATTCGTGCTTTCTGGGAGGCTCGCTGCACCTTCATTCCGTGTTGACATCTTCCCCCTCGACCCTTGCCAGCGGCCACAATGATGTTGGCCTCCAACGCTGGCTGCATGCCCAAGGGTTTGATTGTGAGAATCGGGAGAGGGAGACGGAACCAGCCTTGGCTGCCTCAGTTGGTTTGATAGCCTGGGAGGTGGAGAGGTTTTTTCCTAAATGTCCCACCTCCTTACAGACTTGACACCATACACCATCTGATATCCAGAGAACTCACCCTCCATGTCCTCCTCCCGCACCATCTCTACAAAGACTTGATGCCGGAAGGAGAAAACGTGCTGAAAACTGGTCTCTCTGAAGCTGAGCTGGAGCGATGCAACCCCTGAGCTCACCTTCCCCAGTCGGTGAAGGTGGAGGAGGAAGGATGGGACATTTGAGATGATCATGTGCTCGATGGCCTCAAGAGGGTCACTGGTAGGAAGGGCGTGCCCCAATGACCCCTCTCTCGAGGGCCTGTGCTGCCACCCCATTCAGTCTTCCAAAAGGACACAGCCTTCTTCTACATTTTTGAGGCAGCTGTGATGGTTAAAGGGCCAAACAACTCCAGCCTTCGCTTTGACACATGCCCGATTGTCATGTTGGGACGAGTGCAGTTCTTCACCCCATGTTTTTCGGTGATGAGAGTGAATGCTGACAGGCTACAGGAACAGCGGGAGCAACAGAGACAGCCAGTCCGTCGTTGGTGCTCATAGACCACGCTGCCGGCAAAGATGGAGTCACCATTGAAACTTTGAATTATGCACCCATCCCAAGTCTCAGGCTGATGATTCTGAAAAGGAAAAACCGACCCCTCCCTTAGATTGGGTTGGGAAAGTGACTTCTTCCCTCCTGTGCGGTTCTAAGATATTCGAATAATTAGTGAGGAGAATGAAGGTCAACGCAGTTGTCTCTTCGAGAGCAAGAGAGAAAAAGGAGGAGAAAAGGAGGGAAGGTGAAAGAAGGAGATGGATTCACCTGGGACAGCTGGAACTGCCGGGCACAGATCTTATCAATGAGATTTTTAAAAACTTCATCCAGACAGGTCCGGCTGTTCTGAGCCAGGCAGTGGGGAAGGGGGGGGAGGTTTGTGTGTATGACTGAGACAGCCTGAGTGAACCAGATTATATGTTCAAATCCAAAATTCCATGTTCTTATTCAGTCATGGTATGTTTCACAATATATTTTCATTGGTCTTTTGCCTACCGTTACTGATCCTAAAAATCCACTCACTACACCCTGTCCAGACTGTATCTTCCCCTGCTTTATGTCCACTGTATGATTTATCATTCACTTGAAAAGCCACAAGGAAAGGAAACAATGATTCATGCTTATTGACTCAAATGAACATAAAGACTGAACAAGATTTAGCTTTGAGAAGTTACTTCTGCTTGTTTGCCTTTCATGCTATGCATTTTGGTAAATAAGCAATGTGCTCTCTGATACTTCACAGTCAAAGCAGTATTCTATTGGTTCTGTCATTTGCGGGCTTTAAAACTGCACTCACTTCCTCCTTCCTCGTAAGGGAATAACTTGTTTTCCACAGTCTGGTCACTAAATAAAAATGTTTTTCACCAGAATTCACCTAGGTATTGCTCTTCTCTGCAGTAGTATTTCTGCAAATATGTTTTTAAAAAATTTTTTTTTTAACCAGGTATGTTTGGGTGCCTGTTAAAAAGTAAATTTGCAGCAGGGAACAGCATGTTTGTGGTCAAATAAAAACCAACAAAAAATTTACAGTTAGATGTAGAATATATGCCTGGTAATTAATTTTATTTTTCTGTTCATTTCACTTCTCAGAAAGGGAAGTGTAATTGGTTGACCCTGAAACGCATAAATCTCTCATGTTTATTTTCAAGTAAGAAGCGTTAACAGCCTTTCGTGGTTTGTGGAAGGCATTTCTTTAAACTATCGAATGTTATTGGATTGTTTTTACATTGCGTGAATCACTTTCTTTGTTTTGAATGCAGAACTTTCTCTCTGTATTCTTTGATTGTAAAGTAAGGTGTTGGACTCGTCACCCAATGGCTGAGTTCAAATCCCACCATGGCAAATTAATCAATTAACTAACGCAGATTGGGTGACCGCTGTGCGGAACACCTCCGCTCAGTCCGAAAGCATGACCCCGAACTTCCGGTTGCTGGCCATTTCAACACACACACCCCACCCCCCCACTCTCATGCCCACATCTCTGTCCTGGGATTGCTGCAGTGTTCCAGTGAACATCAACGCAAGTTCAAGGAACAGCATCTCATTTACTGATTAGGCATGCTACAGCCTGCCGGACTGAACATTGAGTTCAATAATTTCGGAGCATGATGGGCACCACCCCCCGCACCCCCCCCCCCCCCCCGTCCTTTTTATTATTATTTTTTGTTATTTTTTTCTTTTTTCTTTTAGTTTAGTTTGTTTCTACTGTGCCTACCCACTTTTTTTTTCCACATTTGTGCTTTGGGCCAGGGCTGTTCATTTTTCTGTCAATTAACACCCTGTCTGCATTAGCTCTTTATCTTTCAGCACACCATTAACATACCGTTTGCTTTTGCTCCATGACGCTCTGGTCAGTTATTCTCTGTGACCTTGTCCGATCAACACCTCTTTTGTTATATCTTGCCCCACCCCTGCTTTATTTGCTGAAAACCTGCTACATTTCTCATATTTGCCAGTTCTGATAAAGGGTCACTGACCTGAAATGTTAACTCTGCTTCTCTCTCTCGAGATGCTGCCAGACCTGCTGAGTATTTCCAGCATTTCTTGTTTTTATTTCAGATTTCCAGCATCTGCAGTATTTTGCTTTTATTGATTTCAGATTGTGTCTCCTTGTTTTGCAATCCCTGCCAGAGGAAATTATTTCCTTTAGCTAACCTATTGAATTCTTTTATTATTTTAAACATCTCGATTAGATCATCTCTCAATCTTCTTTACTTAACAGAATACAAGCCATCTTTATCAGGTTTATGAAACATGTCCTCATAATTTCAGCCTTTAAGACCTGCTTTCATTCTGGTGAATCTGTGTTGTACCCTTTCCAAAGCCAAAATACCATTCCTGAGGTGCAGAGCCCAGAAGAGAATACAGTATGCTCAATGGGGATCTGACTCAGGCTTGATACAATTGAAATATCATTTCCTCACTTATATATTCTAACTCCCCATGAAATAAAGACCAACATTCCATGAACCTTTTGATTACTTGCTTTTAGTGACCTAGGTCCATTGACATCCAAATCATCTTTGCTCCTCCATGGTTCATGGTTTCTCACCATTTAGAAACTACTATGGTTTGTCTCCTTTTATCCAAAGTGGATTACTCACACTTATCTCACATTGAATTCCATTTGACAAAGTTTCTATCCCTCTGTAACTTACTGCTCCCATCTGCGCTACTTACTGTGTCTCCCAACTTGGTGTCATCTGCAATTTGGATCTATAATCTCTATTCTTTCATCTAAGCCATTGATAAATGTGAAAAACTGAGGCCCCATTACATATCTCTAAATGTTGTATCCTGCCAATCAGAGTATGTACCCTTTATCCCATCTGTCTGGGCGGGATTTTCCTTTCGGAGGTAGGAAACAGAAGTCTGAACTGTTTCCGGATGTTGAACCGGCCTGGCTTGGGGTAACAGTCACTCATTGTGATTTTTGTGGGAGCGCTCCCTTAATTGACATGGAGAAAGGCTTGCCGTCCAATTAAGGATGGAGGGTGGATTGTCTAAGCTGGAGGGCCAGAGGCCTTTCAGCTTGAAAGGGACTGCAGCTGCGATGGAAGGTAAGTATGAAAGAGGGTGCTTTGAGATGGAGGCACCCTCCAACTTCTTAAAATCGAAATTAAAAAATGGCTTTTGCAGCCAGGCCACTACTGTGGTGTTGGGGGAGGGTTTGGGGGTGGGAAGCTACTCTACAGGGTGGCCGGTGATGGCTCCTGCACCAAGGCAGGCAGGAAGGCATCTTGGAATGTCTCCCAGGCATCTAAAATGGCCCCCTCCGTCTGCGGGAACCTGGAGGCCAACTGGAAAATTCCAGTTGACCTCTTCTCATTGGCCTCAACAGGCGCTTAATGAGTCGTGACAGCTACCACCCAATTGTGGATGAGTAGCTCTGCTGCCTTCCCAATCCTCCTATTTATGGGTCCCTCCCACTTCCATTCCAGCGTCAACAAGGGCTCAAAATTCAGCCCTGTGTCGATCTCCCAACTAATTTCCAACCCATGTAACAAGATTTCCTCTTAATTCTGTGCGCTTTCCTTTTTGCTCGTAATCTCTTGTGTGGAGCCTTCTCAAATGTCTTCTGGATGTCCAGATGTATAACATCCAAAGACACTCTCTTAGTCACCATGTTAGTGACCTTGAAAAATTCAACTAAATTAATCTTGTCTGACTTAACCTTGACAAATCCATGCTAACTGGCTGATTGGCTTAAATTTGTCCAAGTGTTCAGTCACTCTCTGTCCCGAATGACAGATTCTTATATAATGAAAACAGAAATGCTGGAAATAATCTGCAGGTCTGGCAGTATCTATGCAGAGAGAAACAGAGTTCATGTCTCAGGTCTGTGACCTTTCATCAGATTCATACAAATTTTAGTAACTTCCTACAAGTGATTTTAGAATGGCAGGTCTGCAGTTAACTGGTTTTCTCTCTGTCATCCTTTTTAAATAATGGAGTGACATTTGTGATTTCCCAATCCAACAACACAATTCCCAAAGTGAGAGTTTTGAAAGATCATGACTAGTGCACCTGCAATTTCCTTACCTTCATGTTTTCATACCGTGAGGTTAAAACCAACAGGTACAGGAGATTTATCTTTCCTGTGTCATTATTTTCTCTGATCATTTTTAAAAACTTACATTAAACCCAATAAGTTACTTCCCAAACTTATTTTTAGTTTAGATTGTATTGCTGGTATTTTGTTCTCTATTTCGATAGTGAAGACAGATGCAAAGTAGTCATTTAACAAGTCTGTGATGCCTTGTTTGCAATTACATTGTCGCCTGCTTCTGTGCCCACATTTCCCTTAGCTGCTCTCTTTCTCATAATATTTCGGGGCGGCACAGTGGCGCAGTGGTTAGCACTGCAGCCTCACAGCTCCAGCGACCCAGGTTCAGTTCTGGCTACTGCCTGTACGGAGTTTGTAAGTTCTCCCTATGACCGTGCGGGTTTCTGCCGGGCGCTCTGGTTTCTTTCCACAGCCAAACACCTGCAGGTAAATTGGACATTGCAAATTGCCCCTAGTGTAGGTAGGTGGGAGGAGAATTGAGGGAAGATGGGGGTGTGGTAGGGAATATGGGATTAGTGTAGGATTAGTATAAATGGGTGGTTGATGGTTGGCACAGACTCAGTGGGCCGAAGGGCCTGTTTCAGTGCTGTATCTCTCTGTGACTCTATTTCTAAAGACTTTTACAGGTCTTCATACTTTCTTTCTATTCCTTTGATGCTTTTTATACCCCTCCCAGTCTGCTGGATTTCCGCATTGTGTAAGCCTATTTTTTTTAAACTTTATACTACTACCTCATTTATTGACCATGGAGGCCTAACTATATAAGTGGAGTTTTGCCTTTTAGAAGTTTGTATTGATTTTCTTTTTTTTTATTTACAAAATATCCTTTATTCATAAAAATCTGTAAAAAATACATTACCAGTTTCAAACAGCACCAAGTCAAAAAATACAAACAGTGCAAGGGTGATCAGTTTCCTTCAATACAATCATGAGTTGCCTCACAATCCTTCCATATCATTTGTCATGCCAATTACATTTTTACATTTTACAGTAAATGAAAATTTTCCCGATACAGTTCGAGGGGTTTTCCATGGATCCAGCCCCTCAGTTCAGCTTGGTGGGGGCACCTTCCACAGTGGTCATTCCCCATTGAGCCTTTGCTGCGGCTGCCTCAAGCTTTAGTGCGTCCCTCAGCACGTTGTCCTGGACCTTGGAATGTGCCAGTCTCTACATTCGGTCGTGGACAACTCTTTGCGCTGGAAGACCAGCAAGTTTCGGGCAGACCAAAGGGCGTCTTTCACCAAATTGATAGTCCTCCAGCAGCAGTTGATGTTTGTCTCGGTGTGCGTCCCAGGGAACAGCCCGCAGAGCACAGACTCCTGTGTTACAGAGCTGCTTGGGATGAACCTCGACAAAAACCACTACATCTCTTTCCACACCTGCTTTGCAAAGACACATTCCAGGAGGAGGTGGGCGACCGTCTCTTCCCCACCACAACCACCGCGGGAGCATTGAGCGGAGGGGGCGAGACTTCGGGTGTGCATGAAGGATCTGACGGGGAGGGCCCTTCTCACCACCAGCCAAGCTACGTCTTGGTTTTCAATGTGCTAAATACTTAGTTGAATAACTCCCACTGTTTGTAGGTTTACCCATTAACAGTTCAGCCCAGTTTATGTCTTATTCCTTCAAAGTCAGCCTGCTTAGGTTTAAAATCTTGGTTTGTGTCTCTTCTTTCTCCCTGTCAAATTTGATCATATTTTGGTCACTGTTAGCAAGATGTTTCTGTATCGTCAGGTTTTTTAACTAGTTCTAGCTTGTTTATTGTCACTGACACTAGTATGGCTTGTTCCCTTCGTTTTAAACTCTCCTGAATACACTCTAGAAATTTGCTGTCTTTACAACTTGTGCTGCTCTGCTTCTCCCATTCTACGTGAAAATTCTAACCACTTTCGTTTTGCTGTATGCTTCTCTCATCGACAGATTAATAGATAACATTACTATTTCACGACTGTCAGGAGGTCTGTAAGCAATGCCCGCCAGAGTCTTGCATCCTTTGCTGTTTCTTAATTCTACTCAGTGTTTCTGTTGTCTGCTCACCCTGACTGGTACCTGTTGTTTCAACTCCTGTAATAGTGTATTTTATCAGTATTGCTACTCTTCCTTTCCCAATTTTCATGTTCTTTCTGATGACCTTATAGCCTGGAAGATGCAGCTCCAGTCATACCTAACTTGTAGCCAGGCCTCTGTGTAATGGCGACTATGTCATACCCTTCAAGCTGAATTTCTGTTTCCAGTTCTCTTGTTTTATTCCTTGTGCTATGCGCATTTGTGTACAGAACTCTTACCAGTTAACAGCCCCTGCCCATATGTCCTGCTATGTTTGCTCACACTTTTTGACTTCTCACACTTTTTCTTAATTTACATCACTCTTGTTTTTATGTATATATCAGGTATTTTATTTTTACTTCCTATACATTTTTCTGAACCTGGAATATTTATTTTCCTGTAATCACGTCACGTAGTCTTCCTTTTGTTTCATCTCTTTTTCTTTCATTTATCATTTTTACTGTTGTTATTACCAGAACCCACCTCGACTAATTGGTTTAAAGTCCTTTCTCCAGCTATATTTATCCTTTCCGCTCGGACCTTAGTCCATGCTCACTTCAGGTGTAGCCTATCCCAATGATACGGCTCCTTCCTATCCCGGTGCACATTCCAGAGCCTCGTGAAATGCCACCTTTCCTTGCTGCACCAGTCTTTCAGCCATGCATTTATATTCCTGATCTGTTTATCCCTCTTCCAATTGGCATGTGCCTCTGAATAATTGGGAGATTACCAGTCTTCATGTCATGCCTTTGAATTTTGCTTCTAGCTTCTGACACTCCTTCAGCAGGACCTCAACTCCTGAACGTTGTTGAAACTGGAGTAACAAAATTGAAAACTCTAATTTGGTTAGCCAGTTACATTCTGTCCCAACCAACCATCCATCCAGGAAATACTTGAGATAATTTGTCTAGAACTGCTTCCCTGCTGTCTTGCCTCTGTTTACACCAGAATTTTAGAGCATGACCTCTCTCCAGCTGGGAGCATACCAGTTCTTATTCGTACTCGTGTTTTATTTCAGTCTTGACATAGCATTAAGTACTACTTTACGTAAACCTCTTTCCACCATCTGCCCTTGTCCTACGTTCAGGAACAACATAGGACTGGTTTTGTTATTGTCTTCCGTCCTCGCCTCAAACTCTATTCCCTAGCCACAGACTCCAGCCTCCTCTCTGCACGCTGTCTGAGGCTGAACCAGACTTTTCAGAACCTCGAATTTATCTGACCCTGAGCTGAGATTCTGATCTCATATCGTCTGCATCAGCAAGACTCTCTCCATCACCAAAACTGCCTACTTCCACCTATGTAATATCACTAATCTCTATTCTTGCCTTCCCCATCGGCTGCTGAAACCCTCATTCATGCCTTTGTTACCTCTAGGTTTAATTATTCCAATACTTACTTGGCCAGTCTCCTCCTGTCTACCCTCCATAAACTTCAGCTCAGCCAAACTCAGTTGCCTAAATTCTAACTTGCACCAATCCATCACCCCTGTGCTCCATACCGACATGCAGACTTCCAGGCCGGCAAAATCTCAAATTGAACATTCTCATTCTTGTTTTCAAATCTCGCAGGGCCTCATCCCTCCCTTTCTCTGTAACCACCACCAGCCCTACAACTCTCCAAGATCTTTGCGCTCCTCCAATTCTGCCTGTTGAGCTTCCTCGATTTCCATCGCCCCACCATTGACGGCCATTCCTTCTGAAATGCCGACGACCTAAGTTCTGGAAACTTCTCCCTAAACCAGTCCACCTCTCGCTGTCTCCTCCTTTAAGATGCTACTGAAAACCTACTTCTATTCATATCTCTTTCTGTGCTCATTGTCAGTTTTGTTTGTTAATACTCCTGTGCCACACCTTGGGATGTTTCACTACTTTCAAGGCACCATATAAATGAAAGTTGTTGTCATTGATTTCACCTGAAGTGAGCATCATATTTCCCTTTATGTGTAATTTGAATAAATCTGTGTCTCTGTTTTCCTCATTTTGAAAATAAAAGATCCAGGAAAAATAATGCAAGAATTACTGTGCATACAGACTGGCATTATCTGTGCTGTATGCAAAACACATGGTGCACATGCTGAGAAAGAGCAAAGGAGGATGGCGAGATGCAGTATGAAGACACTGCAGTGTTGTCCTGCTCACCTGCATCTGTTCTTGTGAGCGCTGGGGGCGGTGGTTGGCGTTGGGCTCAGGAATGGGAGTGAAGGTGATGCCCTCGAGGTGGGTATGGTGGGGAAGAGACAGTTGCCCACCTCTTTCTGGAATGTGTCTTTGCAAAGCAGGTGTGGAAAGAGATGCAGTGGTTTTTGTCGAGGTTCATCCCAAGCAGCTCTGCAACACAGGAGTCTGTGCTCTGCAGGCTGTTCCCAGGGAAGCACGCCGAGACAAACATCAACTGCTGCTGGAGGACTATCAATTCGGTGAAAGGCGCCCTTTGGTCTGCCCGAAACTTGCTGGTCTTCCAGCGCAAAGAGTTGTCCACGACCGAATGTTGCAGACTGGGACATTCCAAGGTCCAGGACTACGTGCTGAGGGACGCACTGAAGCTTGAGGCAGCCACGGCAAAGGCTCAATGGGGAAAGGCCACAGTGTAAGGTGCCCCCACCAAGCTGAACTGAGGGGCTGGATCCATGGGAAACCCCTCAACTGTATCCAGAAAATATTTGTTTTGCTGTAAAATGTACATAGTATGTAAAATGAAATGAAAGGGTTGTGAGGCAACTCACTCCTGTATTGAAGGAAACTGATCTCATTTGCACTCTTTGTATTGTTTGACTTTGTGCTTTTGGAACTGTTTTGAAATGTATTTTTTACAGTTTTTTATGAATAAAGTATATTTTGGAAATTTAAAAAAAAGGAGTGAAGTTGTTGTGGGTTCCAAAGTAAAAATAGCCGCTTTTATATCTTAACTTCAGCTTCATAAATGAAAGAAGGAAAATCAGTGAAGAGTTTGGAGTTTATTTGACTCATGAATGTGAGAGCAATTTAATCACATATGTTCAGCACATAATTTAAAAGCTTAAACAGTTGTATAACAGGACATTATATAGCTTCCAGTGTAAAACCATGCATTCGGAGTGGTTGGTCACTTGGTTGTGTTAATAGTCTGTTAGACAATTGTGCTTTGTGGGCAGTTACAGATGTATACTTAAAGATGAAGACGTCATGCAAACAGCCGTTAAGCTAATAAGCATTTCAGAGGTGGAAGCTTTGGACTCTGCCATCCTGCCTTAATATTATCATGTCTCATTATGTCTGACTTTTTGTGCAATTAAAAAACAATTCCAGAAACTGTGGGTTAATTTTTAAGATTGACTATGTGTATATCAGTTTCTCCCATCATTTTTACAGCGTTCAATTGCATATTAAAATATACATCGAAATATTTTGTGGCTGTATTTTATCAGTTCTTCAGCAAATTCTGTCAGAAGTAATTGATGCTCAGTTAATTGTTGTTTAAATCTGAGATTGAGAGATTTTTCTTAACCAAAGGTAATAGCGATATGGGGCAAAGGCGGCCTTATTGTTTTATTATTTCGCGAATGCAGATCCCCAGAGCCAAGCAATAGCCTCCTCATTTGCTGAATTTAAAGTGATTAGCCTGCCACTTAATCTGTAGAGGAGACACTCTTTGGTAATGTGCAGCATTGTTTGTGTGTCTCCACAAATTCATTGGGGATTTGTACGAGGCCGCAGTGGTGGAGGTTGGCTGCGCAGGGGCCCTGGCTTGTTCGGAACCTGTTTACCAAAGACCACTCTTGCTGAGGTAGTTCAAAGCCTGCCATTTGACAGATGGAGTGTGTCACAAGGAACTTGTTCATGACTTCCCGTGTTTCCATTCCTTGATCCAAAGACTGAATGCGAGTAGATCTTGCTCAGGAAGGTTGCTCCATATGGGCCGCCGAGATGGAAGGCAGGCAGTCGGTGGTTTGAATATGGCGGTATGGAGTGGTAAGTGAGGTGCAGCACGGATGGTTTCAACCAGCTTGTGGGTTTTCTTTCGGCGTCAGATATGTGGGAGAGTGACGTTTATGAGGACAGGAAGGCAGGGAGGGGATGTTGAGTGGAGGGTTCCAATTATCGTACGCATTGATGCATTCAGTCGAGTATCAACAAGGTGTGTGTGTGATGACCTATGCCAGACAGGTGCACAGTATTCTGCCACTCAGTATGATAGGGCAAATGCTGAGGTCCGGGGTGTTGTGGCAGCAATGCCCCACATAGATCCAGTAAGTTTGGTTAATAAGTTGTTTCTGCTTTTGACCTTTGCTGCTGTTTTCTTCCAGAGTCACTCCTAAGTATGTTGGGTTGGGATCATGCTTTAGTCTCTGACCATCCCTGTAGATACACAGTACTTTTTTGACACTGACATTGTAGAGGTGGAATACACTGGATATGGTTTCAAAGAGATTCACTGTGAGACGCCATGTGCTGCAGTAGTCCATCAATTTTGTAACGTCTTCGTTAAGGATCTCGTCCAGGGTGCAGAAGGATGGAGCTTGGATGGCACAACAGATGTCATCAGCATAGATGAACTTGTAAGATGTACTTGTTGGCAAGTCATATATTGAACAGCGTTGGGGCTAGCACTGAGCCCTGTGATCGTTCGTTGGCCAGTCTTCTCCATTCACTTCTCCCTTGTCCAAGGTTGATTCTAAATCATTTATTGCGAAGGAGCTTCATGGAGTTAGGTCACAGATAAGCCATCTCATTGAATGGTGGAACATGCGGAAGGCATAAGTGGACTACTTCTGTCCCTATTGTTTCGATCAGGTGAGGAGGGGTCGAAGGCTTCCCTGTTGTCCTCTCCTTGTTTGACCATAACTGAGTTTGTTCTTTTCAACCAGTGGATGTACTTACCAGTTCAGTGAGTGTTTTACCCTTTATGTGCTATGACCATAAAAGAACCAATTGGACAGGTTTTCTTGAGTTTATTGTTCTTAATGTCCGAACCCAATCTAAGTGAAAAAAACTACACTGCAACTTTCGCACTCACACACAAAAACACATACAAATAGGTTATAGAATGATGAAGAATACTTTGGGTTGGATTAGAGTCCAGAACAAGAAATAATAATATACAGTCTGTTGGGTCTGGTAATGCAGTTGTCTTCCGACTGAATTGGTGGTTCTGAAGTCTCTGACTGTTAGAGGTGCACTTGTAGCTGGTCCACCTGGTTCAGGGTTTTCTTGGAGACAGTGATATAGGTGGCTTTCTCCCCTGGGGTCTCTGTCTGTAGCAATGGTAGACTTGGATTTTCTGCAGGCAGACAGATTTTGAACTTGCAGTGTTATCTGGGAAAAGAGAGAGAGCCCAAGCCCCACCGGGGTCTTGCATGGGTTAGCTCCCAAAAGCTTGTCTGTCGTGTGTAACAAAAACTCTTAAGTTTTACACAGACTTGGGGAGGCTGACACATGGTGCTCTCAGTACCTTTTTTTTAATGAGCTCCAAAGTCTAAGACCCAAATCTCTCTTAGTTTGTATTGTATCAGTATTTACCCCCTGGAGGTACATCTCCACGAGTGAATGCTCCAAGATGGCTTTAAACGTCCTGCTAACGAAAGTGATACCGGATAATCTACTCAACTATGCAAGCCATCGTCCTTGATGGGAGCCTTGTTAGACATGCATCTCCAATTCAATGTCCTGGAATGTGAGGTATTTCACTGCAAATTGTGGTGGCCATCTTAGCTGCCAGCTTTTAAAATGTTTTCTGCAGGTTTCCAACCGATGAATTAAAAATCCTCATTCAGCATAGCATGTTTTCTTGACACTATGTTTATATGTTCCTAACTAACATTGAGTTAAAGAAACATGTTTACTGTCATAAGAGATTTGAAATAATTGCACTTAATATCGACAGGGTAAAAGCAGTATATTATTTCTCAGCAGAACCATGTCTTATTAGCATTGATACAGCACTTGTTTTCACTATCATATGAAATGCTCCTTTTTATAGTCATGTGACACAGTCACATACCAAAACATCATGGCCGTTATTCTTGTGGTTAGTTGCAGTGTTGGAAGATATAAAGTCTGTTGGGAACACTACAGCAGAAATGCTCTGGAAAAGGTGTAACAGTATTTATTTTAAAGAACAGGCAATGCCAGCGATTTAACATACTCTGGAGGTTTCAATGATGATAACAAAGCTCTACTTTTTCCTGACATCGGATGTCTGTCTGCCAAGTATATATATTTCCAGTGTTAAAGTAAAAATCTTCAGCCAGCTATCAATTGCAGCTTTCCTTTTTATCTTAATTGTAAACTAGAACTCAATCTTTAATTCACCACAAAGTGGAATATTTGGCCCAAACCATATTAACTATAGAAAAACAGTTTTTTGTTGTATGTTTATATTACACTATGTATATTTTGAAAAGAGAACCTTTTCAAAATGATGGCCATGAATATAAATCCACACTGATGAATCCGTTTTTATTGCTGCTTTGTTGAAACATTTTAGAAACTAAATCGCACAGTTGCAGTTTCTCCATTCGCACATCAAATCTTAGAATACATTTACGCATATATGTTTTGTCTTGCTCTTTCATTTCACTGCACAAAGACTCGTGAGTTTTTATGTTAACACTGGTACACCAACAACAAGTATGCACATGAGATAGGTGCATTATTTATATCTTTCTGGATAAATGGATTCAGCTTGGCTGTCACCAAAATCACTTCCCCGAAACACAGAATCTTCCATCATCAACATATACTTCTCCCACCTTCAAACACATAGTAGTCACTGACATGGCAGTCATCCAATTAAGTTTGTCACTCTGCCCTGTGCTGTCATGGAAACAAGGCCAAGCTACTTGGTGTAGGTGTGTTTGTGTGTATGTGTGGGGCTGCTCAATCCTGAATTGGTACAGATCCAAAATGGCAGGAATGACGGAATATTGTTTTTCTACTTTTTTGTTGAAGTTAATTTAAAAACAATGAAGTTTGTTTTCTAGTGATTGTCATTTATAAAATTGCTGTATTGGTGATCGACACAATAAGAGCGTTATTTGTTAAGATTGTCTTTCATGAGATTTAAATGAAGTATACATTAAGTGATTGGAGTTTAATATTGGATAAAAGTATCGAGCCAAATTAACAGCATATCAGGGCTAAAATAAGTATATCTGCATTGGGAACCTGAGCTAAGGAAGGGAGTCCATGTCTCATTATTCTTGGACTGTGGGGCTGGATATAAAATCGTTTGAATTGGCTGAGAAAGCCTGCAATTGCCCCTGTCAATTAAGAGCACTTCCAATTATCTACCAAGCCTTCATTCTTCTGTCATGTCCTGCGTCAGGGTAGCTCTGAAGTTAAGGAAATCATGCTGGTTGTAAAAAAATAAGTTGGATGGTTCACTTGTAAATAAAAATACTGAATCTCATAGCTAATGCCAATAATTAGCGCAAAGGTGCACATTTATCCAATTACTCCACACTTGGGTTATAATAATGTCAGGTAATAACAGCCATGACAAATATGCACTTTCTGAATATAGGCACGCTATGGAGGATGAAAATATAATGGGCAGTATTTCAAGTGTGAAACAAGCACCTATATATCCAATATGGGGCATGGTCATCCGATGTCAAAAGGGTACCCACCATATTGGATCAGGTGTTTCCATAGGCTTCTGGGGTATGTGTCGTAACTATTCAGAAAGCTCATCATATTATTAAAATAAGAACTTTACATTGGTTTTAATACCCTTCCATGAAATTTATCTGACTAATTATAAACTTGCTCAGCAAATCATTGTGCTAACAGTCGGTAAGGACGCAGCAAGAGTGCCCTCTGTACATGTTGTGAAATGCTTCTAATGCCAGTTTGCTGCACAGAGTGTCACCAGTGATTGGATCAATATTGTGCTGAAGAAATGACCTTCGTCATAAGAGCACATGAATCGCAATGCAACTGCTTCCTGTTTGTGGTCTGAAAGTGCTTCAGTGATCAGGCATTTAATGAATATCTTTAGGAGACGCTTCTTTACATTGTCCAAATTGAGAACCCTTACGTGCTCTTTCGACCATTGAGCAGCTGAATCGGCAATCCACTCACAAAAATAATTTTAAAAAGCTTTGCCAATGATTTTTTTGGGGCCAGAGGAACGTGAATGCTCAGCTTGCCTTCACAAAAATCTTCTCACCCCTGATAGTCACCACCATACCCAAGAGATTTCCTTCTTCAACTCCCCAACACTCCACTTTCATCTTTGCTGTGCAGAGGAGCCACTGGGTTCTTCCATGCCACAATCAGCCTCTCAGTGCTCATCCACACTGGCAGCTCACCGACATTACTGTAATGAGAGCCAGCCAGGAAAATGCGTTGGACCACACAGTGATGATGTTGGTCAGGCATGGTGGACACCCATTTGATTTACGCTGTAGTTGGAAAAAAAATCATGTCTTCTCCTGTCTCCTCTCCCTCCCCCACTTCATTATGCACTCCAACTAGAGGAGGCACTGCTGTCTGCCACATGGCTGTAACTACCAGCTTTGAGTATGCTTCCTGCCAATGACTTCCTGATGATTTCAAATTCTGAGCTTTCCACAAACTTTTGTGAAGTTGTAACCTGTACAGTGTATTCGTCAGGAGACCATCACTCAAGCATTGCTTTTACTCAGTTATTCTCACACAATAAATTTGTAAGGCGTAATATTCTACATACCAAAAATTCTAAATTATGTTATGTGTTGCACAAAAACTGTAGGGCGGGGTGGAGCCGCGGAGTATTGCGGCAGGGGTCAGAGGGCCCATCGCCAAGCCATCTTCCCGGGGGCAGGATAGGTCACCGACGGCTTTCCTGCCCAGAGGCCAGTTGAGGCCCTTAAGTGGCCTTTTAATGGTTACTTAAGGGCCTCTTCCCGCCATCACTGGGGTCTCACAAGTGGGAGGGCGGGGGCGTGCCTCCACCATGTGGGGAGGTCACCTTATAACACGAGGCGCACTCCCTGCGGGCTTGGAGGGGTTCCTCTTCCGTCGTCCATGGGGACCCCGCTGGGAGCCACTTCACCACCCCTGACCTGCCCCAGGACCCGTTTCCCCTGTACTGCACGACCATCCCCTCACTGCGGCTTTCCGTACTGGTCCTAGCAACCCTGCCTCACCTACCTCTGGTCTGGGGTTCCACCGCTGGGCTTGGTCTGAGGCCTCTGTAGTACCGGCAACGGCCACTGTTCCCAGCCCTCGATTGGCTGGCAGCTCTTGGAGGTGAGATCCCCTTCAAAGGGAAGGGGATCTCGGCTCAAGACCAAAGGATCACTATGGGGGAGGAGCAGGCAGGAAAAAGCAGACGCGGGGTTCACCCCGTCTTTTCAGCCTGGTGCTGGAGCCCCCACCTCCTACACAAACTCAGCCCTAGGAGCTTTTTTTTAAATAAGGACTTGCAGGAGTATTGATATGATTAATGGCATAACATTCTGGTGTACTGAATCACTGATCTTTATCGGTGACAAGACTACTTTTTCATTTTTAAGTTATTTCCAACTTTGCTTACCATTTTTAAAGGTTCATTTCTTCCCAACATCCAACTATGTTACCTTAAAATGATGCTAGGAAGTGAGAACAAGCTGATGATGTTCACTCCTTCTCAATACTTCCACACAGTGAGACACCTAAGACTGGGAACTCAGCAACTTGAGCAATATGCTCAGATCCAAGCTTCACTGCCGCTATGTGCTCATCCTGAACATGCTGCATTGCATGTCCCTTTAAAATAAAATCATCACATCAAAAGAAAAAATGAAATCAGGGTGTGACACTACAACACAATCACTACAGTCTTGGTACTTGAGCAGCTTCAGAGGTGGATCAGAGACATGTTCACAGTGGACAAACTGGAGTGGAGGTTAACTTTACACAGGGCTGTATAGACTGTCTGTCAGTGTGCTGTTGGACTAAAATCGCTGTCTTGATGTGAGCACTTGCAATTGATTAATTAGTTTAGATGAAAACAAAAATCTTCCCTATTAACATGTACAGTAATATAAAAATCATCAGCCAACTGATGCAACTTCAAACCATGACTACCATTTTGTCCCAGTCTAAAACTTGTTTTTCATATTTTTGCTTTCAGACAGTGCTATTCTTTTTTCTGCCATTAACACTCTATGCTTTGTCTTTTACTCCAGCAATTACTACTCCCTTTACCTTTTAGTCCATGACATTTTTGTCATTTAATCTCTCCTGCCCTCCGCCCTCTCTCAGACCTTCCCTTTTGTTCTTCTCCACCCCTCCTCCCCCCTACCCACCACCTCCCCGCTTTCACTTGCTGGAAGCCTGTTAAATATCTAGCCTTTGCCAATTCTGATGAATGGTCACAGACCTGAAACATTAACTCTGTTTCTGTTTCCACAGATACTGCCAGACCTTCTGTGTATTTCCAGCACTTTCTGTTTTATATTGATCAAATAAGCTTACAGTTCTGCACTATTTTTGTCAGATTATTATTTAATTAACTTCTGTGATGTTTAACCATGTAGACTTCTTATCAAAGTTACTGGTTGGCATCCTTCCATCTACGAAAGATGATGGACATGCAGCAAACAATCCATTTAGGTGGGGTGTCTTCTCTTGGTGCACCTTTGCTGATGGCTGTGAAGGCTAAAATACTTGAGAGTAAGATTTTGCCACAGGTGCTTCATGTGAAGCTGCCAAGTGACACTGAGTTGTTGTTTTTGATGTTGGCACCTGTTGCCAAGATGCTGTAGCCACTGGTGGTCATGGTAGTGCACGCCTTTCCACAGAATGTGTTGCCATTTCCCTCTTGCCAGCTAGTCTCTCCCAGGTGTGACAGTCGACATTTAGGGCCTTCATGTCACGCTTGCAAGCATCCTTGAAGCAAAATTTTGGGTGCCCCAATAGTCGTCTGGCCCTGGCTACCTCACCATATAGAAGTTCTTTGGGTATGCGACCGTCTTCCATCTGCGGATGTATCGGATCCGCCGAAGCTGCCTTTGTTTGATTAGTGCTAACACACTTGGGAGCTCTGCCTTTGAGAGGACTATCGCACGTGATTTTCTTCTGCCACGATATACCTATAATGCGCCGCAGACAGCGAAGATGAATATTATTGAGCTTCTTTTCCTGGTAGCTGTAAGTTGCCCATGTTTCACAGCCAAAATACAGGCCTTATCAACCATCACCAATCTGACCCTTATCAAAATTAAAGGCCATGCAAGTAAAAGGGCGGTGGCAGCATGGATACAAAATTGGCTAACGGACGGAAAGCAGACAGTCATGCCGAATAGTTGTTTTTCAGCCTGGAGCTAAGTATTGTTACGACATCAGTCAGATCGCTAACATGAAAAATATGAGACATGAGCCCCCCCAGACCAATTTCAAGAATTACACGACAAGATTTCACGTTTTAAGACTTAATATAATAACTAAACTAAAATAAATCCCCAATTAACTGAATAGTATTTTGTGAGTAGTTGATGTCCCAAATTACAAAGAAAGGTATTTTCTTTACTTAATAAAATACTTGAAAACCTCACATCACACTTATATGTTACACAGTCATTTTTGATGGTGAAATCCTGTGAGGTTAGACGTCCCAAACTCCAAGTAGCAATGGGTTGGATCTCCCAGATGTTTCAAAATGTAATGTCCTCTTCGCTCACTTCTCCGAGCACCTCCGACCTGAATAAAGCATTCTTTGGTAATCCTGCTGGTCTTCTACTTTTCCTCAAGCTTCAACTTTCGAAACAGATTCAATTCTTCACACCCTGTTGCTGTATCCGGCTTCTGAGAGCAGGTGTTTCCCCCACCTCCCTCTCTCTCTCTTGAGCTGCTGCTGCTAGTTGTCTTCCCTTCTTACAGCCTGCTGTGAGGCTGCAAGCACTGAGTGCCCTTCTTATGGCCTGTCTGCCTTCAGAAAATCCATTAAATTTATCTGAACTCTGAAGTCAATAACTTAGTGTCCTGCTCCAATATGCAGAGTCCAGAAGTCTGGTTTCACAGAGCCACTTGGGTCTTCCATTATTGCCAGGTGTTAGCACCTGCCGGCTACATTTGCAACTTCTGAATTACTGCCTCTTTGTTTTATGACCCGAAAGTCTGGGCAGACAAAATCCATTGTTCTTCAGGTGTTAGCCCTACAGTTTCTGTTTTTCAAAACAAAGTCTTTAATCTGTGTTCTGTGTTGCCTGGCAACCAAGGCTTCTATCTTGTCCTTTCAGAGAGTGGATGTGAGGTCACCTGACCTTCCAGACTCCACCTTGAACTTTTAAAAATCACAATTTTTAAAACATAATCATGTTACAAGGTCCAGCATTCAGAACAGTATACAGTGGTATAACCCATGGGTAAGGGCCCCTGCTCTTTTTGATGTATATTATTGACATGACTTGGGTATACAGATCATAATTTCAAAATTCAGAAATATAGTAAACAATGAAGAGTACAGTTACAGACTTCAGGAGGATATAGACAGACTGGTAGAATGGGCAGTCTCATGACAGATGAAATTTAATGCAGAGCAGTGTGATGTGATACATTTTAGTAGGAAGAATGAGAAGAGGCAGTGGGAGGTAAATAGTACAATTTTAAAGGGAGTGTCAGAACAGAGAGAACTGGGGGTGTATGCACAATAATCTTTGAATGTGGCAGGAAAAGTTGTAAAGGCTATTAAAAAGATCATATGGGATTATTGTATTTATTAATATAAGAATCGAGTACAAAAGCAAGGATGTTATACTTTACCAAGGAAGAAAATGCAATCCAGGTAATGTTGAAAGAGGAGGCAAGTCAGACACTTGGAGGGGTTTAAAATTGATAAAGAGGAAGTATTAGATAGGCTGTCTGTACTTAAAGTAGATGAGATGCATCCAAGGATACTGAGGGAAGTGAGGGTGGAAATCGCAGAGGCACTGGCCATAATTCCGTAGACTCAGGAATGGTGCCAGAGGACTGGAGAATTGCAAACGTTGCACCCTTCAAAAAAGGGTGTAAAGATAAGCCCTGCAACTACAAGCCAGTCAGTTTAACTTCGATGGTGGGAAAACTTCTAGAAAAAAAAATTCGGGACAAAATCAATAGTCACGTGAACAAATGTGAGTTAATTAAGGAAAGCCAGCATGGATTTCCTGAGGGAAAATCATGTTTAATTAACTTGCTGGAGTTTTTTGAGGAGATAACAGAGAGGGTTGATGAGGGCAATGCTGTTGATACAGTGTACTTGGACTTTCAAAAGGCATTTGATACAGTGCCACACAACAGACTTGTGAGCAAACTTGTAGCTCGTGGAATAAAAGGGATGGTAGCAACATGGATGCGAAATTGGCTGAGTGATAGGAAACAAAGAGTAGTGGTTAATGGATGTTTTTCGGGCTGGAGGAAGGTTTGTAGTGGAGTTCCCCAGGGATCAGTGTTGGGACCCTTGCTTTTCCTGATATATATTAATGATCTCGACCTTGGTGTACAGGGCACAATTTCAAAGTTTGCAGATGATAGGAAACTTGGAAGCATTCTGAACTGTGAAGAGGATAGTGTAGAACTTCAAAAGGACATAGACAGGTTGGTGGAATGGGCAGACAGGTGGCAGATGAAGGTCATTGCAGAGAAATGTGAGGTGATTCATTTTGGTTGGAAGAACATGGAGAGACAGGATAGAATAAAGGGCATAATTCTAAAGTGGGTGCAGGAGCAGAGAGACCTGAGTGTATATGTGCATAAGTCATTAAAGGTGGCAGGACAGGTTGAGAGAGCAGTTAATAAAGCAGACAGTATCCTGGGCTTTATTAATAGGGGCATAGAGTACAAGAGCAAAGAAGTTATGTTGAACTTGTACAATTCGCCAGATCGGCCTCAGCTGGAGTATTGCGTCCAATTCTGGGCACCTCACTTGAGGAAAGACGTGAGGGCATTGGAGAGAGTACAGAAAAGATTCACAAGAGTGGTTCCAGGGATGAGGAATTTCAGGAATGAAGATAGATTGGAGAAGTTTTAGGACTGTTATCCATGGAGAAGAGAAGGCTGAGAGGTGATTTGATAGAGGTATTTAAAATCGTGAGGGGTCTGGAGAGTAGATAGAGAAACTGTTCCCACTCAAGAATGTGAGGGCACAGATTTATAGTATTTGGTAAGAGAAGCAAAAGTGACATGAGAAAAACTTTTTCACACAGCGAGTGGTTAAGGTCTGGAATGCACTGCCTGAGAAAGTGGTGGAGACACAATTGAAGCATTCAAAAGGGAACTGGACAGTTATATGAAAAGGAAGAATGTGCAGAGTTATGGGGAGATGGCAGGGGAGTGGGACTGAGTGAATTTCTCTTTCAGAAAGCCAGTGTGGATACGATGGGCCGAATGGCCTCCTTCTGTGTTGTAACAATTCTGTGATCTCTTACATCATCATGGTAGGAGCTATTCTTTACACTCTCTCAGGAGCAACCCTTTCAGACCCTTATACTGCAGAACTTATCCTTAGAGCAGAGAAGGTTAAGAAAAGATTTGATTGAGGTGTCAAAATCATCTGAGGAGAAACAGTTTCCAATGGCAGAAGGCTTGTAATCAGAGGACACAGTTTTAAAGTGATTGGCAAAAGAACGAGATGGGACAAATTGTTGTGATCTGGAATGCGCTGCCTGAAAGGGTGGTGGAAGCAGATTCCGTGGTAATATTCAAAAGAGGAATGATTTGGAAAATGGAAATTGGGGGAAAAATAGAAAACTTGCTGGGTTCACTGTCCAAATTCTGTTATAACCAGATTAAATTTTGTATGACGAAGTCCAGTGTGTATTCCACAAGGTGCTTTTGTCGGAATCTTTTTTTGTTTTACTTTGTTTTAAATTAGATATCTATTTGCTTAACTTGCTCTCTACAGCGTGTGTTTTGTATCCTATTGTAATACTCCCATCTGCTTTTGCATGATGTCTAAAATTTTCTTTCCAAGTGAAAATTTAACTGCCTTTTTTTTTCTTAGCGGAGGGGTCAATAACCAGGGAGCATAGATTTAAGATGAAGGGCAGGAGGTTCAGAGGGGATTTGTGGAAAAAATTTTTATTCAGAAGGGGATTGGAATCTGGAACACAGCCTGAAGGGGTGGTAGAGGCAGGAACCATCACAACATTTAATAAGTACTTCGATGAGCACTTGAAACACCACAGCATACAAGGCTACAGGCCAAGTGCTAGAAAATGGGATTAGAATAGATAGGTGCTTGGTGGCCAGCATGGACACGATGGGCTGAAGGGCCTGTTTCTGTGCTGTATAACTCTATGACTCTGTGACTAGAGTTGAATAAATACTTGTTGGTGAAAATATTTACAGGGCTAAGGGGAAAGAGGAGGGTATTGAAATTAATTGGATAGCTCTACCAAAGAGCTAGCAGAGACATGATGTGTCGAATGGCACCCTCTGTGCTCTATCATTCTGTGATTCTATAAAAGCCATTATTAATAATAATTGGTGAACAGCCGGAGCTGTCCCGTCATGGGATGTTACAGAGGTGTTGGCCTCTTGTCCAAGCTGTTGGATGAAAGAATTTGCATTTATGTAGCACCTTTCACAATCTCAGGATGTCCCAAAGCCCTTTAGGATGAAGTATTTTTGAAGTGTAATCACTGTTGTAATTGAGGAAATGTGGCAGCCATTTTGAACACAGCACACATTCACAAACAGCAGTGTGATATGAACCAGATGATTTCTCATAGTGATTCTGGTTGAGAGATAAATATTGGCCAGGACATCAGGGAGAACTCCCCTGCTGTTCTCCAAACTAGTGCTATGGATCTTTTACAGCCACCTGAGAGGGCAGACTGGCTCCTATAAATCTTATCATCCTAAAGACGGCTTCTCTGGCAATTCCACACTCCCTCAATACTGCACTTGGAGTGCCAGCCTCCATTTTGTGCTCAAGTCTCTGCAGTGAGACTTGAAACCACAATCCTCAAACTCCGATGAGGGTCCTACTGCTGAGCTTTTGACACTGTGAGAAGGTGTTGCGGAATCAAGCACTACTGATGGAATTATGAGAAAGGGCAGCAGAGAGATTGAATTGAACACGAGTACTTAATGCAATAAGATGCACAATCTGACAGAGACTTCCCTTCACAGACTTCAGCCTTGATTGTTGCCCATTTAAAAGCTGAAGCTGAACAGTTCATTAGCTGAGGATCTACAGGACAGTTGGAATGAAAAAGCGTTGGAGAAATCTGCTTGGTTGATGCAGCACTACTATATATATTTGCTGAGGGAAAATCAAATAGGATATGATTAAAGCTATTCATTTTGACATTCTCTGGCTTTTAACTTTGCGCTGTTATGGCAGCAAGCTTTTAAAACACTAATGTACATTGTTAGAAGAAAGATACAACAACTTATGATAAGAATTTTGCTGGATGGGGTGTCCTCCATTTTATTGTGAGGGGTCGTTTGATACTTCAATTTATTCACCTATTCAAGAAGCTATTTGTGAACTGTATCTTCAGCAAAGATATACAATGCTAAGTTAGACTGAGTTATCAGCAACTTTTTTGACTTTCCGATCCTGTAATTTCTATTTTTTCCTCAGGTAAAATTCTGCAATTAGCAATTTCCAAAAAAATAAGTTTTGAGACTTTTTCAAAAGTCATGTATGCTTTTAATTTAATTTCTTTGTTAACTGCATCAAAATTCTGATCACAACCCTGCTCTGGACAAAGATGAGAATGCTGCATTTTATACCGTGCTGTATTTGCAGCTAGCAACTGTTGCAGCTCCATGTCCCATCTCATATGGTTGCCAAATACCACTGACATGCTACTCATTTACTGTACGGCATACTAGTTTGATGGTGTGCTGCTTGTAACATGACAAATCTTTCTGACCTTACAAAACATAAAGCCCTTGTCTACATTTGAAGATGCCATCTCGCATATTTTTGGGCCAGAGGGTTTAGAGGGCGAGGGTGAATTCAGAGGCCTTGTTTACAATGATGATCCTGATGGTATGTTGGTTCTTCTGTCTGTACTCTGCTGATGTTCATGACAATCTGAGGGATGTATTTTGCCTTTGTCTCCGAGGAGCCAATCTTGCACTATACTGGCACAGTATAATTGAACTTAGAATGAAGGCATCATGACTGCTTCCTGGGAAACTGACATTTACTTGCTTGTTCTTATTTTTGAGAGTCACCGACAACCTATGTAATGATGGAGTGGAAACCCTTGCAGTTCTGAAGGCAAAGAAATTGTGTGCAGGAGCCAATAATATCATAGGTGACATCCTAAATTTTGGGGAATCGTGCCATGCGAGAAAATGCAATGTCTTCTCATCAGCACATTACTCACCTTCGTATTATAACTGTGACCTTCAAATTAATTGATGTTGTTGATGTCCTCTGTACTGATGTCGTGAAACTTCCACTTTTTGACCCCAAGTTCACAGACATTATGAAGCCCTCACCATTTTCTGACAATTTCCTTACCCTTTTCAAAATCTGTCATCACTTAATTTTTTAAAAACTCACCTTCTGCATCTCTAAAGCCCAATCTCCAATCTACTAATTCTCTTCATTGCCCCTCTCTTCCAGAATTTCTTATTGGAGTCCTTCAGACCCAATCTTTACTCTTCCTGCAGCATTAGGCCACTCTAGTCAAAAAGCCTTCTCTGTGATTGTGGCTTTTTCCCATCTTCACCATGTTGGCCATTTAATTTCTTCACCACCTCTGTGTGCTGATTGATCTGCATGCAACACTTACTTGCAGTTCCACTCTTGCCTGCCTCAGTTCAGTCACCATTTCCTCAATGACCTCTCCTTCCATAGCTGCATGACCATCGTTGGCAGGTCCAGAGCTCAAACCTTGGACTCCTATTTTCCATTATATCTCTTACCTTGCAGGTCAGTTTCTACATATAGGCCGATGACACCTAATTCTACCACTATTGATCGCATGTTTGACATTCAGGCTTAAGTGAGTTGGCATTTTCTTCAGGTCAATATTGACATTCCAAACCAATATTGACATTCTGCAGCACCTGGATGACTTTGATTCCAAATCCATCAACTTCCCTAGCTAAATCAAGTGTTATGTACACTTAGTGTTCTCTTTGATCCTGAGTTGAGGTTTTTATTCCACACTTGATCTACTGTCATTATCATATTCATCCAGCTGAATTGGGAATTGCTTAGTTTGCCCAGCTGACTTTTCACAGAGGTTCCACATGCCACCTTTTGGTGCTGTTCCACATACCCTATAACACTTCCATTTTAAGATTGCTGCAGCTTTTTTGATGAGCTGTTGTTCGGGACTCCAGAATGTGCAAACACAAAGTACACACTTTTTCTCTTCCACACACCATTCCTGTGCCATGGGAAATATATCATTATTGATTCTCGAATTGTGCAATTAATCTTGTCCGTAGTTGGACAGTTCAACCTATTTGTACAAAATTTGGATGGATACAAATCTTTGAGTGAATTATTTTTGCTTACAGAGCCCTGTCTAGCAAAGAAAAATCAGAACAATGCAGTTAAAAACAAATGACGACCAGATTTTCCTTCAAGGTGCCAAAAACAATTGAAGTTCCTACCTCAAAACAGTGATCTCTTTAAATATGTCTGTGACAGCTTCAGTCCGTTGTGGCATACTTGTCATAGTTATAGGGGTATTTGTTCCTCCTCCACAACAAAGGAAGAACCTCTTTGTGACATGTGTATGAACTTAGTGTTTCTTCATGTATGTAAAGTGTGTAAGTAAAGTTTAGAAATTGGAATTTTTAATGTTGACTGAAATTACAAACAACTTTTCAGGATTGCTTCTTCAACTCAGTTCTGCTTAATTTGTGCTGATAGGAGGTTTTAGAAGGAAAAGGGACCTTGATTATTACCTATTATTCTTACCAGAAGATTGCAAAACAAATGTAAAATGTGCTGAGTATCAACTCTGTATGGCAACTGTGGAGGAGATTGATAGAATTCCAGAGGATGTGGACAGATTAAGACATGGGTTGAGAAAGAGATGAATTTTAATGCTGATAAGTGTCAGGCAAAATATACAAATTGAAACATATACACAGTGTGCAGTGGCAAATTTGAGAACCTTTAAGCATTCAATGAAATGACAGAATTCGCTGAGTTGCACAGGTTTCGAAGTAGCTTTGTACAGTGGGCTTGCACCCACTGTGAATGAAGCTAAAATTCTTCACATTAATTTTACTTGGAACTTTAAAAGATTATCACTGGTATCTGGACTGTATTTGATCTCAGCCCCTTGGTTAAAGGATAGTCTTGTAACCTTTTGATTTGTTGATATGCACTTGACTATGAAGGTGAGAAGTGTGATTCTGAATTTCTGAAGTAATGTTATGGGAATTTGCTTTACACCCCAGGCTATTCAGTTTCATTTCTTTCCCTGCAGAATTCTTTTGAGTAATGTAGTATACATCAGACATACCCAGATTTTGGTTTCCACACAAATTTGTGTGTGCATCAAAAAGGATATACATGTAAACATGCCAATATATGACTATTGTCAGCATTAGGAGACAAGTGCTTAGTGCTCTCAAAATGACATTCTTCTGTCTGTTATTGTGATGCAGTTAAAAGAATCGATGGCTTTATTAAGATAGCAGATAGAGGAATATCATATTAACTTACGAAGAGTTTGCTGCTAAGAACAGTAATTGTAAACTACAACATACATCTCTGTGTCCAATCTGCACAAAGATATACATTCTCCCTGACAAATACTATGTTCCTACCCATCATTCTGAAATAAAGGTTATATGATGAAATGGTATTTATGTGAGATCACATTGCTGCAAAAGGTAACTTGAAACCAAAGTACAAGGGGAAGTACCGATTGTGTGCTACATATATCCCATGGGAAATGCCATGTACCTACCATGATTTTGGCAGCAGAATAAATAAAGCATGTACAGATGTTTTCCCTACCTGCTTGTACTTGTCTGTGACAGCGAATGTGACAGTGCAGATTTCATCATTAGAATTGTTACATATTCATTCACATACAGCCACAACTTTTTAATATTATCTTGTCAGTTAGATTATTGAGGCTTCGAGATAAACTGGAGGAAACCTTTTCTTCAATTCTTTCATAGGATGTGGGCATTGTTGGCAAGTCCAGCATTTGTTGCCAATCCCTAATTGCCCTTGACAACTGAATAACTTGCCAGGCCATTTCAGAGAGTACTAAAGAATCAACCATATTGCTGAGAGTCTGGAGTCACATATAGGCCAGACAAGGAAAGAACAACAGATTTTCTTCCCTCGTGGACACAAATGAACCAGATGCGTTTTTATGACAAACAATGACAGCTTCATGGCACTGTTACTGAGAGCTTTCAATTCCAGATTTTTTATTCATGAATTGAATTTAAGTTCCACCAGCAGCTGTGGTGAGATTGGAACCCAGGTCCCCAGGGCATTAGCCTGGGCCTCTAGATTATGATTCCAATGACATATCCACTATACCACCATTGACCCCAGATCCTAATTGGGCCATACCATTGTAAAATGATTTCAAGTCCCACTTCAGGAACTGAGTGCTGCACTGTTGGAGGTGCCACTTACAAATGAGTTGTTAAACTGAGGCTAGATCTGCCTCCTCAGGTGGATGGCACTATTTCAAAGAAGAGCAGGGGAGATATTTATCCCTCAATCAACATCACAAAAACAGATTATCTGATTATTATCACATTGCTGTTTGTGGGGTCTTGCTGTACGCAAATTGGCCGCCACTTTTCCTGAATTACAGCAGTGACTACACTTCAAAAGTACTTGAATGGCTGGAAAGCTCTTTCAGGCATCTGGTGGTCGTAAAAAGGTCGAAATAAATGCAAGTCTTTTTTCTTTTTCTTTTTGCTGTGCATTCCCTCACTTCAAATGCCCCCCTATACCCCTTCCCACTCTGTATGTTAAATCACAGCTGTGGCTCTTAGAATGGGTTTCCATTGACTCACACTCTCTGCAAATTTCAGATCTTATTTACTTTTCCCATCAATACTATTATTTGTCAACACTCTCCCCTTCCAAATCAAGAATCTACAAAATGCTCAGTAGCTGTTACGGAGCTGCTTTTGATCTTTGAGACATCTGCGCACTCAAAGTCTGACACGTGACAGTTTTGTGTTCCTACCTGAGCATTATTAACCAGCAAATCTTGCACAAACAAGCACATTGCCTTGTCTCTCAACATCACTACACCGCTCCCCACCCCCCTGCCCCTCCCGACCCTGCTCTCATGCCCACATGTATGTCCTTGGCCTGTTGCAGTGTTCCACTGAACATCTATGCAAGCTCGAGGAAAAGAACCTCATTTTCCAATTGGGCACTCTACAGCCTTCCGGACTGAACAAATTTCAGAGCATGACTGGCCCTTTTTCATTCTGATTTTATTTTTTATCCCTTTTGTTACCATGTGCCTGCCTTAAATTGGGGTTTTTGTGTTTCTTCTTTTCGCTAGGGCTATTCATTGTTCTGTCATTCATACTCTCTGCACTAATACTTTGTTTTTCATCACACCATTAGCACTTTGCCTTTGCCCCATGACCTCCTTGTCAGTTAATCTCTCCGGTCCTTTATCCTATCACACACCTTCCCTTTTGTTCTCTTTCCCCCCCAACCCCCGCTTTACTTGCTTAAAACCTATTACATTTCAAACCTTTTCCAGTTCTGATGAAAGGTCACAGACCTGAAACATTAACTCTGCTTCTCTCTCCACAGATGCTGCTTGACCTGCTGAGTATATCCAGCACTTTCCGTTTTTATTATATCTATTTGGTACTTGCTACCACACTGTAAATCCAAAGATAAAGCTACGGGGACCTGATTAGATTAGATTAGATTAGAGATACAGCACTGAAACAGGCCCTTCGGCCCACCGAGTCTGTGCCGAACATCAACCACCCATTTATACTTTTTTTTTTAGAATTAGAATATTACAGCGCAGTACAGGCCCTTCGGCCCTCGATGTTGCGCCGATCATCTGACCTACACTATTCCATTTACATCCATATGTCTATCCAATGACCACTTAAATGCCCTTAAAGTTGGCGAGTCTACTACTGTTGCAGGCAGGGCGTTCCACGCCCCTACTACTCTCTGCGTAAAGAAACTACCTCTGACATCTGTCCTATATCTTTCACCCCTCAACTTAAAGCTATGTCCCCTCGTGTTTGCCATCCTCATCCGAGGAAAAAGACTCTCACTATCCACCCTATCTAACCCTCTGATTATCTTGTATGTCTCTATTAAGTCACCTCTCCTCCTCCTTCTCTCTAACGAAAACAACCCCAAGTCCCTCAGCCTTTCCTCGTAAGACCTTCCTTCCATACCAGGCAACATCCTAGTAAATCTCCTCTGCACCCTTTCCAAAGCTTCGACATCCTTCCTATAATGCGGTGACCAGAACTGCACGCAATACTCCAGGTGCGGCCTCACCAGAGTTTTGTACAGCTGCATCATGACCCCGTGGCTCTGAAACTCGATCCCCCTACTAATAAAGGCTAACACACCATATGCCTTCTTAACAGCCCTATTAACCTGGGTAGCAACTTTCAGGGATTTATGTACCTGGATACCAAGATCTCTCTGCTCATCTACACTACCAAGAATCTTCCCATTAGCCCAGTACTCTGCATTGCTGTTACTCCTTCCAAAGTGAATCACCTCACACTTCTCCGCATTAAACTCCATTTGCCATCTCTCAGCCCAGCTCTGCAGCCTATCTATGTCCCTCTGTACCCTACAACACCCTTCGACACTATCCACAACTCCACCGACCTTCGTGTCATCCGCAAATTTACTAACCCACCCTTCTACACCCTCATCCAGGTCGTTTATAAAAATGACAAACAGCAGTGGCCCCAAAACAGAACCTTGCGGTACACCACTAGTAACTAAACTCCAGGATGAACATTTGCCATCAACCACCACCCTCTGTCTTCTTTCAGCTAGCCAATTTCTGATCCAAAGCTCTAAATCACCTTCAACCCCATACTTGCGTATTTTCTGCAATAGCCTAATCCTACACTAATCCCATATTCCTACCAAACATCCCCACCCGTCCTTATATGTCCCTACCACCTACCTATACTAGTGACAATTTATAATGGCCAATTTACCTATCAACCTGCAAGTCTTTTGGCTGTGGGAGGAAACCGGAGCACCCGGAGGAAACCCACGCAGACACAGGGAGAACTTGCAAACTCCACACAGGCAGTACCCGGAATCGAACCCGGGTCCCTGGAGCTGTGAGGCTGCGGTGCTAACCACTGCGCCACTGGATATTTGCAGTTCTTTGATAGGAACATTAATCTGAGATTTAGGGGTGGATGGAACTGATTTGACAGATCTCACCATTGGGTAGGAAAAGATGTCTTGATGAGCAGTGTGAAAGATGCAGGTAAATAGTTATTGTTTTTCAGAAATAAATTCTCAATGGCAAGCGAATCTCTCAAGATGTGCATGAAAATGTGAGAGGTTTAAATGTGCATGCCAGTTAACATGTTTTTTGAAGACTGAGGATAAATTTGATCTTGTGTAATTGTGTAAAATGGGTGCTGGCGAATTGGGATCTGTTTCACATCTCTCCTCATGTTCAGTTAAGTCAATTGAAGTAAAAATCAAGAGAGATGTAAAATGGGCTGCCAATTCGCCAACACCCATTTCACAGTATCACACAAAGTCACAGTCCATGTTCCCTCTGGTGAAATCAATGTATAAATGCATTTATATTTGCGAATATGAGGAAGAAGGAAGAGACTCAGTTTTCTACCTTTGTCCTCAAGTTTATTATTCTTCAGCCCTGGTTTAAATATTATTTTGCTTGTGGGGTACTGGTGATGTATTTCATATAATATTGGTGGTGATGTATTTGGTTGACACACTATCTTTCACATCAATGATTTGGGTTTCAATCCAGAGCAGACTGCAGTCTGATTTTAAGGATCCTATATGGAATGAGTAGAGCAGACTCAAACCAATTCGTGTCACTCCGCAGCAGAAATTTGCGTGCAATTTGGTACATTTTGCCAGTGTTGCTCCAGAAGCTGTGAGGATGGTTGACCTGAGAAGTGGCGATTTTAGGAGTGGTAATCTGCATTGGGCTTAGGCTCTTTGTTGAGTCAGGAAATAGGGAGTTGTACTCTGTAGCTGTATTCACTACCTAAGATTGTCATAGAATGGCGAGCCAGATCAACAAGCCTTCACTCTCAGAGGCCATTTCAGGGTTAGGGAATCCGGTGTTAGATTCCGGGGAAAATCTGAATAACTTGTTGGATATTTATTGTTTGAAGCTGTGCAATACTATTCGATCAAGAAGCTTCAAGAGTAATTTTTAGTCTCTCATATCCTTCATATTTTCCACTGACAGGGTGCAAATCTACGTCAAGGAGTGGTTCAAGGCACAGTACTCACAGGTAAGTGTTCATTGATCACCACCCCCTTTTTGTGCTGTTTTCCACCCCCATCACAGCCACTCACCCCTACACATCCACCTTCAGCTGAGAGTAGGAAGCTGGCACAAACACTCCTCCAGTCCTATGACACAAGTATTGCTCAGTGATTTAGTCAGAAGAGGAGGTGTGCTTATTAATTCTCACAGAAGAGGGAGAATAACTAAGGCTGTTCACAGTGATCTTAAAGGTATATCCTGCCACTGATACTTTCTCCTGTTAAAAGTAGCCATCGAGTAAATTTTACTTGCCTGAAGTCTTTCAGAATGCCTCCTTTTACATATGAATAAAACTGAAAATAAATTCATTGACTCACACGAAGTACAATTATATTTGGAAAGGTGAAATTGAGGACACTGAAAATGCCTTTTTCCAATGCACCAAAAACCCAACAGCACATAGCTTGTTCATATTCTTGAAACACATGCTCTAACTGCTGGTATAAATGCAACAACTGGGTCTGAGCCATATGCCTTATGCCACCCAATTTACATGGTGACCTTAGTTTGAAATTCTTAGCAGTCTGAAATACACCAATAAACAGCATCAAGGCTATGTTTGAGCCTGCTGCACTGCAGCATTCAAAGACTGGAAAGAACTACTCAAACTCACCAGTTGATGCATGTTCACTGCAGGGTGCCAAACCTGTTTCTTTCTTTTATTTCACAGGATGTTAGTGTCACTGGCTAGGCCAGCATTAATTGCCATCCCTAATTGCCCTTGAGAAGGTTGTGATGAGCCGCCTTCTTGAACCGCTGTAGTCCATGTGGTGTAGGTACACCAACAGAGCTGTTAGGAAAGGAATGGCGATATAGTTCCAAGTCAGGATGGTGTGTGGCTTGGAGGGAAACTTGCAGGTGGTGGTGTTCCCATGCATCTGCTGCCTTTGTCCTTCTAAGTGGGTTTGGAAGGTGCTGTCGAAGGAGCCTTGGTGAGTTGCTACAGTGCATCTGCACGCTGCTGCCACTGTGCATCAGTCGTGGAGAGAGTGAATGTTGAATGTGGTAGATGGGGTGCCAATCAAGCAGGCTGCTTTGACCTGGTTGGTGTCAAGCTTCTTGAGTGTTGTTGGAGCCGCATTCATCCAGGACAGTATTCCATCACACTCCTGACTTGTTCCTTTTAGATGGTGGACAGGCTTTGGGGAGGCAGGAGATGGGTTACTCGCCACAGAATTCCCAGCCTCTGAGCTGCTCTTGCAGCCACAGTACTTATATGGCTAGTCCAGTTCAGTTTCTGGTCAATGGTAACCCCCCCAGGAAGTTGATGGAAGGGGATTCAGTGATGGTAATGCCATTGAATGTCAAGGGGAGATGGTTGGATGCTCTCTTGTTGGAGAGTCATTGCATGGCACTTGTGTGGCGCAAATGTGACTTGCCACTTAACAGCCCAAGCCTGAATGTTGTCCAGGTCTTGCTGCATATGGACACGGACTGCTTCAGAATCTGAGGAGCCGCGAATGGTACTGAACATTGTACAATCATCAGCGAACATCCCCACTTCTGACCTTATGCTGGAGAGAAAGTCATTGATGAAGCAGCTGAAGATGGTTGGGCCTAGGACACGACCCTAAGGGACTCCCGAAGTGATGTCCTGGGACTGAGATGATTTACCTCAACAACCACAACCTTCTTCCTTTGTGCTCGGTATGACTCCAACCATCGGAGAGTGTTCCCCCTGATTCCTGTTGACTCCAGTTTTGCTGGGGCTCCTTGATTCCACACTTGGTCAGATGCTGCCTTGGTGTCAAGGGCAGTCACTCTCACCTCACCTCTGGAGTTCAGCTCTTTTGTCCATGGTTGGACCAAAGCTGTAATGAGGTCAGGAGCTGAGTGGCCCAGGTGGAACCCAAACTGAGCGTCAGTGAGCAGGTTATTGCTAAGCAAGTGCTGCTTGATAGCATTGTCGACAACACCGTCTATCACTTTACTGATGATGCCAAAAGACATGCAGGTTGGTAGGTAAATTGGCCATTATAAATTGCCCCTAGTATAGATAGGTGGTAGGGAAATATAGGGACAGGTGGGGATGTGGTACGAATATGGGATTAGTGTAGGATTAGTATAAATGGGTGGTTGATGGTCGGCACAGACTCGGTGGGCTGAAGGGCCTGTTTCAGTGCTGTATCTCTAAACAAACATAAACATTGAGAGTAGACTAATGGGGCAGTAATTGGCCAGGTTGGATTTGTCCTGCTTTTTGTCTACAGGACATACCTGGGCAATTTTCCACTTTGTCGGTTAGATGCCACTGTTGTAGCTGTACTAGAACAGCTTGGCTAGGGGCACAGCTAGTTCTGGAACATAAGTCTTCAGTCCACTTGCCGGAATGTTGTTAGGGGCAATAGCCTTTGCGTTATCCAGTGCCTTCAGCCGTTTCTTGATAACACGCAGAATGAATTGAATTGGCTGAAGACTGGCATCTGTGATGCTGTGATGGCTGAAGATGGTTGCAGATGCTTCAGCCTTGTCTTTTGCTCTGATATGCTGGGCTCCCCCAGCATTGAGAGTGGGGATATTTGTGGAGCCTCCTCCTCTTCCTGTTAGTTGCTTAATTGTCCATACCAGTCACGACTGGATGTGGCAGGACTGCAGAGCTTAGATCTGATCTGATGGTTGTGGGATCGCTTAGCCCTGTTTATCGCATGTTGCTTCCACTGTTTGGCATGCAAGTAGTTCTGTGTTGAAGCTTCACTGGACCGATACCTCATTTTTAGGTGTGCCTGGTGCTGCTCCTGCACTCTTCATTGAACCAGGGTTGATCACCCTGCTTGTTGGTAATGGTAGAGTGGAGGATATGCCGGACCATGAGGTTATAGACCTCTGTCGAATACATTTCTGCTGCTGCTGATAGTCCACAGTGCCTCATGGATGCCCAGTTTTGAGTTGCTAGATCTGTTCAAAATCTATCCCATTTAGCACACAACACGATGGTGAGAATCTTCAATCTGAGGATAGGACTTCATCTCCTCAAGGACTGTGCAGTGGTCACTCCTCCCAATACTGTCATGGACAGATGCATCTGCGACAGGTAAATTGGCGAGGATGAGGTCAAGTAGGTTTTACCCTCTTGTTGGTTCGCTCACCACCTGCTGCAGACCCAGTCGAGCAGTTATGTCCTTTCGGACACGGGCATTTCTGTCAGTAGTGGTGCAACCGAGCTATTCTTGATAATGGACATTGAAGTCCCCACCCAGAATACATTCTGTTCCCTTGCTACCCTCAGTTGTTCTTCCAGTTGGTGTTCAACATGAGAAGAACTGATTGATCAGCCGACAGGGGGTGGGGGGGGGCGGCACGGGTGCGGTAGGTGGTATCAGCAGGAGGCTTCCTTACCCATGTTTGACCTCATGCCATGAGACTTCATGGGGTACGGGGTCAATGTTGAGGACTCCCAGAACAACACCCTCCTAACTGTACACCATTGTGCTGCCACCTCTGGTGGGTCTGTCCTACCAATGGGACAGGACATACCCAGGAATGGTGATGGCGGTGTTTGGAACATTGTCTGTATGGTATGATTCCGTGTGTATGACTATGCCATGCTGTTGCTTGACTAGTCTGTGGGACAGCTCTCCCAATTTTGGCGCAAGCCCTCAGATGTTAGTAAGGAGGACTTTGCAGGGTCAACAGGACTGGGTGTACCTTTGTGGTTTCTGGTGCCTAGGTCGATGCCGGGTTATCCGTCCGGTTTCATTTCTTTTAGACTTTTCTCTCGTGGTTTGGTACAACTGAGTGGCTTGCTGGGCCATTTCAGAGGGCATTTAAGAATCAACCGCATCGCTGTGGGTCTGGAGTCACAGGTCAGACCAGGTAGGTTCCTTCACAAAAGGACATGAGTGAACCAGATGGATTTTTACGACTATCGACAATGGTTTCATAGTCACCATTACTGAGACTAGCTTTTTTTTTTCAATTCCAGATTTATTAATTGAATTTAAATTCCACCAGCTGCCATGGTGGGATTTGAACCTGTGTCCCCAAGGCATTAGTCTAGTCCAGTGACATCACCACCAAACCATCACCTTCCTTCTTCCTGCACATAAAGATAATGGCTGGAATTTTATCCGGGCGGCGGGAGTCTTGACATCTGGAAAAAGCGATGCTGAGAACCCAGGGTCGCCTCTTCTGTGGGAGGCCCGCCGAATCAAGTGCCAATTAGCCACTTAACTGGACAGCAGGGGGCTTTCCACAGGATCAAGGACCCTGGCGACAGAAGTCCCACCCGCGGAGGTGGTGGCTGCTGCTGGTGGAGCACCCACCCAAGGCCCAGAAGCGCCGCTGGACCCAGGCCACAGGTAGGGCGGGAGAGGTCTCGCAGTTTGGAGGTTGTGGGGGGAGGAAGGTGTAGGGGGCGTCGGTCGTGGGGAAGCGGGGTCAGTAGCAAGGACAGAGGGCGTGGCTCTCAGAGGGCCCACCTTCCCGATGCCGGGTCCCTCGTTCAGGCACTAAGTGTCTTTTAACAAGGGATCGCCCACCCCCCCCCCCCCACCTCACCACTCCTGGAGCTGGCAAGCAGCCTGCCATGCTTCTGGTGTGGCGACAGGGCTGCCTGCTGCACAGCTAATTGCAACGGCGGCAGGATAAGGCCCTTAAGTGAGCATTAATTCCCCAGTTAAGGGCCTCAATTGGCGGTGGGGAGCGAAGGCTGTTCACAGGCCTTCTTGCCCTGGACTTAATTTTGGCCTCCAAATCCGCCATGGGGGAGAGCGTAAAATTCCCCCCAGTGGGTACAAATTCACCACGAGATGTCACATTTAGTGCATTTGGCCAATTCGTTCAACTTCATTTTATTGAATGCTAACAAAACACTCCTCCAGTTTCTTTTCACATCGTACTGCACTTACCTCAGGCTTGCACAGAAGCTTTTCTGCACCAGCAATTTGGTGGTATTAACTATGAGAACACTGCAGTCTTACAATGATCATACTTCTGTTAATGAAACTAAAAGCAAGCTTTGTACATAGATGAACACCAATTATATTGAAATAGTTTTTGTGGCATGTTTCATGAAAGCAACTTTTGAAGAGATACGGGGAAGACCATGTTTGTAGACCATTTCTCTGGTTACAATTTTTGAAAAAATTGGCCCATTTATTATGAAATAAAATAGCAGACTAGAAATTTGTACTAACATGTCAACACACTTTTTGTAGCGTCGCGGCAAAATTTAAATCTGATATTGCTGTTGTTAAGACCAGGTGAGCAATCTGTCTAGGGGTCTTTGGCTGTCTCTACCTGGTCTTATTGTAACAGGGTTTAATTTTAAACACACTGTGTTTTGAGCTCCCCTTTTTGTGAATCCTTGTTCACAGTTTCCAATTATAGGGCAAAGAACTAAGCACACACAAGTTTTCTTTGGTTTAAAGCAGAACGAAGGAATTTATTAAAACCTTAAACTTAAATGCTTACGCTAGCATGCACACGCGATATAAACATGCAGCTAGGAATAGAAAAGAGCAGAAGGAAAGATAAGTAGAACGGTTTGAGGCAATATCTTGTTGCTGTTTCTCAAGCTTGCTGTAGTCTTTAATTGAAGATATGGTCTTGCGGTTTGTTGGGGCCCAGTATTAGTCTAAAACCTTGTACACATTGGAAATCTTTCACTCGTTTAGTTTCACATGTTTTCACAAGATTCACTTCCGTGGGAATAGATGAAGGGAGGCAGACAAGCAGGCAGGAGAGGAGATCTTCTCAGTCCATGAGCACATGGCGTTCTCAGTTCAAAATTCCTTTGTTTGAGAGTTCAAGTTCAAAAAGCTCCCAGGGTGCTCAGTGGGTTAGTCATGTAACTAGCTCCTTATATGGAAATGTCTCTTCAACATCCTTGGTTGGAGGTTCAAATTTCTCTGTCACAGCCAGCTAGCCATGTGACCAAAACTGGTCTGACCACTTCTTTGTATTGGAGAAGCAACTGCCTGATCCCCATTGTTTCAACATTGTCTGTTACCATGGAAATGTCTTTCCGGTCAGGGCTTGCAATTTGAAGTTTTAATGTCAAAGAACAAAGAAAATTACAGCACAGGAACAGGCCCTTCGGCCCTCCAAGCCTGCGCCGATCCAGATCCTCTATCTAAACATGTCGCCTATTTTCTAAAGGTCTGTATCTCTTTGCTTCCTGCCCATTCATGTATCTGTCTAGATACATCTTAAAAGACGCTATCGTGCCTGCGTCTACTACCTCCGCTGGCAACGCGTTCCAGGCACCCACCACCCTCTGCGTAAAGAACTTTCCACGCATATCCCCCCTAAACTTTTCCCCTCTCACTTTGAACTCGTGACCCCGAGTAATTGAATCCCCCACTCTGGGAAAAAGCTTCTTGCTATCCACCCTGTCTATACCTCTCATGATTTTGGACACCTCAATCAGGTCCCCCCTCAACCTCCGTCTTTCTAATGAAAATAATCCTGATCTACTCAACCTCTCTTCATAGCTAGCGCCCTCCATACCAGGCAACATCTTGGTGAACCACCTCTGCACCCTCTCCAAAGCATCTACATCCTTTTGGTAATGTGGCGACCAGAACTGCACGCAGTATTCCAAATGTGGCAGAACCAAAATCTTATACCACTGTAAAATGACCTGCCAACCCTTGTACTCAATACCCCGTCCGATGAAGGAAAGCATGCCGTATGCCTTCTTGACCACTCTATTGACCTGCGTTGCCACCTTCAGGGAACAATGGACCTGAACACCCAAATCTCTCTGTACATCAATTTTCCCCAGGACTTTTCCACTTACTGTATAGTTCACTCTTGAATTGGATCTTCCAAAATTCATCACCTCGCATTTGCCCTGATTGAACTCCATCTGCCATTTCTCTGCCCAACTCTCCAATCTATCTATATTCTGCTGTATTCTCTGACAGTCCCCTTCACTATCTGCTACTCCACCAATCTTAGTGTCGTCTGCAAACTTGCTAATCAGACCACCTATACTTTCCTCCAAATCATTTATGTATATCACAAACAACAGTGGTCCCAGCACGGATCCCTGTGGAACACCACTGGTCACACGTCTCCATTTTGAGAAACTCCCTTCCACTGCTACTCTCTGTCTCCTGTTGCCCAGCCAGTTCTTTATCCATCTAGCTAGTGCACCCTGGACCCCATGCGACTTCACTTTCTCCATCAGCCTACCATGGGGAACCTTATCAAACGCCTTACTGAAGTCCATGTATATGACATCTACAGCCCTTCCTTCATCAATCAACTTTGTCACTTCCTCAAAGAATTCTATTAAGTTGGTAAGACATGACCTTCCCTGCACAAAACCATGTTGCCTATCACTGATAAGCCCATTTTCTTCCAAATGGGAATAGATCCTATCCCTCAGTATCTTCTCCAGCAGCTTCCCTACCACTGACGTCAGGCTCACCAGTCTATAATTACCTGGATTATCCCTGCTACCCTTCTTAAACAAGGGGACAACATTAGCAATTCTCCAGTCCTCCGGGACCTCACCCGTGTTTAAGGATGCTGCAAAGATATCTGTTAAGGCCCCAGCTATTTCCTCTCTCGCTTCCCTCAGTAACCTGGGATAGATCCCATCCGGACCTGGGGACTTGTCCACCTTAATGCCTTTTCGAATACCCAACACTTCCTCCCTCCTTATGCCGACTTGACCTAGAGTAATCAAACATCTGTCCCTAACCTCAACATCCGTCATGTCCCTCTCCTCGGTGAATACCGATGCAAAGTACTCGTTTAGAATCTCACCCATTTTCTCAGACTCCACGCATAATTTTCCTCCTTTGTCCTTGAGTGGGCCAATCCTTTCTCTAGTTACCCTCTTGCTCCTTATATATGAATAAAAGGCTTTGGGATTTTCCTTAACCCTGTTTGCTAAAGATATTTCATGACCCCTTTTAGCCCTCTTAATTCTTCGTTTCAGATTGGTCCTACATTCCCGATATTCTTTCAAAGCTTCGTCTTTCTTCAGCCTCCTAGACCTTATGTATGCTTCCTTTTTCCTGTTAGCTAGTCTCACAATTTCACCTGTCATCCATGGTTCCCTAATCTTGCCATTTCTATCCCTCATTTTCACAGGAACATGCCTCAGTCTTGGCAGGTGGGGTTTGCCTAAGACTATACTATTATCTGTTGTCTTTCTCCCCCACACTCCCATCACTGTACACCACACTCTGCGAGCAAAAAAATCAGGCACAGGCACTTGGCTTCTGGAAGTCTTGTTCAAACTATGTTTTGGGGTGCATGAGAGGGATCTAAGTCGCAACAAATTCCATCTACTCAGCTTCTCCCCACAACAGCAAACTATTCGCCTGTTTTTCCCTGTAGTCTTTATAACTAGGGCCTCCAGGTTTCAGACCACAGCATCTAGACACTGCATCTTAGCTGCCTTCTGTACATACTTATTCATATCGTGTTAAAAATCTTACATCTATGTGCATTTCCTGTATACCCAACCTGACTTCCTGTTGTCAGACTTTTTATGTCAACTTTTTCCTCTAACAAATTCCTGTGTCCACACTTATAACTGAGTTTCACCATGTAAGCTCACCAGTCTGGATTCTGGCCTCTGGGTTATCACGGATCATTGAGAATGCTTTGGGAAAATGATTTTCAACTGCCAGTTTTTTCTGGGTTACTGAAATTTATATTCCCAAAATTAAACATTCAAACAAAATAGCAAGAAATATATTTGTCAATAGCATTACATTTTTAATTGAATTGTCTTTTATTAAAGTTTCTATTTGAAGGCCTCAGCCTCCCCCTGAGCTTGTGGAGACAAAATTCCATCTTAACACTGAGGATACTCTCCATCATGTGTGTGGCAGTGCCGCCGTTCTAAATGGGATAGATTCAAAACATACCTAGCAGCTCAAAGTGGGTACCCATGAGGTGCTGTAGGCCATCAGAAGCAACAAACTGTATTCCACCACAATCTGTAACCTTATGAGCTGGCATATCCCTTACTCTACCATTACCATCAAGCCAGGGGATCTGCTATAACACACAACTGCATTCCTGCTAAGGAGCAGAAGTTGCGAAGCAATTCCAAAATCAACTTATCAGATCAAAGCTCTGAAATCCTGCCACATCCACTCATGAATGGTGGTGGACGATTCAATAATTAACGAGAGGAGGAGGGTCCATGAACATCCCCGAACCTCATTGAGGTCAGAGCAGAGCACCCAAGTGCAAATCAAATGCTGAAGTGTTGGCACCATTTTCAGCCAGAAGTGCCGAGTGGATGATTCATCTAGGTCTCATCCTGAGGTCCCCAGCATCACAGATGCCAGTTTTCAGCCAATTCAATTCACTCCACGTGATATCAAGAAATACTGGACAGAGAAAAAGGTATGGGCCCGACTGTAGTGCTCAAAACTTTTGCTCCAGAACTAGCTGTGCCTCTATCCAAGCTACAATACTGGCATCCACCCAGCAAAGTGAAAAATCGCTAAGCTATGTCCTGTCCACTAAAACACGACAAAATCTAATCTGGCCAAATAACGCCCCATCAGCCAACTCTCAGTTATCAGTAAAGAGATGGAAGGTGTCAACCACAGTGCTATCAAGCTGCACTTATTTACCAATAACCCACTCACCTATACTTAGTTTGGATTTTGTCATGATCACTCAACTCCAGATATTCTTTACAGCCTTTGTCCAAACTTGGACAAAAGTGTTGAATTCCAGGGGTGAGATGACAGTGACTGCCTTTGATATTTGGCTGATGATGGCAGCAAGGAACCCAGTAAAACTGAAATTAGTGGGCATCAGAGAGAAAGCTCTCCATTTGCTGGATTCATTCCGAGCACAAAGGAGCAATCTTGTTGGAGAATAATCAGCTTAGCCCCAGGATATTGCTGCAGGAGTTCCTCAGATCAGTGTCCAAAGCGCAACAATATGCAGCTACTTCATCACTGATGTTAGTAAGGTTACCAGTGGAGATGTTTTCTGATGATTGTGCAGTGCTTAGTCCCCTTGATAACTCCTCAGAAAATGAAGCAGTCTGTGACTGCATGGGGCAAGATCTGGACAACAGTCAGGCATGGGCTGAGAAGTGACATGCTACATTTGCACCACGCAAGTGCCTGGCAATGATCATCTCCAACAAGAGAAAGTCTAAACCATCTACCCTTGACATTCAGCAGCATTACCATCATCAAATCCCCCACCATCAACATCCAAGGGTTTACCACTGACCATAAATTTAACTGCACCAGCCACACAAATACTGTGGCGACAAGATCAGGTCAGAGGCTCAGTATTCTATGGTGATTGACTCACCTCCTAACTCTCCAGATTCTTTCCACCACCAACAAGGTGCATGCCAGGAGTGTGATGGTATATTCTCCACTTGCCTGAGAGAGTGCAGCTCCAACAACACTCAAGAAGCTTGACAGGATCTAGGACAAAGCAGCTCACTTGATCGGTGCTCCACCCACTACTTTAAACATTCACTTCCTCCGCTTCTGGCACAGTGTGTGCCATGTATAAGATGCACTGTTCTCCCAAGTTTCCTTGACAGTCCCTCCCAAACCCACCAACTCTACCACATAGAAGGAGAAGGGCAGCAGGCATATGGCAACAATATCACATCTGCATTCCTTTCCAAACTTGGAATTCATAGTCACTGGGTCAAAATTCTGGAAATCCCTCTTTAACTGCACTGTGGGAGTACCTTCGTAACATGGACTTCAGCAATTCAAATTTTCTCAAGGGCAATTAAGGGATGGACAATAAATGCTGGCCTTGCCAGAGATGCACATATTCTTTGTGGAGTCCAAACACCAGTATAGACCATTTGGGCCGAATGGCCTATTCCTGTGCTGTAAATTTTACGTAAAAGCTAGTGGAAAAATTTCAAATTCTTTTGTCAGGTAAATATGTATTATGTGATTTTAAAAAACACCACAGGGCAAAATTTTATCCATGTCGCACTGTTTCTGACAGCGGTACTAGAAATGGGCGGCACTTCTGCTCCCTCCCATTTTGCTGGTTCCCACACGATTACAATTTAAAGTCAATGGCCTGGCGGCGGCAATCACACAGCGGGGAACGCTTTTCATTGGTGTCACCCTCCATCAGTCAACAAAGCATCAGGTACGGTAGGGCTTTAAATTAGCCGTCAGCATAATCAGGCTCATCAGCATGGCCATTTGTATCTGAGGAAATTATTCAACTTTTTTCCCCTTAACTCAGTTAAAGCTTTTATTCACCCTCACCCGTCCTCACACCTCTTGAACTCCAGCACCACCTCCCTTTGTAATTATTTTGTTCAGTTCGTCATCAACACCACCATGTCTGCTAGCAGGCAGAGACCAGCCCCCCGCTTCTGTGATGCCTCATTGCAGGTTCCCCTCCAGGCTGTTAGGGAAAGGCGGCAGGTCCTCTTTCCTGAAGATGTCATCAGCAGATCCTCCCTCCTGACTAAGGCAGTCTGGATGGAGTTGACAGAGGATGGACTGAATTTTATGGGCCCCTCGGTAAGGGGGACCTATAGAATTGCAACGGGGTTGGGGAGGTTGGGGGGGGTGGCGGAGGGCAACTGACAGGCCAGTATGTGTGATGGGGATGCATACAGACAAGGGTGGGGTTAGGCGTACTTCACGTCATTAAATCAGCACTTTCTCGTGCAAGGCAAACAGTCTCACAATCAGCGGGAGTGCACCAAGACAGCGCGTGGTGTGTCAGACCCAAGACTCTACCTCCCCAGCAGAGGAGGAGGCAGTCGAAATAGGAGAGGAGGGAGGATGAGCCATTGTGGACGGCGAGGCTGGATCGTCTAGGCATAAGGCGAAAGAGCCAACCTTACTGTTGCTGGCATATGGGCGCACAGGATGACCACGCGATAAAGTGATGCTTTCATGCTGTGATGATGCTGAATATGGTTCTGTTTGTTCTCCACTGCAGGTGCCTGCACTTGCATGACCGGAGCAAGGACAAGGTAGCAGGCCTCTGGGGACACTGCTACCAATGCCCCAGAGGGTACATTGTAACCTGTCTCTTCACCGTCTTCTGCCAGCGCACTCACATTCACATGATCCGCGGGAGGGTTGCATGTAGAATCAGGGTCACAATCTGGTGGGCATGGCACAGACATGTCATAACAGCTGAGGGAAAATGTTACATCGGGATCCCCAACACTCAGAGGGTTGCTGGGGACCAGGCCCCTACTGAGCCCCACATTGATGATGGTCCTCTGTTCAACAAGAAGCCTGCTGGACATGCAGCGAACGTTTGGGGAACATATGATAGAGATGGACAGCTTTGCAGAAGCAATGGAGGAGTCCATGCACGCCATGATGTCTGCCATGTCCCAGGCGGCACAGTGGCGCAGTGGTTAGCACCACAGCCTCACAGCTCCAGCGACCCGGGTTCAATTCTGGCTACTGCCTGTGTGGAGTTTGCAAGTTCTCCCTGTGTCTGCGTGGGTTTCCTCCGGGTGCTCCGGTTTCCTCCCACAAGCCCAAAGACTTGCTGGTTGGTAGGTAAATTGGCCGTTATAAATTGCCCCTAGTATAGGTAGGTGGTAGGGAAATATAGGGACAGGTGGGGATGTGGTAGGAATATGGAATTAGTGTAGGATTAGTATAAATGGGTGGTTGTTGGTCGGCACAGACTCGGTGGGCCGAAGGGCCTGTTTCAGTGCTGTATCTCGAAACTAAACGAAACATATTAGCGCATGGCTTCCTCCATGGAGAGGTGGCGACTGCCAGGTGGAGCACTGGACCCATATGCACTCTGACCTGCATTCCATCGCAATAGCCATGGGCTTAGTGCAGCAGTAGCTTAGCGAGAGGGGGATGAAATACCTGGACCTCTTCCTCTCAGGGAGACAGGCAGGCATCATCGTGCACCCAGATGGAGGAGGGGCGCCTACCAGCTACCCTGGGGCCTACCTCTCAGGACACCCCAGGGTGAATGGTGTCTCCTCATCACCCCCAACATTGACCCCCTTACCTCCAGCTGGCGAGGCTAAGAGGGATTCCCCTACACCAGTGCAAGCGACCCCCGGTGGGATGGAGCCCTCAAGGCCTCATAGGATGCCCGTCACGGTCATCCATGGCAACAGGGCAGCGCAGTGAGCAGACTGCCTCCATCTCAGCTGTTGATGTTGGGATAGGACCAATAGGTAGTAGGAGGAAGTGTAAACTTAAGAAATTCTGAGCAGGAAGGTGGCACAGATATTCCAATCAAATAGATTACACATGTAAGTAGTGCAGTATATTTTTTATCCTGTATTATTTTGTATATAGGCGTCAATTCTTGAGAATTGCCTAGTCAGAGAGCTAAATATAATGACATGCCTCATGATTGGTACACTTTGATGGCAACAGGAGTAATGGACATGGGCTTTATCATGAAAAATGTTTTGTGTTTTCAGTCATTCTTCAATGAGTCAGGCAAACCCCACCTGCCAAGACTGAGGCACACATTATTTCGCCACATGAACATTAAAACTTTAAAAATTGCAATTTCTGACTGGAAAGACATTTGCAAAGTATCAAACAATGTGGAAACAAAGGGAGCCAATCCCTGTTCCTCCAATACACAGAAGTGGTCAGACCAGTTTTGGTCACAGGACTGACTGGCCGTTGCAGAGTTTTTGAACTCCCAAACAAAGTAATTGCCAGGCAGACAAAAGCCATGTGCTCATGGAGTAAAGACCTCTCCTGGAACTAAGAACATCTCCTGCCTGCCTGCCTTCATCTCTTCCCATGGAACTGAATCTTGTGAAAACATGTGAAACTAAAAGAGAGAAAGATTTCCTGCGTGAACAAGGTTTTTTAAGACGAATACTGGGCCCCAACGAAGCGCAAGACCATATCTTCAATCAAGGACTACAGCAAGCTCGAGAATCAGGAACAAGATATTGCATCAAACTGTTCTACTTATATTTTCTTCTGCTCTTTTCTGTCCCTTTTATTGCATGTTTATATCGCGTGTGCATGCTCGCGTGGGTGCGTCGTATATCCGTAGGTGTGAGCCGTATTAGAGTTTAAGTTTAAGGTTTTAATAAATTTCCTCTTTCTGCTTTAAACCAAAGAAAGCCTATTTGTGCTCAATTATTTGCCTGATAATTGGAAACTGTAAACAAGGATTCATAAAGGGGGAGCTTTAAACACAGTGTGTTTAAAATTAAACCATGTTACGATAAGACCAGGTGAAGACAGCAAGAGACCCCGAGACCCATTGCTCACCTGGTTGTAACAATGCGAGTTTCCATTTTTGCACCCGACAGTCTGCGGGGCATGGGTTGATATGCAGGCTCAGCAGGCCTTCACTTGTCAAGGAGATTGTTTGAGTCTACTCACAACTCAAAGATTTGAGATGTTGCAGGTGCACTCAAAGTATTGTTAGGATGGTGCTGGTTTTGATTGAGTTGCCACGGTTGGATAATAGACACATGTCCAAGTGTGGCACAGCTTTGCTCCATTTTAGTATTCACTCGCAAGTGCGTTGAACAAAGCTCCGTTCCCCCTGCATTCGCTGATGGCAGAGGACGCCTGTTTTGAGTTTGGCCTGCTAGGGAGGTTGGCAGTGGAAAGTCTACATTCCAGTAAAGCAATTCACTTCAGGCATTGGGTAAATAATCATGTAGGTGCCTCATTCTTGGCTGAAATGTGTGAATATAAGGTTGTCCCTGATTTTCTGTGACCTCCTCCAAAGACTCATGCAATTCATCCTCACCTGAGGAAGAATGGTACTCCTGCTCGTCCTCCTATAACAGATGTCTGCGTTGCATTGCCAGGTTATGCAATATACAGCAGACTATGACTGTTGATGAGACCCTCTGTGCTGCATACTGAAGAGCCCCTCCAGACTGATCAAGGCAGTGGAAGCACATTTTCATTCAGCCAGTGGCGGGTTTGATGATGGCTGTGATGGAGGTGTGAGCTGCATTTTACCGCTCTTGGGATGCCCCACTGGAGTCATCAACCATGTCTGCTGGGGATAATCCTTGTCACCCAGGATCCAGCCGCCAACTTGGGTTGGTGCCTCAAACATTTTTGGGAACTGTGAGTTTCGCAGAAAGAACGTGCCGTGACAGCTCCCTGGGAAACGAGGTACAAACCTGCAAGGTAGTTCACTTGTGGCTGCAAACCAGTTGCATATTCAAAGAGTGAAAGCCTTTGCAACTCACAAATGCAGCTGGCCGGTCCCAGGGAGCTCCAATGGTTACGTAAGTGCAATCAATGACCATTGCACTCGAGGGAAACGAGTGATGGAACTGAAGGTTGATGACCTTGCTGCCTGGCTGTCCTCATCTTTGGAGAAATGAATGAAGTCAGCAGCATTTCGGAATAGGACATTAGTCACATCCTTTATGCACCTGTGAGTGGCAGTCTGTGAGATGCCACATATGTCGTCTGTTGATCCCTGGAAAGCACCGCTGGTGAGTAAATTGAGTGCTGCAGTCTACTTGATGGCCACTGGCATGGGGCTCCCACCAAATCCACGTGGCTGCAGGTCTTGCTGAACTATCCCACAAATCTCAGTGACCATTTCCCATGATAGCCTCAGATGTCTCTGGCATTGCCTCTCCAATATGTGAAGGTAGTTAATCCTTGTCCTCAGGATGCATTGACGCGCCAGCGCCTATCTTCTATGATGCCTTTCCTTGATGGCATCATTCTGAGCAGCCTGCCTCTCTTGTGCAGCCTGCTGCTGACATTGCGGCATAAACCACTGAGCAGCAAGAGCTCTCTTCTGTTGCATCCTCTCTTACTACCGAGGTTGTAAAAATATTGTATGGATGAGACCCATGTTATTGCAGCAGTATAACTGTTTGAATGAGAAAGGCAGTGAAATGAGAACATGTTTGACCATGATTTTCAATCACTGAACTCTTGAGCATTGAGTTTCTCAGCAACTCTCATTGTCCACAGCACCGACTCGACCCACCCAACACTGGTTTCCTCCCACTTCAATCTGCATTCCTGGCATGCACACATGTGTTTTCCTCTTCTTTTGCAAAATGGTGCATATCCGCTTTGAGGCATGATCCTCCACCTTCCACGCTCCTCCCGCACCTTCCACATTTTCCCCATCACCCTTGACCCATCTGACATTACCTTGCACCTCTGTGACCTTTGAAACTCCACCATTATATTAGACCATGTAATTATCGACGTATACGTGCCATCTCTTACCTGTGCCTACACCTGTCCCCATCAAAATGCCCACTCTCACCTTAAATCCTTTCGTCATAATCCCTCCTGTTGATATCTGATCCTGTGCCCTGCCCCACACGACCTTCCATTACCCAACCATCACTCTGGACCTGCCCCCTACCAAATCCCACTGCCCCCGTGACTGTGACCATTCCTTCCACCAACCAGCGCCCTGGGTTTGCCCCCCACTCCAGAACCCCATTGTAGATAGTGCTGACCCCTCCCTTTAGTTCCATCATTCACCCCACTTTCATTGACTTTCCCACCCCCGACCCTACTCCCCACACAGCCACCAACACACCCAGAACACTAGGCCTTCCCTCCTCTGCACCTCCAGCCACCCTCGCTCCACTCACTGGTCTCCCTGGCTCCTCTCCTCTTCACCTTCAGGCACCAGAACCCCATCCCCTCCAATACCCTTCCCCCCGCTGCTCCCCCCCCCGCCCCCACAGCCCCCCTCCACCCTTACAATTTGCCCTGCAGTTCCCGAGCCTGGAGTCAAACACCTAGTCCAATGTTGCCCTCTCTTGTGCTGAAGAGTTCAAGAAAGAAAACCACTGACCTCAGACACAACTGCACAAAGCCTACTGTAGCATGCCACCTTTAAACAAACGTGATCCAGGTGCCACGAGATTCCTGTGTGCCACTGACTGAATCTGGCAGGTAGGACTTACTTTCAATTGATTATAAGGTGATGAGTATTCAAATGTATGAAAAGTTGGAACCCGTCACAGGATGGCGTGAGGTCCGACCCTCCACAAACACACCGCTGACTTCATCTCCACTTCTGAATCTGTTGTCGGGAAATCAAAATATCATCTCCCACCGAATTAAGTCATCCCACCTGTCATTGATTCCCGCTCTTACAGGCCCCATAAAATTCCCCCGTGTGCGGTTGCATTAAGTGTGAAACAATTGGCAGGAATGATTACCCAAATGTCGGGGCCTTTTGTTTTGTGTACCAAACCTTCAAAAACTGCATTCGGCTGAGATAAGAGTGAGAGACAGACTGCAGTGAGACAGAAAGAAGTGACTGCATTTTTCTTCATGCTCATCGTTCAGATTTCAAAAAAGCAAAATTATCTATCAGTGATTTTTCCTGGTGAGAAAAGGCCACTGTTCATGACTTAGATTTAAAACAGAGGTCTTGATATTAAACCTTCATGATGAACAGGAGAAGATTGTTGAGGTGGGAAGCTGTGGTGGTTAAAGTGTTAAGTATGGGGAACGTGACCCCAATCCACCGTGCTCAATGTCGGGTGTCTGAGTGTCTCACTGTGAAGGGGCGGGACATTCAATTAATATATTGAAATCAGGTTTCAACAGTGCAGTTAGGACCACCTACTGAATGGGAAACGGAGCTAAATAATGTAAATGAGTTCCTGTCATTTTCCACATCCATGGCTTTGCCAAGTTTCATGACTCTTTTTGGCCACACCCGCACCCTTCCTGCTCCCCGTAAATATTCGGGCTGGAGATTCTACTTCCTGAGACCAAGGAGATAAAGCCAGTGATCAAGGCAGATGTCAAGATAGGCAGACAGACACATAGGGGTTCATTTTAACCTAATACACCAGATGGGAAACGCGAAACCAGCGACCTCTACCACCTAGAAGGACAAGGGCAACAGATGCTGAGAGCACCACCACCTGCAAGTTCCCCTCCAAGTCACTCACCATCCTGACTTGGAACTATATTGTCGTTCGTTCACTGTCGCTGGTGGGTGGTTGTTGGTCGGCACAGACTCGGTGGGCCGAAGGGCCTGTTTCAGTGCTGTATCTCTAAATAAAAAAATAAAATAAAATAAAATCTTGGAACTGCATTGCTAACAGCACTGTGGGTGTACCTACACTAGATGGACTGCAGCAGTTCAAGAAGGTGGCTCACCACCACCTCATCAAGGGCATGTAGGGATGGGCAGTAAATGCTGGCCTAGCCAGTGATGCACACATCCCGTGAAAGAAGAAAAAAATTTTACACCCCACATTATCCTTGATTTTTTCCATTTGTGAGATGTGAGCATTGCTGGCAAGACCAGCATTTATTGCCCATCCCTCACTGATAAGTTCCTTGACTTCACTCGAAAGTAAAACAGGCCACTTGTAAAATCAAAAGTGCCCCCATAGGGCTGGATTTTCCCTCCAGGTGTGGGAAACAGAGGTTGGGCCTGTTCCCAGGTGCTGAACCCGCCCCCAGGGGAAAGCAGTCACTATTTGTCATTTTCATGGAGGTACCCCCTTAATTAGCCTGCAGACAGGTATGCCATCCAATTAAGGATGGCAAGTGGGCTCTTGAAGCTGGAGGGACAATTAGAGGCCATCCAGCTTGAAAGGAGCAGCAGGCTGCAATGGAAGGTTATTCAGAGGGAGATGCTTCAAGATGGAGGCACCCTCTCTCCAACTTTTTAAAATTATTATTTAAAAAATGGCTTTTGCAGCCAGGCCACCACTGTGTTGGGGGACGGGGGGATGGTGGTGGGGGGGTGTCGCCCCCTCAACAGGGCGGCCTCTGGCTACTGCTGCCCCGAGGCAAACAGGCTGATGGGCCTCTCCACACCACCTACCCTTGAGAGGGCTAGTTGAAGTGGATGGATGCAAAGTTAAGGAGGGTGAGTTGAGTGGCAGTGGAACAAGGGAGTGTGGATATAGGGGACAAAGTAGAGGTAGTAATGGGAATAAGGGGATGGTTGGAGGATGAAGGAGTAGGGTTCATAATGGAAGTGAAAGGGTAGGTAAAGTAATTGGGGGACATATGGGAAGGAAGCCGATGAGGGCACATTTTCCATTCTAAATGCAACCTGCAGCCTTGTGTGACTTCTTCCTGCCATGCCATGCCACCCACTACCTCCCACCCAAAGGGAAAGAAGAAAAAGACAAAGAGAGAGAAGCAAAAAGAATTAAGGAAAGAGAAACAGAAGAGGAATGACCAAAAGAGAAAAGGTGCAACACCCAGATCGCAAAGACAAGTAAGAGAAACTGGACAGAGATTGAACATTCATAATTCCAGCTTCTTATCCTGGCCTCAAACATTCAAACGCTGATTCCTTAGACTTGTATAGACAAATTCCCATTCACTACCAGTCTCCAATATCAGACCCTGACCACTTGTCAGACTAAACTACCTTCCACCACAGCCTCTCTGCCAATCTCTTAACACTATCAAAACATGAGGCTGTGTCTCTAAGACTGTCATACCAAGATTAAGATCTTCGAGAAGTTCCACTTGCTCTTGAAAGGTTCCATTCTCTTAGCTGAAAGCATTGATATTGAAGTTCCCTACATTCAAATAATCTGCTGGAATGGTGCTGTTGTGACTGAATGAAGTTCAATCTGAAGCAATATATTACCCACTCATTTCATTGAAGGGGCAAGAGGGGAAGGTGCATCTTAAGTTATATTTTCTTGAAATGATTCTTATTTTCATGAGTGAATTTGACTTTATCATGAATAGAATGAGTGACTGAGAGAATAATGTGCCTACCTCACTTGCAACAAAAACCCAAAACTCCCTCATGCTCGTGGAATTATTTCATCCCATGACACTGTGATGCACTTTCTTGTCCTGTACATTCTTTCTACTCCATCAGTTTTACAGTGTTCAGACTGTAACTGCATTAGGGAACTGCTACTGGTGACATTTGCAATCAGCAAGAGTGACACAGCTTGCAAACCCACTTAAACATATGGAGCGGTGTTTATTTTTAAAAGTGACATTCACAAAAGTAGGTTGCATTTTTAAACCAAGATAAGAGATTGGCGCTCTTAACAAGTGAACTTATCTGTGACAAGTGCAACAGTGTTTGATTAAAGCTAATTTGGCTTTGTTTCATAAGCACTCCATCTGAGATCAGCGAGCTCAGCACAGACCAGGAATTGAACCTGGGACCTTCCTGGTTGGCTCAGTACCATACTCGGTGCTGCATTCACCCACGAAGCTACAAGTAGGGCAAGATTTTCCTTTTCAGGCTCGCTGTGGGATGTGGCAGAACATCAATTTAATTGGGGAAAGATGACAAAAATATTGTATCAGTAGGATGTTGCTTCCTTCCTTTAGTCCTGTGATAGAACAAAAAAAGGAAGGACATTTTCGGTTTTGATCCTACATCATCACTATTTTACAGAATGTGGCATATAGTTTGCAGACATATGCTAAATGCATGACAAAATGAGATAGCAACCTCTTCCAAAACATTGATACTGTCTTTCGAATGAGTTGGTTGACATTTGATCTTCACACAATACAAGAAATGGGTATCTGCACAAAATGCAGCTGCCAGAAAAATGTACCATTGTGCAGCAATAAATGAAATGAAATGCAGAAACATTCTTGAATTTCTTTGGAATGTGCTATCTGATTTGTTTGAATCAGATTTGTAAAAGTTTATTGCAGGAGTTTCAGCCCATTGTGCCCTTTGCTAGTGTGAGATCACTTTGGAACTATCCACTTGAATTTCCTTTCCTAGCTTTTTTCCTATAATCTTTCATATTTTTCTTCTTTTAAGTGTTTCTCTAATTTACTTTCAAATGCTGTAATTAACTCCACTTGAATGGTCACTTACCATCCCATACAACCATAAGAATTAGGAGCAGAAGTAGGCCATTCGGCACCTCTATCCTGTTCTGCCATTCAGTAAGATCATGACTGATCTGCTTCTGTCTCGAATTCCACACTCCCATCTCCCCCCAATAATCTTTGATTCCCTTGCCTAACAAGAATCGATCTATCTCTGCCTTCAAAATATTCAATGACCCCGCCTCCACCACCTTCTGAGGCAGTGTTCCAAAGTCGCACAACCCTCTGAGAGAAAAAATTTCTCCTCATCTCTGTCCTAAAAGGGCGACCCCTAATTTTAAAACCGTACCCCCTAGTTCTGGACTCACCCACAAAAGGAAACATCCTTTCCACATCCACCATGTCAAGATTGTTCAGGATCTTATATACTTCAATCAGGTCTCCCCTCACTCTCCTCAACACCAGTGAAAACAAGCCCAGTCTGTCCAACCTTTCCTCAGAAGACAACCCACTCATTCCAGGGTATCACTGTCGTAAACCACTTCTGAACCTCGATGCATTCACATCTTTCCTTAAATAAGGAGACCAAAACTACACACAGTATTTGAGATGTGGTCTCACCAATGCCCTGTATAACTGAAGCATCACATCCTTCCTTTTATTTTCAACTCCTCTCATAATAAAGGTTAACATTCCATCAGCCTTCTTTATTACTTCCTGTCCCTGCATACTAACTTTTTGTGACTCATGCACTAGAACACCGAGATCCCTCTGCACCTTGGAATTCTGTAGTCATTACCCGTTTAAGAAATACTCTGCTTTTTTATTTTTCCTGCCGAAGTGAACAACTTCACATTTTCCCACATTATACTCCATCTGCCAGATTTTTGCTCACTCACTCACTCACTCAACCTATCTATATCGGTCTGCAACCTCCTTATGTCCTCTTCACAACATACTTTCCTACCTATCTTTGTGTCATCTGCAAATTTAGCTACCATGCCATCACTCCCCTCATCTAAGTCATTGATATCAATTGTAAAAAGTTGAGGCCCCAGCACAAACCCCTGCGGAACTCCACTCATCACATCCTGCCAATCAGAACAGGACGTATTCATGCATACTTTCTGTTTTCTGCCAGCCAGCCAATCTTCTATTCATGCTAATATGTTACCCCCTAAACCATGAGCTCCCACTTCGCGCAATAACCTTTTATGTGGCACCTTGTCAAATGCATTCTGGAAATCCAAGTACAGTACGTCAACGGGCTCCCCTTTATCCACAGCGCATGTTACTCCTTCAAAGAACTCTGATAAATTGGTTAAACATGATTTCCCTTTCACAAACCCAGGCTGACTATTCCCGATTACCTTGAGGTTTTCTAAGTGTCCAACTATAGCCTCCTTAATGATTGATTTTAACACTTTCCCTATGACAGACGTCAAGCTAACTGGCCTACAGTTACCTGTTTTCTACCTCCTCCACTTCTTGAATGGAGGGGTTATATTTGCTACTTTCCAGTCTGATGGAACCTTTCCAGAATCGAGCGAATTTTGAAAAATTAATACTAACGCATCTACTACCTCATTAGCCACCTCTTTTAAGACCATTAGATGAAACCCATCAAGACCCGGGGACTTGTCAGCCCGCAGCTCCATCAGTTTGCTCAGTATCGCTTCCGTTGTGATTGTAATTTCACCAAGTTTCTCTCTTCCTTCCACCTCCTGATTTATTTGTGGTAATACGTTGCATATTCGAATTACCCTTGCATGAGAAATTTCACTTTTCCCTTTATGTTTCTGATATCAATTCAAAATTGGTGCACTTGTTATCTATCCTCCTGGATTCCATCTCACAGAAACACTGACTCACATAACACTTGCTACCAATGGCATACCAAACCAACAACTTGCATTTCGCTAATAAAAACAAAAAAATGCTGGAAATACACAGTAGGTCTGGCAGCATGTGTGGCGAGAGAAGTAGAGTTAGTGTTTGAGATCAGTGACCTTTCATCAGAACTTGCATTTCCATAACTCCTTTAACACAGTAAAATTCACCTATCACCCCTATTCTTGCTTACCTGTATTGGGTCTTCACCCCTTAGTACATGGATTTTGAAATCTTTGTCCTTGTTTTCCAGTCCCTCCACAGTCTTGTTCCTTTCTGTCTTTTGCAGTCACACCCCCGCTACCCCCCCACCTCCAGCTCTTCAACCCTGTTCACATCCTCTGCTTTTCCAGCTCTGGTCTACTGCCTGCTTCCCTTTTCTGCCAACCTGCCATTTTTAGCAAAGGTGTAAGCCCCAATATCCCTGACAGTTTGGAACTCTGAAAAACACTTCACCTTAATTTCCTACTTTCAGAGGCCACCTTAAAACATACCTCTTCATCTGTGCTCCCAGTTATCCCATGGGTGGGCAGCAGGAGGGCATTGGTTAATATTGAAGCCAATTTCTTTCTTTATCTTGCTTTTGAATTCAGTGCTCCTATATATATATAAATATATAAAAGCCAAAATTCCCTTTGCCTTTCTTGTATTTGTGGCATTTTCTACCTGTAATCCTGCTTTTAAAGGTCTGAGCACCTGCATTCCTCAACCTCTCTTCTTCCACTCCTTGAGAATTTTACCATTTAGGATATATTTCTATTCTGTTTATTTACCTCTAAAAATCTACTACTTCAGATTTACTTATATTGAAGTGCCTTTGCCAAATATTTGCACATTTCTGCACCCTAATCACACACATTCTTCCTCATCGTTTATTGTGCCATCTAATCTGATGGTATTCGCAAACAAACCGTCTGTGCCTTTATGCAAATCTTTTATTTGTCTGGAGAGGTCCCAACATCAATCTCAGGGAACACTGCTAGTTTCCCTCAGCCACGAGGGGACATAGCTTTAAGTTGAGGGGTGATAGATATCGGACAGATGTGAGAGGTAGTTTCTTTACTCAGAGTTTAGTAGGGGCGTGGAACGCCCTGCCTGCAACAGTAGTCGACTCGCCAACTTTAAGGGCATTTAAATGGTCATTGGATAGACATATGGATGAAAATGGAATAGTGTAGGTCAGATGGTTTCACAGGTCGGCGCAACATCGAGGGCCGAAGGGCCTGTACTGCGCTGTAATATTCTAATTCTAATTCAATCTGAGCAACATCTATTTACTCCTCCTCTGCTTTTTATCTTTCTGTAATTCCTCTGTCCACAGAGTCATATTACTATGAATACTTTGGGTCTTAATGTCAGGATTATCAGTTCAGTTTTCGAACGAGTCCCATGAAATTACAAGTTACTCAACAAAGTAAGTGCTTTTAAAAAAGGAAGATGAGGGTTCGTTTAAAAACAGAGTCTGCAGGCTGAAGTCAGGAGCGGACCAGGCGGCATGTCAATGTCAAGGCACCGAGGCAATAATCACCAAGGCCGGGGGAGGGTGGGACAGGAATCCCACCTCTCCTTCCAATTAAGGCCAATTAACACTTTGGAAATGTTGGTTAAGAGTTTGTCAGAGGTTTCAAGTTCACATTTTTAAAGGGCCAGAGAGGCTACCCACGCCTTTAGAAACAGTTTATCTGAAGGCAGGTGAGTCAAGAGTGGGGTTCAGCCAGCCATAACTGCCTTCGGCCATAGCTCGGCCCCAAAAGACGGTCAGTGGGGCAACGGGGGACTGGGCACTTGGTAAGGAGGTGACCTTTGCCCTGCACAGTTGGCAGGGGGAGTGGCCACTCACCGTCCGGGCTTTGAACGGGGTTGGCATCCCTTCCCCCCCCCCCCTCCCTCCCCACATCGCAGGGGAAGAAGAGCAGGGGCAAGGCCACCAAGAACAATTGGGTGACCACCTGTCTAGGAGGAAGGCTTCTGCTGGCAATGGGGGCATGACTGTCAGATTTTGGGCCCAGTGATGATGAGGGGTGTTACATATATTCTATTATCTGTAAAAAGCTCGTAACTAATTGTTATGTGTAAGTGTTCCAGGGGGCCACATTAACAGCTCCACTGGAGAGTCATGTGATACATAACACTACACCAGTCTACAGTACTGCTAACCAGGCAGCATGGAAGCTGTGTTAAACACAAAGAGTGCCAGCCTTTCCAAGTCTAAAGTGTGATTATTTCTAACATTTGGGAACCGGAAGACAACCAGGATAGCAAGGGACAACACCTTTCCCAGGAAAGGCGGAGTGTCGGGCTTCAGGAAGGCACGGAAGCCTAAAGAAGGGCAGGAAGGCAATGGAGGCCAAACCTTCAACACAGGATCAACCGCTGATTACCAAGAACCAGTGCCACAGCAGACTGTGACTATCCAGGCAGATGGTCACAGACATCTCATCTGCCCTTGTCGCTGAAGACCTCACACCTTGCAGCACTGGTCACCATTCCCTGCCAGTAGTCATCAAAGTCATTCTGGCTTTGAACTTCTTCGCTTCTGGCTCCTTGCAAGGATCAGTTGTGGGCCTTAGTGGCATCTCAAAAATAGCTACACACCATTGCATCTCACTGGTCACTGATGCCCTCTTTGCTAAAACTGGACAGCTGATTCATTTAACGACAGACATGGCCTTTCAGGAACAGAGGGAATTGAGTTTTACCTCCATCACTGGATACCTCCGTGTGGCCTTCAAGGCACCCAGTGACTGACCACTGAGATCCATCAACTGGAAGGGCTTCCACTCCCCATCTTCCAGCTGGTCTACGACCACGACAAGAGCTTTCTCCTTGTGTGCACTTGCTTTCCTGGCAGCTGCCATGACTCCTTCAACCTCTACCAGTCCAGGTTGCCTCAAACCTGAACTGAAGAGATGGCTACCGAACCCTCTATGGGAGCCTCAGATGGAGACACAGAGGCATGACAACATCTATTCAGCAGGGCAACCATTGAGCAGGCCATCGGGCTTCTGAAGATTCCACTGCCTGGAATGGTGGGGTGGTGACCCCCAGTACCTTCCTGCAAGGGTCTGGGTCATTATGGAGGTCTGCTGCGCTCTCCATAACCTGGCCCTTGAGACAAGTGTCGACCTTGAGGACGGTGAGGCTCTGGAAGGAGACAGCTCATCAAGGGAGGAGCAGGAGGTAATAGAGAAGGAGGAATTGGAGAGGGAGGAAGATGACGCTGAACAGAGAGATGCCCCTGCTGCACAATGAGGTGCCACTCTCCAGGAAGAGGGCCTCCCTCCTCTCCTGCATGGCCTCCAGCATGAGATGCAAGTCTGCCCTTTCCCGGGTGCCAGGCCTCTGGCTCCCCAGTGACATCTCGCACCCTTCTGTTGCAGTGGAAGGCTTTGGCACAAACCGCAGATCTCTCCCTAAGGACAACCAGCAGCCTCAGTCTTGGCTGTTATGTATTTGGTTCATTTTACTGCCACCATAGAGAGTCTAGCCGGAGAAGTTCTTAGACTGAAACAAAAGGCAGAGCAGGTCTGGAAGCATCAGTGGGGAAAGAAGTAAAGCTAATGTTTCAGGTCTGTGACCTTTCATCAGAACTGGCAAAGGTTATAAAAGAATGTGGTTTTAAGCAAGTGAAGGGGAGGGGGTGGGTGAGAGAACAAAAGGGAAGGTGTTTGATAGGGCAGGAGAGATTAAATAACAAAGCATGACCCCGAATTTCCTGTTGCTTGCCATTTCAACACTTCCCCCCATCCCCTGCTCTCATGCCAACATTTCTGTCTTTGGCCTGCTCCAGTGTTCCAGTGAACATCAATGCAGGCTCAAGGAACAGCACCTGATCTTTCGATTAGGCATTCTGCAGCCTTGTGGACTGAACATTGAGTTCAATAACTTCAGAGCATGACTGGCTTTTTTTTTAGATTTTTTTTTAACCATGTGCCCATGCAGTCAGAGTTGCTCATTATTCCGCTATTAATAGTCTCTCTCGACAAATGCTTTGTTTTTCACCACAAGCATTATCACACTCTTTGCCTTTGTCCCAGGGCAGATTTGTTATTTAATCTCTCCTGCCCCATCAAACACCTTTTCCTTTGTTCTCTCCCCCACCCGCTCCCCCTCACTTGCTTAAAACCTAATTCTTTTTTAACCTTTGCCAGTTCCGATGAAAGGTCACCGACCTGAAACGTTAACTTTACTTCTTTCTCCACAGATGCTGCCAGACCTGCTGAACATTTCCAGCACTTTTTGTTTTTGTTTCAGATTTCCAGCATCTGCAGTATTTTCCTTTTATTTTATGTTCTTAGACTGTACTGTTTCAACATTAATCTTTACTGTATAGTAACTATGTACGCTCCACACTAGCCTGTGTGTCTCCTGCAAAAGCCATGCTGTAACTGTTTTCAAGTCTCTCCCACATGATCTCTAACCTCATCCTGGTGGGTGGTAACCTTTACATTCTCTCAAGATTAACCCTTTGATATCCTTATACTACAATGGCTGCAGTGGGGTTTCTAAATGAGTTCCACACTTCATCTGACTCACCTCCATTCCTGCCCCCACTGGCTCTGAGTGGGCAGGCAATCTGTCTCCATATCAATTAAGGGCTCACCCCTGTGAAAATCTAAAATTTAATTAGTTTCCCACGGAGCCAGGTTTCTGACGCAAAAACAGATCCGGCTCCTGTTTCCTGTCTCCATGATGAAAATTCAACCCCACATGTGTACAAGTGTGGAATATCTTTACATGCTGATAAATTGCTAAAAAGTATGGTGATCATATTCTCCTTTTCCTTCTGTCATAAACGTAAACCATAATTGTCAGGATATTTAACTGGTAAAGAAGGCAATAAAAAGCTATTCCTTGAAACCGATTGTATTGTTAAGAAAAATAACAGGAACACAGCCTTTGAAGATGCTGGCCTGCCACACTGATCACTAATTTGACAGGTGTTAGGCCTCAAATTTACTTTCCCCAGGACTCCGAAAAAAAAGTGACCTCACAAATTTAGCATTGAACCAGGGCGTGAAGAGATCAGCATGGGCCGCCGCACTGCTAAATTGGTATGTCCTGCATTTGTTTTACGCCAGCCTTTGCTCAATAGTGTTCTATTTGCTTTTGAATAGAGTCTGCCAATTCATGTTTTATTTGTCCAGCTGTGAGCTCAGACTGTACACAGCCATGATCTAATTTCCCCGCTAGCCACCATTGTAAACAAAGTTTTTGAGACTTTGCCAGTCCTTAGCAGGAAACTCTTAAAGCTGCGAGTAGTGGCTGAATTGGTATTCTGTTGATAGCATTTTCTGAAGTATGTTGCTGTTGATCAATAAAACACATTCCTTTCATTGACAGTGACACATTGCCAGCTAAAATAGTGACAGTAACTGGGGTTAACACCAGTATATGTTTCCCTCAGAAAAATACTCACAATGAACTATCTTGCAGAATTAGGCCATTGTGAAATAAGTCACTCAGTTTTGTCAATGACTGTCACGAAAGTTTGTGCAGTGTCTGATTGTGTATCCTATTTCAAGGAAACTGCTGGCACTTGCTTCTGGCTGGTGTCAGAAATGAATAGAAGTAACAAGCATGCGTGCACAGGAATTCTGTATACAAAAGTCAAATAGTAATAAGCAGCAACAGACAACAAAAAGTGACAGATGTACACGTGCACCCACTAAAAAGAATTGGGACTTCAGAAAATGAAAACAGTGAAATAAGATTGGAAGGAATCCACTTTACCAAGAGTACAGAATATGTGGTATTTAAGTACTGTGTTTGCCTGACAGTTCATAAATCTTCTCAGCTTAGACTTATTAGACCTGATTTAGATAAAAATCTGTTCAAACACCCTCATTATCCAAAACGTGCTTGGTGTTTCATAGGAACTCTCAATTGCACCTGATATTTTGCTGAGGGAAACATGGCTGAATTAGTGTTGCAGAGTGATGAAAGAAGAACAGCTTGGTATTGAGTGACCAAGACATCGAATGTACAGCACAGAAAGAGGCCATTTAACCCAACTGGTCCATGTCGGTGTTTATGCTCCACAAGAGTCTCCATCCGCCTCTCTTCATTTCACTTTCCCAAATTGTTTCAGCTCAAATGGACTCCATGGGAGCGCTGCTAACTTTAAATAGGCTTTTAAAAATGCTGGCAGCCAGACATCCATAAAGATATTGTGCAAACTTAGTAATGTGAAAGAATCTCAATGCTGAATATTGGTATGAGATGGAGAAGTTGATCCACAATGAAGGGAACCAAATCACTTTCCATTATGTGTTGTTCTGAGTAACTGGCCTTTTCTTCCACTTCCAGCCAAGAGTCACAGTCACCTGTACAGATAGATTTGGTACTAGGAATGTGTAGGGTGAATAATTTCATTCGGAACTTAAATTCTCTTTGTTCATTGATATTATCCTTTGGGAGAATCCTAACCTGGATGACTGCTGTGCTTTTTCTCAAGTAATCACAGTCAAGACATCAAGGCAACACGTGGAGTTGATTTTTGCAATGTTCATGGAGTTTGAAGGAAAGCTACCCTCATCAAGATGAGTCAGAGTGAGGGTGAGAAGTCTTCTGAAGAAACAACTGAGAATTGTCGAAAACTAGTAACAAACTGGATATTATCCGCTTATCTGATAAGATGCGTGTGTTTTTAATTGTAAAACTGAATTATATACAGATTACATTGGGCATATTGAGCATTTCCCCCATCCTTGGACAGGGTCAACTGGCCTCTCTTTGCCTCATCCTATCTATCTTCTTTCCACTGAAAGCCAGAAAAGCATTGCATTTCCTGAAATCATTCTGTCATTCTTTGAGTTAGGCATGCAGCTTCCTTGGCATTTAAACTCAATCACATTTTTTCACCTCCTCATCTTCACTTTCAATATTTTCATTCTTTTATCCTCTTCCTTACACCATATGCTTAATCCAGGTCTTTAGGAAGCTGCTGTTCATAGAATCATTTATGGCACAGAAAGGAGGCCATAATCTTCCAGCTCCTTTGAGATTGTGATGGCAGCAGTAACAATCCTGGTTGCTGATGCCCTGATCTAATATTATCAGGATGATTGAAATGTTTTCTGCATCAAGGTGAAAAATAGTACTGTTCCTTCAAGTAACTGTTTCTGTTGCCTCATTCATTGGCAAGAAAATCACATATCCTCGATTGCGTTCATGTAAAACAATGGAAGGGGGCCCTGTTCATGTTTTGTGAAAATCCGATCACTGCACCTTGGAAATGCAGTCTTTTCTCTTATGAGCATAATTTCTGAAAGATGTAAAATTAGTGCCATCTGTATTTGCATGACGAGCTTAGTTTTCTTTTTGCTCGAGCCAGCATCTCTCTAACCAAAAGAAACCCCAGCAGGAAACTATATCACAGCAAGCTCCTTAATTAGCTCCATTATTAGCTCCAGATACAGGAGAAATGCCGCGAACAACAGATGCCCCTCTACATTGCTTTCATTGATCTCACCAAAGCCTTTGACCTCGTCAGCAGACGTGGTCTCTTCAGACTACTAGAAAAGATTGGATGTCCACCAAAGCTACTAAGTATCATCACCTCATTCCATGACAATATGAAAGGCACAATTCAACATGGTGGCTCCTCATCAGACCCCTTTCCTATCCTGAGTGGCGTGAAACAGGGCTGTGTTCTCGCACCCACACTTTTAGGGATTTTCTTCTCCCTGCTGCTCTCACATGCGTTCAAGTCTTCTGAAGAAGGAATTTTCCTCCACACAAGATCAGGGGACAGGTTGTTCAACCTTGCCTGTCTCAGAGCGAAGTCCAAAGTATGGAAAGTCCTCATCAGGGAACTCCTCTTTGCTGTCGATGCTGCTTCAACATCTCACACTGAAGAATGCCTGCAGAGTCTCATCGACAGGTTTGCGGCTGCCTGCAATGAATTTGGCCTAACCATCAGCCTCAAGAAAACGAACATCATGGGGCAGGACGTCAGAAATGCTCCATCCATCAATATTGGCGACCATGCTCTGGAAGTGGTTCAAGAGTTCACCTACCTAGGCTCAACTATCACCAGTAACCTGTCTCTAGATGCAGAAATCAACAAGCACATGGGAAAGGCTTCCACTGCTATGTCCAGACTGGCCAAGAGAGTGTGGGAAAATGGCGCACTGACACGGAACACAAAAGTCCGAGTGTATCAAACTTGTGTCCTCAGTACCTTGCTCTATGGCAGCGAGGCCTGGACAACACGTCAGCCAAGAGCGACGTCTCAATTCATTCCATCTTCGCTGCCTCCGGAGAATACTTGGCATCAGGTGGCAGGACCGTATCTCCAACACAGAAGTCCTCGAGGCGGCCAACATCCCCAGCTTATACACACTACTGAGTCAGCGACGCTTGAGATGGCTTGGCCATGTGAGCTGCAGGGAAGATGGCAGGATCCCCAAGGACACATTGTACAGCGAGCTCGTCACTGGTATCTATACCCACCAGCCGTCCATGTCTCCGCTTTAAAGACGTCTGCAAACGCGACATGAAGTCCTGTGACATTGATCACAAGTCGTGGGAGTCAGTTGCCAGTGTTCGCCAGAGCTGGCGGGCCGCCATAAAGGCGGGGCTAAAGTGTGGCGAGTCGAAGAGACTTAGTAGTTGGCAGGAAAAAAGACAGAGGCGCAAGGGGAGAGCCAACTGTGTAACAGCCCCGACAAACAAAGTTTTCTGCAGCACCTGTGGAAGAGCCTGTCACTCTAGAATTGGCCTTTATAGCCACTCCAGGCGCTGCTCCACACACCACTGACCACCTCCAGGCGCTTACCCGTTGTCTCGAGATAAGGAGGCCAAAGAAGAAGAAGAGAGATTTTTAAGAAGCCAATATGTAAAGATCTTCAGGAGTTGAGGGAATATCAATCCCTGCCTGCAACAAATGATCATTCACCTGGAAGATGATGGGTTAACTGAGGCAAAAACTGTCTCGATACTGTTGATGATATTTGCCGATTTCAAACTGGCCAGAATGAGTTCTCATTTGATGAGATGATGAATGGTTCAGTCAGAAAGTCACAAACTCAATTCCACCTATCCCAGTAGAGTGGAAGTAACGCTCAGCAACTTTCTGCAGGAGGTTTTGTTGGACAGGGGAAACCAAATCAAATTAAGGGAAGGAATATGATTGAACCACAAAACGTTTATTTATCTGCAGATAAAATGAAAATATTTTTCTTTCAGAAAAAGATAAAAATGTTGTATTGAGAGTTTAATTGTATCTAATAAATATCAAAAACAGTTCAAAACCTTGAAATATTTTGAGTCCTTTTTTCACGGTGGTATTTGAAGATTACCTGCTTCAAACCAAAGTTTATATCCATGACACAGAAGATTATCACATTGCCACATTATAAAATAATGTAAACAGCTTTGTGGCCAGAATTACCCTGATTGGCAGCCTGTGTTTCAATGTCATGGGACCTTTTACATCACTTGAGAGGGTAGATGGGGCCTTGGTTTATTTGGAGTGCTTGAATAACTCTTGAGATGCTCAAAGCCTTTCTAAATTGATATTGCATGGGCAGATCCTTTCCGCATGTTGGGTCCTGTCTCTTAGGGTGGACCCATTTGTTTGAATCTGTTGAACTTCATTCATTTGTACATGTTGCAGTGCTTTTTTGCTGTTTATCTGTTTTACTATTTAGCTGCTTTGTTCTTGTGCCAAAAATTTACTTATCTGGGAGCTTCTTCAAGCCACATCACGTCTGCTATATTTGTCTTTCCCCAGGGACATCTTGTGTGCTACCTGCATAGGAGTAAAGGTTATCCTGCGAAGCATCATTTTTTGTTTTCAGGTGGCGGAGGAGGAAGATCAAAGGAAATATACCTAACAGGTGCATTTGCACTTTTGGCAGTCAATGAGGATCCACCTTTATACCACCTTTGGCGGCAAACACTTAATGATGAGGTGAAGCAAATGGGGAAGAACAAGAGGACAAAGTTGGAGGAATGCAGAGCTCCAGGGGGGTTGTAGGGCTGGTGGAGATTCCAGAGATTGGGAAGGTCCAGCCCATGGAGTATTGAAGACAAGGATGAATTTTAGAACTGAGGTGCTGGTGGACCGGGAGCCAATATGGGTCAAAAAAACTCGAAGGGCGATGGGTGAAAAGACTTAGTGTAAGTTAGAGTTTTGGGCAGCAGAGTTTTGGATGAATTCAGGTCTGTGGAGGCCGGTCAAGAGAGCATTGGAAAAATCAAGTTTGGCGGTAACTAAAACATATTGAAACAAATTATAAAAGAGTTGAACAGACAAAGCACGCGATCGTTGCAGATTTTTCAGGCACAGTCCCCAACACTTGCACCATTCAAATTTATCATGGAGAGCCAACCACCATCAGGCAAATAGCATTCACCAGTTGCCTCATCAGAGAAGGCACCACTTCATAGGTATCAAGCGCACCGGCTATTTTGGGCTGTTCCATCCCCCATACTTAGCAAAAGAGGAACAAACTTTCTGTTTTTTGTTGTATCAAAGCAAAGAAGCTGTTTTTATATTTACTAAAATTACATTGATGAACAGATGCCATTCAATAATTTCCATTTAATAACCAGAGGTGACCAATGTGCGAGATCGGTACAAGATATGGGAGAAAAGTGAAAGTTCATATTTTTTCACAGGGAGCCCAATTTTGCCCGTAGAAGAAGTCTATCGTAGTTTATTCGTTTAAAAGTCTCCTTTTTAACAAAACCAACTGATGGTTTACACTCTGAATCTTCCAGAGAGTGTCTGCAGCTAATGTGTCATTCCTGCAACCTGTGATGGTCTTACCTTCCACTGTTTATACTGAGTGAATTGCGTTCACATCAACAAGTCTGCTGTAAGGGATGAGGACTGGAACAGTCAATATATCTCAGTAGCTTGGTAACACCTTAATTCCTGATTGTAGTTGAATTTGGAACCCTGCAGGTGTTTCTGTCTAAAACATTTGGACCTTCTGCTGTCAAAATTGTAGCTCACTCCAGGTGTCTATTTCTCTTGCTCATTGATACTAAGCACCTGCTGTTCCAGAAATGAGGCCCAAGGTATTGTAACTCACAAGCTTCATTTAAATTTTGCTGGCCTTCTTCCCACCCATTCTGGGCACAGAGCTGCCCGTTGACAGCAGTTAGGTGGCATGATTGGCTGCCGGGGCCATCCCCCAAGAGTCTCACAATCAGGAAGGTTGACCTGAGCTTTCCAGCTCCTCCTGGCCACCGAAGAAAAATAAAATAAGCTGTTTGGACCGCTCTGGCTCTGGATTCTCTTCCATCCTTTCTTTACTGGCAAGAAAGCGACTGTGGCTTCCTAAACATGTCGGCAAGTTAAAGTTGCAGTTGGGTCCCAGTGACATCATTGGGACTGACTTGCATATATAAAGTTGGACCCCGTGAGCTTTGAGCAAGTGTTCTTGCTACCTGTTCAGTCAAGCAGGTTAAAACTGAATGATCAGCTCCCATTGGCTCCAGGGCAAGTCACTAACCTGGGGGATTTTAATTACCTACCCAACTGGTTTCTGCCAGGTGGGTAGAGTTAAAATCACGTCCAAAGTCTTTGCCATTGGCAACCCGCTCTGCAAAAGGAAGGCAACCATTTCTACAAAGGACAGCTGGTTACATTAATGTAGATATAAAGGACTGTCAAAGACCTCATGGAGAGGGTAGGGTTGTCAAAGTTACGTAACCACCCCCCCCCCCCCCCCCCCCATCTATTTTCAGGCACTGGCAGTTGTTCTGTGGTCTTCTTCTGCAAGTTGATTGAAAAAAGGCATTCATTTTGGAATAAGGAATGAAGCAGAAGATCAGTGTCATCCATATGTCCAAAGCAGCAGCTTTCCTCGACAATTCTGAATGTCAGCATTGAAGTACCTTGTGAAAGTAGCATGTTTGGTCTTCATTGCTTGGCATTTATTGGTCCGTGTGGCAGACACATAGCGATGGGGCAAGTAGAGCGCCCTGATGAAATACTGACATTCCTGGAAATTACTTGAATTGCTGCATGAAGTTTACAATGAATGGTTGTTAGTGTAACATTATAAAATTAAGCAAGATGGGAGCAATGCTGTACCGAGCAACCTTCCTGAGAGCAGTAAATTTCCTCACTTGCTCTCAAGTTCAGTACACAGATACAGCGTTAACTCTTTCTGTCACCTCCAAACCATTCAGTGAGGACCTGCTTTCCATTTTATCCTTCCTTTGTCGCAAGGCTCCAAATGGGAACAGAGCAGAAAGAACGATCAAATCTCTGTTTTCTCACTTCATGGCATTGCCATTTAATATTTCCATATCCAGTGCTGTCACATCAGTGCGATCATTGGTTGAGAGACAGTTTTCACATTCATCTTTCACGTAGAAGACCGGGAAGAGAGCTGCTTCAAATACTGTAAAATAAACTGGTCGAGTGCAAGCACAGAACGCAGATTTCCCTTAGAACATGATCTGCTTTGGCAGAGCCAGTGCGTTTATATAGCTGACCATTTTAAAACAAGATAAAGTTGAATGAACTGTGAGATAAAAGTTGATGTTGCATAGAAGTTGCATTCATTTTTCTTGCTGAATGTCTTTGTACAACATTTGCACTGCTTGCTGACAGTGGAACTCAGCGAGTTAAACAATGATCAGACCATCTGAAATCAGGTTACTCATCCTGATGGGGCAGTTTTAGACGGCATAAACCACGTAAGAGTTTTATAGCGGTAGTTTCAGTTTGACGTGTAATCACAAAATGGTGAAGGATAAGGATGCGTGCGAGTGCCTTTCCCAGCATGGGGCGCTGAACGGACCGCACCGGAATTGGCCAGCAGCGTGGCGTGTTCAATTTTATGCCTTCGGGGCTTCTGTGGAGGTGACACCTGTAGTTCTCCGGAGCACAGTTTTGTGGCCTTTCTGTTTCCAAATTACCTTAACCAACGAGATGCAATAAGTTCAGTTTTCACAAAAATTACTCCCAACACTTAATCATTTCTCTTGACTGAGATGCCAATCAAATCCTTCAACTGGAGGCAGTTGCAGAGGCGACATACTTTAGATACCACCTAGAATCATCGCATGAAACAGCACAGAAGGGGGCCAATCAACCCCTCCTGCCTGTGCCAGCTCTTTGGAACGCTCTTCCTCAAAAGGTGGTGGAAGCAGAGTCGTTGAATATTTAAAAGGCAGAGGTAGATAGGTTCTTGATAAGCAAGGGGGTGAAAGGTTATTGGGGGTGGGCGGAAATGTGGAGTTGATCAGCCATGATCTTATTGAATGGCAGAGCAGGCTCGAGGGGCCGAGAAGCCTACTCCTGCTCCTAGTTCGTATGCTCGTATGTATCCATTTATCCTAGATCCTACTTCATTGCCCAGTCCAGTTGTTTCTAAAATGATCCCAAGGTTTTTTTTTGCCTCTATTCCTACATGTGAAAGTCTATTCCATCAGCTGATCAATCTGCTTGAAAAAGCGTTTCCTGAGATGTGTCTTAAATTTACCATCTCCTCGCCTCGATCTGTGTTGCTCTACTCTTGCAGTTCAAAGTAATATTCCATTGTCTTTTCCATTCCCATAATTATCTTATCGACCTGGACACGATTCTGGATCCTCTTTCGGTCGCTCCAGAAATCTACATTGAGATTAAAATTATTGGCAACATTCACATTTTTTTCAAAATCAACTTTGTGATCATTTTAGTTTGTAGTTGCTTCCTGCTGTAAACAAGGCAGCACACTGAAAGTTTGCCTTGGTGCTTACATTGTTTGTCAGTCGTATTACCTGGGCATTTTGTGCAGAAGCATAAATGTGAATGTTGCTCAAAGTAGCTGCTTGAAAAGAATGTTGCAGTGCTCTGCCATCCTGTGTAATGCTTTTCTCGCAGTGCTGTCCACTACGCTAGCCAGTAGCCATATGTGGCTAATTGGGAATCCAGATGTTGCAAATATTATTTCTGATTTGTGAATCAAAAATGAGTCATAGACACATCATTGGGCATGTGAGTTCAGTGCTCATATTCACATGGCATACGCACATGAATTGAACCTTTCTGTGCATTTTTTGGAAAAATGGGAAGAGGAAAAGCAATGGGCTGAATGATTGCGGGCCTGTAAATGGGCGCCGTTCCTGTTTGTCACATGGGAAGACAATTATAAAAGCAGAGGCGCAGGGCCTACCCCCAGTCACTTGGCAGGGGCGGGAGGTGAGATGCCAAATATGGCATCAGATGACTTTGGAGCAGATGCTTGCACCTGCATTCACTCCTGCCTGCTTTGAAAGAGTGCCTTCCTGAGTGCCCTTTGCTGCCCCAGGACCCATTCTGTTGCCCCAGGACCCCTTCTGCTGTCTCTGCCACCTCATGACCCCTTCTGCTGCCCGAGGACCCCTTCTGCTGCCTTGGTCTCCTTTTGCTGCCCCAGGACCTCTTCTGTTGCCTCTGCCACTCCAGGACCCATTCTGCTGCCCGAGGACCCATTCTGCTGCCTCTGCTGCCCCGGTCTCCTTATGCTGCCCCAGGATCCCTTCTGCTGCCTCTGCCACCTCAGGACCCCTTCCGCCGCCTCTGCTGCCCCAGGGCCCCTTCTGCTGCCTTCTAGGCAAGGAGCTGAACCCAAGCCTGAAGCTGTAAGGTAAAGGCAGGAGGTCCTCTTCCCCAGCGATGGCAAGAATATGTCCTCCCATCTGACCAAACAAGCCTCGACAGAGATCGCCGTGGGGTCACCGACCCTGGAACTGGGTACAAGAGGTCAACAACCTCATTCGTTCAGCCAAGGTGAGTGCTCCATACCTATCTCCTTTTGAAGGTTTGCATGAGGCTACGGAGTAGCAGCGAGACATGGGGAGGGACGCACCACAAAAGTGCTGGCAAAGGCGGTTAAGCATCACTTCTTCCTGACAGATGCATGGTTGCATCTCGACCAAAGGCCACCCTCTTTCACAGCTCAGCCCCATTAACCCCCCTGAGAGCTGACGGGAGCATGAGCTTTATGGGGAAGCCCAGTAAGGGACAAGGGGCTGCCACTAGCAGAACTGTCATGTTGATGTCTCAGTGAAGTATGACTATCTCCCTCTTTCCATTTGCAGGACAAAAGGGACCACAACACAAGGGAGACATTATGTACTAGTGGAGGGATTCCCGACATTAGGCCTCTCTCCACGGCAGAGGAGGAAGCACTGGAACTGGTGGACACCCAAGGTGGCCGCTTCATAGCAGACGGTGAGACTGTCGTCTCCGCGCAAGAGAGCGAGGATTAAATTCCAGCGACATTCAGTTTAACTTAGGAGACCCACATCATGCACGGTTGGCATGACTAGATGTGCTAATCCTAACCCACTCATGTTTATGTTCTATCATGCAGGTCGGTGTCCACAGGAGACTCCAGTGGAAGGGGGACAAAATTCTCCCTCTGAGGAAGATCCGCAGTCAGAGGATGCACTGTCTCATGACTCTGCTGTATCTGCCACCAGCGCAGATACTTTCATCTCGGTGGGTTTGTGTTTAGCTGTAGAATCAGGCTCACAAACTGCTGAGAGCACTGCACATGCGCCTGACCAGTTGGCTGAGGCTGGGGTGGCCAAGGCCACTGAAACTCAGAGGACGGTGGGTGGCCAGGACCATGCTGAGCCCCAGGATAATGACAAGCTTCTGGTGTCAACAGCATTGGGCGTGCTGGAGTTGCAGAGAAGGATTAGGCAACATTTCGTGGAGATGCCAGAGGTCATGCTCAGCCTTCGGCGGACGATGGAGGAATCTATCCATGCCATGAGTGCTGCCGTGTCCCAGGCATGCGAGCACATGTCTTCTTCGATTGAGTGGTTGGCGACTCTCATGGAGCGCCAGCTTCCACAGATATGTGCAGACCTGAACACCATCGCCTTGGTCATGCACTGAACCCAACAATGGCAAAGCGAGAGAAGGACTAAGAGCCTGGGAACAACTTCTGCTCCTTGTCCTTTACTGGTGAGCAGGGGGGGTTCAAGTGAGCCTTCAAAGGGAGGAGGAGAGGCAGCCGTCCACATCTGGGGGTTCCCCTCAGGGTGCTCTAAGTGTGGACATCGCCTCCTCAGCCCTTCTGCCAGTGAGCCCAGCTCCAGCAGCCGCAATGCCTGAGGAGAGAGCAGCACCAGTGTTCGGAAACCCTCAGGCAGCCAGGACCCTCCAGGCCTCAGGCACCCAGAGGATGCCTGTCAAAGTCATCTCAGGCCAAGGGGCGGCCTGCCTCCAGCCCCGTAGCTGTCATAGTGATCGCACCATATACGAGCATTCGCAAACGTGTTAAGAGAACCACCTTGCCACTCCTGGGGATTCACGGGTGTAGAACATATTGTTACAACCGAGGCAGGAGGAGTGCACTGTTAATTCAGTCCCACTTCTCCATGGGTCACAGCATATCAATCTAGATAATAATTGAGATATTAAAGCTCCATATTTTCCTAGCCCTCATGCAAACACACATACATCCCAAAAAACCCAGTAAATCAGAAAAAAGTATTTTGGTTCACAGATGTTTCATAGGAATGAAAGGAATAATAAAATAACTTGTCTATCATGATCCGGAAGGAAGATCTTCGGTTTGGCGAGGTGTCCCAAAGTCAAATAGTTGGATGCCACTTGAACTCTTTCCAGGCGAGGTTGATAAACAGTCTGTGATGGGTAGGTGTTTGAGGAAATTCAACTGCAGCAGGCTTCACATAGGTCTTCCATCAGGGGTGTAGCAACAGGGTGTCAGTTCTCTGTTATACATTCGATGCAAATGTCCTTTTAAAAGAGACAAGATTTCTGCAAATATTCAGGGTTTCTTAAAAATGCAGGAGGCAACAGTACCACTCTTGACGCAGGGATTCTTTACCAAGAGGTAATATTTTTTCTGGGTCTTCTTCCAATATCTAGGCAGGTCAGAATCAAATTTCAGAATGCCTGCTTTTTGTTCAAACTCATTGGCTTTTTAAAGTTCAAAACTGAAACTGAAACTTCTCTCTCTTTTCACTCAAACCCCTTGCTGGTTTCCTGCTTTCCTGTCCATGTTTACAAATTCAGCTCTTGTTGAACTGCCTTTCAAAACATCCATAAAGTTCAGATGTCTCAATGTCCACTGAAATCCTTTTTCAGTTTTTTAACCACATAGGATTCTAAGATTTTTATAAATCAAAAACAAAATCCTTCTCACAATATGCTATTTATGATCATCAATGATCATTGTCTGAAAGCCTTTTTCCCTTATGCCTTAATTGTGAGCTGCTGACAGCTCCCTTCCCCCTCAGTGCAATGACAGTGTGCTCATAGTCCTCATTAACATATGTTTTTCCATGGGCACCAGCACGCATTGCAGCTGGTCGAAAGCTCAAGAAGACAAATGGAAAGGAGGTGACAGACTACATTCCCTAAGGTGAATATTTATTGTTTTCTCTGTGAGTGGACATCAGTGTGACTGGAAGCAGATGACTATGAGGTTGTCTCTTGCCTCCTTGGCACGTCGTTCAGTCTGCCTGTTTTCGGGTGTAAGGCCTTCACCATCCAGTGCTGCTTGCTCCTCTCCCTCCTCTGCGTCCCCCTCGTTGGTGGAGGAGTATTGCTCAGGCATCTCATCGCCATGTAAGGCCAACCCTCTCTGCAGGGCGAGATTGTGCAGAGCACAGCAGAAAACCACAAAACTTAAGACCCTCGCTGGGGCATACAGCAGGGCTCCAGCGGATCAATTGAGGCAGCAGAATCTCATCTTCAGCAGCCCAATGGCCTCCTCGATGGTTGCTCGGGTGGAGCCGTGGCAAGTGTTGTTCCTCTCCTCTGCTGCTGGGTGTTGGTTCCTCACAGGCTTAAGAAGCCATGTCTTCAATGAGTCGCCCTTGTCCCCAAGAATCCATCCTTGAAGGCGAGCGGGGAGCCTGAAAAGCTGTGGCACCTGGGACTGTATGTAGACATAAAATCATAGGAAATGGGAGGCAGGAGGAGGCCATTTGGCCTGTCAAGCCTGCTCTGCCATTCAAACAGATCATGGCTGATCATCTACCTCTATGCCATTTTTCCCCACTATTCCCATTTCCCTTGATATCGTTAGTATTCAGAAATCTATTGATTTCTTTCTTGAACATGCACAATAATTGAGCTTCCACAGCCCTCTGGGGAAGAGAATTCCACAGATTCACTAACCTCTGAGTACAGAAATTCCTCCTCATCTCAGTCTTAAATGGCCTGCCCCTTATTCTGAGACTATGTCCCATTCTTCTATACTCACCAGCCAGGGGAAACATCCTATCTACATTTACCCTGTCATGCCCTGGAAGAATTTTGGAAGTTTCAATAAGATCACCTCTCATTCTTCGAAACTCTAGAGAATAGAGGCACAGTTTCTGCAATCTCTCCTCAAAAGACAATCCCGCCATCCCAGAGATTAGTCTGTTGAACCTCCATTGCACTCCCTCTGGCAAGTATATCCTTCCTCAGATAAGGAGACCAAAACTGTACACAATACTTCAGGTGCAGTTTCACCAAGACTTTCTAAAATTGAAGCAAGACATCTTTATTCCTGTACTCAAATCCTCTTGCAGTCAAGGCCAGCATACCATTTGCCTTTCCAATTGCTTGCTGCAACTGCATACTAGCTTTTAGTGACTCATGAACTAGGACACTCAGGTCTCTTTGGACATCAACACTTGCCAACCTCTTACCATTTAAGAAATACTCTGTCCTTCTGTTTTTTCTGCCGAAGTGGATCAATTCACACTTATTCACATGATATTCCATCTGCCATTTTCTTGCCTGTAAAAATCCCCTTGAAGTCTCTTTGCATCCTCCTCACAACTGACATTCCCAACTAGTTTTGTGTCATCAGCAAATATGGAAATATTACATTTGGTCCCCACATCCAAATCATTTGTATAGATTTTGTATAGTTGTGTCCCCAGCAATATAAAACCAATCCAATTTGTGTGATAAACGCAGTGGCTTAGAATTACAGTTGGTATTATTCGAGCAGAGTTGTCCAACATATGGCCTGTGGGACAGAATCCGGCCCACCAAAGGTTTCGATCTGGCCCGCCAATCCTGTGTGACTCATAGCAGGTTGCCCCTGACTTGGCTTTGATTGATGGCAGGATCTCTAGGACTGGCCAATAGCTATTGGAGAAGGAGTGTAGAATGGCTTTGATTGACAGCTCTCCTATTAAAGTAAATGTCAAGCAGAGGGGGTAGGCGGAATCTGCATCTGACGAATGGTGGACTCGTGTCTGTGAATGGTCACTGCCTGTGACTGTCAGTGGGCTGCCTGGGCGGGGTGAGCGCAGCGCTGATTGGCAGTTCGTGGCGCAGGCATGCTGGGATTGGCCGCCCCCTGGTGTTTTTGGGCGGTTCAGGGAGTGAAAGATTGAATGGGAATGGCTGCTGTTGGGGAGAGGGAGAGAGAGGCCAAGGGGAGAGCAGGAAGTGGGCCAGCACGCAGCCAGAGGTGCGGGTCGGAGCAGCACTGAGGAAGCACAGGGAGGGAGAGAGATAGAGTTAGGCAGCCCTTTAACCAGCACTGGCCAGAGAGAGAGAGAGAGTGGGGGAAGAGAGATGGACACAGAGGGTTGGATTTTACCAGCCCCCCGAAATAGGGGGTTGCGACGGGTGGCCTCCACGCCAGGAAGGCTCCGCCCGTATTACAGGCGGTGGCGAAGCCTGGTGGCATGAATTAAGTCTTACATCGTCGTGATGGCTGTCCCACTCCGATATTCCCCGGCCGGTTGCCGGTACTCCTGCACCTTCGGATCTCTGTTCGGAGATCCGAGGTGGAACACTGGTGGGGAGGGAGGAGGAGTTACGTTTTTAGAGTGGGTGGGGGAGCGGGGAAAACTCTTGCGATTGGTGGAAGGGATAGTGGGAAGGGGTTGAAGGTGAGAATAAAGTTCAGTGGGGACAGGTCAGGATCGGAAGATGAGATATTTTGGGGGGGACAGGGCAATCAATAAAGTCTTTAGTCATTGGGGAGGTGAGAGAGGGGCTTTAATCATTTGTTACATTTTTGAAATTAAATTTATAGTTACTGTTTCCTTAAACATGTAAATCAACTGCAAGGGTTGGAAGTCCTTTAAAAAAGGCATCAGTGCCTGCACAGTGGCGCCAGACACCGTTGCCGGGGACGGAACATCTGCCCCCTCCATGTAAATGAGCTGCCGCCTTAAATATTGCAGCACCGCCACTAAGTATTGCACCTCCGCATTTGAAGCTCGCCGCCGCTGGAAAAATTCCAGCCAGGGAATGGGGAGACAGAGGGGGAAAGAGGAGGGGTAGAGGGGTGAGAGAGAGGGAAGAGAGGGAAATAGGGAGAAAGAGAGAGAGAGTGGGGAGGTGCACACACAGTTGGAGGGGTGGGGGAAGAGAAGGGGAGGAGCGAGAGAGGGACACAGAGAGGGGAGAGAGCTGGACAGAGAGGGGGGCGGGGGGAGAGAGGGCAGAGAAAGGGTGAGAGGGAGCAGGGGAGAGAGAGGAACACAGGGTAGGGGGAGAGAGAGAGAGAGGAAGAGATGGAAAAAGAGAGGGAAGAGGGATGGACACAGAGAAAGGAGAGAGAGAGAGGGGAGAGAAAGAGATCAAGATCACTCCTGACAGTTGGATATCTATCCGAATACTCAGCATCACTGCATCAAGTGTTAAGGCCAACATTGACTACATGTGTAAGCAAAAATAGTGCCAGGTATCTCATGAAAGCACTGTTCAACATAGTGACGAGAAAGTAAGTTAATAAATTAGTCTTCTCATTTAAAGCTTGTTCTCAAAAGTGCACATTTTTTCTGGTTTTGATTAATAGTAAGAAAAATTTACAAAGCCTTTTTCTTTCCAAAATTTACTCACTGGCTCCCGATGCTGGACAAAAATTGTAATGTGGGCCCTCACGTGGAAAGGTTGAACACCCCTGCATTCAACGATGTACACTGAAAGCATTAAGAGTCATAGAGTCATTAAGGTACAGAAGGAGGCCATTTGGACCATCGAGTCCATGCTGGCTCTCTGTAGAACATTCCAGTCTGTTCCATTCCCCCATCTGGATGACAGTAGTTCCTTTGCTATTTAAAGGGGCATTAACCTATTTAAAATATTTGGCGTAGTACCTTTGTTAAAATTGTGAACTCAGGAATATGATATAAATATTAAGTAGGCGACTATTGCAAGCACTAATTTCTAGATCTATATTACTCTGTTCCCATCAATATCTTTGACACGTAATGGTTTACTGGCTTTGTTCAAATATTGACATTGCCTTTACCAGGAAGTATACTTTCAATTGATCCCAACGGAGTCTGTCAATCAGGTTCTATCTTTACAGGTCATGGATCCTTCATAATCAGATTCCTCTCATGAAATATCTGTGAGGAGTAGCTAATATTGTTGCAAAGGCAGTATCATCAGAACTGAACAAAGCGGACTCACTTTTATCTTCAACACTGTTTGAAATTACAGATGGATGCTCTGGACCTATGAAACGCAACTATGGGGAAAAATATGGTGGAAGTACTATCAGTGCAGCTGAATAATTTAGTAGCGAGTTCGCGACTTCATTCATTTTAACACGGTGTATGCACCACTCCCTGGGCAGTCAGCCAGTCTGCTCCCACATGTCTACCAGTGCTGCTTTGCAACAGCTTGCAAAGAAGTGTGTACAGAGTTCAGAAATGACTTGCACTTCAGTTATTTTTCACTGTGTTTTAGGCTTTCCTTAGAAGCGTGACCCTCTTGATTTCAAAACTGCATTACCTGTGTATTTGTTCTCAGGACTCGGGCAATACTAACAAAGGCACATTTATTGCCTAACCCCAGTTGTCATGGTGGACCTTCTTCTTGAACCACTACAATCCTTATGGCGATGGTGCTGCCAAAAGTTGTAAGTTAGGTAATTTCAAGACTTTGATCAAGTGGCTATGAAGGAATGATGGTTAGTGTTCAAGTTATGATGGTGTATGACTCAGAGAGCAACTTGTAGGTGCTGGTGTTCCCATAACATTGGTACTCTTGGCTTTCTCAGTGGTGGAGGTCAAGGGGCTTGGAAGATGTTGTTAAGTAAGCTTGTTTGAGTAGCTGCAGTGCATTATGTAGCCAGTAGATAGAGTCATAGAGAGATACAGCACTGAAACAGGCCCTACGGCCCACCGAGTCTGTGCCGACCAACAACCACCCATTTATACTAATCCTACGTTAAGGGCTCACATCCCCACCATTCTCCTACGACCTACCTACACTCGGGGCAATTTTACAATGGCCAATTTACCTATCAACCTACGAGTCTTTGGCTGTGGGAGGAAACCAGAGCACCCGGCGGAAACCCACGCGGTCACAGGGAGAACTTGCAAACTCCGCACAGGCAGTACCCAGAACTGAACCCGGGTTGCTGGAACTGTGAGGCTGCGGTGCGAACCGCTGCACCACTGTGCCGCACGCAGCCACAATGCACTGGTCGTCCCATGATCAGCTGGCTTGCTGATCAAGCCGCCTGTTCTGTCCTGAATGGTGTTAGGTATTGTGGCTGCACCCATCAAAATGTGTGGTGAATCTTCTCTCACACCTCTGACTTGAGCCTCTTAGATAGTGAAAAGGCTCTAAAAGATCCGGTCTGAGTCACTTGTCAAAGAGTAGTCAGCTTCTGCCCATTGTTTTGGTCTAAATATGTGTTATTTCACTGTGAGTAACACCCGTGCATCTGCAAGAAAGAAGTTTAAGTGAAAGAGATTTAGAAGAAAGAACGCTAAATTGACAATGTGTGGAATTTACTTCCAGGGTTAGGAGTTTAGACAGAAACTACAACATCATTTAAGATCAGATTGGTGGATGAACATACAAACATACAAATTAGGAGCAGGAGTAGGCCACTCGGCCCCTCAAGCTTGCTCCGCCCTTCAATAAGTTTATGGCTGAACTGACTACTCCACATTTCCACCTATCCCTGATAACCTTTCACCCCTTGCTTATCAAGAATCTATCTACCTCTGCCTTAAAAATATTCAAAGACTCTGCTTCCACCGCTTTTGGATTAAGAGAATTCCAAAGACTCGTGACCCTCTGAGAGGAAGGAAATGGGATTGAAGGAAGACAGGAAGAGGATGGGATAATGTGATTAGAACTGTTTGTTCAGATGAAGGGTAATTGCCAACAAGGATTGGTTTGGTTAAATGGGCCAGGATTTTTCCTTCGGCAGCTGGGAGCCGTCCACTAACTGAAAGGTCGGTGGCGAACCCGCTTCCGCCTGGCCTGGGGAGCCCGCTCGTATTTTGCGGTTCCCTGGCCTTTAACTGTTCTGAGGCAAGACGTCCCCCCGCTTGAGGCAGAAAGTCCCGCCCAATGGAGCTGCCAGCCAATTAGCGGGCCGGCAGCTCTTAGTTCCAACAGCTCCGCCAGAAATGGTGGCCATTGGTGGGAGTGCAGCCCAGCTTGAAGCCGAGGATGTCAGGGAGCCCCTGAATCAACGAAGGTTTTTGTTGGTGGTCGATTGGGGAGACACTGGGTGTGTTGGGTGTTGGGGATGCCTGATCAGGAGCACCACCCCGCAGGCCGTCAGAGAGCTGCCTACTTTTGTCAGGCGGCTTTTCTCAGGCCTGGGTCGCCCACTGGCCACTTAATTACCTTGATTGGCCTGGGGCGGGAGGGCTGTTTTTTGCCATAAAGTGGCAGTGGAGGCCGGTGCGTGTCGGTAAGTGCTCCCTGAGCCTCCTGCTCCAAATTACACCCCTTCCCCACCCCCGCAACCTTCCTGCTCTTTGGGGGTGGGGCGTAAAATTCAGGTCATGGTCTTTTGAGTGTTGTAACCTCTACAGTAAGCAAATATCTCTGCATTTCTAAAAATATTGTATTGGTATTGTTCCAAAGAATAAAATGTAGTCTTGTTAGAAATTTCTAATACACTCCTGAGTGAATGTATGAATGTGAAGGCCAAGAGTACTGTTTACAATTTTATTTCACAGTATAGCAAATGAAGGGATGTGGTTCCTTTGCAGTAGGTTAGTGCCCATTTATGTCATGAGACTGGTTTGAATCTAGACTGATTCCTGAACTATTTCTCTCTCCTTTAAACTCTGCTGCCATCAGCCAAGCCATTTCATTTGGTAATTGTTACAGATTTTATATGATGTTGGCTTTCAGTCCATCTTTTCTGGCATTGTGTTCTGGTCCTAAGCTAAATCTAGTCTTTTATTCCATGCTTTTTCACATTGTGTTCTTGTCCTAAGCTAAATGTACAGCACTCACACACAATATTCACATATGATTTTGTATTGTTTTTATGTGTGTGGTTATACTATCAGCACATATCTATTTCCAAATTCTGCACCATTTGACGCTAACATTTATGCTGATTACTACAGGAAGCCAGAGCAAATGTAATACACATTTGAGGGAGTTGATGTGCTTGATAAATATATCTAATTTTAAAAAAGTCGTGTGATTGCATTCTCAGTAAAGAACCCCTTAATGTGAAAATTTTGGTATTTATGACTTTAATTTTGTTTCATTGCATTGCAGCGTATGCGCCACCCACCCCACCACCTGGCTCTGGGTTCCACCGCTACCAGTTCTTCCTTTACGAGCATCCAGTTGCTCAAACAATCTCCCTGGACGGAAAGGAAACAAGATGTCCCGGTAAGACGATAAAAAATTAAGTATGGGCCAATATTTTCTTTTCTCAACTCTTTGGCTTTAACAGTGATTTTCTTTCTTTAATATCTTCTTCATCAATTCAAAATATTGATGTGTAAGCTCTTCACAGATCTCATACAGATGCACATACAAATGTGTTTTACTCTGCTGACAGGATCTTCACGAAATAGCTCAGCTGCAACATTAACTCCAATTGAAAAGCTGACACTGAACTCTTCTGGTGCTTTTACAATGCATTGATGCCGCCAATAGTAGCCTAAACTACTGTGGATGTGCGTAAATGTGAATGAGACAGTGCTATTGTCTCCAGACACCCTTCGAGCAACACCATAGGATGAAATTGTTTTTGACCTAAGTAAAGAGGAGAGAACTTAAATATGTTTTTTGTTCATCAGACCAAGTCAGTGTCTTGTAATCCATTTACCTTATGCATAGATGGTGTACCGAAGAAAATAACCCACTTCAGATAGTTGTGGTTTGTCCCCACTGACATGTTTCATTTTGGCCTTGGAATGAATATTAAATGCAGGTTTATCATGGAGACTAAGAGAAATGTTCCATTGATGATAACATTTATCAATTATACCCTAAAGTTATAGGTATTATCGAGATGACTTATTCTATTTGTCACACCTATCTTACACAACCTAACTGATCTGCACAGTAACTTCTCCCATTATTAATTTACCAAATCTGACACCCACATTAACCCACACAAAAGATCAAAGTAGCTGCTTTTAAAGTTCAGCCTGAATGAGAATATCTTGATGTTGTATCTGACTTTCAAAATAAGAATGTACAAGTAAAATAGTTGTTATTTATGGTGTTTTATAGTCTTTCATTAGATGTTCAGGAGTAATATTGTAAGGGTTAGGCCTCCAAATTATGTAACAAATAACCAGTTATTATTTGAATTGCTATTAAGCTTACATAGTACTGTATTAAATCACCATAATAATGAGGTTGGTGAACTCAATTTACCGTCTGATAGAAGGTTTACAAATTTCTTAAGTATGTTTCACCTGCAACGGTATGCTGAAAAGGTGATTGCGAATAGATTAGACGACAAGCTATGATTTTAAAATGTTACGGTCTTTTCACCAAACTCACATGTTAAAAACAAATTAGGCTGCATTTACAGCACAACCATAATTTAGGAAGAACGACTTCAATCTGTTGAAAGGATGAGATGAAGTAAGGTGGGAGAAAACTTGTGTGCAGCATAAACGCTGGCATAGACCAATTGGGCCGAATGGCCTTATTCTATGCTGCAAAATTCTATGTAATTCTGGTTTTAACGTAAACCTGGCTTCAGAGTGAAATAGAGACTGCTTCCATGGAATCTTACTCTGTTTCACTCCCGTGTTGAGCTGGAGCCTGACTGGAGATTTTTTCTATAACTTCAGTGTTTGTACAAAGTGAAGCCACTTCACACCAAAGCTGCCGTTGCCATAGAACAAAGAACAGTACAGCACAGGAACAGGCCATTTGGCCCTCCAAGCCTGTGCCGATCTTGATGCCTGCCTAAACTAAAACCTTCTGCACTTCCGGGGATTGTATCCCTTTATTCCTATCCTATTCATGTATTTGTCAAGATGCCTCTTAAACGTCATTCTCGTACCTGCTTCCACCACCTCCCCTGGCAGCAAGTTCCAGGCACTCACCACCCTCTGTGTAAAGAACTTGCCTCGCACAAACCCTCTAAACTTTGCCCCTCTCACCTTAAACCTATGTCTCCTAGTAACTGACTCTTCCACCCTGGGAAAAAGCTTCAGACTATCCACTCTGTCCATGCCGCTCATAACTTTGTAAACCTCTATCATGTCGCCCCTCCACCTCCGTCGTTCCAGTGAAAACAATCCAAGTTTATCCAACCTCTCCTCATAGCTAATGCCCTCCAGACCAGGCAACATCCTGGTAAACCTCTTCTGTACCCTCTCCAAAGCCTCCACGTCCTTCTGGTAGTGTGGCGACCAGAATTGCACGCAATATTCTAAGTGTGGCCTAACTAAAGTTCTGTACAGCTGCAGCATGACTTGCCAATTTTTATACTCTGTGCCCGGACCGATGAAGGCAAGCATGCCGTATGCCTTCTTGACTACCTGATCCACCCACGTTGCCACTTTCAGTGACCTGTGGACCTGTACGCCCAGATCTCTCTGCCTGTCAATACTCCTAATGGTTCTGCCATTTACTGTATACTTCCCACCTGTATTAGATCTTCCAAAATGCATTACCTCACATTTGTCCGGATTAAACTCCATCTGCCATTTCTCCGCCCAAGTCTCCAACCGATCTATATCCTGCTGTATCCTCTGACAATCCTCATCACTGTCCGCAACTCCACCAACCTTTGTGTCGTCCGCAAACTTACTAATCAGACCAGCTACATTTTCCTCCAAATCATTTATATATACTACAAACAGCAAAGGTCCCAGCACTGATCCCTGCGGAACACCACTAGTCACATCCCTCCATTCAAAAAAGCACCCTTCCACTGCTACCCTCTGTCTTCTATGACAGAGCCAGTTCTGTATCCATCTTGCCAGCTCACCTCTGATCCCGTGTGACTTCACCTTTTGTACCAGTCTGCCATGAGGGACCTTGTCAAAGGCTTTACTGAAGTCCATATAGATAACATCCACTGCCCTTCCTTCATCAATCATCTTTGTCACTTCCTCAAAAAACTCAATCAAATTAGTGAGACACGACCTCCCCTTCACAAAACCGTGCTGCCTCTCGCTAATAAGTTTGTTTGTTTCCAAATGGGAGTAAGTCCTGTCCCGAAGAATCCTCTCTAATAATTTCCCTACCACTGTTGTAAGGCTCACCGGCCTATAATTTCCTGTTTACCTAAAGCAAAACCTCTTGCATACTGTGCACTGTACTTAGACCTCTGTCTCAACTAACTACAGACAAGATGTATAATTGCATTACAGTGAAAAATGATTTCACTGCCACGTGACAGGATAATTCACGCCAATTGCTCACCATTGCTGAATCAGCCTCCCCATAAAGAAGGAATAAGTCTGGGAGCACATTATTGCATGCTTCTTTGTCCAGGAAACAGTGCACATGAGGGCAATGAAAAGCAAGTTTTCTGATGGAACGTATACCTTAGTCTTCATTGAACAAATAAACGGCATTATCTATTTCTTTAACATATGGAATCATTTTTGGCCAGAGGAATTTGCTTTGCATTGAACATAACCATATTAACACTGCAGGATAGGAAGAGCTTTTAATTTGTGGCATTGAAACTGTCTTGGAGGGCACGATAATTACTCAGCTTTTACTCACAACTGACATGAGGAAAATATATTTAAAAGGAAGAAGAACTACCAGGTTGCCACAGACAGGTTAGAATATCGCTCAGGATTACCTACACAATAAAACAGGAACCAATTCTTTTCCCCCATTCAGCTGTGACCTCCATTGGAATAGGTTGATGCTGCAAAAAAGATTTGACAAATATTAAGCTTGCATATTTTTAAAGTGTGACTGTTCGGTCATTTTACTGTAAAGGATCTCCTTCACATCTGTGCATATGTGTCATTAGATAATTGACGGTTCTAATTTTGTTTATTTTGTGAAAAGGGTGGAAGATCTCCACTTCTCTTGCACTTGACATGTTTTCTCTCGCACATAGGACTGCAGAAGAATTAGAAAGGAACAAAACCGCAGTATACCGAGGTTGAAGCCCTGATTTTGCAAGCCCACTTTAGGTGTGGGCATAACTACACAACCTACTTAGTTTAGCAACGACCCCCAACTCTCAAGCCAGCGATCCCTCCCTAAGTCCATTATTTACCTGCAGGCCACTGCAGTAGTAGCAACATCCAATCTTTGCCCATGTCTCCTGCAGCACTGTCTTCGTTCCTATGCAGTCTGAGACCCAGTATCCAAGGATCTATGAACGTCAACATTTGTGGTCAGAGTATTCACCCTGCATCGGGCTGGTATCTAGGCCATTGTCATGCTCAGAAGGAGCCGTGATGAAATAAATAGTGAACTGGAGAAATTATGAAATAAAAAGTGAACTGTTGAACTGAACCACAGAATAAAATGGAGTAGAGATCAGGTGACCCCTCCTGTACTGGCAATAAACAAGTCTGTCTGCGAAGACGAAACTCATTAACTGCGTCTGAATTACCTCTGGGGAGAACCCATTGAAATTGAAAGGAGTCCATTTCATGTTAATGACTCCTACCTACATGAATGGGATTAATAAAGGTTCTGTAAGACAAACTGACTCCACAACCCAAACCAAAATGAATAGATGTGAAGTCGCACCATTGTAATAGAATGGTCCCCATCCAGATGCCATCAGATAGCCATAGTTTCCATATTCTGGATCATTGCATGGTCACACCAGGAGAGCGGGCCATGTGTCACTTGACAAATCAAAATGTGATGGATTTTTACCTCAAGAATGTAGCCCTCTGGAGTAAGAGGGAAAATCAAGAAAAGACCACAGAAAACCTATTCTAGCCAAAGGCTGCGAGTTAGGTCCAGCAAAAGAAGACACCCTGCCGCTGATACTTTCCGTCGACTTGTTGCAGCCGAAAACTGAAAAGGTGACCATTTCTTCCTGACTAAAGTTTTAACCTGAAAAATTTACAACACCTCAACAAGTTCACCACTGCAAACATCCAGGACTGCACCTTTGAAAAGACTTTCCTCCTGACAAGATTCAACATATTTCTGCGAACCACGAACTCTTACATCACTTGGGACTTTAATTGCGTCTTATCCTTTCCCTTCTATCTATCTATCTGTTTGTGTGCATGCATGAGTGGGTGAAGGTTGCGAACAGTTTGGGTTTTGCTGTTCAAATAAAAGTTTAACCTTCCTTTTCTTAAAGCTCCAAGAAAACCTATTTTTTGTCTGTATATTTGACTCTAAAAAACAGTCAGGGACTGACACACATTTTTAACAAAAAAACGATCTGTGATCAGTTAAGAGGTGAAAAGTGGAAGCCACCCACACCGCTTACCATCTGTCCATAATACCATAAACTTATAAATGTGCTCCAGAGGATAGTGTTGTGGTGCTCAGTGTTAAAACATCAACACTTTGTGTCCCAGAATTGGGAAACTTATTAGTTTTCTAATTCTTCTTCCTTCCCAATTTGATCCTTATTGAGTTGAAAATGCCAAATAGAAGAGGAAGAATTGGAGGAGATTGCTGCTTCCTCAGTGATGGCACACAGGGAGCAGGTGGAGATAGCACTGATCATTTGGTGAGGGGTCAAGACCACATGAACATGAAAATAAAGGAAATGCAGGAAAAACTTCCCAAAAATATAAAATAATAACAAATAAAAAATTAAAAAGCACAATTGAAATGAGACAATGGAGACTCCATGCAATATCAAGAAATGGCTGAGCAAACTATACACAGCTCAGGCTATAGACTCCAACAACATCCCAGCTGTACTGCTGAAGATGTCGTTCAGAACTCGCTACATCTCGAACCAGGCTATTACAGTGCAGCTACAAAACTGGCATTTTCCCAACAATGTGAAAAATTGCCCAGGTATCTCCTGTCCACAATAAGCAGGACAAATCCAATCCAACTGATTACCGCCATCAGCCAACTTTCAATCATCAGTAAAGTGATGGAAGGAGTCATCGAAAATGCTATCAAGTGGCATCAACACACCAAACAACTGCTCACCAGTGCTCAGTTTGGGTTCTGCCAGGGGCACTCAGCTCCAGACCTCATTACAGCCTTGGTCCAAACATGGACGGAACAGCTGAATTCCAGAGGTGGGGTGAGAGAGATATTAGGAGTCTCCACTGTTAGGAGTCATGCCTAGCACGAATGAAGATGCTTGAGGTTGTTGGATGTCAGTCATCTCATCCTTAGGACATTGCTGCAGGAGTTTCTCAGGACAATGTCCTCTGCCCAACCAGCTTTAACTGCTTCACCAATGATGCCCCCTCCATCATCAGGCCAAAGGTGGGGATGTTCGCTCATAATTGCACAATGTAGAGTTTCATTCACAACTCCTCAGATAATGAAGCCATCCATGCTTGTGTCCCACAAGTGGGCCACAACAGCATTCAGTTTTGGCCTGAGTGACAAGTAACATTCACAACACACATACGAACATATGAATTAGGAGCAAGAGTAGGCCATTAAGCCCCTCGAGCCTGCTCCGCCATTCAACAAGATCATGGCTGATCTGATTCTAACCTCAACTCCACATTCCCGCCTACCCCCTTGTTTATCAAAAATCTATCGACCTCTGCCTTAAAAATATTCAAAGACTCTGCTTCCACTGCCTTTTAAGGAAGAGAATTGCAAAGACTCACAACCCTCTGAGAGAAATCTCTGTCTTAAATGGGCAACCCCTTAATTTTAAACCGTGACCTCTAGTTCGAGATTCTCAAACAAGAAGAAACATCCTTTCCACATCCTTTCAAGACCCCTCAGGATCTGAAATGGTTCAATCAAATCGCCTCTTACTCTTCGAAACTCCAGCGGATACAAGCCTAGCCTGCCCAACCTTTCCTCATAAGACAATCCACCCATTCCAGGTATTAGTCTGGTAAACTTTCCATCCAAGTGCCAGGCAACAGGGAGTCTGAACACCTTCCCTTGATATTCAGCAGTATTACCATCATCAAATCCCCCACGACCAGTCGCCTGCGTGTTACTATTGACCAGAAACTTAATTGATCCAGCCACATAAATAGCTTGGCGAATGAGCTCATGATCAGAAGAATAGGAGGATTGATCGATTTAACACGTGGCTGGAGAATTGGTGTTGGAGGGAGGGTATCAGAATTCTGAGGCATTGGGACTGGTTCTGGGGCAAGTGGGACCTGTACAAGATGGACGGACTACACCTCAACAGGACCTGAACTAATATCCTCGCAGGGAGATTTGCTAGTGCTGTTGGGGAGGGTTTAAACTAGCTTGTAAGGGAGATGGGAAGTAAAGCTGGTAACAGGAGGTAACAAAGTAGCAAGTGACATTAGAAGGTAGGTGACACAAAGGCAAGCATCAACTAGGCGTAGAATGCAGAATAATGTCAAGAAGACAAAGTTAAGGGCGCTCTGCCTGAATGCATGCAGCATTCGCAAATAGGTAGATGATTTAAAGGCCCAAATAGAGGGAATTGGGTATGATCTAATTACCATAACAGAAACGTGGCTACAGGGTGACCAAGACTGGGAACTGAACAATCAAGGATATTCAACATTTAGAAAGGACAATCAAAAAGAAAAAGGAGATGGTGCTGCACTGATAATAAGGGATGGGATCAGTACAATAGATTGGGTGGATCTCAGATCGGAAGAACAAAATGTGGAATCTGTTTGGTTGGAGCGAAGAAACAGCAAGGGGCAGCAAACATTGGTAGGAGTTGTTTATAGGCCACCATACAGTAGTGGTAGTGTGTGGCATGGTATTAATCAGGAGATTAGAGAAGCATGTGGCTTGGGTAATACAGTCATCATGGGTGACTTCAATCTGCATATAGACTGTGTAAACCTAATGAGCACTAATGCTGTGGAGTTCCAGTTTCTGGAGTGTGTTAGGGATGGTTTTCTTGAGCAGTATGTTGAGGAACCGACGAGAGAACAGGCTATTTTAGATCTAGTTTTATGTAATGAGAAAGGGCTAATTAATAACCTTGTTGTAAAAAAGAACCTTTCGGGATGAGTGACCATAATATGATAGAATTTTACAGTATGGTTGAAAGTGAGGTAGCTCAATCTGAAGCCAGGGTGTTAAATTTGAGCAAAGGAAATTATGAAGGTATGAGGGGCAAATTGGCTGAGGTGTACTGGGAAAATACATGAAAAGGTCTGACAGTACATAGGCAATGGATAGTCTTTTAAGAAATATTACATTGTTTACAGCAACTACACATTCCTTCAAGGCATAAAAACCCCAAAAGTGAAGGCAGTCAACCGTGGATACAAAGGAAGTTAAGGATTGTATAAGATTAAAAGAAAAGGCCTATAAAGATGCCAGAAATAGTAGTAAACCTGAGGATTGGGAGGATTTTAGAATACCGCAAAGGAGGACCAAGAAACTGATAAAAAAGGGAGAATCGAATATGAATGCAAACTAGCAAAAAATATAAAAACAGACTGTAAAAGCTTCTGCATGTACATAAAAAGAAAACATTTGGCTAAGACAAATGTGGGTCCATTACAGGCAGAGTTGGGAGAATTTATAATGGGGAATAGAGAAATGGCAGAGAAGTCAAATGATTACTTTGTATCTGTATTCACTGAGGAAGATACAAGAAATCTCCCAGAATTAGAGATCAAAGGGATTAGGGGTAATGAGGAATTGAACGAAATTAGTGTTAGTAAGAATGTTGTATTGGAGAAATTAATGGGGCTGAAGGTTGATAAGTCCCCTGGACCTGATATTCTACATCCCAGAGTGTTGAAAGAAGTAGTTATGGATATCACAGGGGCAGGAATGGATGTTGCATGTTCCGCGGTTTAGATGTTTCAAAAGGAATAGGGAGGGAGGCAAAAGAGGTGGGGGAGTGGCATTGCTAATCAGGGATAGTATCACAGCTGCAGAAAGGGAGGTCATCGAGGAGGGTTTGTCTACTGAGTCATTATGGGTGGAAGTCAGAAACAGGAAAGGAGCAGTCACTTTATTGGGAGTTTTCTATCGACCCCCCAATAGCAACAGAGACATGGAGGAACAGTTTGGGAGGCAGATTTTGGAAAGGTGCAGAAGTAACAGTGTTGTTGTCATGGGTGACTTCAACTTCCCTAATATTGCTTGGAACTTCCTTTGTGCAAATAGTTTGGATGGAACAGTTTTTGTCAGGTGTGTCCAGGAAGGTTTCCTGACTCAATATGTAGATAGGCCGACTAGAGGGGAGGCTATGTTGGATTTGGTGCTTGGCAACGAACCAGGCCAGGTGGCAGATCTCTCGGTGGGAGAGCATTTCGGTGATAGTGATCACAACTCCCTGACCTTTACTATAGTCATGGAGAGGGACAGGAGCAGACGGGATGGGAAAATATTTAATTGAGGGAGGGGAAATTACAATGCTATTAGGCAGGAACTGGGGAGCATAAATTGGGAACAGATGTTCTCAGGGAAATGCACGACAGAAATGTGGAGGTTGTTTAGGGAGCACTTGCTGCGACTGCTGGATAGCTTCGTCCCGATGAGGCAAGGAAGGGATGGTAGGGTGAAGGAACCTTGGATGACAAGAGATGTGGAACAGCTAGTCAAGAGGAAGAAGGAAGCTTACTTAAGGTTGAGGAAGCAAGGATCAGACAGGGCTCTAGAGGGTTACAAGGTAGCCAGGAAGGAACTGAAGAATGGACTTAGGAGAGCTAGAAGGGGACATGAAAAAGTCTTGGCGGGTAGGATTAAGGAAAATCCCAAGGCGTTCTACACTTATGTGAGGAACAAGAGGATGGCCAGAGTGAGGGTAGGGCCGATCAGGGATAGTGGAGGAAACTTGTGCCTGGAGTCGGAGGAGGTAGGGGAGGTCCTAAATGAATACTTTGCTTCAGTGTTCACTAGTGAGAGGGACCTGTTCGTTTGTGAGGACAGTGTGAAACAGGCTGATATGCTCGAACAGGTTGATGTTAAGAGGGAGGATGTGCTGGAAATTTTGAAAGACATGAGGACAGATATGTCCCCGGGGCCAGACGAGATATACCCAAGGATATTACGGGAAGCGAGGGAAGAGATTGCCGCGCCTTTGGCGATGATCTTTGCGTCCTCACTGTCCACTGGAGTAGTACCAGATGATTGGAGGGTGGCAAATGTTATTCCCTTGTTCAAGAAAGGGAATAGGGCTAACCCTGGGAATTATAGACCAGTCAGTCTTACGTCGGTAGTGGGCAAATTATTGGAGAGGATTCTGAGAGACAGGATTTATGATTATTTGGAAAAGCATGGTTTGATTAGAGACAGTCAGCATGGCTTTGTGAGGGGCAGGTCATGCCTCACAAGCCTTATTGAATTCTTTGAAGATGTGACAAAACACATTGATGAAGGAAGAGCAGTGGATGTGGTGTATATGGATTTTAGCAAGGCGTTTGATAAGGTTCCCCATGGTAGGCTCATTCAGAAAGTAAGGAGGCATGGGATACAGGGAAAGTTGGCTGTCTGGATACAGAATTGGCTGGCCCATAGAAGACAGAGGGTGGTAGTAGATGGAAAGTATTCAGCCTGGAGCTCGGTGACCAATGGTGTTCCGCAGGGATCTGTTCTGGGACCTCTGCTCTTTGTGATTTTTATAAATGACTTGGATGAGGAAGTGGAAGGCTGGGTTAGCAAGTTTGCCGATGACACGAAAGTAGCTGGAGTTGTGGATAGCGTGGACGGCTGTTGTAGGTTGCAACGGGATATTGACAGGATGCAGAGCTGGGCTGAGAAGTGGCAGATGGAGTTCAACCTGGAAAAGTGTGAAGTGATTCATTTTGGAAGGTCGAATTTTAATGCAGAATACAGGCTTAAAGACAGGATTCTTGGTAGTGTGGAGGAACAGAGGGATCTTGGGGTCCATGTCCATAGATCGCTCAAAGTTGCCACCCAAGTTGATAGGGTTGTTAAGAAAGCGTATCGTGTGTTGGCTTTCATTAACAGGGGGATTGAGTTTAAGAGCTGCGATGTTATGCTGCAGCTCTATAAAGCCCTGGTTAGACCACACTTGGAATATTGTGTTCAGTTCTGGTCGCCTCATTATAGGAAGGATGTGGAAGCTTTAGAGAGGTTGCAGAGGAGATTTACCAGGATGCTGCCTGGACTGGAGGGCATGTCTTACAAAGAAAGGTTGAGGGAGCTAGGGCTTTTCTCATTGGAGCGAAGAAGGATAAGAGGTGACTTGATAGAGGTGTACAAGATGATGAGAGGCATAGATAGAGTGGATAGCCAGAGACTTTTTCCCAGGGCGGAAAGGGCTATCACCAGGGGGCATAATTTTAAGGTGATTGGAGGAAGGTTTCGGAGAGATGTCAGAGGTAGGTTCTTTACACAGAGAGTGGTGGGTGCTTGGAATGCACTGCCAGCGGTGGTAGTAGAAGCAGATACATTAGGGACATTTAAGCGACTCTTGGATAGGTACATGGATGATAGTAGTATGAAGGGTATGTAGGTAGTTTGATCCAAGAGTAGGTTAAAGGTTCGGCACAACATCGTGGGCCGAAGGGCCTGTACTGTGCTGTACTGTTCTATGTTCTATCGTGGATACATTGATGATCATCTTCCAAAATTCGATAGATTCTGGAGCGGTTCCTGCAGATTGGAAGGTCACAAATGTCCCCACTATTTAAGAAGGGAGCAAGAGAGAAAATAGGGAATTACATACCTGTTAGCCTTACATCAGTTGTTGGGAAAATGCGGGAATCAATTCTAAAGGATGTGATAAATGGACACTTGGTTAATAATGATCTGATTGGACATAGTCAACATGGATTTATGAATGGGAAATCATGTTTGACGAACCTATTGGAGCTTTTTGAGGATGCTACTAACAGAATTGATAAAGGGGTGTTGGTGGACATAGTATACTTGGATTTTCAGAAGGCTTTTGATAAAGTCCCCCTCAGGAGGTTGGTTAGCAAAATTAAAGCACATGGGATAGGAGGTAATATACTGGCATGGATTAAGGATTGGTTAACAGGCAGAAAGCAGAGAGTAGGAATAAACGGGTCATTCTTGCATTGGCAGGCTGTGACCAGTGGGCTACTGCAAGGATCAGTACTTGGGCCCCAGCTGTTCACAATATATATCAATGATTTGGATGTGGGGACCAAATATAATATTTCTAAGTTCATGGGCGGCACAGTGGCGCAGTAGTTAGCACCGCAGCCTCACAGCTCCAGGGACCCGGGTTCGATTCTCGGAACTGCCTGTGCGGAGTTTGCAAGTTCTCCCTGTGTCTGCGTGGGTTTTCTCCGGGTGCTCCGGTTTCCTCCCACATGCCAAAGACTTGCAGGCTGATAGGTTAATTGGCCATTATAAATTGCCCCCAGTATAGGTAGGTGGTAGGGAAATATATAGGGACAGGTGGGGATGTGGTAGGAATATGGGATTAGTGTAGGATTAGTATAAATGGGTGGTTGATGGTCGGTACAGACTCGGTGGGCCGAAGGGCCTGTTTCAGTGCTGTATCTCTAAACTAAACAGAACTAGGTGGGAATGTGTGTTGTGAGGAAGGTGTCAAGCAGCTTCAAAGGAATTTAACGCCACCCCAGCAAGCGGGATGGTGGCTGGGGTGGGTGGTGGGATAAAATGGAGCGTGAGGCTCCGGGAGGCCTTCCCGACCTCGCCTCTGCCCCACTTTATGGGGGGAGGGGTTGGAAAACGGGCTGCCCGCCCCAGGCCAATCAAGGCCCTTAAGTTGCCAATTAATGGCCAGTTAAAGTCCTTCACCCGTCTCCACGGGGATTTTACCCATGTAAAGCGGGTGTCCTGGAGCCGGTAAAGGCCATCCAGTGAAAGTTGGTGGCCTCTCAGTGTCCCGGAGTGGGGGGGACTGACAATCGGGCCTGATTGAGGGCCACACCTGCTTCCCCAACCACCCCCAGGACCCAAGACTCCCCCCTTCCCCCCAAACGAACACCCTTGCCTCGCCGAGGCCCAACTGATTACCCCTGGCGAGGCAACCCAAACTTAACTGCAGTCCTGGCTCCATGTCCTCGGCTGGGCTGCAGTCCCAGCACCCAGCAGTGGCCACCGCTCCGGTGGCGCTGCTGGGACTAAGAGCTGCTGGCCCAATGATTGGTCGGGGCAGCTCAATGATGCGGGACTTCCTCCCTCAAGTGGGTGGAAGTTCCGCCTCAGAACAGTTAAAGCCTGGGGACCTGTAAAATACAGGACGGATCCCCAGGCTAGGCAAAAGCGGGTTCACCAATGAATTCTCGTCCGCCCAACATAAAATCCAGCCCTGTGAGTGGGCAAGAACATGGCAGGTGGAATATAATGTGGAAAAATGTGAGGTTATCCACTTTGGTAGGAGGAATAGATGTGCAGAGTATTTCTTATATGGTAAGAAATTAGAAAGTGTAGATGTACAAAGGGACCTGGGTGTCCTTGTCAATAAATCACTGAAAGCTAACGTGCAGGTGCACCAAGCAATTAAGATGGCTAATGGTATCGCAAGAGGCTTTGAGTACAGGAGCGGTGAAGTCTTGCTTCAATTGTTTCGAACCTTGATTGGACCGTACTTGGAGTACTGTGTGCAGTTTTGGTCCCCTTCGGAAGGATAGGATTGCCAGAGAGAGAGTGCAACCAAGGTTCACCAGACTTGCTTCCTGGATGGCGGGACTGTGAATTCAATGGGACTATGAAGAGAGAGTGGGGAAACTGGGCCTGTATTCTCTAGAGTTTCGAAGAATGAGAGGTGATCTCATTGAAACCTACCAAATACTTAAGGGATAGATAGGGCAGATGCAGCTAAGAAGTTTCCCCTGGTTGGGGAGTCTAGAACCAGGGGACACAATTTCAAAAGAAGGGGGAAGCCACTTAGGACAGCGATGAGGAGAAGTTTCTTTACTAAGAGGGTTGTGAATCTTTGGAATTCTCTACCCCAGACAGTGTGGAAGCTCAGTCATTGAGTATGTTTAAAGCAGAGATTGACAGATTTCCAAATACCAATGACATAAGGGGATATGAGGATAGTGTGGGAAAAAGGCATTGAAGTGGATGATCAGCCATGATCGTATTGAATGGCGGGGCAGGCTCGATGGGCTAAATGGCCTACTCCTGTTCCTATGTTCCTTCCTATGGCTGCATGAGCAGGTCAGGTGCCGGGTATTCTGCAGTGAATGACTGACCTCCTGATTCTTCAACAACTTTTCAACACCACAAGGAACAAATCAGGGGTATGATGGAATACTTTAGGCTTGACTGGATGAGTACAATTCCAACAAGACTCAAGAAGCTCAATGTCATCCAGGACAAAGCAGCCCACTTGATCAACAGCCCATCCACCACCTTAAACATCCTCTCCCTCTCCCACTGACGTTGCATAGCAGCAGTCTGTACCATCTAAAAGATGCACTGCAGCAACTTGCCAAGGATTCTTCAGTCGCACCTCCCAAATGCAAAACCTTTACCACCTGGAAAGACAAGGGTGCATAGAACACCACCACCTCCAAATTCCCTCCAAACACTGTTCTGACTGTATCACCGTTCGTTGTTGCAGTTCAAATCCTAGAATTCCTCACCGACCAGCACAATGGGAGTTCCTTCACCACACAGACTGCAGCAATTCAAGAAGTCAGCTCACCACCACTTTTTCTTGGGCAATTAGGGAGAAGCAGTAAATGCTGGCTGCCAACAATGCCCTCATCCCGTTAATGAGTAAAGAAAAAGGAGAGTTCCTGAAAAATAGACTTGTAGCATGTGACTTATTTGCTCCAATGGTAATTAGTTTTACAAGGAAAATATTAATTCCATTATAACAGCTGTCCAGCCCCCCAAAATGTGTAACTATCATCATAATGGTTCTGATATCAATCAGCAGTTATTAAGTTTGTGCCGTAGGGAAATGACATAATGCGTAATGATACATTTTTAAAAACACAATGGTATGAATACTGCTTAGTGCTTTCTTGTAAAATCCTGTTTTTGTTTGCATTTATGGGGCTGACTATAACTCATTTAGAACTTTTTTTAGTTTTAGTTTAGAGATACAGCACTGAAACAGGCCCTTCGGCCCACTGAGTCTGTGCCGACCATCAACCACCCATTTATACTAATCCTACACTAATCCCATATTCCCACCACATCCCCACCTGTCCCTATATTTCCCTACCGCCTACCTACACTAGGGGCAATTGCTAATGGCCAATTTACCTATCAACCTGCAAGTCTTTGGCATATGGGAGGAAACCGGAGAACCCGGAGGAAACCCACGCAAACACAGGGAGAACTTGCAAACTCCACACAGGCAGTCCCCAGAATTGAGCCCGGGTCACTGGAGCTGTGAGGCTGCAGTGCTAACCACTGCGCCACTGTGCCGCCCTTGCTTCTTTGATCTGAGTTATGAATACAGCCTTTCTCTTGGTAATTAGATTTAAAAATTCATGAGAAGGCACACAATTCCTTGATAAAAGTTTTTATCATTTCTTATTTAGATTTTGATTAAGTCAATTATGAATGCATCCTCCAACCTCAGAGGTTATCGCTCTGTCACCACTCTTTTACAATTAAGCCATTTACTGAAAAAAAAATTGACTTTGGTGTTTTTGCATTTTCTTGTGTTCTTTGTTAATATTTTCTCAATATTCAGTGTTGGTGACATGAATGGTGAGGACTGGTTTGAAGGATTCATTGAACTGACTGTATGAGAAAGGTGAATTAGCAAGAGAAGTTTGTTGAAATATTCTGGGTTAATTAAAGGAGAAGGGGAAGAGGTGCTTCCAGTGTCTCTCCACAAAATCATTTTACAAAAGATTGTTTCATAAATCCTTCCTTGGAGAATATCCTTGCATTTCTGTAGCTTCAAATACAGCTTGCGGAGACATGCCATGCCATATCTCCTGACAGGTAAAGATCTGCTTGGATGTCGTATGTTATTTGTTAGGTCTTCTGTGGCTGGCAGCTGTGAGGAGTGCTGAGATCCTCATGGTTCTGTTTCTGAATGTTAATACTGGCACTGAAATTTGCAACAAAGGCTCAATGCACATTGGGACAATATCTTAAATTGATATAGGAATATAATTAGGCCATTCAACCCCTCGAGCCTGTTCCACCATTCAATTAGATTAGGGTTGATGTGTAAATATTCCATTTACCCATTTTTTTAGTTTAGTTTAGAGATACAGCACTGAAACAGGCCCTTCGGCCCACCGAGTCTGTGCCGACCATCAACCACCCATTTATACTAATCCTACACTAATCCCATATTCCTACGACATCCCCACCTGCCCCTATATTTCCCTACCACCTACCTAAACTAGGGGCAATTGCTAATGGCCAATTTACCTATCAACCTGCAAGTCTTTTGGCTTGTGGGAGGAAACCGGAGCACCCGGAGAAAACCCACGCAGACACAGGGAGAACTTGCAAACTCCACACAGGCAGTACCCAGAATTGAACCCGGGTCACTGGAGCTGTGAGGCTGCGGTGCTAACCACTGCGCCACTGTGCCATCTTTGGTCCATGAACCTAACCCTTACAAAAATCTATTGATCTGTGTTTTGACAGTTTCACAAGCTTCAGCATGTACTGCCTTCTTGTAGAGAGAGTTCCTAATTTCCACTATTTATGTGAATAAGGGTTTTTTGACATCACCCCAACTCCAATTTTAAGGTTGTTCCAGAAATCCTTGTTCTGGACACCCCCGCTCCCCCACCCAGCGCCCCGCACCTGCTCCCCGCAACCCCCAACAACCCCCACTACCCCTGACCTGAGGTAATAGTCTCTTTATCAAATCCTTTGATCATCTTCAAGATATCAATTAGATCATCCCATAATCTTCAACACCGAAGGGAATAAAATTGAATCGGTAATCTGTCCTCATAATTTAACCCTTCAGCCCTCGCAGGATTCTTGTGAATCTGGTCTGCACCTCCTCCAAGGCCAATGAATCATTCCTGAGGTCCAGTGCCCAGAACTCAATGCAGTACTTCAGATGGTGTCCAACCAGAGCTTTATACAATGGTCGCATATCTTGCACTCCTTTGTATTTCAGCCCCCTTCAGACTGTCTGATACTAACCCTTAGTTTGACACTTGCCCCAGTCATGTCCTCCATTGTTATTTTCCCAAACGTTTTCAAGAAAGCAGAAAGAAAAACACATATATCTTTTCAATGTTTGGGTTTCAGACGCTTCCTGTTGTTGACTCTTCTTCAAATATGAAAATGGCAAACTTAATTCACTTAAACATTAGCTTCTCTGCAACCTGTTGAAAAACTTATGCATGTGATATTTATTTCACAGTGCAAGAGTCAGAAGACTGCTACCCAAATTGAAACCAGATTTCATGATATCCAAGAACTGAGGCATTTTGCTCAAACCTGCCTGAGTGTTTTTGTTGGTGGAAGAGATTGAAAAATGAGAACCATTGCAACTACAGCAATCAATCAGGTTAAAATAAAAAGTCCAGTTTAAAAAAGTACCAACTTAACAGTTGAGATTTCTCAGTTACAGTTCATTAATTTCCACCAATTAGTTATTTTCCTAACTTACTGCTGTCTTTTCAATATGTATGTTGTCTCCCTGACCATTTCTTATTGTCATCATCAAAAATTGGTTAATTTCCTTCCTCCCTGTAACAATGTCAAAGGCTCCAACATTCATGGAAAACATATAGAGTGCCCAGTGATCTACGTTTTTCACATGACCAGTGGCTATTTTAAGTATCTCGAGTATTTATGTTCTTGTACAGCTTGGTATCCTCCTCTGTCTTGGATTCTCCACTTGCTTGAAAGATCATGTGCAATGTTGAGAAACCATGCTTCAGAACAGGATGAAGCACAGAAATACATTGAGGTGGTTCCTGTTAGACTATTTTTTATATCAGCAATGAGAGAAACAAAATGGACAAAAAGAGAGCTCTGTTTGTATTAATCGGACAGTTAGCAACCATATAAATCAGTCACAAAATTAGGATTTCTCTTGCCTGATATAGTTTTAGACAGCTGAAACAAAGTCTGTGTTAAAAAATCAACCATGGATGGGAATATTTTCAGAACTGCTGTTTGGTTTGCACTGTAACTTATTTGGAAGTGCAGTGGAGACCATGTTTACCATGCTTTCTGCTGCACTCTGACAAAGTTACAGCAGTTCCAATGAGATTCTCAGCCTGTGTCCCAGGGATGTCATTTGGAAAATGTTCTTTATTCTGTGATCCGGTTAGTCTGTGGATTTTTGATCCATATGCCTGGCTGGATTGTTAAGCATCCTTCATCGGGATTAAAATGATCAAGAGCAAGAAATATTCAACTGAACTCTATGCGTTGGATTTATCCTGGAATAATGAAGAAGGCTTATATTTAATATTTCTTTACTGTAATGTGTTAAAATAGGATAGTGGAGATGTGAAAAAGTTCTAGGAATGAAATTCGACTGTTAGAAAACATGACCATGTTGTTTCCTAAGATGTGAAGGCTGCTAACATTTTATTTGCTTGACTTCTTTGGGGAAAAAGGAAGGTGGTTTGACATAAGAGGAGATCAGGTGGATAAATGTCCCAGCTTTCAGTCCTCATCTTTGTGCAGCTAAATGAATCTGGACTGAGGTAATGGGGTAAGCAGCTTCATACAACAGGCTAAAAAGACCAGTAGGTCTTTCCCTGTCTATCATTTTCACATATCCAGCATTTAAAAATATGTCTCAAAGCACTGGGCAACACTGGAATCTTTCGAAGAGTCACTTTGATAACTGAAAATTATGAGATTTGTTGTAATTTGTCTGTATTTCTGCTTCTGTGAGTCTTTTTTGTAAATACATCTGGTCAGTGATGTTGCATTGTGAATATTTTCTGTCTTCCAGAACGGCAGGCAATGTACTGGGGAACCTATGTGGATTAATTGTTAGATCTGGGCTATGTTACCTCATTATGACAGACAGCATCAGATTCAGGTTTGTGTTTGTTAGGAAACTGGCATCAAGCCCTTTCCAAAAGAAGAGGGTCTTGGAAGAAGCCCAGACAAAAACCAGATCATTTAAAAGATGAATTAGCCTGATATATGACAGAGAATCAGGAAATGACAGGTGTAAAATGAGTTTTTCCACAAATGTAGACAGTTATTTTGGGTCAAGAATGCTTACAATGTATACGTAATTTTAGGAATTCAGGAATTAATGGATGGTAAATTGTCAGAGCCGTGTGTCCAAGTTCCTAATTTGCACTCCCAGCAAGGAAAAACTCTGAAATTGAAGCACAGATTTGCAAAGTTGACCCCATACTGTATATGGAGGGCATACATACTTGTTTTGAATAAAGAAACAGCTGTGTCAGTTGGGATCCACTCTAGAACCCTGAGGGAGGCAAGAGATGAAATAGCTAAAGCCGTGGTGTGACTGCTCCAATAAGACAATACATAAAATTTGTTTTTGTTTGTGAGCGGTGTTTGGAAGGGAGTTCACGCAATTTATTGTTATCGTTTTTTAAAACTTTTTTATTGAAGTGAATATTTTCAAAGGTAAACTTTCTGACCATAATTTTTTTAAATCCTCCTCTCCAAGTACACCCATGCCTCAATTTGAATACTGATTGACTGTTTCGTGGACGCAGCCACAGGTGAACAAGCAAAAGGCTTATTGTGACAATTTTCAACCTCTCCCTGTGGAGAAGTATCATGCTGCCTGTCAGTGCCTTCACCAGTTGACCCTGGTGAGATTGAAACTTCCCTCTGTCGGGAATCATCTGTCAAAGGTGGCCACTTCATATTCTGAGAGCTGAAGGCAAGATCACCTTGATCATTACAATTATATTGCTGAATCTCCTCCCTTGGAAATTCAGTGGTGTACGCCTGAATTAGGGCCACAAACAAGCCCGGATCCAGAGTAACTATGGCTTTATAAATGATGGACACTGCATCTCTTATCTAGTTACTAGAATTGAAGGCTACAATTGTTAAGGCGGATAATTGAAGATAATATAATTCACCTCTGCAAGAACAGCTGGTTAAGGACATTTCATTGCTATCACTAGGATTATGTGTTACTGTTATTATATTTGTCAGACAGAGATTACCCTTATTGGAATAGGTGAGCTATGGCCTCATCGTGTGATGAATTTGCTCTGCTTCATGAAGAGACGACCCAGTAACTGTAAGCAATGAACACTGATTGAATGCCAGTTGATTTAATCAACGTAATAAATAGCCTGTCAAGAATTTTAGAAATAGTCTTTGAAGACAGTCTTAGTGTGAGCTTATCGAGAGGAATGTCCATACAAAGTGACACTGTGCTTTCAGTGTGAAGGTGCATATTGCATTGGTAATATTGACAAGTTATGTCAATAAACACTACGGTATTCTCCAGTAAATTGCAAGATTTCAGCAGAGTTTCTTCTATTGAGTCACCTTTTTAAAAATTATTTTCTCTCAGTTTTAGTTCTTCTCTTTAATTGTGGTCAGGTGCTCTGGAGCCAAACCTCTGCCCACACAAATCTTCAACCATCCACCGGATGTTGTTAGAGAGCACATTTTTTAGCTCTCCCACTTGATGAAATGATGTTCTCACTCCTCCAGCCAGTCCAGCCAAGATTGGAATGTGTGTACAAACCCATATCTCAGCTGTCCTTGCTGAGTACTTTTTCTTCGTAAAGACTGAACAGGCTAGGGTACTTTTCTCTAGCAAAGAGAAGGCTGAGGGATGACTTAACAGAGCTCTGACATTTATGAATGGTTTTGATAGGATAGATAACGAGATGTTTCCAATTGTGAGGGAGTCCAGAATTAGGGCTAGTAAATGGAAGATAGTCATCAATAAATTTCTTAAGGGATTCATCAGGAACTTTGTAACCTAGAAAGTGGTGAGAATGGGAACTCGCGATCACATAAAGTAGTTGAGGCGAATCGCACAGGTGCATTTAAGGGGCAGCTAGATAATTACATGAAGGAGAAAGGAATAGAATGATATGTTGACATGGGAAGATGAAGTAGAGTGGAAGGAGGCTGTGTGGACAATAAACACCAGCATGGATCAGTTGGACTGAATGATCTGTTTCTGTGCTGTAAATTCTATGTAATGGGGTTCTTTGTATCTGACACATCAGATCTTTGAGGAACATCAGTTTAAAACTTTATGTTATGTCTGGTGATTGTTCTTTTAGACTGGTAGATATAAAGGGAATACTCGTCAATGAAAATAAATGATGATGCCAATGTACTGTAATAAAAATATTTTAATTTGTGAAATTAGATCAACATTAGTATCATCTTGCAATGTGATATTCAAGCTCTGAAAATGGTGCTGTTACTGCCAGAGGTACTGAAAAATCAGATTCGTTCATCAGAAAAAATGTCCTCAGTATGGCGGAAGAGGAGTTTGCATTAACATTTGTTCAATTTTATCTTGTACACTGAGTTAAATGTTATTCGTGGTTTTAAATTTCTCATTGGCAATATTTTCAGACTAGTGGGTGGTGCATCTAACCTGAAAGATGTCAAGTAAGAAAATTATAAACCAGATTTGAAAGGATGTACAAAGGTCAGTGGGAGTTGAACTAAGTGTTGCTGGGTACCCGAACAAACAAGAACAGCAGCGATGAGTCAGTTTACATTGCTCTCTGCGTGCCGTTTATAACTTTATCATGTGCTTTCATCTTTGTTAAAAATACTACCATTTTTATTTGTTCTAGTCTTCAGATCTCTCTCTGTTCCTCTTGCCCATCTGCAGGGGAAGTCCTTTCCAGCCTGTCTCCAATGTTGCCTTTCATGAAACCTCTCACCTCAATCTGTCTTTCTCTTTCAGATGCTGATAGACATGCTGTGTTTTTCCAGTATTACCAGTTATTATTTAAGATTTACAGTATCCCTCTCTACTTTTTGTTTCTAATTATGGCCTGTAAGAAAAAGATAATAAATTCGCATAATTTTTTTAAACAAATTCCATATTCTATAAAATGAAAGTCATTGGAAATATTGGGTCAGAATGGAGGCAGTGATATATTGGAGAGCATTATAATGAAGTTTCACTGTTAGACATTTTAAAAATGTTTATATCCCAACAATTGGTTTTGTCTCATGCTGCAGTGATCCCAAGTGGGTTAAAATCGACAACTTCTTGTTCATTATTGCCTAATTTGAAGGTACGTTGAGATACTATGCCAAGCTCTTTAATGCGTGAACAGACCTGTTCTCAAACAACTTGTTTCCATAGAAACATGATTTACATGACTCCTTCTCAGGCGATGGCATATTTCTTCAGTAAAATCCCTGTTTGTCCAATTACAACAGGCAATATTATCAAATTTCTTTGTGAACTTGGTGCAGGGGACACATTTTGCCTTGTGGAGGGCCCCATGCAGAGATTCAGTTTGGAGGCCCTTCATTTCACTAGACATTGGTACCAAATACGACAGAGTTAATCTGCTGTCAAATCAGTTGTCAGAGCTTTGTCACCTGTTTGTTTGCCGACTTTAAAAAATAGAGACAATTGGATTAGCTGAAAGAAAAGAACAAATAGAGGTAAAAAGAAAGTGAATTGACTGGGTCAGGGCTGCAAGCAATTGCAAGGGTTGCACAATCCTAACACCACCTCCAACTTGTTTTGTAAGTGTTGAGGAGCATAGGAATTCTTTGAGCCTGTTCTCCCATTTAATTAGATCATGGTTCCCCCGTATTTTATCTCTGTCATCCTCAATACCCTTGCCTAACAAAAATCTATCGATCTCGATTTTAATATTTTTATATGACCCCAGGCCTCAACAGGTTTTGGGGGAGAGAGTTCCAGATTTTCAATACCTTTTGTGTGAACAACAGTGCTTTCTAGAACCTGGGTTATTTTGTCATTCTACACTCTGAATTCTTGATATTATCCATCAGGGAAAAGATATCAAATGGAGGAGGCCAGAGGAAGGAAAAAAAAGTCACAGGGCAAACAGCCCTGACAACTCTTGTCAAATTTGACGGCATTGGCTGAGCCCTGGAAGCATATTCCCTGCCTGCTTTTTCACCAAAGAAGTGTGCAACACAAATGGATCAAGACAGCAGGTGGGACAAATGGGGAACAAACACAAAAGTAATCAACATCCACAACTGATGTTGAATAAAAAGCAAAACTTCCTTTGTCTCTAGTTTCCAACCAGCTTTGCTCAATGATTGAACCAAATGTCTAATGACGCATTAAGATAAAGCATGACATCGCAAAGTCTGTCTCCTACTATCTGTACCAAATGCCAAGAAGGCTTGATGATAGAGGCGTAGTGATGTTCAAGTTCTTGCAATATTCCAGCCTGGAGCTGGGTACATCTCCAGCTGTTGTTGTCAATGATTCAGTGCTAAGAAGTCGCAAAAATTCAACAAACATAAGCCAAATTGGAACCACTGCAGTACGTAAATAGGTTACAAAAAAGGTAGGCTGTAATTTAAACAGGGTAATTAGTTTCATGCAGGTAGATAGTATTCTCACTGGTTTCCATGACAATAAATGCCCTATTTCTATTCTATACTGTCAGCATTGTTGAGAATAAAAATTAACAACAGCAACTTACATTTCTCTAGTGTTCCTCATGTATGGAGAGATGTCTCAAAGCAATTTATAGGTAGAGGAAAGATAAAACAGAAAAGTTGGGAGGAAGGAAAGGTCGAAGAGAAAAGTTTTGAAGAAGTTTTGGAAATGTAGAAGGTTCTGGGGAGAGAGCTTTTGAGGCCAGCTTTTGAAGAGTGACATACCTGGTGAAGCAGAAGCAGAAAGGAAATACTGACAACATAGAGCCTTATAATGCAACTCAGCCAGAGTTTCAATAAATAAGGAAAAAACGCACACATTTTGGCAAAGCAAAGCTTCAGGAGTGAGGCCATGTAAAACTAGTACATCACTTTGTGAAAGTCTCTCCCACTACCTCCCCACCTCCCCCTCCCCCCACGGCAGTTTCTCTCAAGAGCAAGCTGCTTTCTGGGGTATTATGATGGTGCAGCATACTCACAAAATGCTGGGACATGGATGAGCAGCGATTGTTCAACATAGCATGCAACAATTTCTTTGCCTCAGCGGATCTTTCGACCGGCCTATTTCCTGTTAACTGCTGACAAACTTGTACTGGTGCCAAATACAAAATATCATTGATCCATACTATCCCTTTTTAAGCAAGCTGTACATCAGCAGCAAATGACAACTGTAGTAAGACAAATGAAGTACACCAGAAACCTAGCAATTAGTACTGTAAAACTGTGTAGCAAGAGCAGAAAAGGTTGGTACATGGAGATACTTACCATGAGAACCTGGACTGAATCCAGATACAATACTGAGTCAATGATGCATTGGCAGAGGTGGCATCATTCCAATGAGATATTATACAAAAGTCTTTCTGCCTGTTCAGGTGGACATTGAAGATCCTATGGCATTGTGCAAAAAAGGATTTAGAAATCTTTAGTACAGCTGAGCAACTGCAATGCCCAACTTCTGAGTATCTGACGCCATCACTGGATACATTACAAGGCCGCAAATAAATAATTGAAGTGCTAAAGGTTCATCTTTTAATCAAACTATAGGACTGAAATATCTCAACTCTGATAAGCACTTGAGCAACCTAGAACTCAATTCACTCTCTCCTTGGGAGAACTGATTCCTGTCCATGACAATGCATTTATACTCAGAAAGCTGGAAGCTCTGATTTCCCCAGAATACATGACTATGCAAGCCTGTGAAAATATGTGGGGCAGAATTTTCAAATGCTGGTGGGGACAGGAGCAGGTGCATGCGCAATTTGAAAACTGCGTTAGAGTCATAGAGTCGTACAGCATAGAAACAGGCCCTTCGGCACACCGCGTCCATGCCGACCATAATGCCTATCGATACTAATCCCACCTGCCTGCATTAATTCCATATCCCTCTATGCCTTGCTCATTCAAGTACCTGTCCAGATGCCTCTAAAATGTTGCTACTGTTCCTGCCTCCACCACCTCCTCAGGCAGCTCATTCCAGATACCCACTATTCTTTGTGTGAAAAATATACCCCTTTGATCCCCTTTAAACCTCCTCCCTCTCACCTTAAATCTATGCCCCCGAGTTTTAGTCACCCCTTACCATGGAAAACAGACTGTGGCTATCTACCCTATCTATGCCTCTCATAATTTTATATACCTGTATCATGTCCCCTCTCAGCCTCCTTCGCTCCAGGGAAAACAGACCCAGCCTATCCAATCTCTCTTGAGACTCGAGACCTCCAAACCAGGCAACATCCTTGTGAATCTTTTCTGCACCCTCTCCAGCTTAATCACATCTTTCCTGTAGTGCGGCAACCAGAACTGCACACAGTACTCCAAAGACGGCCCAACCAACGTTATGTACAACTGTAATATGACGTCCCAACTCTTGTACTCAGTGTCTCGGCCGGTGAAGGCAAGCATGCCATACGCCTTCTTCACCACCCTGTCTACTTGTGTTGCCACTTTCAGGGTATTATGTACTTACACCCCAAGGTCTCTCTGCTCAACAACACTCCCCAGGGCCCTGCTATTCACTGTATATGTCCTGCACTGGTTTAACTTCCCAAAATGCATCACTTCACACTTGTCTGCGTTAAATTCTATTTGCCACTCCCTTGCCCATTTTCCCAGTTGATCTGTATCCTGTTCTAACCTGAGACAACCTTCTTCACTGTCCACTTTACCAACAATTTTGGTGTCATCTGCAAAATTACTAATCATGCCCCCTACATGCACATCCAAGTCATTAATATATATGACAAACAAGAGAGGGCCCAGCACCGATCCATGCGGCACACCACTGGTCACCGGCCTCCAATCTGAAAAATAACCCTCCACTACCACCTATCACCAAGCCAAGTTTGTATCCAATTTGCTAACTCACCCTGGATCCCATGTGTTCGCACCTTCTGGACCAGCCTACCATGCGGGACCTTGTCAAAGGACTTGCTAATGTCCATGTAGACAAAGCCCTGCCCTCGTCAATCCTTTTGGTCACCTCCTCGAGAAACTCAATCAAATTCATGAGACATGATTTCCCACGCACAAAGCCATGCTGACTGTCATTAATCAGACCATGCCTTTCCAAATGCATATAAATCCTGTCTCTCAGAATCCCTTCCAACAACTTTCCCACCACTGATGTAAGGCTCACCGGCCTGTAGTTCCCTGGCTTATCCCTGCTGCCCTTCTTAAATAAAGGCACAAAGTTAGCTATCCTCCAGTCTTCCGGTACCTCACCCGTGGCTAACGATGGTACAAAAATCTCTGCCAGGGCCCCAGCAATCTCCTCCCTTGCTTCCCATAGCATCCTAGGATACACCTGGTCAGGCCCTGGGGATTTATCCACCTTAATGCACTTCAAAACCTCCAACACCTCCTCCTTTGTAATGTTGATATGCTCCAGGATATTGGTGTTCCCTCCCTTGAACTCACTAGCTTCCATGACCTTCTCCACAGTAAATACAGACAAGAAGTATTCATTTAAGACCTCGCCCATTTCCCGTGGCTCCACACATAGATTACCACACTGATCCTTAAGGGGAGCTACTCTCTCCCTAGCTACCCTTTTACTCTTAATATACTTATAGAATCTTTTCGGATTCTCCTTTATCTTATCTGCCAGGGAAATCTCATGGCCCCTTTTCACCCTCCTAATTTCCTTCTTAAGTGTAGTCCCCTAAACTCCTCGAGGGACTCGCTTGATCCCCGCTGCCTATACCTGACATATGCCTGCTTCTTTGTCCTGACCAGACAGACACTCAATATCCCTTGTCAACCAAAGTTCCCTAAACTTGCTGGCCTTGCCCTTCCATCTAACAGAAACATGCCGGCCCTGAACTCTTCCTATCTCACTTTTAAAAGCCTCCCACTTGCCAGACATCCCTTTACTTGTAAACAGCCTCTCCCATTCAACTTTTGAGAGTTCCTGTCTGATGCCATCGAAATTAGCCTTCCCCCAGTTCAGGACTTCAACCTGAGGACCAGTCCCATCCTTTTCCATAACTATCTTGAAGTTAATGGAGTTATGGTCACTGGTCCCAAAGTGCTCCCCCACTGACACATCACCCACCTGCCCATCCTCATTTCCGAAGAGCAGGTCGAGTGTAGCCCCTTCTCTAGTAGTGCCAGCCACATACTGCTTCAGAAAACTATCCTGGACACGTTTAACAAATTCTTCCCCATCTGATCCCTCAGCACTAAGACAGTCCCAGTCAATATTAGGGAAGTTAAAATCACCGACTATTGCAACCCTATAATTCCTACATCTATCTGTGATTTCCCTACATATATACTCCTCCACTTCCCTCTGACTATTGGGGGGCCTATAGTATCATCCCATCAAAGTGATCACCCCTTTCTTATTTCTGGGTTCTCCCCATATGGCCTCGCTGGACATTCCCGCCGGGATATCCTCTCTTAAGTACTGCCATGATGTCCTCCCAAATCTATAGTGCAACTCCCCGTCCTCTCTTACCTCCTCCTTTGTCATGCCGGAAGCATCGGTACCCCGGAACATTGAGCTGCCAGTCCTGCCCATCCCTCAACCACATTTCCTTAATAGCTGTAATATCACAATCCCATGTACCGTTCCATGCTCTGAGTTCATCTGCCTTACCAGTCGGGCTTTTTACATTAAAGTAAATACAGTTTAGCCGACCAGACCTTCCACGCTCCCTGTCCTGCCCCTGCCCGGCCTGCCTACTGGACTTGCTTGCTTTAACCTCTACATTTGCCTCAACTATATCATCTGAGAGACTACTACTTTGGGTCCCACCCCCCTGCAAGACTAGTTTAAACCCTCCCGAGTAGTGCTAACAAACCTCCCTGCAAGGATATTGGTTCCCTTCCAGTTCAGATGCAACCCGACCTTCTTGTACAGGTCACCCCTGCACCAGAAGGGATCCCAATGATCCAAGTAGCTGAAGCACTCCCGCCTACACCAGCTATTCAGCCACGCATTCATTTGCCTTATCCTCCTACTGCTACCCTCACTAGCACATGGCACAGGGAGTAATCCTGAGATTACAACCCTAGAGGTCCTCCTTTTTAACCTTCTGCCTAACTCCCTATATTCACTTTGCAGGACCTCAACTCTCTTCCTGCCTATGTCGTTAGTACCAATTTGGACCATGACCTCTGGCTGCTCACCCTCCCCTTTCAGAATGTCCTGCAGCCGCTCCGAGACATCCTTGACCCTAGTACCAGGGAGGCAACATACCATCCTGGAGTCTCGTTTATGGCCACAGAAACACCTATCTGCACCCCTTACAATAGAATCCCATATCACTATAGCTCTTCCACCCCTTTTCCTCCCCTGCTGTGCAGCAGAGCCCTCCGTGGTGCCACGAACTTGGCTGTTGCTGCTTTCCCCTGGGACGTCATCCCCCCCAACAGTATCGAAAGCGGTATATCTGTTTGAGAGGGGGATGGCCACAGGGGAGTCCTGCACTACCTGCCTGCGCCTACTACTCTGCCTGGTGGTCACCCACCTCTTTTCTGCCTGTGCAGCCATTACCTGCGATATGACCACCTCACTAAACGTGCTATCCACGACGTCCTCAGCATCGCGGATGCTCCACAGTAAATCCACCCGCAGCTTCAGCTCCGTAATGCGGGTAGCCAGTAGCTGCAGCTGGATATACTTCCTGCACACATGGTCATCAGGGACACTGGAAGCATCCCTGATTTCCCACATAGCGCAGGAGGAGCAGATCACGGGGCTGAGCTCTCCTGTCATGTCTTACCCTCAGATTAATTAGTTACTCCCTTTATTAAAAAAATACTAATTACACTAGGGGCCTTGTTCTACCCACTCCAATCTAAAGTCCTTAAAAAAAAACACTTTAGTAGAACTCACCTTATCACCAGAGGGTTTTTTTCAACAAAAAAAAACTTTCCCCTTATTTTTTTGTTGATATTTAAATGCACCAACAGCTGCTACTCACCAACCAATCACCTTGCTGCTCTCCTCTGATATTGTCTTTTTTTTTCAAAACTCCAGTGCGCTGGAAGAGCTCCCGGAAGGTAAGAGACTGGGCCTCGAACTTCGAGTTGGATTTATAGGCTCCACTTACGCCGTTCTCCCCACAGGTCCGCTCCGCTCCGCTCCACTCCCGGAAGGTAAGAGACTGGGCCTCGATCCTCGAGTTGGATTTATAGGTTCCGCTCTCGCCGTTCTCCCCACAATTCCGCTCCAGGAAGGTAAGAGCTTTCTTGGAGGCGAGCACTGGGTCCCACCACTTCCAGATTGCGAAGCGATTTTGAAAGGGACGCCAGGAGGAATCCGCATCCCTCCAATTAATTGGCTGATGAGCTCCTTGAGGAGCTCACTGAAAGGCTTGTCAGGAGTGTCATGAGATTCTTTGTGTTATCTTTAGCAACATACTAAGGTACGTGGATTCTAGTTCCTTGAAGATCTCTCTGGAGGGTTTATTTACAGCTAAACAAGTATATACAATACAGAGCAAACTATACACAGAACCTTTATCCAGGGTGTTGCACTGAAGAGTGACTATGGCTTCTAGTCACATGACTACATCCTAGTACTTAGCTCATTAGCATACTTGAGTTCTTAAAGGGCATCACTCTTAAAGCGATCATACCACATCCCCTTTCTTTCCGAAGATAAGGGGTAGAGATTATAAAATTTACAAGTATAACGATAGGGATTGTGACATTTATGAGTGCAGAAGCTTAAGAGTCCATATATCGTTTCGGTGGTTTGACAACTCTTCCAGATCTTGTGTTACGACCAGGTGAGAAAGGTGTCTGGGGTCCCTCTCAGCCTTGATCTGAGCGTAACAGGATTTAATTTTTAAAACACAATTTTTTTTAGCTCCCCTTTGGTGAATCCTTGTTCACCGCTTTCCAATTATAAGGCAAAGAAACCAGGTTTAAAGAAGAAAGGTTGACATTTATTAAACCTGAACTTAAACTCTAGTTCGGTTGACACCTACGGATACGCGATGCACCCACACAAGCATGCATACACGATACACACTTGCAAATAGTGACAGAAAAGAGCAGAAGGAAAATAAATTGGAAAGGTTTGAAGCAATATCTGAAGAGTTCCCCATCGCCCCCATCCCATGGCACCTTCCCCTGCAATCGCAGGAGGTGTAATACCTGCCCATTTACCTCCTCTCTCCTCACTACCCCAGGCCCCAAATACTCCTTTCAGGTGAAGCAGTGATTCACTTGTACTTCTTTCAATGTAGTATACTGTATTCGCTGCTCACAATGTGGTCTCCTCTACACTGGGGAGACCAAGCGCAGACTGGGTGACCGTTTTGTGGAACACCTCTGCTCGGTCCGCAAGCAGGACCCTGAGCTTCCGGTTGCTTGCCATTTCAACACTCCCCCCTGCTCTCATGCTCACATCTCTGTCCTGGGATTGCTGCAGTGTTCCAGTGAACATCAATGCAAGCTCGAGGAACAGCATCTCATCTACCGATTAGGCACACGACAGCCTGCCGGACTGAACATTGAGTTCAATAATTTCAGAGCATGACAGCCCCCCATTTTACTTTCATTTTTAGTTGTTTTTTCTTTTTTCTTCTTTTTTTCTTTTTTACATTTTTTACAACCTTTTTTTTTGCATTTATTTCATTTCATCTTAGTTTGTTCAGTTTGCTTACCCACTGGTTTTTTTCATGTTTGCACTTGCTGCTGTTCAATATTCAGTCCGTTAACACCTATTCTGTACTAATGCTTTGTCTTTCAACACACCATTAACATATTGTTTGCCTTTGCTCCATGACCTTTTGGTCAGCTATGTGGCCTTGTCCAATCTGCACCTTCTCCCTTGTTATCTCTTGTCCCACCCCCACCTCACTTGCTTATAACCTGTGACATTTTTAATATTTGTCAGTTCCGAAGAAGGGTCACTGACCCGAAACGTTAACTCTGCTTCTCTTTCCACAGATGCTGCCAGACCTGCTGAGTGGTTCCAGCATTTCTTGTTTTTATTTCTGAAGAGTTGTTGTTATGGTTCTTTGAGCTCACTGTAGATTCCTTGATTGTGGGTAGATCTTGCTTTTCGTTGGGGCCTGGTATTCTTCTTAAACCTTGTTCGCTGCAGCAGACTTTTCTCTCTTGGGGTTCATGTGTCTTCAGTGGATTCAGAGGCTTGTCAAAAAGAGATGGGAGCAGCAGATAGGAGAGATCCAGGAGCAAACAGTTTTTCTGAGTTCAAACTCTCTGTGGCTAGTTCAAAAGAAAACCCTGGAACAGCCAGTTAGTCATGTGACCAGCTGGTCTAACCAGTCCTGGCCCTTGTGTATTGTATCCTCCTTCGTAGGCCCTGGAATGCGCTTCCTCACCCTCAATGTCTGGTAGTATGTAAATGTTTTTTTCCAGCCACGGCTGATCTGTTTAACAAATCATTTCCTCGCTCCAACAACAGTTAAAAATCAATGTTCATGACAAAATTAATGTGCCTCATTCTTGGCAGGTGGGGGCCGAGTATGACAGCTTGTTAGAGTACAATCTTCTGGGGATTTGGATTTCATCCTTGTTTATCAAGCAGTGTTTCCTGCACTTCAGAGAATTTTGTGTTCTTTCTGAAGTTTCTCCCTCTCTGCATTCAGTTTCTGTTGGTCTGCCTTCAGCCTGCAAATATACTCTGTTGCTTTTCTCAGGATGACCACTTTTGAGACCTTGTCATTTTTGGAAAGTTCCGGCACCTCATCTCAAAGAGCCAACAGACAATGCTTCAGCTAATTCATCCTCTGCCTCTCCAGGACATTGTGTGTCCTTCATTTCTCCTCATCCTCTGTGTCTGAAGGCCTGGGGCTCAAGGTTGAGGAGTTGTTGGAGGTGGAGTACTTGGCCTAATGGAGGTACCTGTCCATTCTGGCTCGTTTTGGTACTGGCGGTTCTTTAGAGAGCAGAGGTGAGACGCGGCATAGATTTCCAGACTGCACCGTTTGATGCTGGCCAGAGTCTGCGAGTGGATTATGGTCCTTGGAGATTTCTTCTTGGCAATGCTCCCACTGCCAGCCTTTGCTTCTCAATGGTTACAATGCCAATTTCTTCTTCTGAGTCGCTAGAGCAAGAAGAAACACTGCCTGTTGACAAAGAACTTTCACCATCTGAGTTTGGATCTTCATTCTCTTCGTGTGGCATGTTTGAGAAGGGGCTGATACTCTCCAAACCAGAACCACTGAATCCTGGAAAAACGGTGACTCAATCTCAGACATCAGGGGGGTGGACAAATGGAGTGCATTATCTCTGAGGTGCAAAGGCATCGCCTTTGAAATCTCCCATATCGTTGAACCTCTCCAGGTACATTTGTTTGAAGTCTTGGACTGACTCAATGTGGGTACCCTTGGTCTCTTCTGCTGTAATGGATGCATTGGTGATCTCGTGGATAGTCACGATGTTGAGGTCCTTACAGCTGGACTCCTACCACTGCTGGTCCACTCGTGTCTACCAGGTAAAATATTTGTGGTTTCCATGCCAAATTGCCATAGCTGCATTGCAATGTTCGTGTGCCACTGCAGGAGATGGGTGACCCATTGTATGCAATTAGCTTGCAGTTTTTGGTTGTATTATTAATTTCCAACAATCCGGGTACGTATCCTTCAGTATTCAGACTGGTGTCCCGTGTCATTCTGTCTTGAGTGTGTACTTGCCAACTTTCTTTGTGCACTTGATATTAACAGTTGCAAAAGCTTCCCAGTTATTTGACTTCATCAACACAATGCGTTCGGTTCACAATGTGAAATGCCTGATCATCTTCTGGCTGAGAATCGCTCCACTCTGAGTCTTGTCTCAGGTCTGTTTCTCTGTGGACTTCGTGTATCGGCTTGCGTTAATGGCGCTCTCCCTGTTGCTGTGCCTGTCTTCTGTTTGTTTGTGTCCTATTGTGACTTCTGGCTGCGTCTTTGGAGCCAGATTTCTTACATAGGCGGGCCCAGTGTCCTTTTGCATCGCACGCCTTGCACAGATCTTGAAATGCAGGACAATTTTGCAGTGAATGGGACAAAGCACACTTACCACACAGCTTGCTTGCTTTTTGTAACCTGGTTACTGTGCCGATACTGTCATCTGCACCTAGTGTTTGCAGATGCTGTTGTCCAGCTACAATGACTTCATATTTCCTGCCATCTTCTAGCAGCACATCAATGCTGTGACCTTTCTTTTCCCCCAAGAGGTTTTTTTGAAATGCTTCAATAGGTGCTGAGACAATCACCAGCTCCATTATTTGCTTCGATAGCTCAGTTTCTGAAAAATCGCATTCGTTGCCCTGACTACGGCATCTGTTGACTCCTGTGGCTGTTGCCTGTAGGACATCAATTCCAGGCAATGAATTCTAAAATTCACTCTTACCTGAAGCTGATCTCACACCTTCCATATCTTCGCGGGATCTTTCTGGTCCTCTTTAAATAAGCCAGAGGTATTGAGTCTGGATAACCCTCATTTCCAACTGCTATCAGTATTTTCACAGCCTGCCTCTCTGGTTCTGCAACCGCTTGGTCTATGAAGCATAACTGCCTCCTTTGTTTCAAAAAGTTTGAAATCGGATAGGATAACAATGGCCTCCCAGTTCATGCTTGGAAATTTGACATCCATCCTTTTGCTTGCTGCTCTATATTTAACTTTGTTCGGCTCTGTTTTTGTCTTCAGCACTGTATTTAACATGACTTTTCTATTTGTGGCTTAAAACTTGTTTTAAAACTTCTTTTATTAACTCTGCGCTGTTCCCCCTTAAAGAAATTCTTTTTTTGAAGCTGGCTTGATCTAATGGAATGTAACAGATGCTTGACAGTGTTCCCTGTTTGTTTATTTCTCTTGCAGTACATTGCTGAAATGTATTCACAGCTGCTTATTGGAATTCACAGAGCTGTTCCGTAATTCCAGTTGCTTTTTTTTTGCTAGAGTTTATTTACCTTGTTCCTGCTTGACTGGTTTAGTGTTTTTTTCTCTCTCAGCTGTGGCTACGTTCATGGAGACTCTGCTCTGTTCGAGGTTTCCATGCTTTTTTTTCATTTCACTGTTGAACTGTTTTCTCAGTTCATACGCTTTTCAGGGTTTTCACCTTTTTTTCTCACTCACATGGAGCCTTTCGAAAATGAATTTTAAAAAACTCTTTAAAGGCTTTTTTTAAACTGGGATTTCTCGATCATCGGCACAATGACTCACCCGATCACTTGCTTTTCAGCAACACTTCTGTTCTGAGGAGCTTTTCTCAGCCTTCTAAGGTATGTAGCTTCCCTTCACTCTTTTCAGGTACTTCTTTTAACATTTCTTCACTTGTTGCTTCAAATTTTCTCTTCTGTTTTCTGTATTGCTTGAAAGCCTTGTTTGCTGTGTTACCTATGGTCTTCAAGCTCATATCTTGTCTTTTCACCATGCTGCCACCATACCATGAGATTCTTTGTGCTATCTGACAAGGTATGTAGATTCCACTTCCTTGAAGATCTCTGGAGGGTTTATTAACAACTAAACTTGTATATACAATACAGAGCAAACTAAACACAGAACCTTTGCCCAGGGTGTGACAGTGCAGAGTGACTATGGCTTCTAGTCACATGACTACATGCTGGTACTTACCTCATTAGCATACTGAGTTCTTAAATGGACATCACTCTTAAAGCGATCATACAACAACGAGCATTTTGTAAGTTTCAATAGGAGGGCATGGGGAAAACGCAATGTCTGGAACTTGGCAGGGTGTTGAAGTCGTGAACACTACGGGGGGGGGCATGAGGGCTATTAGAAGGGCTGCTTAACGGTTTGTAGATGTGCAGAATAAAGCTCAGCTGCTCAAACAATGCCACAGTGTAGTTATTGCTCAAGCTGAAAGACTTGCATGTGAGTCATGAGTGGTAGGAATCCGGAAAGGGACGTGAGGCTGCTGGCATCATTTGGGCAGCTGGGATTGGCAGGGGAACAAACCCCAGCTGAGGGAGTTGAGATGGGAACAGTGTACTCTGACTTGGACAGAGCAGCCAGGCTGAGCTTCAGCAGATGCAACCTCCTGTACAGGAGGAAGCCAGAGAACCACAGCAGGGGATTGCAAGGGGAAGAAGGTGCTACCCAAGACATTGAGTCTATCACCCAAAAGTCAACTACCTGCAAATGACAGAGCGCCACTGTTGTAGGAGGCTGCGCCTATCCAGGTAAATGATCTAAGAGATTTGTGCTCTGATCCATATTGACCTGAGGCCTCATTTACCTGTTGCCGTAAAGGTCACCATCTCCCTGAATTTTTATGCAACCGAATCGTTCTAGGGATCTGCTGTGGACCTAGATGGCATCTCGCTGTCGGCAGCTCATCATGCCATGAGGCAGGTGTGACGGAAACCACACCTGCCAAATGGAAAGATATTAATTTTGTCATATGGAACACTACTTGAACTTTTTGTTGGATATTGAAAATAACTTGTTTAAAAGGACCACAGAACTGAACAGCTAAAACATGGCTGCACATTCGCATTCCAAAAGACAGTTTCATAGAGAGACAATGGGAGTACTCCCTGATTCAGTTAGCAAGAATAGTTTTGTTACATTCAGTTTGAGTGAGAGAAGGGTGGGTCCAAGACTAGTATTTTAAACTTAAATAAAGGCAATTATGAGAGCATGAAAGCAGAGCTCGCAAAAGTGAACTGGCAAATCAGGTTAAGGGCTCGGTCAATAGAGATGCAGGGGCAGACATTTAAGGGAATATTTCAGAATACACAGAATAGATACATTCCAACGAGAAAGAAAAATTCCGAGGGGAGGACCCGCCATCCATGGTTAACGAAAACAGTTAACGGTAGTATCAAACCTCAAGAAAAAGCAAAAATGGGAGGCAGGTCAGAAGATTGGACAGAATAGAAAAACTAGCAAAGTAGGACTAAAAGATTGATAAGGAAGGTAAAATTAGAGTATGAAAGCAAGCTAGCAAGAAATATAAAGACAAATAGTGAGAGTTTCTATAGATATGGCATGGACGAGGTGGGCCGAAGGGCTGTTTCTATGCTGTACGACTCTATGACTCTATATTTAAAAAAGAGAAGAGTTAACAAAGTGAGCGTTGGTTCTATAAAAAAATGAGTCTAGGGAATTAATAATGGATAATCAGGAGATGGCAGGTGAATTGAACAGATATTTTGCATCGGTCTTCACTATTGAGGATATAAATGACATCCCAGTATCAGCTGGAAGTCAGGAAATGGAAGGGAGGGAGAAACTCAAGAAAATTACAATCACCAGGGAAGTGGTACTGAACAAATTGTTGGAGCTGCGGGCTGACAAGTCCCCGGGTCCTGATGGACTTCATCCTCGGCTGTTGAAAGAAGTGGCTAGTGAGATATTTGATGCGTTCATTTTAATTTTCCACAATTCCCTAGATTCGGGGAAGGTTCCTTTAGATTGTTAAATAGCGGATGTAACTCCTTCATTCAAAAAGGGAGAGAGACGGAAGGCGGGAAACTACTGGCCAGTTAGCTTAACATCTGTCTTCGGGAAAATGTTAGAAGCTATTATTAAAGATGTTATAGCAGAGCATTTAGAAAAATTCAAGGTAATCAGGCAGAGTCAACATGGTTTTGTGAAAGGGAAATCATGTTTAACCAATTTATTGGAGTTCTTTGAGGGAGTTACATGTGCTGTGGATAAAGGGGAACCGGTGGATGCATTGTACTTAGATTTCCAGAAGGCACTTGATAAGGTGCCACATCAAAGGTTCTTCTTCTTTCTTTCTTTTGGGCCTCCTTATCTCGAGAGACAATGGATACGCGCCTGGAGGTGGTCAGTGGTTTGTGAAGCAGCGCCTGGAGTGGCTATAAAGGCCAATTCTGGAGTGACAGGCTCTTCCACAGGTGCTGCAGAGAAATTGGTTTGTTGGGGCACATCAAAGGTTATTGCAGAAAATAAAAGCTCATGATGGAGGGGGTAACATATTGGCATGGATAGAAGATTGGTTAGCTAACAGAAAACAGAGAGTAGGCATAAATGGGTCATTGTCTGGTTGGCAAGATGTAATGAGTGGTATGCCAAATGGATCAATGCTGGGGCCTCAACTTTTTGCAATTTATATAAATGACTGTGATGAAGGGACCGAAGGTATGGTTGATAAATTTGCTGATGACACAAAGATAGGTCGGAAAGTAAGTTGTGAAGAGGACATGAGGAGACGACAAAGGGATATAGTTAGGTTTAGTGAGTGGGCAAAGACCGAGCAAATGGAGTATAATGTGGGAAAGTGGGAAATTCTCCATTTTGGCAGGAAGAATAAAAAAGAAGCATATTATCTAAATGGTGAGAGATTGCAGAGCTCTGAGATGCAGAGGGATCTGGGTGTCCCAGTGCATGAATCGCAAAAGGTTAGTATGCAGGTACAACACATAATTAGGAAAGCTAATAGAATGTTATCGTTTATCGCAAGGGGAATTGAATACAAATGTAGGCAGGTTATGGTTCAGCTATACTGGGCATTGGTGAGACCACATCTGGAGCAGTGTGTACAGTACTGGTCCCCTTATTTAAGGAAGGATGTAAATGCGTTGGAGGAAGTACAGAGAAGGTTTACTGGACTAATACTTGGAAGGGGTGGCCTGTCTTCCAGGGAAAGATTGGACAGGCTAGGCTTGTATCCGCTGGAATTTAGAAGAGTAAGAGGCGACTTGATTGAAACACATAAGATCCTGAGGGGTCTTGACAGGGTGGATGTGGAAAGGATGTTTCCCCTTGTGGGAGAACCTAGAACTAGGTGTCACTGTTTAAAAATAAGGGGTCACCCATTTAAGACGGAGATGAGGAGAAGTTTTTTCTCTCAGTGGGCCATGAGTCTTTGGAATTCTCTTCCTCAAAAGACAGTGGAAGTCCCTGAATATTTTTAAGGCAGAGGTAGATAGATTCTTGATAAGCAAGGGGGTGGAAGGTTATCAGGGGTCGGTGGAAATGTGGAGTAATCAGTTTCGCCCTGAACCTATTGAACGGCAGAGTAGGCTCGAGGGGTCAAGTGGCCTACTTCTGCTCCTAATTCGTATGTTCGTATGATCAAAGGACATTGACGGCCATTGACCTTGTAAGAGACAGCACTCCACCACCACCCCCCTCCCCCACCGAGTGTGTCCAGTAAGCTTTTAAGAATCAACAACCCTCGCAGATGATGCTGTTTCAAACAAAGAACTGGTCACATGACTTACTTGCTGGCCAGACTGGGAACTGTTGAATTGTGCCTCACAGAAAGGTTTGGGGCAGACTGCAATTTGAAGACCAAAGAGAAGGAAGGTACCTCGCTCTCTCTCCATCTCTCTCTCTCTGAAGCAAAGTCCCAGGGACCCACGGAAGCAGCTTAAGTCTCAAGACGAGGACTACTTCCACCTTCTGGTGCCAGAGAAGCAAGTTTGAAAGTGTGCATTGGGCCCCAGTGAGAACTACAAGACCTCAATTCCAACCAAAGACTTTACAGCAAAACTAAAGACAGTAACTGAATTCCATCTACTACTCCAAAACCTCCGCCTTTAGTTCTTTCTCCTCCTCTGTATCTATTTGTGCGTGTGTTTATCTCGTATGCATGCTGGCGTGGTAGCGTCGCATGTTTCTAGTGATTTTAACTGAGTTAGAGTGATAAAGTTAAAAAACTTACATCTTTCTTCTTTAAACGTAAGAAAGCCTGTCTGATTGGTTCATTTACAATTACAATTAGAAATTGTAAATGAGCAAGGACTCGCTGAGGTGAAGCTAAAAACACTATGTTTTAAAAGTTAAACCCTGTTACAGCCAAACCAGGCAAGGGGTGAGAGGGGAGCCTGAGATCCCTTCATCACCCGGTTGTGACCCAGGTCATGAATGCCATCTTCCAGAGGACAGGGTCACTACATCCACTTTGACACAGATGGGCCTGTGCAGGCACAGAGGGAATTGGGCTTTGCCACCATTGATGGATTCCCTCACATCCAGGGAGCTTTTGATTGCACCCACATAGCCATCAAGGCACTGTCACCAGCCAGCCAGATTCCTTCATAGAAAGGGCTACCACTCATTTAATGTTCAGTTGGTCTGTAACCACAGGAAGCGCATCTTGCAGTTCTGCGTCTGGTTCCTGAGCTGCTGTCATGACTCCTTTATCCTGCAGAGGCATAGGTGCCGCACCTGTTCAGGCCCACATCCAGACTCAGTGAGTGGCTGCTGAGAGATAAGGGTTCTCCCCAAAAGAGATGGCTCCTGACGCTCTTCTGCTCCCCAGATATAGATGAAGAGAGGCATTACAACCAGAGCCAACTACTAACATGAGCCTGCATTGAACAGACCATTGGCATCTTGAAAATGCACTTTTGCCTTGACCAGTCAGATGGAGCCCTCTAGTGTGAACCAGCCAGAGTATCTCGTATTGCAGTCGCCTGCTGCTCCCTGCACAACATGACAATACAAATTGGCCTGCAGGTAGATGAAGAGGGGGACCTGGAATGCCACTCCACCTTGGAGGAGGACTGGGAGGAGGAAGAAAAGGAGGAGGAAAGGATCACTCCAAAGGTCACCGGCATCATGACATTGGAAGGCACCTGTTGATGCCATTTCAGACCTCAGGATGAATAGCAGGCTGGCATGGTCGCAAGGGCCACACTGATTCAGCAGCTTTTCATCTGATCACCTGCGAGTGTTTTTGACAGATGAGTCCTAAATTCACCTTCCAGTATACAGAACTATCATTCCACAATGATCCATATCTGAAGAATTTGAAGAACTCCATTCTCTATTGAAGTTAAAACGAAACAGCAGACAAATGTGGACAACAGCAACCAGGTGACCCATTAAGTGAAATCAGTGGTGTGGTGCCTTTCTTTCCCTACCAATTCTAAGGGTGCTCCCACTATGGCAGAGGATGAGGTGGAGGCAGCCTGCTCCCTAGTCTCTGTCTATAGCTGAGATGCCCGTGGCTTCTGCCTCATCTTGGAGGTTCTCGTGGAGGTTCCTCTAAAGCCTGTCGCACCAGCATCATTATGACAGATCCTTGTGGCACAGGTGGTTCCTGAGTCGGAGGCGGCGAGGGGCTGAAAGGTGACGCAGGTGCCCCCTGAAGGGTAGCCCCTTCATCTGCTGCTTTGACTGTCTCAACCCTTTCCTGGCACCCTTGAATGCTGGATGAATCCACCTTTTATGATGCGGCTGGCATCAAACTCCAAGCATCTCAGTACTATCAGTGACACTGAGCGGTCAATGCTCCAGAGAGTCTTACTCTTTCTGTGCATATCAGCGCACTGCTCATGCATCCACTCAGAGGTGCTGGCTGTCTAAGAAGATGTCTATTCTCTCAATGGAGTAGCTCATGCAATCAAAGCCCTGAGTCCTGATGGCGCACAAGTGCTGTTGAACTCTTCCATTGCCTGCCCATGGCTCCTCAAGGCCTCAGGGCACTTTCGCAAATGGGAACTTATCTGCCTCTGGTTCTTGAGGAAGACCCTCCATGTTTGTGACACCCGAGGAGCATCACTGTGTCTGTCCTCCATCCTCCAATGGGAACTGCCCACAGCTGACTGCCTCACAGTTCTCCTCCTGCACATGCATGATGTGAGGTTCTACTCTACTTTGGGGCCCAACTGAGGTGAGTGTGTTTGCGCTGGTGAAAGATGCTGAGGAATGTTGTGACGTTGCTGGCTTCGTTAAGTCTCCCCCTGCTGAGGAGGATGACGATGATTGTGCTTGGGCGCTGTCCTCCCCCTCTGCAACTGGCCCTGTGGGAAAGACAAGAAGGTGGAAATGAGAACTCAACCAACTCAACAAGTGCCCCAGCACAACTAACCCCTTAGATGACAGTGGTCTAAGAGCCATAGTCCTTCACCTCAGGATATTGCTATCAAATGACCCTGCTCTTCAGAGCATCCCATCTCGCCATCGCCCACAGACTGACGCACAGGCACCCTGGTGATCTCCCCCCCAGGATATTGGTACCCCTCTGGTTCAGGTGAAGACCATCCTGTTTGTAGAGGTCCCACCTACCCCAGAAAGAGCCCCAATTATCCAGGAAACCAAAACCCTCCCTCCTACACCATCCCTGCAGCCACGTGTTCAACTCCTCTCTCTCCCTATTCCTCACTTCGCTAGCACGTGGCACGGGCAACAACCCAGAGATAACAACTCTGTTTGTTCTCGCTCTAAGCTTCCACCCTAGCTCCCTGAATTTCTGCCTTAAATCCCCATCTGTCTTCCTACCTATGTCGTTGGTGCCTATGTGTACCACGACTTGGGGCTGCTCCCCCTCCCCCTTGAGGATCCCAATAACACGATCCGAGACATCACGTACCCTGGCACCTGGGAGGCAACACACCAACCGTGAGTCTCTCTCGTTCCCACAAAACCTCCTATCTGTTCCCCTAACTATGGAGTCCCCAATGACTAATGCTCTGCTCCTCTTACCCCTTCCCTTCTGAGCAACAGGGACAGACTCTGCGCCAGAGACCTGTATCCCATTGCCTACCCCTGGTCAGTCGTCTCCCCCAACAGTATCCAAAACGGTATACCTGTTGTTGAGGGAAACGGCCACAGGGGATCCCTGCACTGCCTGCTGGTTCCCTCTCCTTCCCCTGACGGTAACCCATCTACCTTCTTCTTTTACCTGAGGTGTGACTGCCTCCCGATAACTCCTCTCAATAATCCCCTCCGCCTCCCGAATGATCCGAAGTTCCTCCAGCTCCAGCTCCACTTCCCTAACGCGGTCCTCGAGGAGCTGGAGCTGGGTGCACTTCCCGCAGATGCAGTCAGCAGGGACACCCTTGGCGACCCTTACCTCCCACATTCTGCAGGAGGAACATTCAACTGCCTTAACCTCCATTCCCACTATTCTAAATTCCCAAGTTTTTAACCAATCACACGATAAAACAAGAAGAGAAATAGAAAAAGCCTTACCTTACCTACACACAACCGAGTCCTTTTTTGGTAAGAGGAGGAGGGCGGGTGGGAGACACTACAAGAGTAGTGTCTCGGGTTCAGAAACAGCTCAAATATATAGGTTTCTACTTACCCAGCAGTCCCTGCTCCACCGAAACTCACGATGAAATTGACTTCCCAGCTGTTCACTCCTCGCTCGCAATGCCTGTGCTCCTGGAAAAGCTGCACAACGAAAACATGCCCAGTCATGACTGCCAGTGGCCTTTTAAAGGGCCCTCCGTTACTGGGTCTTGCCTTCAGGCCACTCCAGCTTCACTAATTGGGCACCAAGCTCTCCCTTGGGCCACTTAGGCGTCACGTCACCTTTGTTGATGTGGCGCAGGATCGGGACCTGACCCCGGAACAAAAATTCAGGCCATGATAAGGGATATTAATACAATACAATAATGCAATACATTCGCATTTCATGGGAAAGAGGAAAGAAAGACCTTGCAAACAACATGCCCAGTCACGACTGCCATTGGCCTTTTAAAGGGCACTCCGTTACTTTTACATCCTCAGGATGTCCCAAAGCGCTTTACATCCAATGAAGAATTTTGAAGTGTAGTTTTTGTTGTCATGTTTGAAACATGGCAGCCAATTTTCACACAGCAAGTTCCCACAAACAACGATGAGATGACCAGGATAGACTCAGAATGTGGAATTCAAACACTAAAAGCAGGTAGAGATGTCAAAATACTCCTTTGGACTTGTTGATTCTTGCACTGCTTCAGACCATGAAGTCATATTTATTATGGTTAAATACTGTATGTTGTAACATCAGACTAATAACCTGGATTTTTACCAGATCACCTTTAGTGCTCTGTCCAAAATTATTTTCTTGGAGGTTTTGCCTGTTGCAAACTCCCTGACAATGTTAGCCTTTGTGGGGTGATCAGCCTTTGGGAGGAGTGAGCTTGCTGGGACAGATGGTATTTTCTGATTTTAGATTTCCAATATTCTTAGTGAAGACAGGAAGAAATTCCTGTCTTGCTTGCCTGAAGGTAAGATTTCATGAGGACAGAAAGTGAGAAAATTAGAAAAAAATAAAAGAGGAAAAGAGAGGGGAAACTGTATCTTTCCTTCCCCATCCCATTCTCAACCCTTTTGTAAACAAGCTCTGCAATGGAAGCCTCCACTTGTATTCCAATGAAAAAAAAATTCAGAAAAGGTCATTTTCTTTCAAAAGCATCCTGTGGTTTTGGTAAAATCCCTGTATGATGATATAAAAAGCATTCACATGATTAATGGATAAGAGTTCTGCAATACTCCTCTTTCCCACCACCACCCCCTCCCTCAATAGTACTTTTGAAGATGCTTCTGTGACTCATAGAGATCATTAATGATTATCACCAGCCATAGACACAAGCTTATCATTACCATTTATCTGTATGATGTTGACACTTCAACCGTTTTAACTCTTTGCAGCTGGTAATGTGTTCACAATCATTTTTTTCCACAAAATAATTTTCTCTTTTCTTTTAATCTTCCTTGAGAGCTCAGTCTCATGTGGGGTACACACTTGGGGATGTCAAGACTGCTTATAGCCGGATTTGTGTAAAGCAGTGGCATTGTGCTTATTTGTCAGAGGGACAATTGGCACTCTATGAATTCCAGATGCATTTACCGATATTGGATTTGCACTTTGACAGTATTTTGTTGCATCTGCTTGGTTAAGGTGTTTGGAAATGAGCACTTAAAAAAAAAATCACAATGAATGAAAGCATAAAATGAAACTCGTGGAACAATTATCAATACAGAATAACACATTCCAGCAGAGCACTCATAAGAGGTTCTTCTACATTACACAAAGGGGCCACAGTCTGTTTCCAGTTGTCAACCTGGAAGTGATTTGTTGTAGTCTCAAAACTCAGGTTTGCACCGGTATTCATTTTTGAATTTATTCACGTCTATGAACTATTTCCACTGAAAAAGCTGTCAGCTGAAGTTTATTTAAGGCCTATTAATCCTGCAGAAGAATGAATTACATGGAGGAGAATTCCAATAAGAGAGAAAGGTAGAGCTGCAGTTGGCAATAAATGATCAAAGCAAGCAGGAAAGCAAAGAAAGAAGCCGTTTTAGGTATAAAATATTACAGCTATTGAGAGTGTAATATGTCAGAAAAAAATAACTGCTTGCTATTGTCTTTGTGACAATATCTAAATGTAGGAAAATGATAGGCAGGAAAAGACCAGTTGGTCCATCGAGGCTGCCCCACACTCATCATGTATGGGGCATTATGACTGGAAACTTCCTACTACGCATAACCCTGTTGTATATTATTGTTAGTGTAGATCAAGCGTTGTTTACAGACGTCTCAGAGTCATTGTATGACTAAATAGCAAATCTTTTATTTTATATACATACCTATTTACACTCTCATTAAGCATATCCAGCTAGCATCTCTCATGATGCTTCTCGCTCCTTCCAAGCGAATACCCATGTGACGACTACGTCATCATCCCTACTGCAGGAATGGTCTCAAACATTATCCCTTTCAGACCCTCTTACGACAAACACCACTACTCCCAATCACTTATAAAGTCATCTAACCTCACAGGAGAGGCAAAAAAGGGGACATGGGAGGAAATACTCGAAAATTCCTCTTCGAACCTCTCAGATGATCAAGCCAGCTGCTGGTTATCTGCAATCCACTTGCTTTCTATATGATAGGATCTCTGCCTCCGCCAAGAACCAGTCCAGCTCCCCCTTGAAAGCTAAGAATGAACAGCCACCGCCCCAGCCGGCATTACATTCCAGAAACTCAGTATTCTCTGGGGAAAAAAAACCACCCGACATCTAGCCTATTCCTACTTCGTTGCAGTTTACAAGCATTTCCCAATGGTGGAAAGAGCAAAAACCAGAGGGCATCGAATTAAGGTGAATCGTAAAAGAATGAACAGTGATATCAGGAACACTTCTTTATTTGGTTAGGATCTGGAATGCACGGGCTGAGAGTGTGGTGGAGGCAAATTCAGTCATGACTTTCAAAAGGGAATTGGATAAGCACCTGAGGAGAAAAGGTTTGCAGGCTCTGGAGAAAATGCAGGGGAGTGGGACTAATTGATTTGCTCATGCAGAGAGCCAGCATGGACACGATGGGCTGATTGGCTTCCTTCTGTGCTGTAATCATTGTAAGATTTCTCCTAGTCCTTCCCAATATGTCAAACTGAAATAATTTATCAATAGGCACACAATACAGCCCTTTCATTATTTAGTCAACCGAAATCAACCATTTAGTTTATTCAAGTATATTTGCTCCCTCTCCTTGCTTACACTTGACTGGGCCATTCACCAGCTAATAAAGCAAACAGTATCCTGGGCTTTATTAATAGGGACATAGAGTACAAGAGCAAGGAAGTTATACTGAACTTGTAAAAGACACTAGTTCGGACTCAAATGGAGTATTGCGTCCAATTATGGGTGCCACACTTTCGGAAAGACGTGAGGGCATTGGAGACAGCACAGAAAAGATTCACGAGAATGGTTCCAGGGATGAGGACTTTCAGTTATGAAGACAGATTGGGGAAGTTAGGGCTGTTTTCCTTGGGGAAGAGAAGACTGAGAGGTGATTTGCTAGAACTATTCAAAATCATGAGGGGTCTGGACAGACTACATAGAGAGAAACTGTTCCCACTCGTGAAATGTTCGAGAATGAGAGGGCATAGCTTTAAAGTATTTGGTCAGAGAAACAAAAGTGACATGAGGAAAAACCTTTTCACACAGCGAGTGGCTAAGATCTGGAATGCGCTGCCTGAGAGTGGTGGAGGCAGGTTCAATAGAAGCATTCAAAAAACAATTAGACAGTTATATGAAAAGGAAGAATGTGCAGGGTTATGGGGAGAAGGCAGGTGAATGGAGCTGAGGGAGTTGCTCTTTCAGAGAGCTGGTGCAGTCATGATGGACTGAATGGCCTCCTTCTGCACTGTAACGATTCTGTGATTCTGTGTGGGCAACATGCTTCTACATCCCTGCCAAAGCTACTCTTTAGAAGCCACTAGAATCAGGGCAAGTGACTTGGCAACAATTTGATCTATGTTGAGGTACAGCAAGTAATAAAGAAGGCTAATGGAATGCTATCCTTTATTACGAGAGGACTTGAAAATAAAAGTAAGGATGTTATGCTTCAGTTGTCCAGGGCATTGGTGTGACCACATCTTGAATACTGTGTCCAGTTTTGGTCTCCTTATTTCAGGAAGGATGTGAATGCGTTGGAGGCGGTTCAGAAGAGGTTTACGAGATTGATATCTGGTATGGGCGGGTTGTGTTATGAAGAAAGGTTGGACAGACTGGGCTTGTTTTTACTGGAGTTGAGAAGAGTGAGGGGAGACTTGATTGAAGTGTTTAAGATCCTGAACGGTCTTCACAAGGTGGATGTGGAAAGGATGTTTCCTCTTGTGGGTGAGTCCAGAACTCAGGGGCACTGTTTTAAATTTAGGGGTCGCCTTTTTAGGACAGAGATAGGGAGAATTTTTTTCTCTCGGAGGGTTGTACGTTTTTGAATTCTCTGCCTCAGAAGGTGTTAGAGGTGGAGTCATTGAATATTTTTAAGGCAGAGGTAGATAGATTATTCTACACTTCTTCACACCCTGCCTCCTCTAAGGACTCCATTCCATTCTCCCAGTTTCTCCGTTTCCAACGCATCTGCTCTGATGATGCAACGTTCCACGACAGCGCTTCTGATATGTTTTTCTTTTTCCACAACTGAGGATTCCCCCCCAACTGTGGTTGACAGGGCCCACAACCGTGTTTGGCCCATTTCCCGCACTTCTACCCTCACCCCTTCCCCTCCCTCCCAGAACCACGACAGGGTTCCCCTTGTCCTCACTTTCCACCCCACCAGCCTTCACATCCAAAGGATCATCCTCCGCCATTTCCGCCACATCCAGCGTGATGCCACGACCAAACGCATCATCTTCTCCCCTCCCCTGTCAGCATTCCAAAGGGATCGTTCCCTCCACGACACCCTGGTCCACTCCTCCATTATCCCCACCACCTCATCCCCTTCCCACGGCAACTTCCCCTGCAATCGCAGCAGGTGTAATACCTGACCATTTCCCTCCTCTCTCCTCACTATCCAAGGCCTCAAACACTCCTTTCAGGTGAAGCAGCGATTTCCTTGTTCTTCTTTCAATTTAGTATACTGTATTCGCTGCTCACAATGTGGTGTCCTCTACACTGGGGAGACCAAACGCAGATTGGGTGACCGCTTTGCAGAACACCTCCGCTCAGTCCAAAAGCATGACCCGGAGCTTCCGGTTACTGGCCATTTCAACACGCTCCCCTGCACTCATGTCCACATCTCTGTCCTGGGATTGCTGCAGTGTTCCAGTGAACATCAATGCAAACTCGAGGAACAGCATCTCATTTACCAATTAAGCACGCTACAGCCTGCCAGACTGAACATAGAGTTCAATAATTTCAGAGCATGACAGGACCCCTTTTTATTTTTATTTTTTAGTTATTTTTATTTTTAGTTATTTTTTATTTGTTTATTTTATTTTAGTTTGTTGAATTCATTTCTACTGTGCCTACCCACTGTATTTTTCAAGTTTGTGCTTGGGGCCAGGCTGTTTATTTTTCTGTCAATTAATACCCTCTCTGCACTAACACTTTGTCTTTCAACACACTATTAACATAACGTTTGCCTTTGCTCCATGATCTTGTGGTCAGTTATTCTCTGTGACCTTGTCCTATCAATACCTGTTTCGTTATCTCTTGCCCCACCCCTGCTTTACTTGCTTAAAACCTATTACATTTCCAATATTTGCCAGTTCTGATGAAGGGTCACTGAGCTGAAATGTTAACTCTGCTTCTGTCTCTACAGATGCTGCCAGACCTGCTGAGTATTTCCAGCATTTCTTGTTTTTATTTCAGATTTCCAGCATCTGCAGTATTTTGCTTTTATTATATTATTGTTGATAGATTCTTGTTAGGCAAGGGAATTAGAGGTTATCAGGGGTAAATGGGATGTGGAATTCAAGACAGAAACTGATCAGCCATGATCTTATTTAATGGTGGAACAGGCTCGAGGGGGCGAATGGACTACTTCTGCTCCTAATTCCTATGTTCGTATGTCTATTTTCTCTCCTCTTATGGGGAGGAACATGGCCTGCGCTTTGAGCCTGTCTGCACCTTGCTGCTGAGATCAGGAAGATCTGCAACATTAATGTAATTGTGCCAACTATATTGGGAGTTGTTCCAATTTTGGATTCTAATTCTCGATTTGTGGGTTAGAAGAAATAAAGAGTTAAGTAGGTAAATGAGCAACATACGTGGTGTGCATGTTTAAATTCTATAGTTTTTACTTATTGTAAAATATGCCTGCATGAGCCATGTGCAGAAATCAGTGAAGCTTTAGGAGAAAATGATTCTGTACTCTGATGATTGGTGAACGACATACTGCTGCTATTCAACATGAATGAACAGAATCTGTCTTAAAAAAACCAAAAGGGTCTTAACAATCGAAAGACAACAGACATGAAATTGTGCCTTGTTTACTCAGACGCAAACACTCAATTTGTTTGTGAGATTCCTTCCTGTGTCATTTTAAAGGAGGCATCAAGCTGTTTAAACTAAAAGTGTTAACACTTCAGTTAAGGTATGAATGTGTTAAGTGATGCTTGTATCTATGGAATTATTTAAAGAACCTTCATGAATTCCAACAAGTTGGTCGTCGGCTATGCCCTGGAATCAAATAGGATTCCCTTTGCTACTCCCACTCGGAACCTTCGGCACGTAACATTATTGTGTGGTGACACAGTCATTTTTCACAACATTTTTATTGGATAATAGGGGACCATTATATAACAGTTTCAGACATGATTGTTCTGTAAATTTCTCAACTGCTGAAGAGTTGATCATTATTTCAGGATTCAGTGGCTGAAGATAGAACACTCTTGCCTTTTACTGGTCACTTTAAATAGTGCTGGCATTTTTGGAAGGTGGGAAGAACAGCAGAGAGAAAAAACAAATCAAATCTATGAATTGCTGGAAATCAAAAATAAAAACCCAGAAATATACAGTATCAGCTGAAAAGAGAAAACACAATTTAACATTTTGAGTTGGACCTTATTCAGATCTGATGTGCATTTGGAGCATTTGTATTTGGAATGAACTGTTGTTTCATCACTTACTTCTGGCTATGGAACAATGAACAAAACTGGATTTCACAGTCATAGTTCTGTCGTAACATTTTAAAGTCGATATCCATTTTTCAAATGTCAGCAAGACTGATCTCTCATGTTATATGCAGTCCAAATGTATTATTGAAGGCAGTATTTGTGAGTCTGTGAAAACTTTTTTACAATTTATTTTCCCAATAATATACTGATTGGGTTAAATGAAGGTGGGTGGAAGGAAGTTTGTGTTGGGTCGAGAGCAGTTGGAAAATATGGCCTGCTTCTCTGCTGTAAATTCTATGTAATTCTATGTTAATTCTCTGAGTTTATCAAATGGTGCCATTGATTCTCCAGGTACCTTTAAATGTTACCTGATATTTCATTTGGCCTCCAGTCATCCAGGATGAACAACCCAACATCTGAAACAGTCCAAGTAGGGTAATATTGTTGTTACAAATGATTTTTTATTTTGGTCCTAAAATCTTAGATTTCTGTGTTTTAAAAATTTGAAAAAAGGATTTTCAGTGGACTTGGACACTTGCAAAAAGCTGGAATTTTTTGGATGTTGGCTTTGTGTACAAGAATAGGAGAAGCAAGCAGTTTCAAGGAAACAGCAAGGGATTTGACTTTTTAGTGACAGAGGAGAAACTGGGCTGAATTTTACGCCACCCCAGTAGATCAGCTGGTGGCGTGGGGGGCGGCGTAAAATTGAGCGGGATGCTCTGGGAGGCCTTCCCCCCCTCCGGTCAACGTTACGGCGGTTAGGCGGGGGGGGGGGGGGGGAAACGGCCCGCCCGCCCAAGGCCAATTAAGGCCCTTAAGTGGCCACTTAAGGGCCCTCACCCACCTCCATGGGTATTTTATCCATGGCAACTGGGCGTGCTGGGGACGTGAAAGGCCGCCCAGCGATAGCTGCCTGCCTTTTCCCGCAGTGGGGGGGGGGGGGGGTCCATGGCTGTCGGGCACAGGGTGACCGATTGAGGGCCGCCCCCGCCTCCCAACCCACTTCCAGGACCCAAGACACCCCCCCTTCCACCCAAACGACCACTCCAGCCTCACCTGGGCACGACCAATCTCCCTGGTAAGGCATGCCCAATTTACCTTCCCTCCTGTCTCCATGTCGTCGGCTGGGCTGCAGTCCCAGCAGTGGTCACCGCTCCCGGTGGCGCAGCTTGGACTAAGAGCTGCTGGCCCACTGATTGGCTGGCAGCTCACTGAGGCGGGACTTCCTCCCTCAGGCGGGCGGAAGTCTCGCCTCGGGACAATGAAAGCCCGGGGACCGTAAAATGCTGGACGGATCCCCGGGCTAGGCAGAAGTGGGTTCGCCACTGACTTTTACATTGGTGGCGACTTCCCGTCCGCCTAAGATAAAATCCAGCCCCCGTGTCTGGACATGTGAATATGTTCTGGAAGGTTTCTTTAGCTTTGTTTTTTAAAAACCAGTGAGTTGGACAAAGAGCAGGCCTTTTGAAACTTAGATTTAGATTTTAGATTTAGATTTAGATTTAGAGATACAGCACTGAAACAGGCCCTTCGGCCCACCGAGTCTGTGCCAACCATTAACCACCCATTTATACTAATCCTACACTAATCCCATATTCCTACCACATCCCCACCTGTCCCTATATTCCCCTACCACCTACCTATGCTAGTGGCAATTTATAATGGCCAATTCACCTATCAACCTGCAAGTCTTTTGGCTGTGGGAGGAAACCGGAGCACCCGGAGGAAACCCACGCAGACACAGGGAGAACTTGCAAACTTAGACCTGACCTGCCTGGAGACTGGAGAAAAAGACCTTTCTCTGTAAATGAGACTTGCATCTCTTGAAAAAAAAGAAATCCTGCATTTGAAAGGTGTTATATTCCTTTTGCCTCCTGTCTCTGAAGTATTCCTGCATCCAGAGTGGTTCCAGTTGCCTCCTGTGTTTTGTGAAATCCTGGAACCTGAACAAAGTTTCTATTGCTGTGTTGCTGCAGTGAGCCCTGAGCAAACCGGTTGTTGCACCCCTGCTGAAAGACCTGTGTGACACCTGCTGTAGTCGAATTTCCTTCAAAGAATGTTCATCAACCTCGCCTGGAGAGACTTCAAGTGGCATCCAACTGTTCGACTCTGGGACACCTCGCCATACCGAAAACATCCTACCAAAAACTCAGTCAGTTTTTTTATTCCTTCTATTCCTAAGAAACAGCTGGAAACCAAAATCCTTTTTCCCGGTTAACTGTTTTTTTTTCAATGTATGTGTGTGCACATGTTAAGGAACTAAGGAGCTTTTCATACATATAGATTTATCCCATTAGCAGTTCTGACTTATTATTTCTTTTGTAATAAATAGTTCATGTCATTGATGTTAAAACAAACCTGGTTTGTTCTGGGGGACAAATATTTACTTATTTTATTTAGTAATACAGCACTGAAACAGGCCCTTCGAGTCTGTGCCGACCAACAACCACCCATTTATACTAACTCGACAGTAATCCCTGTAGCTTTTGAACAGCTTTTGTTCAAGATGGCTCCTGTGCTGGAAGCTCCCTAGGAAGCTCCCTTGCTGTTCAACTCTATCCATGGCCATCTGCTCCCATCCCTAACGTTTTCTCCCCCAATCTGCCCTCTTAAACTGTTTAAATTCCCCTGGCTCTTTAAATCAGTTCATTTTAGCCCTATCTAAAAGTTAACAGTTAGTTTAGTGTATGTTACCTGGGCCCACTGCCCTCCCCCAGCCACACCTGCTCTTTGTTTTCTCAATGAAATTGATCCGGATGAAACTGACGAGCACAGCTGCCGATACTTCAATCCCCGATCCTGCTGTCTTCACAGTCCAGAGTGTCTGCAGCCACGGCATGCGGTAAGTCCATTGAGGTGAAGAAGGAGCTGCGGGACCCGAGAGAAGTCCTGTGAAAAGGTGCCCCGAACACCCAAAACATCCACGAACGGCCCCCCCGGCCGCAACTTCAAAGCGCCCGCGGGAGATGGCTCGGAGAGCATCTGCAGCGCACTGTCGGCAATGCTGCATGCCTTTATTTAAACCACTGCAAAAAAAAAAACCCTTAGCAAATGTAATCACCTCTAAGTCTGCCAAATGATGCTTCACCTCCCGAAGGACGTGGATGAGCTTTCCGGACGTCGATGGTGGGCACTGAGGAAATGGCTTATTACCTGCACCAGATTCCACCCCCCCTCCCCCCCCCCCTTTACCCCCCTTCCACCCCCCCCCATCCCCGTCCCCTTCCCTGCTCCACCCTCTCAGCTCACCCCCTCACAACCCCGTCCCAGCCCGCCCCCCCCCTCGCACCATCTTCACCCCGCACCCCCTTCCCCTGCACCCCCCCCCCACCCCCTCCCTCTACCCCTCCCCCTTGCATCCCCTCCTCCCACCGGCACCATCCTACACCTGTGTAGGGGCCCCAACAACCCCACTGCCTTGTGGGCGTCTCGGGAGAGACCAAGGCTAAGGGAGTAAACCCTAACAGAAAATCCGGAGCGGAACCCCGTAGGCGGTCATGTGTCACCTTTGGCATGTTTCCGGCAGTTCCTGCAGCCATACTGGTGCCAAACGTCGTGTCCTGCACTCCTTTGGACCCCACCAGAAAGGCCGAGAGGGGGGTTTTGACGACTGGGCAACTCTCAACCTCCATAAATTTGCCCAGGCATGCGCCATGGAGAGGTCACTCCATAGTTGCCTCACAGCGACTGAAACAACACGGAAGGCAGCAGTTACGGGTTATAAGTCCAGATAAATTGGCGTAGAAACTGGGCGCCACGGGTTGCCTTTGTCGGTGGGAGAGGTCATTGCACCTCACTGGACAGCTACCGCCCGCCTCAAACCGGGCAGCCCCCGGTCAATAAGGTTCTGTCCCGCCACAGTCTGCCTGCTTCAATGGGTGCTTGGAGCTCAGGGTCATTGCCCGAAAGGTGGACTGATACACCGCACCAAACAACATGAAAAAAGGAAAGAAGGTACCAGCCCTTCGCTTTGCAAGCTGGAACGTCAGAACTATGTGTCCTGGCCTGTCGGAAGACCTTACACAAATCAACGATTCTCGGAAGACCGCCATCATTAACAACGAGCTCAGTAGACTCAATGTGGACATTGCAGCACTTCAGGAGACTCGCCTCCCCGCGAGTGGCTCTCTAGCAGAGCAAGACTACACCTTCTTCTGGCAGGGCAGGGATCCTGAAGAACCAAGACAGCATGGAGTGGGCTTCGCCATCAGAAACTCCTTGCTCAGCATGATAGAGCCTCCCTCAAATGGCTCGGAACGCATACTGTCCATCCGACTGCTCACCACCTCTGGTCCAGTACACCTACTCAGCATCTATGCTCCAACACTCTGTTCCGCACCTGAAGCTAAAGACCAGTTCTATGAACAACTCCATAACATCATTAGCAGCATCCCCAACACCGAACACCTATTCCTGCTGGGGGACTTTAATGCCAGGGTTGGGGCCGACCATGACTCATGGCCCTCCTGCCTTGGGCGCTATGGCGTTGGAAGGATGAATGAGAACGGGCAGAGACTGCTTGAGTTGTGTACCTATCATAACCTCTGCATCACCAACTCGTTCTTTCACACTAAACCCTGTCACCAGGTTTCATGGAGGCACCCAAGATCACGTCGTTGGCACCAGCTAGACCTCATTGTCACAAGGCGAGCCGCCTTAAACAGTGTTCAAATCACACACAGCTTCCACAGTGCGGACTGCGACACCGACCACTCCCTGGTGTGCAGCAAGGTTAGACTCAGACCAAAGAAGTTGCATCATTCCAAGCAGAAGGGCCGCCCGCGCATCAACACGAGCAGAATTTCTCACCCACAGCTGTTACAAAAATTTCTAAATTCACTTGTAACAGCCCTTCAAAACACTCCCACAGGGGATGCTGAGACCAAGTGGGCCCACATCAGAGACGCCATCTATGAGTCAGCTTTGACCACCTACGGCAAAAGTGCGAAGAGAAATGCAGACTGGTTTCAATCTCATAATGAAGAGCTGGAACCTGTCATAGCCGCTAAGCGCATTGCACTTTTGAACTACAAGAAAGCCCCCAGCGATTTAACATCCGCAGCACTTAAAGCAGCCAGAAGTACTGCACAAAGAACAGCTAGGCGTTGCGCAAACGACTACTGGCAACACCTATGCAGTCATATTCAGCTGGCCTCAGACACCGGAAACATCAGAGGAATGTATGATGGCATGAAGAGAGCTCTTGGGCCAACCATCAAGAAGATCACCCCCCTCAAATCTAAATCGGGGGACATAATCACTGACCAACGCAAACAGATGGACCGCTGGGTTGAGCACTACCTAGAACTGTACTCCAGGGAGAATGCTGTCACTGAGACTGCCCTCAATGCAGCCCAGCCTCTACCAGTCATGGATGAGCTGGACATACAGCCAACCAAATCGGAACTCAGTGATGCCATTGATTCCCTAGCCAGCGGAAAAGCCCCTGGGAAGGACAGCATTACCCCTGAAATAATCAAGAGTGCCAAGCCTGCTATACTCTCAGCACTACATGAACTGCTATGCCTGTGCTGGGACGAGGGAGCAGTACCCCAGGACATGCGCGATGCCAACATCATCACCCTCTATAAAAACAAAGGTGACCGCGGTGACTGCAACAACTACCGTGGAATCTCCCTGCTCAGCATAGTGGGGAAAGTCTTTGCTCGAGTCGCTCTGAACAGGCTCCAGAAGCTGGCCGAGCGCGTCTACCCTGAGGCACAGTGTGGCTTTCGTGCAGAGAGATCGACTATTGACATGCTGTTCTCCCTTCGTCAGATACAGGAGAAATGCCGTGAACAACAGATGCCCCTCTACATTGCTTTCATTGATCTCACCAAAGCCTTTGACCTCGTCAGCAGACGTGGTCTCTTCAGACTACTAGAAAAGATCGGATGTCCACCAAAGCTACTAAGTATCATCACCTCATTCCATGACAATATGAAAGGCACAATTCAACATGGTGGCTCCTCATCAGAGCCCTTTCCTATCCTGAGTGGTGTGAAACAGGGCTGTGTTCTCGCACCCACACTTTTTGGGATTTTCTTCTCCCTGCTGCTTTCACATGCGTTCAAATCCTCTGAAGAAGGAATTTTCCTCCACACAAGATCAGGGGGCAGGTTGTTCAACCTTGCCCGTCTAAGAGCGAAGTCCAAAGTACGGAAAGTCCTCATCAGAGAACTCCTCTTTGCTGACGATGCTGCTTTAACATCTCACACTGAAGAATGCCTGCAGAGTCTCATCGACAGGTTTGCGTCTGCCTGCAATGAATTTGGCCTAACCATCAGCCTCAAGAAAACGAACATCATGGGGCAGGATGTCAGAAATGCTCCATCCATCAATATTGGCGACCACGCTCTGGAAGTGGTTCAAGAGTTCACCTACCTAGGCTCAACTATCACCAGTAACCTGTCTCTAGATGCAGAAATCAACAAGCGCATGGGTAAGGCTTCCACTGCTATGTCCAGACTGGCCAAGAGAGTGTGGGAAAATGGCGCACTGACACGGAACACAAAAGTCCGAGTGTATCAGGCCTGTGTCCTCAGTACCTTGCTCTACGGCAGCGAGGCCTGGACAACGTATGCCAGCCAAGAGCGACGTCTCAATTCATTCCATCTTCGCTGCCTTCGGAGAATACTTGGCATCAGGTGGCAGGACTATATCTCCAACACAGAAGTCCTTGAAGCGGCCAACACCCCCAGCTTATACACACTACTGAGTCAGCGGCGCTTGAGATGGCTTGGCCATGTGAGCCGCATGGAAGATGGCAGGATCCCCAAAGACACATTGTACAGCGAGCTCGCCACTGGTATCAGACCCACCGGCCGTCCATGTCTCCGTTATAAAGACGTCTGCAAACGCGACATGAAATCGTGTGACATTGATCACAAGTCGTGGGAGTCAGTTGCCAGCATTCGCCAGAGCTGGCGGGCAGCCATAAAGACAGGGCTAAATTGTGGCGAGTCGAAGAGACTTAGTAGTTGGCAGGAAAAAAGACAGAGGCGCAAGGGGAGAGCCAACTGTGCAACAGCCCCAACAAACAAATTTCTCTGCAGCACCTGTGGAAGAGCCTGTCACTCCAGAATTGGCCTTTATAGCCACTCCAGGCGCTGCTTCACAAACCACTGACCACCTCCAGGCGCGTATCCATTGTCTCTCGAGATAAGGAGGCCCAAAAGAAAGACAGTAATCCCATATTCCCTACCACCTACCTACACTAGGGGCAATTTACAATGACCAATTTACCTATCAACTTGCAAGTCTTTGGCTGTGAGAGGAAACCGGAGCACCCGGCAAAAATCCATGCGGTCACAGGGAGAACTTGCAAACTCTGCACAGGCAGTACCCAGAATCGCACCCGGGTCCCTGGAGTTGTGAGGCTGCGGTGCTAACCACTGCGCCACTGTGCTGCCCAAATAGAGTGTCTAATTTGTCTATTCTTCGGGAGGTGGGAAAATTCATTGATATGCTGTGACCCGTGGAGAAGTGGGACTGAATTAACAGTGCATCTCTCCCGCCTTGGTCATAACATTGTGAACAAACGATAATGAATGTGAATTGAGCAAATTCGAATTGACAATGATTTGTGTACAAATTGGTACTGCTGACCAAGAAACACAGTGGTTTGGATTTTAAGGAGCCCTCGACGTTGGGATCAGTGGCATAGGGGGCCTGAAGCAGACCTTGACATCGGCAGGGCCCGGCCCGAATCTCCAGGCAGCGGCGATGCACCATGGCGGCCTCCCATCTGCTGGGTGACGAAACTATAACATGGACATTTAAATCAATTAAAACAATTAATTTAAGTTAACATACCTCCCTTCCTGATGTTCCACTGTGATCTTCGGCCCAGCGTCCGGCACTCCCACGCCTTCGAATCCTCGTCCAGGGAAACGAGGCACAACACTGGTAGGGAGGGGGGAGGACGTAAGTTTCTCAGTGCAGGGTGGGGGAAGTCGGGGTCAAATTAATGTCATGGATGCAGGGGATGGTGGGAAGGGTTATAGTTTAAAGTTTGTGCGGTTGTTGGGGGAAGGTCAGATGGTAAAGGTAAGTGTTTTAGGAGGGCAAATAATTAATTTAATTGTTATTGGGGGGTGGGAGAGGGGCAAAAGAGATGTATTTATTTAATTTCATTAAATGCTTTGTCAGGTAAGCCTCCCACTTGCCAAGAATGAGGAAAATTAATTTTGCCACATGAACATTGATTTTAAACTATTGTTAGTGAAGTAAGAACTTGCTTTAAAAAACAATTGGAGACTTTGGCTGGAGAGAGACATTGGCATATCAACAGACAAGTACTTCAAAGGAGCTATTCCCTGTTCCAATTTAATCCATAACGGACTTTTGATTACCAGCCGTTGAAGGTGGAAAGGCTAGCATTCCAGGTTAACTGGTGAGACCAGTTTGATCACATGACTGGCTGACTGTTGGAGTTTTTTTGAATTTGAACTTCCAACAGGGATTTTGAACTCAGAAAGCTGTTTTCTCCTGGACTAAGGACACCTCTCTCTTGTCTGCTCTCATCTCGCTCTCACCAGCTTCGGAAACCATATGAACCCGAGAGAGAAAAGTGTCCTACAGTGAACAAGGTTGAAGAAGAATACTGGACCCCAACGAAAGGCAAGACTACCAACAATCAAGGACCCGACAGTGAGCTCAAAGCACAGTAAAAAAGAACCCTCTTCAGAGATTGCTTCAAACCTCTCCATTTTATTTTTTCTTCTCTTTTCCGTCTCTATTTGCATATGCGTATCGCGTATGCATGCTAGTGTGGGGCACAGCGTGTATCTGTAGGCGTTAACCGAATTAGAGTTTAAGTTTAAGGTTGAATAAATTTCACTTTCTTCTGTCTTCTTCTTCTTCTTTGGCCTCCTTGTCTCGCGAGACAATGGGTCAGCGCCTGGAGACGGTCAGTGGTTTGTGAAGCAGCGCCTGGAGTGGTTATAAAGGCCAATTCTAGAGTGACAGACTCTTCCACAGGTGCTGCAGATAAAATTGGTTGTCAGGGCTGTTACGCAGTTGGCTCTCTCCTCGAGCTTCTGTCTTTTTTCCTGCCAACTGCTAAGTCTCTTCGACTCGCTTTCTTCTGTAAACTTTCTTCTGTAAACCTGAAGAAAACCTAGTGTGCTCATTTCTTTGCCTTGTAATTGGAAAGTTGTGAACAAGCTCAGAACACATTGTTTAAAATTAAACCCTGTTACAATAAGACTAGGTGAAGACAGAAAAAGAACCCTAGACACCTTTCTCACCTGGTCGTAACAATTTGTTTAAATATGCCGGGAGGGCTTACAGACCTTTAAAAATGGAGTCAGTGCCATTGCCGGGGACGTCGTGATCAGCTGGGGTGGCCCGCCCAGGCTTGGAATGCGGTGGCTCTTTGGCGTGTCGCACGCCACCAGTATTTTCGGCCGGCTTATCAAATTCAGCCCAGTCAGTTTCTGACATCCCCTACATTTGTCTGGCTGAGTTGGTTCCAGTTTATGACACAGAAACTTCACTTGAAACCAACTTTAAAATAATAATTCTAACAAAATCAACAACAATGGTAAATAAGCATCTGGGACATCTTAGTGGTTCATTGCCCATGGGAATAAACCAATTGTGATCTAGTTTGTTCCATCTGAGAAACAAGTAATATCACATGAGCATGTTTTATTTCACAGAAACATCTGCTGGAAGAATGTTTTAATGGTACCCAGTGCCCAGCTGAAATGGTGCCAAAAACAGCAATAGCAACATTATCTTTGATTGATCCAGCATTTCTGCATGGGTTTTGTTTTCTTGCTTGGGGGCCTGTATGCACATTTTGAAATTGAGATATGGGAATTTGGCAAGAAAAGATCCTCTGTTACTTATTTATTATTGTACTTTTTGAGGCAGTGAACAGTCGTGGTGGGAAATGGAACAGTTTTTCTTCCCACCTTTTTGGTGAGGAGTGATGATATTGGACACTGCTAGATCAGATGTAAAATGAATTGAGTACACAGCAGCATTTTCTTCCACGACCTACTCTCCTTCCCTTCCCCTATCCACATTGTGTATCAAAGGCTTAAGCTGCTGGGCTTTTTGCAGAGCAAGGTGAAATGACCGAGATGAAAATATTGATAATGCATCCCTGAATAACTCCACTTATGTGACTGTTCTGATTTGGCTCAGCAACGTGGCTCAGTTGGTAGCACCCTTTCTTCTGAGTTCAAAGCTCATCGATTTAAACTCCACAAACACTAACATGGGTTAGTTATTGCATTTTTCTTTAATTTCTGGTGTCTAGATTGTGAAATAAAAGGCTTGACTGCTGTCTGACAGTAAACATCCAAAATTAAATCAGTCCCTCACACAGTCTGTTGTGGGTGGCAGCTCAAAACACAATACAGAGCTTCTCATAAAGTGGCACAAGTTGACACTGAGTTTAGAGCCTCACTTCGAGAGGTTTCAAAGATGCCTGGCAAAAAAAGTTCACCTTGTGGCACTTGCCTGCGGCAGAGTGGAGACAGCTTTTGTTTGCGGCTGGCCTCTTCTGATGTTCAGCTCAAGACCAATCGTTTGAGGAATATAAAGGCAGCTTTACTGATTCTTCGAGCTCTGCTGTCCCTGCTGTGGAAGTTTTTGATGCTGACCATGAATGCAATGAATACAAAAGCAGACCATTTCCCAGCACTAGAATGCTGAGCTCGATGAATACACAAATTCAGTAAAAGAGTAAATCATTGACAGAGGGTGGTGGGATTGGTGGACAAATGGCAGATGAAATTTAATGCAGAGAAGTGTGAAGTGATTCGTTTTGATAGGCAGAAAGAAGAGATTCAATATAAAGTAAAGGGTACAATTCTAAAGGGGGTGCAGGAGCAGAGGGATCTGGGATATACGTGCATGAATTATTGAAGGTGGCAACAAGGTTGTGAAAGCAGTTAATAAAGCATACAGGATTCTGGGCTTTATAAATAGGGGCACAGAGTACAAAAAACAAGAAAGTTATTATAAACTTGTATAAAACACTGATTTTGCCTCAGCTGGAGTATTGTGTTCATTTCTGGATGTGAAGGCATTAGAGAGGGTGCAGAAAATATTCATGAGAATGGTTCCAGGAATGAAGAACTTGATGGAATTACATGGATAGATTGGAGAAGCTGTTCTCCTTGGAGAAGAGAAGGTTGAGAGGAGATTTGATTGAGGTGTTCAAAATCAGGAGGGGTCTGGGCAGAGTATATTGGGAGAAACTGTTCCCATTGGCGGAGGACACCAATTTCAGGTGAATGGCAAAAGAAGCAACAATGACATGAGGAAAATCTTTTTTACGCAGCAAGTGGTTACAATCTGGAAAACACTGCCTGACAGTCTGGTGGAGGCAGAGTCAATCAAGGCCTTCAAAAGAGAATTGGATAATTATCTGAAGAGAAAAATTGTGCAGGTCTGTGGGCAAAAGGCAAGGGAGTGGGACTAAGTGAGTTGTTCTTGTGGAAAGCTGGCATGGACATGACGGGCTGAATGGTCTCCTTCCTTGCTGTAACCATTCTATGGTTCGATTAGTAAATAAAACAAGAATAACTTTTATGCAGTTGGTTGAAAATTGTAAGCTGCTAAGTAATTCAGATTGTGCAACAGATTTGAAAGGTGCAAGAAGGTTGAGAGCTGACCTATCAGAAGTCTTCAAAATTATTAAAGGGAATCAATTGGGCAGATGTAAAGAGAATGTTTCCACTTGTGGGGAAGTACAAAACTAAGGTCGTAAATAATGTCAGAATCACTAATAAATTCAATAAGGAATTCAGGAGAAACTTCTTTACTGGGAGAGTGGTGAGAATGTGGATCTCACTACCTCAAGGAGCAGTAGAGGCAAATAACAGGTGAATTTAAGGAAAAGCTATAGAAGCACGTGAGGGAGAAAGGAATAGGAGGATATGACGATAGGGTTAAATGAAGGAGAGTGGGAGGAGGGCTGTGCAGACCATAAATGCCAGCAGTTGGACCGAATGGCCTGTTTTACATCGGAACATAGGAAATGGGAGCAGGAGTAGGCCATTAAGCCCCTCGATCCTATTCCGCCATTCAACTATATCATATTTGATCATCTGCCTCATCGCCATTTTCCCACACTATCCCCTTATCTTTCATATCGAAAACTCGATCAATCTCTGTTTTGAACATACTTAATGGCTGAGCCTCCACTGCCCTCTGAGGTAGAGAATTCCACAGATTCACCACTCTCTGAATATAGACATTCCTCCTCATCTCAGTCCTAAATAGCCTACCTCTTATTCTGAGACCTCTTATTCTGAGAACCCCTGGTTCTATGGTTTCTGTGCTGTATACTCAATGTAACTTGATTCCATCAAAAGAGTTCTTCCATTTCAAAAAAAAAGAGAATCCTTTGAAAAATTTGATACTTACGCTTTTAACAGTCTGGTAAAGTCTACAGTTTAATCAAAAAAAAACGTTTCCTCAAGCTTTCACCTTTTTAGGCTGTGTCTGAAGTAATTTCAAAATGAAGGGTTTGCACAGAAAATAAACACTTCAGTCTAATTTTAAAAATATATGTTATTTCAGTGATGTGGAGGGACCAGAAAAGCTGGAATTGTTCTACTAAGAACAGAGCAGAGAAGATTAGGGGAGATTTAATAGAAATGTTCAAAAATTATAAAGTATTTTCCTCAGTACCTTGCTCTACGGCAGCGAGGCCTGGACAACGTATGCCAGCCAAGAGCGACGTCTCAATTCATTCCATCTTCGCTGCCTTCGGAGAATACTTGGCATCAGGTGGCAGGACTATATCTCCAACACAGAAGTCCTTGAAGCGGCCAACACCCCCAGCTTATACACACTACTGAGTCAGCGGCGCTTGAGATGGCTTGGCCATGTAAGCCGCATGGAAGATGGCAGGATCCCCAAAGACACATTGTACAGCGAGCTCGCCACTGGTATCAGACCCACCGGCCGTCCATGTCTCCGCTATAAAGACGTCTGCAAACGCGACATGAAATTGTGTGACATTGATCACAAGTCGTGGGAGTCAGTTGCCAGCATTCGCCAGAGCTGGCGGGCAGCCATAAAGACAGGGCTAAATTGTGGCGAGTCGAAGAGACTTAGTAGTTGGCAGGAAAAAAGACAGAGGCGCAAGGGGAGAGCCAACTGTGCAACAGCCCCGACAAACAAATTTCTCTGCAGCACCTGTGGAAGAGCCTGTCACTCCAGAATTGGCCTTTACAGCCACTCCAGGCGCTGCTTCACAAACCACTGACCACCTCCAGGCGCTTACCCATTGTCTCTCGAGATAAGGAGGCCCAAAAGAAAAGAAAGAGAAGATTTTCGAGAGTAAATAGGTAAGAAACTGTTTCCACTGCAGAGGACACAGATTTGAGATAACTGGCAAAAGAACCTGAGGGGAGTGAGGAGAATTTTGTTCTTATGCAATAAGTTGTGATCTTGAATGTGCTGTCTGAAAGGGTGGTGGAAGCAGATTCAGCAGTAACTTTCATAAAGGAATTTATTTAACACTTCAAAAGAAAAAGTTCCCATGACTGTGGGGAAAGAGAAATGGGGCTGAATAGGATAATTCTTTCAAAGTGTCGGAACAGGAAAAATGGGCTGAATGGCCTCCTTCAGTGTTGTGTGATTCTGTGAAACTGAGGATTTTCGCCTTGACACTTTGAGCTGTAACAGCCAAAAAAGTCAGAAGATCAAAAGATTTAACATTTTCTCAGCATTCAGCATCTTGATCATACTGTGGACTTTATCTCCATCACCATCTGAATTGATCTGTTGTGCATATATTTAAACATATTTTTAATGGTTTTTGCAGCTGTAATGTAATTTGCGCTTATCACTGTTATATGTGGTGGAATCAATTATTTTTTGTATTTGCGCCATATAATGCACAGTGGTTAGAATGGAAGCCTGGAAAAAACCTGACTATCTTTCGCAAACCTCGAATCATCGGGGATGATTTTCAACAAATACTTCAGGCATTAAAGAGGTGGCCAAGATGGGGTCTGAAGATGAAGCACAGTTTACCCTGCGTTTTAACGCTAGATGCCATCTTGGTGAAGGAGTTGAAGCCAGTACCTGGAGCTTATTGAGCAGCTGAATGCTTCTTCAAGTGCTTGCAAACACTCATGAAAGAGGCTGCATGATATTTTGGTGGCTACTGCTTCAACTAACGCCCTCTCCGAACAGCGATGGGCTGTAAACATGGCATTGATGTTGATTTCAAGTGCTACTTAACGGGATAGCCACCATTTCATGGTCATTGCTGCTGGAGCTGTGAAGAGGACCACTGAAACACATCGGGATACTTTCTGGGATAGTTTGTCAAGTTCACCAATATTCGAGCAGCATTTATTCTGGAAATTCTCTGAGGTATGACTCGATGACTTCACCTAAAAAGAGTAAATGCTGTGCTTTTCCACCTTATTGCATCTTATAGGAGTCACCAGGAGAAAGGGAGTCTTTGGTCATGGGCATCTTGTGAGGGGTCCCCTTTCGTCAGCATGATGAATGGGAGGAGGACATGAGACCAGGCAAAGCAGCACCTGGCTGCTGCAGGAGAGAGGGACAGGAGAGAGAGGTGGCATCTTTAGCACCTGAGGGTACAGGACATCCTTCCTTTTCTGGACCTGCTGCTCCAGGACTTCCAGTGCTGCGTCGGAGAATGTGTGTGTTGTCTTCCTCAATCCCTGAACCCCATGCTGCACCCTGCCATTGTGTGCCAACCAGACTTCAATGGAAGTTGGTCCGAGGAGCTCACATAGGATAGGCTGGGTTTGTTTTCTCTGGAACAGAGGAGGCTACAGGGAGATTTAATTGAAAGCATAAAATTATCAGGGTGCTAGTTAGAGTGGATAGGAAGGACCTACTTCTGTTAGCAGAGGGCATCGATTTAAAGTAATTGGGAGAGATTAGACGGGAATTGAGGGGTGATGTTTTCACCCAGAGGATGGTAAGAGTCTGGAACTCACTGCCTGAAAGATTCCTTGAGGCAGAAATACTCATCGCATTTAAAAAAACACTTGGATATGCACTTGAGGTCCTGTAACCTACAGGCCTACGGGCGAAGAGCTGGAAGGTGGGATGAGACTAGATAGATCTTTTTCAGCCAGTATGGACAAATGGGCCAAATGGCCTCATTCTGTGCTCTAAATCTTTCTATGTTTCTGTATTACTCCATGAAAATTGGAACTCATCGGTACTTGAGTGTTAAACCTGCAAGTATCTGTTTTGCACCTCCAGAAAAATTCAAATTATGGTGATCAGTAATTAGGACCAAATTTGTGTGCTAAATCCAAACTTTCAAACCAACTCATCTTATTTGCACTGCACCTATTTAATGCCTGTTTTCACCCTATGGCAAATTAACCCCATAGTGTTTTACACATTTTTTGATAAGATAGAATTAAGTGATGTGTTATTTAGAATTTATTCATATTATAATTCTCAGTAAGAATTTGCCTGGAATACCTTTCCTAATATTGTTTGAAATTGTTCTTAGGAATGCATAAATATTGTTTCAGTAAACAAAGAATGTGGGCATCAGTGAGTTCTGCCAGGTAAAGACTTGCACTGAATGCGTGTACTTTATTCCATGAGGTCAAACTCCCCCTTTTAAAGGTGGGGAAATCCCCAATAAAAAAAATTTGGAAAATGATCATATGTTGTGCATGTACACATCAGTAAAAATATTTGCTGGTGCCTGTCTGAAGCAGCGGGATTTTCTGTAACCGCAACTGGAGGTGGCAGCCTTTTATGAGAGGTGGAGTAGCATCTACTCACAATTTCATTGTCCCAGGCTTAGCTGATTAGCTCAAGCCACAGATATCTGGCACAGATTTTGCATTCAGTTCTGCACAAGGAACCACTGTTGTTTCCCTTGACAGTTGTCACAGTCACTGTTTCAGAATCCTGTTGTGGTTGAGTTAAAGGTCTTGCACTTTGAGGTATTTAATGCTGACTGCATTAAAGAGAGTTTTGCCACTGACAGCCCTTTAAAAACCTGTTAAAAATTATGATTGTTTACTTTTTTTTGTTATGATTGTTTGGAAGCATGTCAGTTAGTGCTCGAGATTGATTGGCAAGAGCGAATTGTCGCCAAATACATTGAATTTAGTAAACAGTGATTGCTGATAACTTCATTGGATGTATCGTCTTCAGAAGATATACTGAGCTTGATTGTATGAGAGAACTGACTTAGCATGACCAGTGAGTGCTGAAACATCCTTGAATGGATGATACTGGCCCAGAGGTTCAAATGTTCTGTTGTGCGACAGGGCTGCAGGGGACTCCTGTTGTGCCTGAATGGCGAGGCCCAAGCCTCCCCAGATATTGAGTTCAAGGCCTTAGTATAATGGCGTGGTCTCAGAGCCCGGCAGCAAATTGCAGAGGAAAATCTGGTTGCTGCTGGTGTAAGTGTAAGGTAAATGGTCTGGGCATTGTGTGGCCAAGGAGCAGGTGAAAGAGGTCACAGTCAGGAGAGGGGAGATTGAGATCACAGTTCGAGAGTAGCAGTGATGGGGGAGGCGCTGATTGGTTCCTTTAATGTCTGATTGGGAACAGCACTGCTGCTCATCCCCAACTCCACTTTCAGATAAGTTACTTAAATTCTTGGTCAGTAGGGCTTGGTTTCCCTGAGTGTAGCCTCCAATGGTGCCAGCTTCTGCACAGCAAACCATTCTTGGAGAAGGGACCTTAATCAGACATTCGGTTTCCTCTTTGCATATGCAAAGAGTCTGATTCAGGCGTGGGTAAAATGCCTTTTATTTATCCTTTCCCAGTATGTTGGGTGGCTCGGTTCTGGCCAGATATGTCCACACGCTTCCTGCCTGCCCTTCTTTGGGACTTAATTGTCCAAGTAGCGCACAACTGGACCAATTTCTTCGCCAACAGCTCTTGGAATGTTAATTTTGCTCCTAATACTGCCAGCCTTGGTTTCTTCAATTTAAGAAGGAAGCGTTGAAAACCAGAAGCAAACAAAGGCATATAAATACTGATCACAACTTGAAATCACTGATTTTTAAAAGGTTCCATGTTAGTGAGATTCAATCTTTCATTGGAAACATTACAGATCAACAGTGTAGGGAGTTGGTAGGGGAATTGAGGGGATATGATAGGAATATGGGATGAATGTAGGACGAGCATAAATGGGTGGTTGATGGTCAGCACAGACTCGGTGGGCCGAAGGGCCTGTTTCAGTGCTGTATCTCTAAATAAATAAATAGTTGAGGGCTTCTGCATGGAATCTAGAGGACATTGATATCAATAGTGAGGTGCTAGGGATGAATTTTGTTAACAGTAGGAGCCCCAGAATACCGGCATCAATTTTGCCTCACTGGTTTTCAGATATCGTTTTGCATGTGTTTTCATTTGTTTCGAGATTGACTGAGACATCTTTTTCTGTCTTAGTGATTCTCAAATATGGCCTCAATGAACCACTTCCACTCAGACCAAGGCCCATTCGCAGATAGGCTTCAAAGGAAGGCTACCATCACCAGAACTTGTCCACTTCAATTCAGCACTTCATTGCGATGGGCAGAATCTGGGCAAAAGAAGCATGCAGTCTATTTAGCAATGGCTACATGCTCTGTTTCCATGGTTACCCACAGATTGTTTCAAATTATAACCTTGATGCAATATTTGAATTGATCTAGAAATTCTGTAGGAACCCAGATTCTAAAATGTATATATTGTTTAAAACCTATTGGATACTGGACATTACATCAATGGGTAACATTACCTATGATTTCATGTATCCTAAGAAATTCCACAAGATTTATGAGTTAAGCTTGAATACTTTTTCATAGCGAGTTCATACGACCCTGTCTAATGTCCTGACCTCCTACACATATTACCTGTACCAGGAATGGTATTTAACATGGTAAGATGAAAAAGGGGAGAAAATAAATAAGAAACAGGAGTTGAGGCAAAAATTTTAAAATGCAACTTTTTACAAACCTGGCATGAGTATATGTAAACCCATCTTTCTACAGTGAGAATACAGACTTGAAGATACTCGAGGAAGGGGTTAATTAGTGACTATGGCTCGTTAAATATGTCCATTTATGCATTCTGTGCAGCCAGTCTCTCCTAGAGCTTACTTCATTAAATTAGTGAGTCAGGAAGTTATTGTGAAGCCTACTAAACTAACACAGACTGTAAAATCATGTGTGGGCCATGAGTAGGCCATCATTGCCCGAGGCTTTGGTTCTCAGTTCCACTTTGTGTTCGTAAGGAGGAATTACAACTGCACAGGTAAAAGAAAAATTCAGGAATCTGAAGTTAGATGTTCAGGGCCTCTTCATCCCAATTTGGATTGCAAAATAGAAGAAAACAATCCCTGTCCTCTGACAGGCCCAGGGACAGAACATTTTGTCTGATTTTACTGTAGTTCTTGGTTCTGCCACTTGGCGCCACTAAAGTGCTATTTAAACACAATGTGCATTAGCCACAACGAGTGACAGAAACACAGCAGTACAACTGTCCAATCTAACTCAAATCTTTCCTGTATCCCATCTTGGCACAAGATATATGGAGAATGGGAACAGTAACAAATCAAAGACTCAATATAAAATCCAAGTTTACTGACTAGTTTATATTGATCTCTGCTGGTGTAGAATCAAGTAAAGGATAGCTGGGCAAGGGAGGACCCAACTCAGTCTCTCTGTTCCCGCATCTGAACATGATCAGAGCACTCCTGTTGGATAGTGTACATATGGAGATGCTGAGTAAGTATCAGATCCATGGGCCACCAGCCAGCCAACAGTTCCTGTTTGGACTCATGTTTGGAAGAATGGATGCTCGGGCTCAGTATTGGAGGGCTTTTATATCAATGGAATGCCCTCCTTCAAGAGTTAGTTTTTACCATTGTGACAGACAGACAATGACTAGCAAAGTAATTCCTGTGTATGGACATGGGAGAAAAGAAAGAAGAAAACGAAGAAAATGCAAAAGAACTGATAATAATTCAGGAAGATTTCACAAATATAAAAATGCAACACCCAGATAAACAGTGTCTTACATAAATTTTTACACTACAACCTCATCACTATATGCTCTTTTCCTTGTGTAGGATGATACTCCTTTATTAGCAATAAAGGAGTTTAAACCTGGGTAAGTTTTTGTGAATCTTCCAAGAGCGCAACCTCTACCACCTAGAAGAACAAGGGCAGCACATGCACACCATCTTGACTTGGAATTATATCGCCATTCCTTCACTGTCACTGGCTCAAAATGCTGGAACTCCCTCCCTAACAGCACTGTGGGTGTCCTACACCCCAAAGACTGCAGCAGTTCAAGAAGGCAACGCAACACCTTCCCAAGGGCAAGCTGGGATGGGTAATAAATACTGGCCTAGCCAGCAATGCTCACATCCCAAGAACAAATAAAAAAAAGTCTGTCATAATGCGATCATGGCTCGCACTCCTTTGGGGGAATGCCAAATCTCCATTCTGCAACTTCCTGATTGGTTAGCTTATTTTTTGACTTTGGATGATAGTATAAAGCAGACAGTTGATCACCCATTTTACAGCTCTGCTGATTTTCAGTAATGTGTAATTGGCAACTGATCCAATATCCTTCTTTTACACTTTCAGCCAATGTCAAAGTTACCCCCATTGCTACCCAGATGTTACCCTGCTGACACAGAATTTATGTACTTTCATTTCCAAGTGTAGTATAGATTGAACATTTTTCCTATCCCCGTTACTCACTTCCCAAAAGCAACAACTCAGACACAGGGACTAGATCATGGAGTCGGGAAGTTGGGGGTTGGGTGGGGGGTGGTTGGTGGCGTGATGAGTCTCTGGTATCTTGTTCAAGTAGCCATGCTTCCACTTGAGCTCGGACACTAAGCAGTGAGAGATTGTTAAAGTGTGCTTTCCGGTGTTCAGAACCTTGGCTGATTTTCTTTCTTCCCGGGTCAAAAAATACCGAGACCAATTTTAACATGAACTGTGACCTTGCCTGAATCATTGGAAAACAGGAATTATACATCGATGACTATGGGCTGCATGTTATAATGAATTTCTTTACTTGGCGGTCAGAGGTGTTCTTGATTGTGGGACAATATTGAGGGTACCATTTAACTTTCTCTTAATATATTTCTGGAACTGTCCTGGAAAGGTAGGATTTATTGGCCATGCCTTGCAGCCTGAAGACATTGAGACTCAACTGCATAGTGTGGAAGAGGAATTATATGGAGGATAGAAAAGATAGGTTGTGGTAGGTTTTCAGCCATTGCGCAGCTTGTAGCACTCTTGCCTTGGAGTCAGAAAGTCATGGGTTCAAATCCTGCCCCAGAGACATTTATTTCAGTGCAGTATTGAGCGAGCGCTGCGCTGTTGGAGATATTATATGGCAAACTGAGGCCTCCCTCTGCCCTATTGGATGGATGTAAATGATCCCACTGCACTATTTGAAAGAAGGGCAGGGGAAAGCTTCCCAGTATCATAGAACATAGAACATAGAACATACAGCACAGAACAGGCCCTTCGGCCCACAATGTTGTGCCGATCCTTTGTCCTCTGTCAAGGACAATTTAATCTATACCCCATCATTCTCCTTTATCCATATACCTATCCAAAAGCCTTTTGAAAGTCCCTAAAGTTTCTGACTCAACAACTTCCCCGGGCAAGGCATTCCATGCCTCGACCACTCTCTGGGTAAAGAACCTTCCCCTGACATCCCCCTTATATCTCCCACCCTTCACCTTAAATTTATGACCCCTTGTAACGCTTTGCTCCACCCGGGGAAAAAGTTTCTGACTGTCTACCCTATCTATTCCCCTGATCATCTTATAAACCTCTATCATGTCACCCCTCATCCTTCTCCTTTCTAATGAGAAGAGGCCTAGAATGTTCAGCCTTTCCTCGTAAGACTTATTCTCCATTCCAGGCAACATCCTGGTAAATCTCCTCTGCACCCTCTCCAAGGCTTCCACATCCTTCCTAAAATGAGGCGACCAGAACTGCACACAGTACTCCAAATGAGGCCTTACCAAGGTCCTGTACAGCTGCATCATCACCTCACGGCTCTTAAATTCAATCCCTCTGCTAATGAACGCTAACACCCCATATGCCTTCTTCACAGCCCTATCCACTTGAGTTGCAACTTTCAATGATCTATGCACATAGACCCCAAGGTCTCTCTGCTCCTCCACATGCCCAAGAACCCTACCGTTAACCCAGTATTTTGCATTCATGTTTGTCCTTCCAAAATGGACGACCTCACACTTTTCAGGGTTAAACTCCATCTGCCACTTTTCAGCCCAGCACTGCAACCTATCCAAGTCCCTTTGCAGACGACAATAGCCCTCCTCGGTATCCACAACTCCACCAACCTTTGTATCATCTGCAAATTTACTGACCCACCCTTCGACTTCCTCATCCAAGTCGTTAATAAAAATCACAAACAGGAGAGGACCCAGAACTGATCCCTGCGGCACGCCACTGGTAACTGGGCTCCAGGCTGAGTATTTACCATCTAAGACCACTCTCTGCCTTCTATCAGTTAGCCAATTCTTAATCCAACTGGCCACATTCCCCACTATCCCATGCCTCCTGACTTTCTCCATAAGTCTACCATGGGGGACCTTATCAAATGCCTTACTAAAATCCATGTACACCACATCCACTGGTTTACCCTCATCCACTTGCTTGGTCACCTGCTCAAAGAATTCAATCAGGCTTGTGAGGCAAGACCTACCCCTCACAAAACCGTGCTGACTGTCCCGAATCAAGCAGTGTCTTTCCAGATGCTCAGAAATCCTATCCCTCAGCACCTTTTCCATCAACTTGCCTACCACCGAAGTAAGACTAACTGGCCTGTAATTCCCAGGGTTGTTCCTATTCCCTTTCTTGAACAGGGGCACAACATTTGCCACCCTCCAATCACCTGGTACCACCCCCGTCAGCAGAGAAGATGAAAAGATCATTGCCAGCGGCTCTGCAATTTCATCCCTTGCTTCCCATAACATCCTTGGATATACCCCGTCAGGCCCGGGAGACTTGTCTATCTTCAAGTTATTCAAAAACCCCAACACATCTTCCCTCCTAACGAGCACTTCCTCGAGCTTACCAGTCTGCTTCCCACCGTCCTCTTCAGTAATACACCCCTTCTCATTCGTAAATACCGAAGAGAAGTACTCATTCAAAACCTCACTTATCTCTTCCGGCTCAACACACAGTCTCCCGCTATTGTCCTTGACCGGACCTACGGTCCCCCTAGTCATCCTCATATTTCTGACATACGCGTAAAAGGCCTTGGGGTTTTCTTTTATCCTACCCGCCAAGCATTTTTCATGCCCTCTCTTAGCTCTCCTAATCCCTTTCTTCAGATCCTTCCTGGCCATCTTGTATCCCTCCAGAGCTATGCCTGTGCCCTTTTTCCTCAACTTTATATACGCATCCTTCTTCTTCCTAACAAGACTCTCAACCTCTCTTGTCAACCACGGTTCCCTCACATGACCATCCCTTCCCTGTCTGACAGGGACATGCTTATCAATGGCCCCTACTATCTGCTCCTTGAAAAAGTTCCACATTTCGACCGTGCCCTTCCCTGCCAGCATATGCTCCCAACTTATGCTCCTCAGTTCCTGCCTGACAGCATCATATCTACCCTTCCCCCAATTGTAAACCTTGCCCTGTTGCACATACCTATCCCTCTCCATTACCACAGTGAATGCTACAGAATTGTGATCACTATCTCCAAAGTGCTCGCCCACCAACAGCTCTATCACTTGCCCTGGTTCATTACCTAGTACCAAATCCAATATTGCCTCCCCTCTGGTCGGGCAGTCTACATACTGAGTCAGAAAAGCTTCCTGGACATACTGCACAAACACTACCCCATCCAAACTATTCGATCTAAAGAGTTGCCAATCAATATTTGGGAAGTTGAAATCCCCCATAATTACTACCCTGTGACTTCTGCTCCTTTCCAAAATCTGTTTCCCAATCTGCTCTTCCACCTCCCTGCTGCTATTGGGGGGCCTATAGAAAACTCCCATCAAGGTGACTGCTCCTTTCCTGTTCCTGACCTCAACCCACAGTGCCTCAGTCGGCAGATCCTCCTCGAAAATTCTTTCAGCAGTTGTTACACTATTTCTAACTAACAATGCCACCCCCCCCACCTCTTTTACCACCATTCCTAATCTTATGAAAACATCTATAACCAGGTACCTCCAAAAACCATTCCTCCCCCTCACCTATCCACGTTTCAGTGATGGCCACAACATCGTAGTCCCAAGTGCTCATCCACGCCTTCAATTCACTCACCTTATTCCTGATGCTTCTTGCGTTGAAGTATACGCACTTTAACCCTTCTCCGTGCCCATCTGTCCTCTGCGACAGTGCTACCTTCCCCAATACCTCACTACACTCTTTGTCTTTCTGAGTGGACCCACTGGTCCCTGGATTACAAGTCCGGTTCCCATCCCCCTCCCAAACTAGTTTAAACCCTCCCGAACAGTACTAGCAAACCTCCCTCCCAGGATATTGGTGCCCCTCTGGTTCAGATGCAGCCCGTCCTGTTTGAACAGGTCCCATCTTCCCCAGAATGCAGTCCAATTATCCAAGAACTGGAAGCCCTCCCTCCTACACCATTCCTGCAGCCACGTGTTCAGCTGTGCTCTCTCCCTATTCCTAGCCTCACTATCACGTGGCGCCGGCAACAAACCAGAGATAACAACTCTGTCCGTCCGAGCTTTCAGCTTCCAGCCTAACTCCCTAAACTCACTTCTAACATCTGTGCCACCCTTCCTTCCTACGTCGTTGGTGCCAATGTGCACCACGACCTCTGGCTGCTCCCCCTCCCCTTTAAGGATCCTGAAGACGCGATCACAAACATCACGGACCCTGGCACCAGGGAGGCAACAAACCATCCGTGCGTCTCGCCTGCGCCCACAGAACCGCCTGTCCGTACTCCTCACCATCGAGTCCCCGATGACTAGTGCTCTCCCATTCTCCCTCCTTCCCTTCTGAGCCACAGTGCAGGACCCCGTGCCAGAGGCCCGGTCACTGCAGCCTGCCCCCGATAGGCCGTCCCCCCCAACAGTATCTAAAACTGTATACTTGTTGTTGAGGGGAACGACCACAGGAGATCCCTGCACTGACCTCTTCCCACCTCTAACTGTTACCCAGCTGCCTTTGATTTGTGGAGTAACGACCTCCGTGTAGCTTCTATCTATCAACCCCTCAGCTTCCCGAATGATCCTCAGTTCATCCAGCTCCAGCTCCAATTCCCTAACACGGTCTGATAGGAGCTGGAGACGGATGCACTTCCAGCAGGTGAAGTCGGCAGGGCCACCGGAGGTTTCCCTCACCTCGAACATTCTGCAGGAGGAGCAATACACTACACTGGCTGCCATTTCTTTTATTCAATTACCCCTTAGTTAAGTACAACTATAGATATTAACAAAAACAGTAAATAGCTTACCTGCTCAGTCCTTTTTGGCTAGAGGAGGAGGGTAAAAAGGGTCTTATTATTAGGTTAGAGGAGGAGGATGGGTGGGAGACACTACATGTGTAGTGGCTCGGGTTTACTCAGCTCCGCACCTTTAAGGAAAATACCTACCCAGGAGTCCTCGCTGCCGACCAGCTTCCGGTTCCTCCGGCGCCAAAAGAAACTCAAAGACAAGGAAAACAGTAAGTAAAACAGTAAGTACTTACTTTTAAAACACAGCTCCTGATGCCTTCACTCACCCACCGAAGAGTCGCTACCTTCTCCTGCTGCTCCGCCGGGAAATATCCTGGCCAATATTTATTCAGCAACCTACAGTTGATCTGGTTTTCATGTCATTGCTGTTTGTGAGATCTTCCAGGGTGCAGGATCACTGCCTTAATTCCCTAGAACAGTGACTGCAACTGAAAAGTACTTCATTGGCTGGAAAGCACTTTGGGATGTTTTGAAGTCATGAAGGGCGCTGTATAAATGGAAATTCTTTCTCTGAAGGACCTTAGTCAACAAATTGGGTTTTTATTTACTTATGTTTATTAGCTATCTTTTCACATTTTCTCCCCCTTTTTAAGCAACATACCCACTCAGGCTTTTCCAAATGTTGTGCCAAAGCACCTCTGGTTATTTTGCCAGTTAATGTTTTTCCCCTCACTCTGTGGAAACATTTGGACTTTGTCCAGCATATGCTCACTGATGGTCTGGATAAGATTAGGAGCTAATGTTGAGGGGAATCATGACCATAAATCCATATTTTTAATGAAACTGCACTGCAACAATTCTTCCCCTGCATATTTGATAACAATCTTAAACAAGCAGTCAACCTTTCTACAACAGACCACCAAAGTAGGTGTTCCTCAAATTAATTCCAATGCAATTTCTACTGGATTGGGAAAAGATTTTTCTGCAAGTATTTTCACTTGTAAAGTTACACTTGAAAGCAAAGCCAAAAAATTCACTCAGAGCAGCTCTCGTTTCCAAACTATATGTTCTCCAGCAATGCGGTATAAACTCCATTCACAGTGAAGTTATGGTGGCAAAGTAGGAACCGGTCCCGAGAAATTGCGAGCAACAGACTTTGCAGCACAGTGGAAAGCTTTCAGTCCATCCCACCTATACCGGCTCTGTTATTTTGGCATGTTTCTCTGCCCTTCCCCCATAATGAAAGCAGTTTTCTTTAAAAGTTTTCAGTGTTGTCTATCAACTAAAATCAAGGTGTGCCTCATCGAAAGATGCTTGTTTTATCAAGAACTTGATTAGTCAGATATTCTATTTCCCATTCCAATTGGCATTAGGAAACTCAATTACTGAAACAACTGAATGACACAAACCTGCTAATTTATTGCATACATTCAAGACCCAGCTATTGAATAACATCTTCTTCCTCCTGGAGGCTACAGACACAGGCTGTGGGCTCTAACTCTCATACTGGTTGCCAGGCTCTATACTAGCTGTTGGAAAATCATAAACTCATTTGGGGACAATGTTTCTTATATTTACATTGCAGAGGAAGTCTTTGCCCATCTTTCCTTATCCCATCAAGAAGATAATGGCAGGTGGGGGGAAATAGTTGATTGTTATTCCGCTACAAAATATTTACCTCTTAAAGTTTACTTTACATCGCATATACTGGCTTTAGAAACAGAAACATCTGTTTACGTTAAATTCACTTCCTGTTATTTATTTTCCATGAAATTGAGTCTTTTTTCTGAATTTCTAAACTCAAATTTCCATTACCAAATACTTCCTAGCTGTAGCTTAAGCATGAATTGACGCCTCATGGAACATGTCTGTAGTATGTAGGTATTTTCGAGAGTGGAACCAGAAATGCTGATCTGTTTGCTTAGCAGATTAAAACAAATGACTCATTGCTTTATCGTATCACCAAATGAGAGCACACTATATTAAGTTCCTGATATAAATCTTAGCAGGAAATGATTTGAAAAAAGAGCTAATGTAGAGCATGCGACATACTGTACAAACCATGTCTCCACATATTCAGTCACCACTGAGACCTGACTGGCAGTTTTTGTTTTACATATTTGACTAACCTTTCTGTGGTTTTACTGTGGTAATGGGGGACTACAAGAGATGTACAATACATTCAGATCTGCTTCATATTTTGATAATACGCCTACATGTGATACACAGTGTATTCATTTTGGGTTGATTAGACTTCCCTGTATCAATGGGACAAAGTGCCCTGTGGCTGTGACCCTTTTTTCCCCTCCTTAAATAGGCTTCACAGTTAACAATCATTGAGACTGTTTTTCGCAATTAACGAAAGCTGAGATACTATAATGTTCTATTACTTTTTTTGTCTTGGACTGAAAGTCTTGTCAGTTTTTAAGGCATACTCCTATTTTACTTTGTTGACTTTATTTTTCTTTTTTGAGACAGTCTGTAACTCTGTGCAACCCTCGATTTTGTGACTGATCTAACAAAGAATTCTACTGCAGAGACCAAATATAGGATCTTCGATGGGTAAATTTGCCAATCCATGAATTTTCCTTTATAATTGCGTACACAGGGCAGATTTTAATGTGGCCGTTTAAAGAAGAAATGGTGGCATGGGGGGACGATCGCATCGAAACCGTCCGCCCTGAAATCCGGTGACATCACATCGGTTCCAGATTTTGCCAGCGGCGAGAAAGCACCAAGGCGGCATTGCTGCATCAGCGTGACAGAAAGCTAGTTTAAATTGCTGAGCAGCTTTTTTTTAATGTATTTAAATCTAATTATCCTTGATTTCATGATTAGCTCTTCATTTACTGGAAGGCAGGTGGCATGCCTTCAGGTTCACGACCATTAAAACCTGGTGACACTGGGGCAAAAGGCTGCAGTGCCACGCCGGGGAGGCAGCCCTGAGCATTGCTGCATAGACTAAGGCACGGAGGGTTCGGAGGCCTCCGCAAAGGGTGTTCAAGGGCTCTGCAAGGGGTTCGAAGTCTCAAGGACTTTCCAAGGAGTTTCGGGATCTCGGTGGTTCTGCAGGGGCTTTCGGAGTCTCGGGGGGGCTCCGCAACGGGGTTTGATGTCTTCGGGGCTCTTTTTTTATTCGTTCATGGGATGTGAGCGTCACTGGCAGGACCAGCATTTGTTGCCCATCCCTCATTGCCCTTGAGATGATGGTGGTGAGCTGCCTTCTTGAACCACTGTTGTCCTTGGGTGTAGGTACACCCACAATGCTGTGAGGAAGGAAGTTCCAGGATTTTGACCCAGTGACAGTGAGGTAACGGCAATATAGTTCCAAGTGAAGATGGTCTGTGGTTTGGAGGGGAATTTGCAGTTGGTAGTATTCCCATGCATCTGCTGCACTTGTCCTTCTAGGTAATAGAGGTCACAGGTTTGGAAGGTGCTGAAGGAGCCTTGGTGAATTGCTGCAGTGCATCTTGTAGCTGGTACACACTGCTGCTGCTGTGTATCGGTGGTAAAGGGAGTGAATGTTGAAGGTGGTGGATGGGGTGCCAATCAAGCTGGCTGCTTTGTCCTGGATGGTGTCTAGTTTCTTGAGTGTTGTTAGAGCTGCACCCCATCCAGGCAAGTGGAGAGTATTTCAACACACTCTTGACTTGTGCCTTGTAAAGGCCAGCTCGGGTCTGCAAACGAAACCCAACCCGAGCCCGACAGAACCACATCTGACCCCGAGTCCTTCCATTCTTTCCCGCGCCCGACCCTACCCGACCCATCAGTTAACCTACCTTCCGTTTTCCACTTTGTTGCTGATCTGCACAAGCTTAAAATAACTGTAACAAAACCACCTTTCTAGTCCAAAACTTACATGAACATTGGAGCCACTTACCTGAGGTTGTGATAGAGCGTGTTCCACCCCACCCAACCCGAACTCGACATATGTCGTCGGGTCCCTTCGGGTTCGGGTCGGGTAGCCTGCTTTTACTGCCTTGTAGATGGTGGACAAGCATTGGGGAGTCAGGAGATGAGTTACTTGCTGCAAAATTCCCAGCCTCTGACCTGCTGTTGTAGTCACAGCATTAATGTGGCTGGTCCAGTTCAGTTTCTGGTCAATGGTGACCTCCATTGTCGATAGTGGGGGATTCAGTGATGGTAATGACATTGAACTTTCAGGGACGATGGTTAGATTCTCTCTTGTTTGAGATGGTCATTGCCTGGCACTTGCGTGGCACGAATGTAAATTGCCACTTATGAGTCCAAGCCTGGATGTTGTCCAGATCTTGCTGCATATGGACACGGGTTGCTGCAGTATCTGAGGAATCGTGAATGGTGCTGAAGATTGTGCAATCATCAGCGAGCATCCCCACTTCTGACCTTATGATGGAGGGAAGGTCAGTGATGAAGCAGCTGAAGATGGTTGGGCCTAGGACATTGCCCTGCGGATCTCCTGCAGTGACATCCTGGGACTGAGATTATTGAATTCCAACAACCACAACCATCTTCCTTTGTTCTAGGTATGACTCCAACCAGCGGAGAGTTTTCCCCCTGATTCCCATTGACTCCAGATTTGCTGGGGCTCTTTGATACCATACTCGGTCAAATGCTGCCTTGATGTCAAGGGCAGTCACTCTCATCTCGCCTCTGGAGTTCAACGCTTTTGCCCATGTTTGGACCAAGGCTGTAATGCGGTCAGGAGCTGAGTGGCCCTGGCGGAACCCAAACTGAGCGTTAGTGAGCAGGTTATTGCTGAGCAAGTGCCGCTTGATGGCACTGTCAACGATCCCTTCCATCACTTTGCTGATGATCGAGAGTAGACTGATCGACAGGTTGGATTTGTCCTGCTTTTTATGTACAGGACATACTTGGGAAATTTTCCATGTTGCCGAATAGATGCCAATCTTGTAGCTATACTGGAACAGCTTGGCTAGAGGCGTGGCTAGTTCTGAAGCACAGGTTTTCAGTACTATTGCAGGAATGTTGTCAGGACCCATTGCCTTTGCAGTATCCAGTGTCTTCAGTTGTTTTTGATGTCATGCAGAGTGAATCGAATTTGCTGAAGACTGGCATCTGTGATGCTGGGGCCTTCAGGAGGAGGCTGAGATGGATCATCCACTCGGCATTTCTGGCTGAAGATTGTTGCAAATATTTCAGCCTTATCTTTTGCACTGATGTGCTGGGCTCCCCCATCATTGAGGATAGGGATATTTGTGATACACCTCCTCCAGTTAGTTGTTTAATTGTCCACCATTCACGACTGGATGTGGCAGGACTGCAGAGCTTAGAACTGATCTGTTGGTTGTGGGATCGCTTAGCCCTGTCTATCATATGTTGCTTCTTTTGTTTGGCATGCAAGTAGTCATCACCAGGCTGACATCTAATTTTTAAGTATGCATGATGCTGCTCCTGGCCTGTCCTCCTGCACTCTTCATTGAACCAGGGTTGTCTCCCGGCTTGATGGTAATGGTAGAGTGGGGATATACTGGGCCATGAAGTTATAGATTGTGGTTGAGTACAATTCTGCTGCTGCTGATGGCCCTCAGTGCCTCGTGGATGTCCAGTTTTGAGTTACTAGATCTGTTCGAAATCATTTAGCACGGTGGTAGTGCCACACAACTCGATGGTGGATATCCTCAACGTGAAGACGGGACTTGGTCTCCAGAAGGACTGTGCATTGGTCACTCTTACCAATCCTGTCATGGACATATGCCTCTGCGGCAGGCAGATTGGTGAGAACGAGGTCAAGTAGTGTTTTCCCCTCTTGTTGGTTCCCTCACCACCTACTGCAGACCCAGTCTGGCAGCCATGTTCTTCAGGACTCAGCTCTCTAAGGGTTCAGTGTGCGTTTGTGGGGATGCAGTATGGGGTTACCAAACTGCTGTGTATGTTTGGTTGCTCATACTGCCGGAAGAGAGGATTGATATCAGCAAGGTTGGGCTCTGAGGGCCATTAGGAACTCTGCCGAGGGAATTGTCAAAAGCTCAGTTGCCAAGGCAGGGTCGTCACTGCATCAACAGCGATCTGCAAGCCCAAAGGTCACCTGGCATGTGTTTCATTCACCCTATATTTTCGGACCCTCATGGCATGATGCGACGCCTCTCACGGACGGAGGGACAGAAGGTTGCTGCGCCTGTCATTGAAGCTCCACGATGTGAGCAACAGCAGCTCACCCACAGTGGCGCAGTGGTTAGCACCGCAGCCTCACAGCTCCAGCGACCCGGGTTCAATTCTGGGTACTGCCTGTGTGGAGTTTGCAAGTTCTCCCTGTGTCTGCGTGGGTTTTCTCCGGGTGCTCCGGTTTCCTCCCACAAGCCAAAAGACTTGCAGGTTGGGAGGTAAATTGGCCATTGTAAATTGCCCCTAGTAGAGGTAGGTGGTAGGGAAATATAGGGACAGGTGGGGATGTGGTAGGAATATGGGATTAGTGTAGGATTAGCATAAATGGGTGGTTGATGGTCGGCACAGACTCGGTGGGCCGAAGGGCCTGTTTCAGTGCTGTATCTCTAAAACTAAAAAACTAAAACTAAAAACCCACACCAGAGAGTGTACCAGACTCGTATCAGCTACCTCCAACAGTCCGACTGGCATTGTCAGTGAAGGCTATGGCTCTCCAGGGACGCCGTCACGAACTTATGCGCTTTGCTGCAGGACGAGTTGCGAACTCTGGGATTTGAGGGTCATCCTATGCCAGTGGCCCTGAGGATCACTGTGGCGCTAAACCTCTACGCATCTGGATCTTTCCAGGGTTCCACTGGGTACATGTGTGGGGTCTCCCAGGCAGCAGCCCGCTGCTGCGTTAAGAAGGTGACTAATGCCCTGTTCAAGAGGGCTGGCGACTATGTGTTCTACTAGACTGACCCTAACAGTCAGGCTGAGAGGGCTATCGGATTCAAGGCCAGCACTTGATTTCCCCGGGTGTGAGGTGTGATAGACTGCATGCATTTGGCCATCAAGGCTCCCATGGACCAGCAAGCCGCCTTCATGAACAGGAAGGGCTTCCATTCAATCAACGTTCAACTGGTCTGGGACCACTGAAGGCGTTTCCTTCAGATGTGTGCCCACTTCCCGGGAAGCTACCAAAACGCCTACATACTTCGACTGTCCCAGGTGCCACAGCTTTTCAAGCCACCTGCCCCTACAGATGGATTCTTGGAGATAAGGGCTACCCATTGAAGACTTGCCTTCTTACGCCTGTGAGGAAACCTTGCACTGCGGCGGAGATACAATTGCCACGACGCCACTCGAGCGACCATCAAGCAGGCCATTGGGCTGCTGAAGATGAGTTTCTGCTGCCTCAATCGATCCAGTGGAGCCCTGCAGTATGCCCCAGCAAGGGTCTTGTGTATCGTGGTCTTCTTCTGTACTCTGCACAATCTCGCCTTACATGATGATGACATGACTGTGCAACACTCCTCCACCGACGAGGAGGATGCAGAGGAGGGAAAGGAGCAAGCAGCACTGGATGGCGAAGACCTTGTGCCCGAGGCCAGGCAGATTGAGTGACATGCCAAGGAGGCAAGACAAAACCCACTTTCAGCCACCCTCTGTCCACATACAGAGAAATGAATCAAGATACACCTTAATGCATGCAGTCTGTCAGCTCCTTTCCATTTGTGTTCCCTGACCAGCTGCAGTGCAGACTAGTGCCCATGGGAGAACATACGTTCATGAGGGATGTGATTGCATTGGCATTCCACTAAGGGGGAAGCCAGCAGCTCACAATTAAGGTGAAATGGAAAAATGGCTTTCAGACAATGATCAGTAATGATTTGCACAAAAGAACTTCGAATTCATCAATACAATATATATTTGCTACACCTGTGAGTCCCCAAATGTCTCCTGGTGGTTTTCTTAACATGTTTGTGAGTGCTCCTACACAGTGTGACCCCTGCACGAGCAGCTGGGCTGAAGGCAGGCTGCTGATCAGACTGTCCCTTTTCCTGTGGTGAGTTTGGTGGGCGTCCCCTGGCTGCCTGAGAGCGAGAAGGCCCCGGCTGCCTGAGGGTGTCCTTCACTGGTGCTGATCTCTCCTCAGGCATCACGGCTGCTGGAGCTAGACCCATTGGCAGAGGGGTGAGGAGCCTGAGGGAACCCCTGGATGTGGAGGGCTGCCTCTTCTCCTCCCTTTCAAGGTTCATTTGAACCTCTCTGCCCACCAGAGAAGGAAGAGGAGTGAGAGAAGTCTCCAGGCTCCTGCTCCTTCTCTCGCCTTGCCACTGCTGCAACGAGCTCATGGCCAAGGCGATGGTGTGTAGGTCGACGCAATCTGTGGGATCTGGCTCTCCACAAGGGTCACCACCCTCTTGATGGAGAAAACCATGCGCTCACATGGCAGCACTCATGGCATGGATGGACTACTCCATCTTCAACTCGTGGCTGTGCATGACCTCTGGCATCTCTGCCAGATGTTGCCTTACTTCTCTCTGCAACTCCAGGATGCCATGTGCTGTCAACACTAGAGGCCCATCATCATCCTTGGGCTCAACAAAAGCCCTGGCCACCCACAGTCATCCGACTGTCAGAGGCCTCGGCTGTCTCAGTTTCAACCAGCTGCTTGGGCATGTGTGTGGTGCTCTCATCAGCTTGTGACCCTGATTCTAAAGCCGAGCGGTTACCCACCGATGTGAAAGTATCTGTGCTGGCGGAAGGTGCAGGAGAGTCCCCTGTAGCTGTGGTCTCCTGCGCACTAACCTGTATGAGAGAACACAAACATGTGTGGGTTAGGGTGCACAGATGTCAACCATACATGACATGGGTCTCCAAATGTGATGAATATGTTGATTGAAGCCAATCCTCACTCTCTTGCACAGAGACTCCAGTCTCTCCTTCGGAGATTGAACGGCCGTCCTGGGTCCCTGCCAGTTCCAAGGCCTCTTCCTTCGGCTGGGGTGAGAGAACGCTGATTCAGAACTCCTCCGCCAGTCTAGGCTGTCTCCATCCTGTTGTGGGCCCTCGTCCTGCAAGAGGAAGGATGGAGACAGTAAAAATTGGCAGAGAGATCAACATGACAGTTCTGCTACTGTCTACCCCTCGTCCCCTGCTGGGGGATCTGATATATCTCATGCTGACACACGCTATCAGGGTAATTAATGGGGATGAGCTATGAAGGAAGGTGGCCTGTGGCCGAGATGCAGCCAAGCATCTGTCAGGATGAGGTAATACCCTCGCCCCTCTGCCAGTGGTGTGGTAGTGCCACATTCCCCAATCGTCCACCCTCCCGCATAGTCACATAAAATCCCTGAAAAGGAGAATGGCATGGAGTACTTACCTTGGCAGAATGCAGGAGGTCACTGACCTTCTTTCAGCACTGCGCCGCTGACCTCCTCTGCTATCTCCACCCAGGCTTGCTTGGTCAGATGGGAGGACCTCTTCTTGCGAATGCTGGGGAAGAGAATCTCGAACTTTTCCCTTGCAATCTGGAGGATGATCTGCAGGAAGGCATCACTGAATCGTGGGGACGCCCTTTTTCTTGCTTTGGCCATGCCATCCATCTCAGGGGTTGCGGGGAGCATGTTCAGGAACCAGTCCAGCAACATTTTCAGCTGCACAAAGCTGACAACGACTCTCAGGCAGAAGTGAATGCATGGCTGTCAGGCCTTTAAATATGGCGCAGCTCCACTATGCAAAATGGCCACACCACCATGATCACATGAAGCCCACTTGACCCTCGGGAAAGGCACCCATTTCCGAGCCTGCCACCAGGCTCATTGTATTCAGCCCATAGGATGTGTGGTCCAAATATAGTAATACATCCATATCCTGTTCTATTTCCATTCCAAGGCTACGATAATGATGTCATCCAGAACGATAGTGTAGCAAACCACAGAGTGACATTAATAACCAAATGGAAATGAGGTCACAGGACTCTACCTCTGTGTCCTGACCTCAAATATACTATGAACCGCGAGATGAATTATATTGGAGAATGAGGAAAGAGCAGCTCCAGATCTTTGGTGAGGGAGTAAGTCGAGTTCATAGAACTGATTTGAGCAATCTGTTTTTGCAATCAAGTGCCAGTTTGTTGACACTTAAATGAAGTGTCCCTTCATCATTAACAACTGGCACACTTTATTTTATCCTGAAAGACACTGCACTCACAAAAAATCCTTTCCCAACATTTGTTTTACTTATCTGAGATGCTGAGACTATTCGAGATCAGACGTCCCAGTTTCAAACACTTAAAGAAATAGACTTGCAGGGCTACAGGGATCGAGCTGAAGAATGGGACTGACTGCATAGCTCTGTGGAGAACCGGCATGGACTCAGTGCGCCGAATGGCCTCCTTCTGTGCTGTAAATGACTCTATAACTCGAGTGCACAGGGGAAGAAGAGATGCTCAACCTGTCAATAAAATATAGGCCAGAGGCAAATTTAATCGTGCTTTGTGCACTCTTGCCAGCTGCAGTCCTACTCCACTGAAGGTAAAACTCTAACCTTGCGGTGATATTTAACAATAAGTATTTGATGAGATGGTATGGTGTTAAAAATAGTGTTGTTTGCTTCATCGCCAAAGCAGTTCTTCTACTGCAAAAGAAGGGGTATGTAGTAATTACGGCCAGCCCGCCCTTTTTAATGGCGATCACTCACCGGTGTGCAGCAAGGTTAGACTTAAACCAAAGAAGCTGCATCACTCCAAGCAGAAGGGCCGCCCGCGCATCAACACGAACAGAATTTCTTATCCACAGCTGTTACATAAGTTTCTAAATTCACTTGAAAAAGCCCTTCAAAACACTCCTAAAGGGGATGCAGAGACCAAGTTGGCCCACATCAGAGACGCCATCTATGACTCAGCAATGACCACCTTTGGCAAACGTGAGAAGCAGAATGCAGACTGGTTTCAATCTCACTTTGAAGAGCTGGAACGTGTCATAGCCGCTAAGCGCATTGCACTGTTGAACTACAAGAAAGCCCTCAGCGAGTTAACATCCGTATCACTTAAAGTAGCCAGAAGCGCTGCACAAAGAACAGCCAGGCGCTGCACAAATGACTACTGGCAACACCTATGCAGTCGTATTCAGCTGGCCTCCGACACCGGAAACATCAGAGGAATGTATGATGGCATTAAGAGAGCTTTTGGGCCAACCATCAGGAAGATCACCCCCCTCAAGTCTAAATCAGGGGACATGATCACTGACCAACGCAAGCAAATGGACCGCTGGGTGGAGCACTACCGAGATCTGTACTCCAGGGAAAATGTTGCCACTGAGACCGTCCTCAATGCAGCCCAGTCTCTGCCAGTCATAGATGAGTCGGACGAACAGCCAACAAAATCGGAACTCAGTGATGCCATTGATTCTCTAGCCAGTGGAAAAGCCCCTGGGAAGGACGGCATTATCCCTGAAATAATCAAGAGTGCCAAGCCTGCTATTCTTTCAGCGGTCCATGAACTGCTTTGCCTGTGCTGGGATGAGGGAGCAGTACCACAGGACATGCGCAATGCCAATATCATCACCCTCTATAAGAACAAGGTTGACCGCGGTGACTGCAACAACTACCGTGGAATCTCCCTGCTCAGCATATTGGGGAAAGTCTTCGCTCGAGTCATTTTAAACAGGCTGCAGAAGCTGGCTGAGCGTGTCTACCCTGAGGCACAGTGTGGCTTTCGAGCTGAGAGATCCACCATTGGCATGCTGTTCTCCCTTCGCCAGCTACAGGAGAAATGCCGCAAACAACAGATGCCCTTCTATGTTGCTTTCATTGATCTCACCAAAGCCTTTGACCTCGTCAGCAGACGTGGTCTCTTCAGACTACTAGCTAAGATCGGATGTCCACCAAAGCGACAAAGTATCATCACCTCATTCCATGACAATATGAAAGGCACAATTCAGTATAGCGGTGGCTCATCAGACCCCTTTCCTATCCTGAGTGGAACAGGGCTGTGTTCTTGCACCTACACTGTTTGGGATCTTCTTCTCCCAGCTGCTGTCACATGCGTTCAAGTCTTCAGAAGAAGGAATTTTCCTCCACACAAGATCAGATGGTAGGTTGTTCAACTTGCCCGTCTAAGAGTGAAGACCAAAGTATGGAAGGTCCTCATCAGGGAACTCCTCTTTGCTGACGATGCTGCATTAACATCCCACACAGAAGAGTGTCTGCAGAGACTCATCGACAGGATTGCGGCTGCCTGCAACAAATTTGGCCTAACCAACAGCCTCAAGAAAACGAACATCATGGGACAAGACGTCAGAAATGCTCCATCCATCAGTATCGGCAACCACGCTCTGAAAGTGGTTCAAATGTTCACCTTCCTGGGCTCGACTATCACCAGTAACCTTGTCTCTCGATGCACAAATTAACAAGCGCATGGGAAAGGCGTCCGCTGCTATGTCCAGACTGGCCAAGAGAGAGTGGGAAAATGGCACACTGACACGGAACACAAAAGTCCGAGTGTATCAAGCCTGTGTCCTCAGTACCTTGCTCTACGGCAGCGAGGCCTGGACAACGTATGTCAGCCAAGAGCGACGTCTCAATTCATTCCATCTTCGCTGCCTCCGGAGAATCCTTGGCATCAGGTGGCAGGACCGTATCTCCAATGCAGAAGTCCTCGAGGTGCCCAACATCCCCAGCTTATACACACTACTGAGTCAGCGGCGCTTGAGATGGCTTGGCCATGTGAGCCGCATGGAAGATGGCAGGATCCCCAAAGACACATTGTACAGCGAGCTCGTCACTGGTATCAGACCCACCGGCAGTCCATGGCTCTGCTTCAAAGACGTCTGCAAACGCGACATGAAGTCCTGTGACATTGATCACAAGTCGTGGGAGTCAGTTGCCAGCGTTCGCCAGAGCTGGCGGACAGCCATAAAGGCGGGGCTAAAGAGTGGCGAGTCGAAGAGACATAGCAGTTGGCAGGAAGAAAGACAGAAGCGCAAGGGGAGAGCCAACTGTGTAACAGCCCCGACAACCAATTTTATCTGCAGCACCTGTGGAAGAGTCTGTCACTCTCGAATTGGCCTTTATAGCCACTCCAGGCGCTGCTTCACAAACCACTGACCGCCTCCTGCCGCTTACCCATTGTCTCTCAGGACAAGGAGGCCAAAGGAGAAGATTCACAGCACTGGGAATCTATGTGTGCAAACATTGGCAAAGGCCAGAGAGTGACCTCGGAAAAGCAAACTGTATTGAAACTGTAAATCTGAAAATTCCCTTCTTTGGTTTTAACATTACTATTGACAATTTTAAAAGCCTGCTGTTCATCCCTAACTTGGGAGTATGAGCCTATGTTGGGCTGTGTTTGTTGGCTGTTTAAATTGTGACTAGAAATAGCTTACTGTGACTCCATCGTTTGGTATTATCCACAGTATTGTAAAGCACGGTCTGAAATCATACTCTTTAAATATCACTGTCTGAACACTTAAATTGTTTGTCTATCTGTTACGGTAGTGTAGTGGTTGTGTTAGTGCATGAGGAAATCCACAGGCTTGAACCAATGAGCCAGAAATGTGAGTTCAGGTCCCACCATGGCAGTTGGGAAATTTAAATTGAATGAAATTAAATCTGGAATAAAATCTTGTGTCAGCAATGATGACCATGAAACTAATGGATTATCATAAAAACCCATCTGGTTCACGATTTAAATGTCAATAATAGAATGTAAACTGAAGTATTTGAAATAAGTATTTTTTTCCTGTCGCCATGTTTCCTAGTACGCTGTGGTTATAATCAGAGCCCGGCAACATGATCGAACCCCAGTGTTCACATTTAAAGCAGGGCCCTGCAAGCTTGGAGTGTTTTGGAGATAATGCCATGGAATAGCTTGGACTCCAGGTAGATGAAGAACTTCCTTTGCCACCCTGTAACCCATTCGGTAGCCTTCTGATCTAGTATTAAGTTATTGATATTACATGGGAGGAATTATGTTAAACCTCTAACAATATTCTTAAAACAAAGGCATCAAAGGACCGCTGCATAGTGAATCAATTCCGAAGTGCTTGAAGTATTTCAGTTGAAAATATGTATGTAAACTTTGATCCTACCATCGAACTGTATGGACATTGACAAAGTAGTAACTTTGGTTAAAATTGGAGACCAATGAGCCTTCACAGAACAGACTGCATCATCTCCTTAAGACATTAAGAAGGAACTTGCATTTTTTCTCTTTATTCATGCAGGATGTCCCAAAGTGCTTTGTAATCAATGAAGTACTTTTGAAATGCAGTCATTGTTATAGGGCTGAATTTTATGCCCCCCCACCCCGGCCACCCGCCCAAAGAGCAGGAAGGTGGTGGGGGGGGTGCATAAAATGGAGCGGGGCGCTCGGGAGGCCCTTCCCGAACTGCTGCCACCTCTGTCGCCACTTTACGCAGGGATGCGACACCGAAAAATGTCCTGCTCACCCCAGGCCAATCAAGGCCTTTATGTGGCCAGATAACGGCCACGTAAGGGCCTCTGCCCGCTGCCACGGGGACAAAAGCAGGCGGCTTTCTGATGGCCTGGGGAGGGGCCCTCATGATCAGGCACCCTGTTCCCGACTGAGGGCCGCCCCCGATTGCCCAACAGTACCCAACAGGCCCACCGTTCCCCCAATCAACCACCCTTGCCTCACTGGGACCTGAACGATCACCCCCAGCAAGGCCCAAAAACTTACCTTTTCCCAGGGCCGTCCTTCATCTTCCTTCAGATGGCTGGGTTGCAATCCCAACAGTGGCCACCACTCCCAGTGACACTGCTGGGACAGAGAGCTGCCGGCCTGCTGATTGGCCAGCAGCTCCATTAGGCGGGACTTCCTGCCTCAATGAAGTGGAAGTCCCGCTTCAGACCAATTAAAAGCCTGGGGACCATAAAATATGGCCGGATCCCCAGGCCAGGCGGAGGCGGGTTTGTGACCGACTTTTCAGTCAGTGGTCGGCTCCTGTCCGCCGTGGGTAAAATTCAGTCCATAATGTAGGTCATAAGGTCAGAAGTGGGGATGTTCGCTGATGATTGCACAATGTTCAGCACCATTCGTGATTCCTCAGATACTGAAGCAGTCCGTGTAGAAATGCAGCAAGACCTGGACAATATCCAGGCTTGGGCTGATAAGTGGCAAGTAACATTTGCGCCACACAAGTGCCAGGCAATGACCATCTCCAACAAGAGAGAATCTAACCATCTCCCCTTTACATTCAACGGCATTACCATCGCTGAATCCCCCACTATCAACATTCTAGGGGCTACCATTGACCAGAAACTGAACTGGAATAGCCATATAAATACTGTGGTTACAAGAGCAGGTCAGAGGCTAGAAATCCTGAGGCGAGTAGCTCACCTCCTGACTCCTCAAAGCCTATCCACCATCTACAAGGCACAAGTCAGGAGTGTGATGGAATACTCTCCACTTGCCTGGATGGGTGCAGCTTCAACAACACTCAAGAAGCTTGACACCATCCAGGACAAAGCAGCCCACTTGATTGGCACCCCATCCACAAACATTCACTCCCTCCACCACCGACGCACAATGGCAGCAGTGTGTACCATCTACAAGATGCACTGCAGCAATGCACCAAGGCTCCTCAGACAGCACCTTCCAAATCCGCGACCTCTACCAACTAGAAGGACAAGGGCAGCAGATACATGGGAACACCACCACCTGCAAGTTCCCCTCCAAGTCACACACCATCCTGACTTGGAACTATATCGCCGTTCCTTCACTGTCGCTGGGTCAAAATCCTGGAACTCCCTTCCTAACAGCACTGTGGGTGTAACTACCCCATATGGACTGCAGCGGTTCAAGAAGGCAGCTCACCACCACCTTCTCAAGGGCAATTAGGGATGGGCAATAAATGCTGGCCTGGCCAGCGATGCCCACATCCCATGAAGGAATAAAAAAAAAATTAGTATTCCATGCAATTGTTAGAGTTCAAAACCACTCTGTTTTGAGAGTCAATTCTGATTAAAATCTCACTGACAGATTTACATAACATACCAAACCTGGAAACCATGGGAGGTTTGGACATTTTATCACTTAGTGTTCAACTTCACTGAACGTTACAAAAAAGTACTTTCTCTTTCTGTCGATTCAAACATTCTTTATGCTGCTCAGTTTATTAACCTCCAAAAGGCTTTTCATTGCCAGTTATGTTTTCCTTATATTTTACTTTGTTATTTATTTCATGTGTTCATCAAGACGTGGAAATGCAAGTTCTCAGCAGCAGGAATCGTTCCGTGCCGTCCCAAATATGTCATGAAGTAATTCAACATCGGGTACCATACCAGTTGTATTCAACAGAGCTCTCTACATACAATCAGTTAGTGGGTGTGTGGTGGTGGAGCTGTATTTGTGAGCAGCTGTTGAGAAGAAGATCGGTCAGATTTCTTGTGTAAAGTCCAGTTACTTGAACTAGGAAAGATTTGTTTCATGTTATGCCAGAGAGACAAACTGGACTGGGGAAAGGAGCCAGCTCAGGAAATACAGGACTGTGAAAATGGAGGAAGTGCAAGGGCTGAGAATGTAAAGAACTGCAGAAAGTGAGGACAAGCAGAGAGACTGACACGATAGCACAACAAAAAAGATTGCAAGAGACCAAATCAGGAAAGTACATATCGACTTTATTTGAAGCTAAAAGGTAAGAAAAAAACATTCTTCGTTCTAAAATAATACAATTCTATTGATATTTCTTACTCTTGATTCTGTGAATGACTTAAGTCGCAATGGTGACTTTTAGCAACTATCAGTCCTTCGATGTTAAACACAGTAGGTGTGAAATACAAGTACCCTGGTGGATAAGCTTATTTCCTTTATTTTGATATGATTAAAATTGACATGGCGACAGCACTATCTTTTATTTCGAGAAAATAATTTAAGAATGGCTTCACACATCTTTGCCGAACTTTATGACAACTTTCCCTTGAGGATATCTTTCTTTCCATTGACATTTGGTTTGGTTGGCTGAGAAGCAAACCACCATTTAAAATATCAACATATTTCCTGTGACTGAAAAAAAAATTGACATACAACCTAAGATTTGTACTTCACCACAGGCATGCGTTTAGAAACATGAGCTACGTCACAGTGCCTTTGGAGGTTGGTTTGGTTAAATGTTTGAGGGGGGAGGAAAGATTTATGGGCGCAAATAGTAGCTATGTTATGATTGTATTGGGACATAAAATAATGTCAGAGATGCAGGTTGACACCTGTGATAGTACAACTGAGATGAGCATTCCGAATTCTATCTCCTTATGCCTTTGGCTGAGCTTTTGGATCAGATTGCTTACCTCTTCTCTTAACTGGGGTAGGGTGCGTAATCTGGGAGATTTCAATGAAGGGAGACAATAACCGAAGTAAGAGCAAAGTGGAAATGGTTTCAATTGGTCGTAATTTGTGTGTGTCGCATGGCCTGCTCACTATCATTCCAAATTAGAGTGTAAAAGTTGAAGATAATCAGCAGTGTGCCGTTAAGAAAAGTTTCGCTGAGGATCTCTGAACCTAAGAAGATATTGTGTCAGTGAAATGCACCTTGTCAGTTTCCTTATATCAGATAGGCCTGCTGTGTAATATGAGATGCACAGGCTACAGGATTTTTGAGGATTAGGAGAAATGACAGATTTAAAGAGACGTCTCAATTGTCAGGCTACATCATTTGGAAGCTTTGGACTTCAGTGAATTTTGTTGACAAGTGTTGTTTTTCATTTATTTAATTTGGCTGTTTTGAATTGTATCTAATTATTTTGGGATTTTGAAAATGCCACTGCAGCATTGCCTTCGTGATGATATTTACTGGGTTTGTTGGGAGGTTTAAAAAATAAGTTTTAGTTTCTAATTGAAAGAAAACATACGGAAGCATGCATACACATACAAGGTGAAAAAGCAATGTGTTCGTATAACAAGACAGTTGGCCATTAACTGATGGCAAATAATGGATGCCAAGAATTTCTATCACATGTGACGGACCCTTAGAGAGTAAGAAAATCAGGGAATAAAATATCGCTCTTTATATCTCACGGTTGAGATTCACTGCATTGAAAGGGTAGGATATCCCATAGGCTAACCAGGTACCAATCAAATGTAATCGAACAATCCGTGGGACTTTATCTTTTAGCTCACCAAGCAGAAGAAAGAAATCACCAACATTGAACAGTTCAATTCTGGAGATTTATCTAAAGTAAGCTGATTATTGTGAAGATTTTGCTTTCTTGATAATTATCCAGATACCTAAATTGAAAAGCAATCTCAGCTATAAAACTGAATGGTCTGAACATTTGAAATAATTTTTGAACCCTGTATTTGATAATGTCTCACCTGGCTAGTGTTATTTTCATGCCTAAAGTTGGAATATTCTCCTTTAAATTACATATTGATGCAATTGTATAACACCAAAGTGCTATTTTTATTCCTTTGCAATTCTCTGACTAATGCTCCTTCCTCCCTCTAGTTAGATTGTGCGGGGTGGTCTTCAACACAGAATTCTCCACCACCTTCATTGCTTGTCCTGATTGGGTGGAGATTTAGGCAGGCAGCGTACATTCCACCCCCAAAGGAATGCCTTGCTGACTCATGATGCTAACCATGACAGATGAAACTAATTCACCCCCTCTCTTCTCTCCCCACTGCCCCCCACAACAACCCTCCCTCCATTGCCCCAGAGGAGAATTAAATGCTTACTGTATGAGCTATATTTGAAAAAATAGAGAAATGTACAAATTAAATTTACACTTTGCATAAAAGAAAGGATATCAGGGAAATAAATGAGCAAAACACAACAAAATAAAAAAAGTAAGTCTTGCATTTATTTCATGCCTTTCATGACTCAATGATGCTCCAAAGCACTTTGCAACCAATAAAGTACTTGTGAACTGTAGTCATGGGTGTAATGTTGGAATTATTGTAGAGAGAACCAAACAGGAAAAGAAAAAGAAAGAAAACAAAGAAAAAATTAGTTTGTAAAGAAACTAAGCAGGAGTTAAAATAACAGCAGCAACTTGCATTTATATAGCACCTTTAACTTAGTAAAATGTTCCAAGGGACTTCACAGGAAAATTGTCACACAAAATTTGACACTGTTCCACATAAGGAGATATGAGGGCAGGTGATTAAAACCTTGGTGAAAGAGTTAGGTTTGAAGGAGCTTCTGAAAATAAGAGAGAGAGGTGGGGAGATTTAGGGAGGGAATGCCAGAGTTTAGGGCCAGGCAACTGAAAGCACGGCAGCCAGTGGTGGAGCAATTAATACAGGGGATGTGCAGGTGGCAGAATTGGAGGAGAGCAGAGATCTCAGAGGGTTGTAGAAAAGAACAAAACTGAAATAAGGGCCCTGAAAGTTTCAGAATAGAATCCTAAATATGTTGACATTTCTCCTAAAATGAATTTAAATCAAACGTGTGAAACGTTCACTTGCTGGTCTCCCACACCATAATTTGAACCCCTTGAAATATTAAAATAAAATATGAAATGGACAAAATGAATAAGACACTCGAATGAGAAAAAGGTTAAAGAGAATGGAAAGGGGGTGTAAGAAAAAGAATAAAAAGAATCGTTGATTGGGAAAATAGCTGATCCTGCTGAACTTCAGGTGTAAAGAAACCATTTTGATAAACAAATGTCTGTAAATTTGTGACATCAGGGGATTTTAATGGGACATCCACATTTCATATATCTATCACAGGGAAAGCAATAACTACGCTGATAAAAATGAGAAAACACAGGATTTCCAGAAGGTACGTGTTGCACATAATCATGACAGTACCTCGTCCTGATGGCAAATTGGTTTGTCAGTGGAGCTGATGATAAAAAGTGAATCAATTCAGTGTAAGTCTTTGAAAATCCCAGGGATAGATATATGTTGTAATCTCTTTTTTGCATGGGTGTGTTGGAGGGCTTAACTGACGCTGCAGTTCAAGTGCAAGGCTGAACCCAAGGCCCAACAGAAATTGGGCCTTTGACCTCATTGTAACATTGCTGGTGAACTATGGGTGCCTGTCTCATCTCTAGAGGCAGCTAACTCCCTGGTTACCAATGGGACAATGTAAATCTGGATGCCTTGCGAGCAGCAGCACTCAGTTAAGTCCTGGAGTTGGGGAAGGAGAGTGGGAAGAGGGCTGCACTGTCTGGCCTTGGTGCTGTGGAGCCGCGAGGAGTATTCCTACCCCACCTGGCTCCACAAGAAGGTAAGTGAAAAAAAATTTAACGACCTTTTCTTCGACATCCTCCAGCTGGTAAGAATTATTGGTTAGGCTGCTGTAAAATTGGATAAACTGGTCGGTGTATTCACGCTGGAGATCAGGCTTTGGACATTGTGCTTGAATTTACGCCTGTTCTTAAGATCATCATACATACGAGGTACTTTAGCACTCTGCCTTAACAGATCGTCCATGCAAGGTACTTTAGCACTCTCTTCATAATTATGTCTGTAAACTGCAAATTCTTTTGTGAGAACACAGATTATTTTTGTCATTTTGCCTTTCCAGTGTCAAATGTCTATTACGCTGTTCTGCTTGTGACATCACACATCTATTGTTCATTAACAATGCTCCCTTCACTTGTATAATGGGTATATTTTTGTATGGCACCAGCCATTTTTCATAAAGGAATAGAGAATATATTGTATATGTTTTATACAGGATCTTATGTGGTCAGAGATGGACATACGAACATATATACGAACATACGGGTTAGGAGCAGGAGTAGGCCACTGGCCTCTTGAGCCTGCTCCGCCATTCAACAAGATCATGGCTGATCTGATTGTCACCTCAACTCCACAATCCTGCTTACCCCGAGTAACCTTTCACCCCCCTTGATAATCAAGAATCTATCTCCCTCTGCTTTAAAAATATTCCAAGACTGTGCTTCCACCGCCTTTTGAGGAAGAAAGCTCCAAACAATCCTGTGAGAGAAAACATTTCTCCTCATCTCTGTCTTCAATGAGCAACCCCTTATTTTTAACCGTGACCCCTAGTTCTAGATTCCCCCACAAGGGGAAACCTCCTTTCCACATCCAGCCTGTCAAGACCCCTCAGGATCTAATATGGTTCAATCAAGTCGCCTCTTACTCTTCTAAACTCCAGCAGAGACAAGCCTAGTCTGTCCAACCTTTCCTCAAAAGATGACCTGCCCATTCCAGATATTAGTCCAGTAAACCTTCTCTGAACTGCTTCCAAGGCATTTACATCCTTCCTTAAATAAGGAGACCAATACTGTAGATGTGGTCTCACCAATGCCCTGTATAGCTGAAGCATAACCTCTCTACTTTTGTATTCAATTCCCCTCGCAATAAACAATAACATTCGATGAGCTTTCTTAATTACTTGCTGTACCTGCATACTAACTTTTTGTGATTCATGCACGAGGACTCCCAGATCCCTCTGCATTTCAGAGCTTTGCAATCTCTCACCATTTAGACAATATGCTTCTTTTTTATTCTTTCTGCCAAAATGGACAATTTCACATTTTCCCACATTCTACTCTATTTGACAGATCTTTGCCCACTCACTTAACCTAGCTATATCCCTTTATGTCCTCCTTATGTCCTCTTCACAACTTACTTTCTTACCTATCTTTGCGTCATCAGCAAATTTAGCAACCATACCTTCGGTCCACTCCCTTCATCCAAGTCATTTATATAAATTGTAGAAAGTTGAGGCCCCAACATTGATCCCTGCCACGTACCACTCGTTACATCTTACCAACCAGAAAATGACCCATTTATGCATACTCTCTGTTTCCTATTAGCTAGCCAATATTCTATCCATGCCAAAATGTTACCCCAACACCATGAGCTTCTATTTTCCGCATCACCTTTGATGTGGTACCTCATCAAATGCCTTCTGCAAATCTAAGTACAATGCATCCAATGGTTCCCCTTTATCTGCAGCACATGTTGCTTCTTCAAAGAACTCCAATAAATTGGTTAAACATGATTTCCCTTTCATAAAACCATGTTGACTCTGCCTGTTTACCTTGAAATTTTCTCAGTGCCCTGCCATAACGTCTTTAAGAACAGCTTCCAACATTTTCCCTCTGACAGATATTAAGCTAACTGGCCTGTAGTATCCTGCTTTCTGAATACCCTCCCTTTTTGAATAAAGGAGTTACATCGGCTATTTTCCAATCTAATACCTTCCCCGCATTTAGGAATTTTTGAAAATTAAAACCAACGCATCAACTATCTCACTAGCCACTTCTTTTAAGACCCTTGGATGAAGCCCATCAGGACCTGGGGACTTGTCAGCCCGCAGCTCCAACAATTTGCTCAGTACTACATCCCTGGTGATTGTAATTTTCTTGAGTTCCTCCCTCCCTTCCATTTCCTGATTTGCAGCTATTTCTGGGATGTTATTTGTATCCTCTACGCTGAAGACTGATACAAAATACCTGTACAGTTCATCTGCCATCTCCTTATTTTCCCTTATTAATTCCCTTATTAACTCACTTTCAATCGGACCAATGGTCACTTTGTTAAATCTTTTCTTTTTTAAATATCTATAGAAACTCTTACTATCTGTTTTTATATTTCTAGCCAGCTTTCTCTCATACTTCAGTTTTTCTCTCCTGATTAATCTTTTATTCATTCTTTGCTGCTTTTTTTATCCTATCCGATCTTCTGACCTGCCACCCATCTTTGCGCAATTATATGCTTTTTCTTTAAGTTTTAGTGAACCACGGATGGAATTTTTATTTCTCATTGGAATGTATCTATTCTGTGTATTCTGAAATATCCCCTTAAATGTCTGCCACTGCATCAGTATAGGCCTATCCCCTAACCTACTTTGACAGTTCACTTTTGCTAACTCTGCTTTCCTGTCCTCATAAACTACTAGTCTTAGACCCACTCTTCTCTCCCTCAACTGAATGTAAAATTCAACATATTATGATCACCGCTGCCTAGGGGTGCCTTCACGATGAGGTCATGAATTAATCCTATCTCGTGGCACAGTACAACGTCTAATATAGCCTGCTCTCTGGTTGGCTCCAGAACGTGCTGTTCCAAGAAACTATGCTGAAAACATTCTATGAACTCCTCATCCAGACTACCTTTGCCCATCTGATTTTTCCAGTCCCTATGTAGATTAAAATACCCCAAGGGTATTGGCATACCTTTCTGACAAGCTCCCATATTTCTTCCTTTATACCCTATCCTACCATGTGGTTACTGTTAGGGGGCCTGTACACCACTCCCACAAGTGACTTCTTGCCTTTATCATTTCTCATCTCGATCCAAACTGCTTCTACATCTTTGTTTCCTGAACTTAAGTCATCCCTCTCTATTGTGCTAATCCCATCATGAATTAACAGAGCAACCCCTCCACCTTTTCCTAGCTCCCTGTCCTTTCTAAATGCATGTACCCTTCAATATTCAGGTCCCAATCGATGTCATCCTCCAGCCATATCTCTGTAATGGCTATCAGATCGAACTTATTTATTTCTATTTGCGCTCTCAGTTCATCTGTTTGTTTTGAATGCTATGTGCATTCAGATACAGAGCCTTCAGTTTTGTCCTTTTTATTATTTTTGTAACCTCTCACTTTGTCTGCTGATTTACTTTTAGATTTGTACTCACTGGCCCTTCCTGTCACAGTCTGTTTATCTTTTCCCGTATTAATATCTTGCCTTGTCTCTATTCTTTGATTTATTTATAGCTATGTTGGGCGTCCCTCACTGGTTTTGCATTTGAAAGTCAAGACTGAGTTCATATCTGTAATTTACCTTGCCTGTCCTTTGTATAAAGTGGTGAAGTATGAGTTGTTTGATCTCAGTGCACGTTTTGCAGAACACTTTCTGATGATGTCGGATACAAGAATTATTTCCAAATTCTGTCAATAATCTCACTGCAAACTCATTAGCTGAGACATCTCCGGAGAGACATGAAATTCTTCATATCTTTGCATTAAACCTTTTCAGACCTATTGGAATTTTCTCACATTTTCACAGTTCAGATCGGTTCAGATGCCACTCGAAGGCTGCTTTCAGTAAGCACAGCCTTTATTTGTTGAAAGAAAAGCATTAACTACTCCATTCGAAGTGGATGGAGGAGTTGGTAAATGATGATCAGGTAATTTCAGCAGGATTTCTGAGTTTTTCTTTCAATTAGACAATTTCTCCTGTTCTTATTCATTCTGTTTCACCCCATCATAGCTTCTCATCTTTGTGACAAATGGTTTAAATGCCCATGAAAGGTGCATGGATCCTAGGGACCTGATGGCATAATCTCAGTCACCGTTAAGATGGGGAAAGAAAGAGGATTTTGATACCTGTGCAAGATCCTCTTAGATGGTGTAAGTCACAGTAAAGCAAGCATTGCTAACACACAAACTCTAATTAGTCTAAACACTGTTCTGGAACTCAGGTACATGTAAGGCTGGCAGTGTCAAGGCACATTACTTGCTGCAGAATATTGGAATTGGATGTTTAGATTTGGTTCTGTAACCATGCTAATATTGGCCCAAAGTGTAAAATTCAAGCTGAGTCCAGAAGAAAATTGAATTCTTTACATTACCACACAGTACAGTAAGTATTCTACCTCCAATATTACCTCAGAGGCCATCAATTATGACACTAGTATCCCATTTCTGTTTTCCGCACTTAACTTAGTTTGCCCGTCGTTGGGTGTGATTGCCCTGTGAGCACTAAATTCAGGAACAGTTTCCCATTGTTGGTTGGTGTCACTTGAAGTCGATAGGAGCTGAAGGGATTCATTTGAATGAATGTTAGAGAGCTGAATCCAGTCTCCTTTCTGTCTGCCTGAGCCTAATTGAAAACAAGAAAGAGGTAACAGGATGATATTTTGACACAGTGCGCCTCATTGTACATATTTATTTGTAATATCATGTGAAGGTTGATTTTAAACTGTCACTTACTCTATCAATTAATTAAATGGGTTTAATTTCCTGTTTCACATTGTGTGTGCAACCTAATAATTGGGTGTCCTGCCTATCTAGCTATGGTCACTTTCAGTCAAAATGTCCACCATTTGTCTGGGAGAATTGATGCTTAGTGGAGATATGCATCCTTGCTGCGTAGCTCCATGTTGCAAGAGCTCAATGAGCTTAATGTCAGAATCATGCTGTAGCAAAGCTGTTGCCTGCTGCAACTTTGTGTTTTGTCTGCCATACTTATTTTCAGACAGTATGCAGCATAGGAGGCCATTAGACACATTGAGTCATGCCAGCTCTCCACCTGCAATCCAGTCAGTCCCACTCCCCCTCACCCCCCCACCCCCATCCCCATAGCACTGCAAGTTTGTTTCCTTCAAGTGCCCATCCAATTTACTTTTGAAATCATTGATTGTCTCTGTTCCATCACACTCTTGGGCAGTGAGTTCTAGGTCATTACCACTCGCTACGTAAAATGTTCTTCCTCACATTCCCCCTGCATCTCGTGCCAAAAACATTCAATCTTTGTCCCCCAGTCCTTGTGCCATGAGTTAATGGGAATAGTTATTCCTTGTCTAAGCCTGTCATAATCCTGTATACTTCTATTCAATCTCCCTTCAATCTCCTTTGCTCCAGGGAGAACAACCCCAGCTTTTCCAACCTAACCTTGTAACTAAAATCCCTCATCCCTGGAACCATTCTGGCAAATCTTCTCTTCACCCTTTCAAGTACCCTCATATCCTTCCTGAATTATTGTGACCAGAAATGGACGCAATACTCAAATTGGGGCCTAACCAAAGCTTTATAAAGGTTCAGCATAACTGCCCTGCTTTTGTACTCAATGTCTCTTTTTATAAAGCCCAAGATCCCATATGCTTTGCTAACCACTGTCTCAATATGTGCCGTCACTTTCAAAGATCGATTCTCATGCACCCCCAGGTCCCTCTGTTCCCACACAAGCTTTAGAACTGTGCCATTCAGTGTATATTGCCTCACCCTATCCCTATCTGCCACCTGTCTGCCCATTCTGCTAGCCTATCTATATCCTGTTACAGTGTCACACCTCCAAGCTTGGTATCATCAGCAAATTTTGAAATTCTACTGTGTCTTCCAAGATCCAAGTGATTTATATATAGCAAAAAAAAGCAGTGGTCACAGCACTGACATTTGAGGAACACACTATCTACCATCCTCCCGTCTGATAAACAACCATTTACTCCAACTTACTGTTTTCTGTCCTGAAGCCAATTTTTTATCCAATTGGACACTGACCCTCCTATTCCATGAGCCTCAATTTTGTAAACCAGCCTTTTAGGTGGTACCTCATCAAAGACTTTCTTAAATTCCATATCAACAACATCCACCACATTCCCTTCATCAACCTTCTCTGTTACTTCATCAAAAAATTCAGTTAGATGAGTCAAGCATGATTTGCCTTTTACAAATCAGTGTTGGCTGTCCTTAATTAACTCAAACTTCTCCAAATACCTGTTTACTTTTTCCCTGATTATAGTTTCTCAAACTTTACTCACCACTGATGTTAAACGAACTGGCCTGTAGTTGCTAGGACTATCCTTACACCCTTTTTTGAATAAGGGTGTCACATTTGCCAATTTCCAATCATCTGGCACCTCCCCGATATCTGGGGAAGTTTGGAAGATTATGGCGCTGTCTCCACCTCCACTTCCTTTAGCAACCTGGGTTGCAAGGCATCCGGACAAGGTGCTTTATCTACCCGCAGCATATCCAGCCTTTCCAGTACCTCCTCCCTCTCAAAGTTTACCCGATTCAATTCATCTACTCTTTCCGCTTCCACTGATATTTTGTCGGATTCCTCTTCCTTGATAAACACTGATACAAAGTACTCATTAAGTATTCTAGCCTTGCCCTGTGCCTCTAAGCAAATATTACCCTCTTTCTCCCCAATGGGTCCCACTCCGCCTCTTACTACCTGCTTACTATTTACATGCCGGTAGAAAATTTTTGGGTGCTCTTTTATGTCGACTGCCATTTTATTCTCATATTCTGTCTTTGCCTATCTTATTTTCCTCTTCATCTCCCCTCTCAACTTACGGTCTTGGCGGCGCTCTCATTTGAAAAATTCACCTGACATGTATCATACATCTTTTTTCACAGAATCGTTACAGTGCAGAAGGAGGCCATTGAGCCCATCGTGTCCGCACCGGCTCTCTGAAAGAGAAATTCACTCAGTCCCATTCCCCTGCCATCTCCCAATAACCCTGCACATTCTTCCTTTTCATATAACTGTCGAATTCTTTTTTGAATGCTTCAATTGAACCAGCCTCCACCACTCTCAGGCAGCGCATTCCAGACCTGAGCCACTCGCTGTGTGAAAAGGTTTTTCCTCATGTCACTTTTGTTTCTCTTACCAAATACTTTAAAGCTATGCCCTCTCGTTCGCGATCCTTTCACAAGTGGGAACAGTTTCTATCTGTCGAGTCTATCCAGACTCCTCATGATTTTGAATACCTCTGTCAAATCACCTCTCAGTCTTCTCTTCCCCAAGGAAAACAGTCCTAACTTCCCCAATCTATCTTCATAACTGAAAGTCCTCATCCCTGGAACCATTCTCGTGAATCTTTTCTGTGCTGTCTCCAATGCCCTCACTTTCCGAAAGTGTGGCACCCATAATTGGACGCAATACTCCAGTTGAGTCCGAACTAGTGTCTTTTACAAGTTCAATATAACTTCCTTGCTCTTGTACTCTATGTCCCTATTAATAAAGCACAGGATACTGTTTGCTTTATTAGCTGGTGAATGGCCCAGTCAAGTGTAAGCAAGGAGAGGGAGCAAATATACTTGAATAAACTAAATGGTTGATTTCGGTTGACTAAATAATGAAAGGGCTGTATTGTGTGCCTATTGATAAATTATTTCAGTTTGACATATTGGGAAGGACTAGGAGAAATCTTACAATGATTACAGCACAGAAGGAAGCCAATCAGCCCATCGTGTCCATGCTGGCTCTCTGCATGAGCAAATCAATTAGTCCCACTCCCCTGCATTTTCTCCAGAGCCTGCAAACCTTTTCTCCTCAGGTGCTTATCCAATTCCCTTTTGAAAGTCATGACTGAATTTGCCTCCACCACACTCTCAGCCCGTGCATTCCAGATCCTAACCAAATAAAGAAGTGTTCCTGATATCACTGTTCATTCTTTTACGATTCACCTTAATTCGATGCCCTCTGGTTTTTGCTCTTTCCACCATTGGGAAATGCTTGTAAACTGCAACGAAGTAGGAATAGGCTAGATGTCGGGTGGTTTTTTTTCCCCAGAGAATACTGAGTTTCTGGAATGTAATGCCGGCTGGGGCGGTGGCTGTTCATTCTTAGCTTTCAAGGGGGAGCTGGACTGGTTCTTGGCGGAGGCAGAGATCCTATCATATAGAAAGCAAGTGGATTGCAGATAACCAGCAGCTGGCTTGATCATCTGAGAGGTTCGAAGAGGAATTTTCGAGTATTTCCTCCCATGTCCCCTTTTTTGCCTCTCCTGTGAGGTTAGATGACTTTATAAGTGATTGGGAGTAGTGGTGTTTGTCGTAAGAGGGTCTGAAAGGGATAATGTTTGAGACCATTCCTGCAGTAGGGATGATGACGTAGTCGTCACATGGGTATTCGCTTGGAAGGAGCGAGAAGCATCATGAGAGATGCTAGCTGGATATGCTTAATGAGAGTGTAAATAGGTATGTATATAAAATAAAAGATTTGCTATTTAGTCATACAATGACTCTGAGACGTCTGTAAACAACGCTTGATCTACACTAACAATAATATACAACAGGGTTATGCGTAGTAGGAAGTTTCCAGTCATAATGCCCCATACATGATGAGTGTGGGGCAGCCTCGATGGACCAACTGGTCTTTTCCTGCCTATCATTTTCCTACATTTAGATATTGTCACAAAGACAATAGCAAGCAGTTATTTTTTTCTGACATATTACACTCTCAATAGCTGTAATATTTTATACCTAAAACGGCTTCTTTCTTTGCTTTCCTGCTTGCTTTGATCATTTATTGCCAACTGCAGCTCTATCTTTCTCTCTTATTGGAATTCTCCTCCATGTAATTCATTCTTCTGCAGGATTAATAGGCCTTAAATAAACTTCAGCTAATAGCTTTGTTTCATCAAAATCTCTGTCTCCCTCATCATCCAAGGAGCCCTGTTTTGTTTCACCTCCCTTTTGCCCTTGCTGGAATGTACCTAGCCTGTACCTGAAGCATCTCTTCCTCAAAGACAACCCATTGTTCTGTGTATAGTTTTTTCTGTCAGTCTTTGGTTTCATTTTATCCTAGCGAGATCCCTTCTCAGCGCATTAGCCCTCGACATCAGTCTACATCAGACCAGTGGGAGTCATTCAAAAAGGAAATAGTGAGAGTTCAGGGTCAACATGTTACCGTAAAGGTGAAGGGTAGGACCAACAAGTCCAGGGAACCTTGGATGTCAAGATATATAGAAGATTGGGTCACGACAAAAAAAGGAGGCAGATTCAGAGGGCTGAAAACAGTGGAGGCCCTAGAGGAGTATAGAAAGTGTAGGAGGGTACTTTAAAAAGTAATTAGGAGAGCAAAGAGGGGGCATGAAAAAACACTGGCAGGCAAGATAAAGGAAAATCCCAAGGTGTTTTCTAAGTATATTAGGGCAAAAGGATAACCAGGGAAAGAATAGGGCCCATTAGGGACCAAAGTGGCAGTCTGAGCCAGAGGACGTAGGTGAGGTCTTAAATGATTACTTTTCATCTGTGTTCACTATGGAGAAGGACGATGTAGGTGTAGAGATCAGGCAGGGGGATTGTGATATACTTGAACAAATTAGCATTGAAAGGGAGGAGATAATAGCAGTTTTAGTGGGCTTAAAAGTGGATAAATCCCCTGGCCCAGATGAAATGTATCCCAGGCTGCTATGTGAGGCAAGGGAGCAGGGGCTCTGACACAAATTTTCAAATCCTCTCTGGCCACAGGAGAGGTGCCAGAGGACTGGAGGACAGCGAATGTGGTACTGTTATTCAAGAAGGGTAGTAATGATAAATCAGATAATTACAGGCCAGTGAGTCTAACATCAGTGGTAGGGAAACTATTGGAAAAAATTCTAAGGGACAGGATTAATTTCCACTTGGAGAGGCAGGGATTAATCAAGGATAGTCAGCATGGCTTTGTCAGGGGGAGATCATGTTGAACAAATTTGATTGAATTTTTCGAGGTGACTAGGTGTGTCGATGAGGGTAAAGCAGTCGATGTAGTCCACATGGACTTCAGTAAGGCTTTTGATAAGGTCCCACATGGGAGATTGGTCAAGAAGGTAAGATAGGATCCAGGGCAATTTGGCAAATTGGATCCAAAATTGGTTTTGTGGCAGCAGGCAGAGGGTGATGGTCGAGGGTTGTTTTTGTGATTGGAAGCCTGTGACCTGTGGTGTGGGACCCTTGGTGTGTGTTGTGTACATTAATGATTTAGACATGAATATCGGAGGTATGATCAGTAAGTTCGCAGATGACACGAAAATTGGTGGTGTCGGTAATAGTGAGGTGGAAAGCCATCGATTACAGGATGATATAGATGGGCTGGTAAGATGGGTGGAGCAGTGGCAAATGGAATTTAATCCTGAGAAGTGTGAGGTGATGCATTTTGGGAGGACTGACCCCTCCCACAGACACTTGGTCCACTTGGCCCATCTCATTTCCCAGCACCACATCCAGCAATGCCTCTTTTCCTGTTGGGCTGGGAATGTACTGATTCAGGAAGTTTTGAACGCAATCCAGAAATTCCTCCCCTCCTTTCACTTTGCTCTAAAATTATCCTAATTACTACTTGGGGAATTAAAATATCACCACTCTGTAGTTTTGCAATCTCTGTGATTTCCCTGCAAATTTGCTCCTCCCTCTCTTGCTCACTATTTGAAGGCCTATAGAATATCCACAGTCACGTGATCATGCCCCTTTTGCTTCTCATCTTTAACCAAATAGATTCTGGCATTGTCTCCTCAACGATATGCACTCTTTCCAGCCTGCTGAGTTTTAGGGCTGGGCTCTTGCATTTAGGATGATCAATAGGTAAGGAATCAACGCCTTCATGACAGCAAAATAGAAAAAAATGGCAGAAGAAGAAGGAGAGAATTTTACATGTGAAGTCAAGTTACCTCTATCCTATCACAATAACGGGCATCAATCCCATCCTCAAAAGAATACGCCCCACCAAACCATTTTCTGCTTGTCACCCACACTGTTTAAATGCAGTTGCTGATTTGTGCTAAATTAGGGACAACTTTCTTTACAGTTGGAACCACTGATATCAGTTGACATAGAACCCTTGAAGGCAGCAAACTTGGACTCAGACTCCAATCTTAAGGGTTGAAAGGCCAATGTCCAAGCTCACTGTGCCATCCAGTCAACCTCTTTAGATCTTTTTAGAATTATTTGTTTCAAAATTGAGGTTTTTTTGCCTAATATTTCTGTAATGCTGGAACTGTCTGGTGCTGATAATGCCGATAAAAGTAATAATTGCTGCCATGGAAAGTGAAGGGATACTGTGGGAGAACAAATGTAATTAATTAGGACATCTCAGTGTTTCAAAGTTGAAAGATTAATGGGCTTATCTCGTTTGATTTTGAAAGTGTTTCACGGGACTGAAAGAACGCCAATCATAACGTTTGGAGTTAGTTCAGAGAAGACTTGGCAGTTGAAAGAAATTAGCTTTTTCAAAAAAATAGATCTTGTTCTCTTCAAATTGAGTTCAGCAGTGCAGAGATTTGGAAATCCCCAACAAGCCGGCATTGCAGCATCTGACTGGAGCTGCCAATAATGGTGTCTGAGAGCATGAGTCATCCTGGCAAAGATGCGTGTGTGTGTGTACAGCACTGATCTGCTCATTGCAGGGTGACTAAGAAGGAACTGTTGAGACCAAGAGAAGCAGAAGTCAGTGAACAGGAAAATGTCAGAAGTAGGTAGCTGTAGTTCAACAGGATACCACGGACGGAACTGTGTACTTTTAGACACCTCCACAAAATCCGGTGCAATGTTGTTGAGCACAAAAATAATTAACTTCAAGCCAAATTATTATAGGGGTAAGTCTCCACTTTCAGGCTGCGGTTTACGACTGGTGTGTGTCAGCCTGGAGTATAACAGGCATATTTACAAATACCTAAACATAACCATTTACCTTTCTTGCCTAAACAATAGTTTCCTACAACTACTGCTGCTTTGAAAGTTTGCATTTACCCGTGTTTTAGAATATATTGCTGGAGTGGACTTGAAAAAAAATTATACATAAAATTTTCAGCAGTCTTTTTTCCACCCTAAAGCTCCCCCAGGGTTGCTTTTGCAGGCACACTGACAGCCATCCAGTATCTTGCTCTGTGGGCATTATTCAGCTATCCAGCAAGGATGAGAAGTCTCTTCTTCGAGAGCCAAAGCACAACATGGTTCCTAGTTGCCTTGCTTTAACCAGCCCTGGGATATGATCAGACTGCTTTGAAGCCCTCTGGGAACTTGTGTGTCTTCTTCACAAGGGTCACAAATTTCAGCCAGACACTATCTACCTATTCTCAGCTTAATGGCAGCTGCCACTTTATGTTCCCAAATGATCATTTAATTGTGAGGTCTTTGCAGCTAAACCTGCTTCTGTGGTAATCTCTTCGCAGTTTGTTATTCCCAGTCAATGAAGATAGATCAGAATCAGGTGACATGAAAAACCAATCCCCTCAGCTTCTTGCCAGGCAGGGTTAGCTTAAACAAACTCCCCAGGCTTCAGCAAGAGATAGGGGATGCTTGTACTCAAATCTTTGAAGATGACAGGTCAGTTTCATAAAGTAAGTATATGGACCCTGAGCTTTATAAATAGAGGCAGATAGTGCAAAAGCTGGAAAATTAAGCAAAACCCATATGAAACATTAGTTGTGCCCCAGCTGGAATGTTGTGTCCAATTCTGGACACCACACTTTCGGAAGGATGTGAAGGCTTTAGCGAAAAGACTTATGAGAATGGTTCTAGGGTGTGATGGATTACAGTTATGTGGATTGTTATGACCAGCTGAGATAGAGGTCTGGGGATTTCCTCTCAGCCTTTTCCTGGTCTAATCGTAACAGGGTTTAATTCTAAAAACACTGTTTTTAGCTCCCCCTCAGTGAATCCACATTCACCGTTTTCCAATTGAAAGGCAAAGAAATAAATTAGACAGGTTTTCTTAGATTTAAACAAGAAAGGTGGAAATTTATAAATCTTAAACTCTAATTTGGGTGACGACTGCAAATACTCGACGTGACCACGCTAGCATGCATACGCGATAAACACACAGACAGATAGAGACAGAAAATGGAGAAGGAATAAAGGAGAAAAGTTTGAGGCAATATCTGGCAGTTATTTACGGTCCTTTGAGTTCAATGTGGAGTCTGATTGCCGGTAAGTCTTGCTGTTCATTGGAGCCCAGTGCATGCTTCAACTTGTTTCGATGTCGGAGTCTTTTCTCTCATGAGTTTTACCTGTCTTCAGTGGGTCTGGAGGCTTGTGAGAAAGCGAGAGAGAGCCAGCCAGGAGAGAGGTTATCTTGTTCCAGGTTCAGTTACACTCTGTAGTCTGTGTTCAAAACTGTCCTGTGAGCACAATTCAAACCTCCCAGTTGGTCAGCAGGTTAGTCTTGTGACCAGCTGGTTTAACAACTTCTGCATTTGTGGATTTCAAAGGTCTCGGTGGGGGGGTGTATTGCCGTCTTACCCAGGCAAGATGTGGATCACCATTGCCCAGCCCAATCTCTGTTAATTGAATCAGTGAGCAATTCTTTTGTCTTTCTGAGCACTGTCTGTTAGTATGCGAATGTCCACCAGCCAAGTGTCTGGTGATCTCTTGTAAAACAAGCCATTTCTTCACTCCAGCAACAGTTTAAACTTAATGTTGAGATGGCAAAATTAATATGCCTTATTCTTGGCAGGTGGGTGTCTTCATGACAGGATTCAGTGGAGAAGTTGGAATTGTTCTTCTTAGAGCAGAGAAAGTTGAGTTGATTTGTTCAAGGTATTTAAAATCATGAGGGTTTAGACAGGGTAAATAAAGAGAAATTGTTTTCAATAGCTCAAGGGTCAATAACTAGAGCGCACAGATTTAAGGTGATTAACCAAAGAACCAGAGGCAACATGAGGGAAAACTTGTTTACACAAAGAGTGGTTTGCATTTGGAATGGACTGTTAGATAGGGTGGTGGATATAGATACAGTAGTTGCTTTCAAAAATGAATTAGATAAATACTTGAAGGAGAAGAGCCGGGAATTGGACAAACTGAATTCCTCTTCAGTTGAGCCAACATGGACCCAGTGGGCTGAATGGCCTCCTTCTGTGCTGTATTATTGCATGATTCTGTGGAATTGTGGTTGCAGGAGCATAGCATTCTTCAGTGGGGTCAATGCCACGTTAATTGATAGGAGTAATGCTTGTCTCTCTGTATGGATGGGGAACCCTAATCCAGAGAAAGTGGGCTGAGGTGAGGTGGACAGTGAACAAGTCCACCTGGCATGTCAATTACTTGGAGCTCAGAACACTGCATTTGACTTTATGACACCTCCAAACTGTGATGCAGAGTATGTTTCTGAACAGACAATCTTGGTCCTTTGGTATGAGTGGAAACAGGTTTGGATTTACACTCTAACCCTTTGTTAAGATATGATCCAACTTGGCCACTGGTGCCTCAGCTCGGATTGATACTCAGCACAACATTAAGCTGCAGTAGACATACTGTGAGCTACATCGTAAATCACACCAAAGTAGCCCGGAATATATTCCAGACTTGGTTTAACTATTGATGCCACCATATACCATTTTTCCCCTCAAAGAAGACAGGCAAGTCAATAGAGGTCTTTTCTTGGAAATGAAAGTTTGCTTAATACATGTATTTTCTCCATTCTCCTTGGTCTCCAGAAATCAACAATGGAAGAAAAGGTGATAACACATACCAACCAACAATATTTTATGCTGACAATCGGCATTCTCCCTCCAGTTCAACTCCTCAGTGTTTTTGACAAACATCAGCAAGGAAGTTGAACTTCCTGTGTTGCCCCAAAGCTGCACCAGAATGATGGAGAGCATGGGCTGAATTTCAGGTTCTGCTGGGGACAGGAACAGAGCCGGGCAGGGGCCGAAAATATTGGTGCCAGCCGGCATGCCAGTTTCCCGATGCCGTTCCCGGTGCTGCTGAGTTTCAGCAGTGCGAGGAGAGGGCGGCTCTGAGATTCCACCCAATCCATGAAGAAGTCCAATTAAGATTGTTAAAAAGCTCATCTGATTTTGACAGGGCACAGGGACTGCACACGCTGTCTGGGGCAGACCAGGTAACTGGAGGCAGTCACACAGCCAGGAGCCAGTAATGGCCGTGCCAGGGTATTAGATGGGCCCCATGAAAGGATGGACGGCACAGAGGGGGATTCAGCCATTGGGAAAAAGGTGGCATCGGATCAGCGCAGGTTGCGGGGAGAGTGGGCAGTAGTTGCTCGGGCAGTGCAGGGGGTCATCACCCTCCTGGCATTGCAGGTGGATAAGAGGAGGAGGCAAAGCTACTGAACACAATTGGGGGACCACTTGAGCACAATGAAGGCAGCAGCTGACAACGAGAACACAACTCTCAGATTTTGGATCCTGTGGTGATGAGGAACAACACCCTCCGCAGGAAGGGCAGAGCCCTCGGCCTCATGAGGGCAGAAGGGAGGTACGAGGGACAGGAAGTACACAGAGACCATGTCCTCAACCTAGGATCTACTGGCAAAGATGGAGCTACCAGTGCTGCAGGAGACTGCAACTTTGTAGGCAAATGATCACAGACATCATGGGTGGCACAATGGCGCAGCCTCACAGCTCCAGTGACCCGGGTTCAGATCTGAGTACTGCCTGTGTGGAGTTTGCAAGTTCTCCCTGTGACCGCGTGGGTTTCCGCCGGGTGCTCCGGTTTCCTCCCACAGCCAAAGACTTGCAGATTGATAGGTAAATTGGCCATTGTAAATTGCCCCTAGTGTAGGTAGGTGGGAGGAGAATGGTAGGAAATATAGGATTAATGTAGATGGGGATGTGGTAGGGAATATGGGATTAATGTAGGATTAGTATAAATGCGTGGTTGATGGTCGGCACAGACTCGGTGGGCTAAAGGGCCTGTTTCAGTGCTGTATCTCTCTATGACTGTGCCTCATCATCAAAGAACTCCCACCTCGCAGCAGTGATCGCTATGCCATGCCAGTAGCTTTTAAGGTCACTGTTGCCTTGAACTTCTTTGCCTCTGGCTCCTTCCAAGGACTAGCTGCGGACCTTTGTGGCACCTCGCAAACGGCAGGGCAACACTGCATACCACATGTCAACTAATGCCCTGTTTGTGACAGCTGAACAGTACATTCAATTCCAGACAGATGAGGCCTCGCAGGCATAGAGGGAGTTTTGCCTCATCACTGTATTCCCCCATGTGCATGACATCATCGATTGCACCCATGTGGCCATCAAGGTACCGACTGTCCAGTGAGTAAGATTCATCAACAGGAAGGGCTTCCACTTCTTCAATGTTCACCTGGTCTGAGACCACAACAAGGGCTTCCTCCATGTGTGCACTTGCTTTCCTGGCAGCTGCCAAGACTCCTTCATTCTCCAGCAGTCCAGGCTGCCACAGCTCTTCACTCCACCCCATCAAACTCCATGGATGGATTCTCGGAGACAAGGGTTATCCCTTGAAGAGATGGCTACTCACCCCTCTACAAGAGCCCAAGACATAGGCAAAGAGGCGATACAACCGAAGCCATCTGCTCACTAGGACCACCATTAAGCAGGTCAACAGGCTTCTGAAGATGGGGTTCCAGTGCCTGGAGCAGTCGGGTGGTGTCCTGCAATACACTGTGGCAAAGGTCTTGCTCATTGTGGTGGACCTTGAAGATGGTGAGGCCCTGGAAGGACTCAGGTCATCGGAGGAAGAGAAAAAGCAGGACATGGAAGAGGAGGCAGAGGGGAAGGATGCAGAACACCAAGGTGGCCTGGCTGCACAGGGAGGTGGCCAGACCCAGCACAGAGCTCGAGGGTCTCATCAGGATGCTCTTAATGTCAGGGCTCATCTGATCCAGGCTCATTTTGTGAGCCCCCTTGACACAGGAACCACAGTGTTTATTGGAACTCACTCTGAGCTGCCTGTGCTAACACTATCATTAAAGATGCAACTTGGAACATGTAAACTCTTGCCACCAATGAAGGATGCACATATGTCCAGAGGTTTCACCATCACTGTAGACGGACCTTTACTCGCCTTCACCACTTCATACCTCTTTTCTTGTATCACCATTCATAAAAGGAAGCTCACAAGTCTGGTATCATGTGTCAATATTTAAATGGTGCTCAGAAAAGAAAACAGTGCACACTTACAGGTAAAAGATATCCTAGAGACCTACTCAGTACTCAGCCTGAGACAGGGGCCTCTGCGCTCGGCCACTTCTACGCGGTGCTCCCCTTGAGGCCTTGGATGAGGTGGAGGCAGTCTGTTCACTTGTCTGTGCCTGCAGCTGAGATACATGTGGCAGTCATGCTTGCATCGTTGCAGGGGCAGCCTCCATCACTGGGCCCTGCTGCACAGAAGATCGCTCTGTAAGAGGGACCAAGGAGGCTGAAGGTGATGATGGCGCCCCATGAGGGGATGCACCCTCATCCTCCCAGTGACAGCCTCAGTCCTTGGCAGATGCTCCACATGGCTGGAGGGAGGAACCAGCTCAGGCACAACTGGCATCCCCTTCAAACATCCCTACACCATCAACGCCTCTGACCACTCCATGCTATGTCATGTGGCACACATCAGTGCACAGTTCCTGCATGCACTCCAAGTACTGCCACATATGCCTCTCCATGAGGTTAGCCACTCTCTTAATGGAGGAGCTCATATGCTCAAAGCCCTGAGCCATGATGGTGCACATGAGCTGAACAGACTCCTCCAATTCTCAGCTAATGACCCTGCAATGCCTCAAGGAACTCTGACACGTGGGAGAAAATTTGTTGCTGTTTGTGGAGCCTCCTTTCCAGAGGCCCTACATCTGTGCTCAGCTGAGCAGCACTGTTTCGGTCCTCCCTGTCCCGAGTGGACTGCCCACACCTCTAGCACCTCCTCCTGCACACGGGTGCCACGATGATCACCCAGTGCCACCCTATGCATGAGCAGCCACCAAGGTGACTGTAACGCTGGTGGAGGGTGCACTCATAAGGTGCTACTTCTGAGCTTTGCTGCTTGCCCGGTGATGTTGAGAGAGTTGGTCTCATTGCCTCGATGTCAGAACCTATGAGAGACCCAAGAAGAGATCATGAGAACTAGCCTTGGAGAGCAGAAGTCTCTGCAGTGCTGAGGCCCCCCAATACAACTCGGTGCTGATGATGCTGTTGGACGAGGTGGAGTGCAATGCACCCCCTTAATGAACGCATTGCACTCTCTAATCAGCATCTCCACTACAGATGTCCATTTCACCATACCTGACTTCCTCGTTATCCACAACTCCCTGCTCCATGCAGTGATAACATGAAAGTAAGGAACCTCTGAGCCATTGTCAGGGGTCAGTAAGTGTCTTTGAGACACATTCCTCCCTGTTCTGTAGCAGCATGTGCCATGAGACTCCTCAGCTGATGTGTTTGCTGGAGGGTGGAAACCGAGAGGCCTGTCCTGAACGTTGGCATTTGCACTCACCTTGCCAGAGCGTACAGGTCATGAAACCTCTTCTGACTCTGGGTGCGGTCTCTCTGCACTACCCTTCGTCTGCTGACTGGGTCAGCTGTCTCAATCCAGGCCTCCTCCAGCTACCCACCGGGAAGAGGACCTCACTCTTCTCCTTGAAGGCCTCTCAGAGGACCTCTAGGTCCACATCAGTAAATCGAGGGGCTGCCCTGACCTGAGTTCCAGGCCTCTTGCTCTCCTGAAACATTCCATTTCTCTGATTCTATGATTTTGCAAACAGACAGTACAGCAGTAAAACAACAGCTACAATAATAGCTGCTGTGGTCTGTTTAAATTGGGACCGCACTTGAAAAGTTGGGCCTCCGTTCCTGCCCCCACAGTCGCTAATTGGCAGCCAAACATGCCTCTAGGCCAATTCAGGGGACGCCACTGTGAAAATCGGGGCCGGTGATTGTTTCCCCCTGAGGGCCCAGGTTTGGGATCTGGAAATGGTCCTGTCTTCCATTTCCTGCACCGGAAGGAAAATCCTGCCCAAGTGCTTCTGCTCGTAGGTCACATGAACTTGAGGCACCCTCTGTCTTAGTATCTTACTGCATTTTAATAGTTGCAATCACCAGATTTATATTCTCTGAGTGTGCACACATTCACTATGCAGGATAGTGTTCAGCCTCAAGCAGAGTTTGCAAATGGAACAGATCTGTCCTTGTCAAACTCAGAGTGCAGGATCTATTTTACCATTACCAACTATCCAAGCTGATTGATATTTTGTGCCTCCCAGTTACAAATACCATACTGGCAGTTCCTTCAGAATGCTCATCAAGATTACAGTTCATATATGAATCTTGTTATCAGCATAAATCCTTCAATTGTCCCTGTCCTGAAATCCCACTCCCACCATTAGCCAGTAGTGCTTCACATGGGCCATGCAGATGAGGCCAAGAGGGCCAAATAATTTCCTATCTTCCTTACCTACCAGCAGTTAACATTGGGACTTGTGCCTCTTTTCTGCTAAATTGTAGTATATTCAAATGATAGTGAAATAGTATATTTATTGTGAGTTTCAATACCCAAGGGACTAACTTTATATAAGGCCATGTATACTTGTGTACTTAAACCCAGGATAAGCCTTACTGAATCGCTATAAAATTAAATCATACGTATTTGTTTGATAATGCAGATTATCACTGAATCTTAGGTTGCATGGGACCCTCCTCATTTTACACCAGCAGCACTGATGCAGAAAATTAAACTGTTTAAAGCTCAGTTAAACTGTGCCTAACTTGGGTTCTGTCATGATTCATAACCAATCAGAGGCCTTGCACGTACTTACTAATAATTAATATTATGAATCATCCTGGAGCATTTGAGCTGTAGAAGCATTCCATCCCAGTTTCTAGAGACCTTGAGTTCACAAAAGAGCAGTGGCTCCAATGGAGCCCTCTAGCAGCAAAGCAAACAATTGGGACATTCCAGATTGTTGATGCAGAGCAATGATTTTCTTTTTAGTTGTTATACTTGCAAAACAAAACTCAATGCATAAAATTAATCTTCACATTTTTAATTGTAAATATTTTGTATTATTTAATGCTCACTCATTTTTCCTTTGTCAGTCATATAGTTATTTACTTTTTTTGATAATTCCTACTTATCTCCTCATGGATTGCACTGTCACTCAAAATAGTGTTGTACAAACAGTGCTGACCCAGACAGACAAAAAAGGCTTGCATTTATATTGTTCCTGAAATTACATGTTTCACAGACAATGCATGACTTTCACGTAGAGTGTTAGAACACATTTTGCTGACATGAAGGACCAGTTAATTTTTTTTGGTTGTTAAAAGAAAAAAATAACTTACATTTCCAAAGCACCTTTCACAGTCTCAGGATGTCCCAAAGCACTTTCCAGCCACTTTACTGCACTTTTGAAGTGTAGTCACTGTAATAATATTGGAAACGTAACAGACAAATTGCTCACAGCAAGGTCCCACAAACAGCAAAATGATGGTGACCAGATAATCTGTTTCAAGTGTTGGCTGAGGGATAAAGTTTGGCAAGGACAGTGGGGAAAACTCCCCTGCTGTTCTTCAGTTAGTGCCATGGGATCTTTTACATCCACATGAGAGGGCACAGTGGAGCCTCCATAAAGTGTCACAGCAGAAAGATGGCACCTCCAGCAGTGCAGCACTCCTTCATACAGCACTGGACTGTCAGCCTGGATGCTCCCATCTCTGGAGCAGAACTTGTACCCATAGCTATTTGACTCATAAGCGAGAGTGCTCTCCACGAAGCCAAGGCTGCCTTGGCTACCAGGACAACTTCTGTTCTTATTTGAACAGTCCCATGCAACCTTTAATGAGCCCCTGATTTAATATCCCACCAAAGGACAACTTTTCAATGGCCGATGAAGAGCCAAGTAGAAAGGGTATGCATATATGCACTCTACAATCAATACATCTAAAATCTTTTATCTCAGTAAAAACTGAAAGGTGATGTTTGACAACTCCTCTTTGAAGAAGTAGCAAATTAGGCAATACTGGGAAGACACATTGAGGCCAGATTCCAGATGGAATCCAGGACTGGCTCAGCCTTTGTAGACCTATCATTGACCTCGGCTCTGGATTAAAGGACAAATACTGAAGCTGTTAAGGGTTCTCCCCTGTCTCAGAAGCAGGTGTAGAATGCTATAGTCGATGCTGAGCAATAGGTGGCTGCATGTCCCTTTGACCGACAAAGTCAGCTCTCCCTGGTTTCTCAACATTGTACTATCACAAGGTTCATTTCTCGAGCCGGCACTCTTCAGTGTTGACAGTCCACATGAGCAACATGCCACCAATAAAGTCTTGCAAATTTCCATAGGCAGATGACCTTGACCTGTCAATGCAAGCAGCCAACTTGTAATGACACCAAATCCAACAGGGACCTAACTATCATGGAAGAATGTTGCCAGAATGGAAGTTCAAGCCAAACCCTACATAACAACAGACTCTGCATTCCATTTTGATCACAGGAACGCGAAATGCACCCTGAAAGTGATCTTCTGCCGCAATACCATATGACTTGACTCCAATGCGACCTATGTCGAGTGAAGCTGGACCACACGCTAATCTTCCATGGCCCCCTGAAGAAGGTACCAACCTGGTCAAGAAACTGGCAAGCACAAGTTGGGGAACATCAGCGTCAGTGCTTCGGATGCCAGCGATCGCCCTTGTGTACTCTGTAGCCAAGGACTGTGCACTAGTATAGGCCAGAAGCAGCCACACTCATGTTGTCGATGTCTAACGATAGAATGTAAATGGGTGTATCACTGGAACCCGAAAGTCAATTCCAACACATTGGCTACTCATGCTGCAGTATATCATTCCCCCATCCATTCATGAAGCTGCAACCCTTCGTGAAGTCCAGCGAATCGAGGAAAATCGCACGCAAGCCCTTTTGGACACACCGCTTAAGAAACTACAAAGCAACTTCAACCCTGATAAAGCTTTGAAAGCTGAATGGAGTTCATAACAAGTCACAAACAAACAGCTGGTGAAAGATCCTGTTCAGAAGATGCCTGGCTTCCATCTTCAGCAAAGCTCATGGGCAACTCTAAACTGCATCCGCACAAACCATGGCAGATGTGGACACTTGATGAACAAATGGAAAATATGCTACTGTTGTCACCCAGAACAGACCATGGAACATAGAACAACTCAATGCCCAATTCACAAATACAAAGGAGATGTCACAGCAATACACTCCGCTATTCCTGACGCAATTATCTGGCTGAACCACCTGGATGTAAAATTATAGTTGGTTGTCAACATCAGGCATGAGGAAGAGAGAGAGAGAGAGAGATGGCATTTTGTACCCAAAGCCTTACCATCTGTCTTCCTACTTTCAAAGATGTCCTCAAAAACAGACCTCTTCAATTGGATCTTCTAACAAATCTCCAAACCAGTTCCCACACTAAGCTCAACGCCCAGTCCTCTTTGCTTCTAGATATTTTGCAACATTAAAATATGCTATGTAAGTGCTCTTGAATGACAAAGCATGCTGTGTTCAACCATGCCAGTGACTATCTTGGCACAAGATGGAAGCAGGGCGATAGCATAAGAACAGGAGTAGGCCCTTCAGCCCATCGAACCTGTTCCACCATTCAGTTAGATCCTGATTGATATGTATCTTAACTACTCTACCAGCTTTCATTCCATAATCCATAATATCCTTACAAAAAGTTATCAGTCATATCACTGGCATGGTTAAAATCTGAACTATCATTGGAGTTTATTATAGTCAGTGGATGATTTAACTTCTTAGATTTATTTGCTTGCCTTTGATCGAATAAATAAGATTTTGAAACTAATGACAGTTGCAGTGTCATTCACGCATTTGGAAGACTCTAAAGCATGGTAAGAGGTTTTTGTACACCCAGCACCCAGCTGACAAAAACAATAACTGACAGTAGGAACAAGATACATCAAGAGAGAGAACACTTGAAAATTGAAATGAGTGTCTTGAATGAATGTACCAGGCGATTTGTAATGTGTTAGTCAATGATAGGCCCGTTATTATTTCAACCGCCATTTATGTGAACCTTCTCCTTATCCCTGGACCTTTTATGTCAGAGACATGGCACTTGACACAGTGCCCCTGAAATGGCTGCAATTCAACAAGTATTTCAATAAGTTATCTGTCATTTTAATATTTCTCCATCTCTCGATTTCTCATTCAGTGATGTCAAAGAGGATGTGGAGGGGAGTCAGCTCATGCAACTGTTTAAAGCTGACATTTTCTTAAGGAGGTTAACGTGATACAACAGAGCTCACCAATAACTCAGTTGCTTCGTGAGTCACTGGAACTCAGAAAAGAGGAAGGTCATAGGTTGGATGGCCTGTTTGTTCTGAGTTAGCTGCATTGACTGTCGGGGCAAAATCATTGCCTCTTAGCTCCAGACTTCAAAAAGGGGAAATGTCACTGAGGCTTCTGCTCCTGATCACAATTGAGTAATTCCTAAATATTATTGCACAAACTAGAGGTGTACACTCATTGAGCCACCTTATTTTGAGAACAATCAGGAAGTCCTTTTTCACACTATGTTGCACTGTCAAAGGTGCTGTCTTTTGGATATGACGTTAAACTGAGGCCCCATCTGTCTGCTCAGGTGGATGTGAACGATCCCATGGCCCCAATTCGAAAAAGAGCAGCAGAGTTATCCCCTGTATCCAGATCAATATTTATCTGTCAAACAGCATCACAAAAAGCAGATTATCTGGTCATTACCACATTGCTGTTTGTGGGAGCTTGCTGTGTGCAAATTGGCTGCTGCGTTTCCTACATTACAACAGCGGCTACACTACAAAAAGTACTTCATTGGCTGCAAAGCACTTGGAGACATCCGTGGTCATGAAAAGCGCTGTATAAATGCAAGCCTTTCTTTCACAGGGTCGTGGAACTTGCTCCTCTAAAATACTGTGGATGTTTAATCAACTGAAAGTTTCAAGACTGATATCAGTAGGTTTCTGTTGCATAAGTGTATCAAGGGATATGGAACAAAGTGGGTAAATGGAGTGGATGATCTAAAGTTATGATGGAACAGACTTGAGGGGATGAATAGTATACTCATAGTCCTATGCTGCAATAATATTTGCAGCTAACCTATGCCATAGGGTTGGCACTGCCAGTGAAAAGCAAGATTATCAGTGCACTGAGCTCCTTCTGCTTCAAGCAAAAATAGTGCAAATGATGTCTATCAATTAAATAACAAAGGAACATGGACTTGTTCTCCAATGCATGCGACAACTTCAGCCTTGCGATCAGCACAAAGAAAACTGAAGTTATGTACCAGCCTGTTCCAGGGACAGCCCTATCTCAAGGCCAAGGTTTCAGTCCATGACCAGAACCTTTCAGCAGCACATCTCTCGAGCTGTCTATATCGATGATGAGACACAGGCAAGAATTGCCAAAGCAAGTGTAACGTCCAGCAGACTTTGAACATCAGTCTGGGAATGAAGAGGAGAAAGTCTGCTTACCAAACTGAAAGTCTGTCCTGCCCACTCTGCAAGGAGACTTGGACTGTGTACCAGTGTTATGCCAAGAAGCTCAACCAGTTTCACTTGAGCTGTTTTCGGAAGCCTCTGAAGATTAGATGGCAGGAGAAAATACCAGACCTGAGGTGCTCACCCTTGCTGGCATGCCGAACATCCACACCGTATTGAGCTCGTCAGAACTGATTTGGGCTGGTCATGTAGCTAGAATGTCTGACACTCGCTTACCAAGCGAATCTTCTCGGGAGAGCTTGAGTCTGGGGTACGCTCTCACAGCGGTCTAAGGAAGCGCTACAAGGACAGTCTGAAGGCTTCACTCAGGAGTTTGAATATCGACCCTGAATCCTGGGAGAAGCTCGCCCAGGATCGCTGCACCTAGCACAACCAAATAAAAAAGGGTGTGGACTCCTTTGAAAGCAAGCACATATTAGAGGCAGAGAGAGAAATGTAAAGAGAGGAAATCCTGAACCAGCAACTGACCCAAAACTCAATCATCTGCGGTGTCCTGACCTATTTGCAGCAGAACCGTCCAGGCACAGATTGGCCTTAGCAGTCATCTACGTATCCAACTGAACCCGACCAAGCACCTTAGATGATGGACATGGTCATCTTTGCCTCGAAGGACGAACAACACTCTTCTGCATTTGGTCCCAAATCTTGCAGGGAATAGTGTATGCAGTATTGAGTATGACTGCCTATTCTTGCCAGCCCTGCTGGTCTTCCATAGAGGGTGCCTTTCAATGGTATGGACCTCATCTCATGCAGAAGGACCTCCACTTCATCTTAACATAAGCCACAGTGAGCTATTTTTGCACAACTGAGTTTGTCTCCCATACCTCACTGGCGGAATTGCAGACCTCAGTTTTTCCCAGACAGTTTCAACAATAATTCTGAATATAATTATGTATTTTCAATTAACTAGAGTATGCCAGAGGTCACAAATATAATGGTGACTATCTAAATTGTCTTGAGGGTGATGAGAATAATTTGCAGCCTGGACTGAACAAACAGCCACTCACAATGGGACAATCCCATCCTCACCAATCAAAAGAACAATACTGCTAATTAAATCAAGAAAGTAATTTTATCTTTGCATCAGACACAATCTGATATTTATGCAAATCAAACGAGCAACTCAAACTTTGCAACTTTTATACCAAAGACAGTAAATTCCGGGAATCAACTGCAACATAAAGGCCAGTAATACTGAAATAGCATCATGTGGCATTCATGTCTTTCCGTGATCATCATTATGTAGCAAGGTATTAGTGTTTCGTGTTTGGCACTTGTCAGTCTTAACATGATTAAGAAACAGGGAAAAAACACAAACTAAACCATGAACATTGAGAAAATGACAGATTTGCAGTGATTTTAAAGCTATAATTTAATCTTGGTATGTGGGTGATATTTATAACTAGCTCACAATTTCGTATCATGGTTTATGACATCCTCAGACCTACCAGCTTATTTTCTCGAACTACTCAGCAATTTGTATTTGTTGTGGAGTCCTTGCTTTACTGAAATTGCTGATTTGGAATTTCTGCCATCTATTAATCTGCATTTGGAAAAGAAGCAAACAAGAACAGGCTTTATACCCTTCAATATTTCAACTGCTTTACAAGAATCTCATAAGTGTAATTTTGCATTGCTCTGAATAGTTGAAAGTAGTGAAAAGACTGATGTCAAAAATATACCAGTGCAACAGAAAATTCTATTGAATTCTATTGGTTCTTCTGTTGTACGATCTACGTTAGTTATGGGATATGATGAAATGGCCGAGGCATTGAACAGGTATTTTGTATCGGTCTTCACAGTGGAGGACATTAATAACATGCCAGTAATTGACAAAGAGACGAACGTAGGTGAGGACCTGGAAACAATCATTATTATGGAAGAGGTAGTGTTGGGCAAGCTAATGGAGTTAAGGATTGATAAGTCTCCTGGCCCTGATGGAATGCATCCCAGGGTACTAAAAGAGATGGCGGGAGAAATAGCAGGTGCACTGGCGGTAATTTTCCAAAATTCGCTGGACTCTGGGGTAGTCCCAGCAGATTGGAAAACAGCACATGTGACGCCACTGTTTAAAAAGAGAGGTAGACAAAAGATGGGGAATTATAGACCGGTTAGCTTAACCTCTGTAGTGGGGAAGATGCTTGAGTCTATTATCAAGGAAGAAATAGCAGGGCATCTCGATAGAAATTGTCCCGTTGGGCAGACGCAGCATGGGTTCATGAAGGGCAGGTCATGCTTGACAAATCTTTTCGAATTCTATGATGACATTACGAGCAAGGTGGACAATGGTGACCCAGTGGATGTGGTGTACCTGGATTTCCAAAAGGCCTTCGACAAGGTGCCACACAAGAGGCTGCTGCATAAGATAAGGATGCATGGCGTTAGGGGTAAAGTATTAGCATGGATAGAGGATTGGTTGACTAACAGGAAGCAGAGAGTGGGGATAAATGAGTGCTATTCTGGTTGGCAATCAGTCACTAGTGGTGTGCCTCAGGGATCGGTGTTGGGACCGCAATTATTTACAATTTATATAGATGATTTGGAGTTGGGGACCACGTGTAGGGTGTCAAAGTTTGCAGATGACACTAAGATGAGTGGCAGAGCAAAGTGTGCAGATGACTGTGAAACTTTGCAGAGGAACATAGATACATTGAGTGAGTGGGCAAAGGTCTGGCAGATGGAATACAATGTTAATAAATGTGAAGTCATTCATTTCGGTAGGAGTAACAGTAAAAAGGATTATTACTTGAATGGTAAAAAGTTGCAGCATGCTGCTATGCAGAGGGACCTGGGCGTCCTTGTGCATGAATCACAGAAGGTTGGTCTGCAGGTACAGCAAGTAATTAGGAAGGCAAATGGAATTTTGTCTTTCATTGCTAAAGGGATTGAGTTTAAAAGCAGAGAGGTTATGTTGCAGCTGTATAAGGTACTGGTGAGGCCGCACCTGGAGTACTGTGTGCAGTTGTGGTCTCCTTACTTGAGAAAGGATGTACTGGCACTGGAGGGGGTGCAGAGGAGTTTCACTAGGTTGATTCCGGAGTTGAGGGGGTTGGCTTATGAGGAGAGACTGAGTAGATTGGGATTATATTCACTGGAATTCAGAAGAATGAGGGGGGATCTTATAGAAACATATAAAATTATGAAGGGAATAGATAAAATACAAGTAGAGAGGATGTTTCCACTGGCAGGTGAAGCTCGGACAAGAGGGCATAGCCTCAAGATTAGAGGGAGCAGATTTAGGACTGAATTGAGAAGGAACTTCTTCACCCAGAGGGTTGTTAATCTATGGAATTCCTTGACCTGTGAAGTCGTTGACGCTTCTTCAGTAAATGTTTTTAAAGCTACGGTAGATATCTTTTTGAACAATAAAGGAATTAAGGGATACGGTGAGAGCGCAGGTAAGTGGATCTGAGTCCACGAAAAGATCAGCCATGATCTTATTGAATGGCGGAGCAGGCTCAAGGGGCCTGACGGCCTACTCCTGCTCCTAGTTCTTATGATTATGTTGTCCTAAAGGTCATTAGGAGCATCTAAGCGGAAGGATTCCCTTTGTGGTTGCTCGGGAAATCAAAAATGCATTTTTTAGACATATTTGAACAAATAGCCAAGAGAGGAGTTCTTTCCCGGTACATTTTAGAACTGGAATGCCATTGGCCATTTTGAATAGCAGGCCATCTTTTTGCTGGGAAATCATGCAAATTGTGCCTTTTATATCCTGTTCGTCACTGCCCGCAAGCAAGGCTTCTCGCTCGCAACACCACTGAGAAAATCAGCTCAGGTGCGTCAAAGTTAACCATAAGCTCATTTCGAGCAGTGCTTTAGAATAGTGTGTGTGACTTGATGGGTTTGACTGAAATTAGTGATGCCTCATGAGCAAAATGACTTAAATCTTCCAACTGGTGTGGAATATTAAACTACCAACAAATGCAACTTTTAATCCCTATGGTTACTAACACAATTTACAATGTCTTTCTGATTCTCATTAATTCAAGACTAAAATTGGAAGTGGGCGGGGTGACTTCAGTCACCACCTGAACAAAATTATATTTTCAAGACTCCATGTCACCCCATGCACAGAGACTCAATTCTTACATGATTACCAACTTCGATTGTATTTCATCTGTGCAGAATTTTTCATGGTAGTCAGTTCACATAATTTCTTGTGCGTTCAATGCACTGCCAATGTATTAAAGGAAGAAAATACAAACTTGAATTGGTATAGCTTCTTTCACATCCTCAGGATGTACCAAAACATTTAACAGCCAACGAAATACTTTTCCTTTTTTGGGCAACAAGTCTGTGCGTGATCCCAAAATCAGCTGTTTCGGCCATGTGGTGAGGGATGTGGGTATTCCCCACTGTTCAACTCCCACCTGACCACAGCAAGTGTTTTTGTTATTCGGGTTTTAATCCTTTTGTGTTTTATTTGTCAAATAAACAGACAGCAACAGGTTTTCTTGTAGGTTCAAAACAGAAGATTATTTATTGAGCAATATGCCTTATCCCGAAATTGTCGCAATTGAACCCACTCGTGCATTCACTCGCACACACACAAACAAGAAGAGACAGATTGAAAGGAAAAGGGGTATGTGGTTTGTAGTGACGTAGGGTTTTGGGGTTCACGGTAAACCTGTTGAATCTTCTCAGATGTCAATTTCTCGTTAACGTTGTCTGGCTGGGGTGTTTGTAGATTTCTCTGTTGGGTGAAATTTCAGTCTGAAGACAGGGGATCACTTCCAGTTCTCTGCTGCACAAGTTGAAATGTCGAATTCACAACAGGTGCCTTCCTTTTGGCTTGCTAGATTTTCTCCCAGCTCTCAGCTAGACAGGCTTTGCTGATGCTTTGCCCTGGTTCACTCTCTCTCTCTCTTTCTCTCTCTCTCTCTCCAGAGAGCTACCTTTTAAGCTAAAAGTCTCTCATATCTTGCTTCTGTTTTGAGACACACATCTTTCTCCCTGTGTTACCGACAGTGGTCCAGGATGTGGCTACTTCACACCTTCTTTGTTTCAGAAGAACCCATTTAGTTCCAAAATGTCTCTTGATGGGTTCAGGATATGTGTAATTGACACCTCTTCGCTGTGGAATATATCCTTCTGTCCTGCCAGACAGTAGACAGCGTGAATATAAAAGGCCAGATCTTTTGACCTTTGGTGGCCATTTTGAAGCACATTGTCCACTTTTTTAAAAGAGAAATCCATTTTTATAACACTTCACGTTGAGCTCTTGTATTTTCAATCGCTGCACTTTATGTGAGTGTAACACAGCAATGAGATACATAACCAGTAATCTGTTTTTATGGTGTTCATTGAGGGATTAAATGTTGGTTTGGACACTGGGATAACTTCTCTGTTCTTCTTTGAATCTTGCGGTGGGATCTTTTATGCCCGTCTGAGCAAACAGAGCTGGCCTCAGTTTCGTGTGTCAAGCAAAAGACAGCACCCCTGACAATGCTGTACTCCCTCAATACTGCAATGAAATGTCAGCCTTGATAGTGTTGCCAAGTCGTGGTATACGTCTCAAAAGCATTCCTCCTGATTCAGAGGTGAAAGTGCTGCTGCTGAAGCTTGCAGACATTGAGAAAACATATCATCATTTTGTTCAGCTCCTGCCAAAAACTTCAAATCATGCTACGATCAGGTGAGCAGGGGTCGTAGCGGCGGTGGCATTGGCAACACTGTAAATGGTGTCACCTGATATAGCAGCAGGGGCTGGCACCATCTTTAAAAGGCTACCAGCCCTGCATTCACTCTCTCCCTGCATTACACTGAAGTTCAGCGAAGCAACAGTTCTGTACTGTGCCAGAAATTTAAAAGGCAGCAAGTGGCCCCACTGGACATACTTCTGGTCATGACAGAGGTCCGAGCAACGGCGGCCCCACGATTCAGTGATGCTTCCTGGCCTATTCTCCTCCAGGCTGCAAGGGAAAGGCAGGAGGTCCTTTTCCCCAGAGATAGCAAGAACAGGTCCTCCTGCCTGACCAAGCAAGCCTGGATGGAGTTTGCGGAGGAGGTCAGCAGCAGTGGGGTCACCCAAAGAGACTGGATCCAGTGTCGGAAGAGGGTCAGCAAAGGTAAGTGGCACATTCTAAACTTGCTTGTTGTGATCTGGTTGTCACTACATGGTTTGGCACATGGGTGCCACTGCTATTACAGAGACAGGGAGGTCAGGGAGGATTGATGGCACATGACTGGCCTCATATGTGAATCAAGTTTTTCTGATTAGTACTTCAGAGTAAGTCAGACCCATGACAAGGTGAGTCCGGATGCCAGAAAAAGCATCCCACTGGTGTCGATGAAGTGCCCATGTTAGTACAACAGTGATGCTGACGTTTGCCAATGTTCAAAATCTGCATCCTTGCTCTTTCAGGAGAAGAGGGCTCACAACAGTAGGGAGGCATGCAGGACTGGAGGCAGGATGACAAGATAATCTGTTTTGTAGCTATGTTGGTTGAGCAATAAATATTGGCCAGGACACCCAAAGATCAACATCACTCTGATCTGAATAGGGCCATGAGATCTTTTATGTCCACCTGAGAGGGCAGGGATCCTTGGATTTTATCTGGTCCTTGCAGGCAGGCTGGGAGGCGGGGGGGGTTGCAGACAAGGTGGCATGCCAGACGTTGTCCTGCCCCCATTCCATATTGTCCGCTGTGGGCACTGTTGCAAAGGGAAAGTCTGCTGGGAGGCCAATTAAACCACTTAAGGGCCCATTCAGGGCCACTTAAAGGCCACCACATGGAGACACCACCATGTGATACCTGCCTGCCTCCTCATGGGCTCGGTGGTGGAGGGTCCCTCCTCTGGGGGCAATCCGTGATCCACAGAGGGCCCCTTCTGGTGATAATGGCTGCCCACACAGAAAGACACCCCATTCCGCCCTCACCAACCACCGCCCCCGCCCCCCCCCCCACCCCCTTGTCGGTGCCTGCCCGACTAGCCCTGGTGACCCCAAACCCACTTATCTTTGTCCCGGTGCCGCCTCCATCTTCGCTGCTCCAGGCCTCCTGCAGTACCAGTAGTGGCCATCGCTCCTGGTGGCGCTGCAGGTACTGCTAAGTTGCCATCCCTTTGATTGGCCGGCAGCTCGAGGCAGAATCTTGTCTCTTAAAGGAGACAGTCTCCCCGATGGCGAGCAGTTAATTAATTGCCCACCATTGAATTCGGCCGGGGGTCCGATAGAGGCAGAGGAGGGGACTCTCCACCTGCCTTCTGGCCATTGCCGAAATAAAATTCAGCCCACAGTGTCATTCTGGCACAGAAGGAGGCTACTCAGCCCATGAAGTCCATGCCGGCTCTCTGCAGAGCAATCCAATCAGTCCCATTTCCCTGCTATATACCTGCAGCCCTGCAAGTTTTGTATTCACAGCAAATTTCGAAATTTTACTCTGTATTCCAAAATCCAAGTCATTTATATATATCAAAAAAGCAGTGTACCTTGCACTGACCCTTGGGGAACACCACTGTCTGCCATCCTCCAGTCTGTAAAATCATTCACCACGACTCGCTGTTTTCTGCCCTTCAACCAATTTTTTTATCCAAGCTGACACTTTCTCTGGGGGCAGCCATTGTCACTGGGAGGGGCCCACTGATTGTGTCTCCGATCCGATGGGTAAAACTCCTGGAGCTCCCTTCCTAACAGCACTGTGGATGTACCTACATCAGATGGACCGCAGCAGTTCAAGAAGGCGGCTCACCACCACCTTCTTAACGGCAGTTAGGGATGGGCAAATCATGCCTGACTTGTCAGCGATGCTCACAACCCCTGAAAGAATTTTTATAAAAAGGTCAGTGCTGTTCACCCGCCCTCTCTCTTTTATTCCCCGCCGCTGCTGCTAGTGTCTCCGATCAGCTCTATGCTCTTTCCCCCGCACTCTCTTTTATTCTCTGTCGCCACTGCTTGTGTCAATGATTAGGTCCATGTTTATCTGAACAGTGGCACCTCCAACAGTGCAGCATTTCCTCAGTGCTACACTTAAGTGTCAGGTTAGAAGATGGATTCTGATTTATTGTGTAATAATAGTAATACCTGCAGTCAAGATATGGCTTTATTTAACCTTACCAACATCACTGCCATTTTTGTTGGGAAGTTGGGAAAATCACATCCAAAAGAAAGTTGTTCCTTATCAAGGAAAGCCATACAGACAGAACAGTATGTGTATTGACTATTGTCTTCAGAATTAAAAACTTATGTGAAAAAATTACTAAGTTAAAAAAAATGTATCCACTGGCCCATATCAACTAAGACAGGGTTTTAGAATTTTGTGCCCCAGTCTATAAATGGAATCATAGCTCTTTCCTTTTCAAGCATATATCCAATTTTCTTTTCTTTTCAAAATTATGGCACAGTGGTTAGCACCGCAGCCTCACAGCTCCAGCGACCCGGGTTCAATTCTGGGTACTGCCTGTGTGGAGTTTGCAAGTTCTCCCTGTGACCGCGTGGGTTTCCGCCGGGTGCTCCGGTTTCCTCCCACATGCCAAAGACTTGCAAGTTGATAGGTAAATTGGCCATTGTATATTGCCCCTAGTGTAGGTAAGTGGCAGGAGAATTGAGGGAAGGTGGGAATGTGGTAGGAAATATGGGATTATTGCAGGATTAGTATAAATGGGTGGTTGATCATCGGCGCAGACTCGGTGGGCCGAAGGGCCTGTTTCAGTGCTGTATCTCTCTATGACTATTATTGAATATGCTTCCAGCATCTTTTCAACCACTGCATTTCAAATCATACCCTTCTTCACAAGCCTCCTCTGAATATGCAAGACCACATGAATAATGGACAATGACTTAATCATTTTTCTATAATCAGAGAATAAGAAAAAAAAGAAAGCAGCTTACCAATCTAACTGTTGCTAGGAGATATACTACTTTTGCTCTGATCAGGTGTTTAAAAGGTGCCCCAGCCTGTTCATGAAACTAAAACCTATCACCATAGCAGTGGAGGGGAATCTCCTAGCAACTGCATCAGCTGTAGGTAAACTGACTGTTTATAGATCTTTTTAATCTAATTTTCTGAACAGGATTTGTTTTTAACTGTTCCTTTTCATCATGACAATTGGGTCCATTTTATTAAACTAATGCAGGGATTAAATAAAGACTATTTGAATGGAAGATGTATCTGCCATTCAACCTGTGTAAAACTGCGCATTTAGGCTGGGATTTTGTGTGGCGGGGTCAGAGGCCGGGGGGTGGGGGAGGGGGGGCGCATGGAGAATCGCATTGGGTGGCGGAGAGCCTGTCACTTCCCTATCGCCAAGCGATCTTCCCAGAGGTACGTCCTACCCAGAGGCCAAATGAGCCCTTTAAACGGCCTATTAATGGCAAATTAAGGGCCCCTTCTCGCTGCCGCTGAGATCTGACCAATGGTGGTGGGGGGGAGGGGGGGCCTTTGTCACGCAAAAAAGCCAAGTTGGGGCTGCCCCCGCCTTTTTGGCCCGGCTCCAGCACAAGGTCAGCCCTTAGTCCCCAGTGGTTCATCAAACGTTGGGTGATGAGCATCTTTGCAGTTTGCTCTGCAAGGGTTCATTATTAAAGGACAATAATGCCAAGTTATGATTCTTACATGATTTGATGGATAAACATTAAAGTCAAGATATAGAATTATGGTTGCAACTTTTATAAAATCGTACAGCACAGAAGGAGGCCATTCAGCCATCTGTGCCGGCTCTTATATAATTTATATATGTATCCTTTCGGAGGCATCACCTTGACATTAAAGGATCCTGTGCCATGGTGTTGGTGGATAAAAGTTTCTGCTCACACTCCTGTAAATTTCCAAATGAAAGTCATGGCATCAACAAGAGTCCCCAAAAGGAGGTGATTTCCCAAAGGTGAGGATGGGACATGAGTAAGTGAGTTGCCTTTGGCCGCTGCTGCACTGCTCTTTGCAGCATGCAATTCAGTGGCACTGACAGTGACCGAGGAGAGGAGCAGTGTTTACTCCCATCCACCATTGAAATCTCATGTTAATTGGGGTGGGAGATGTGGCAGCAAGTATCTCACTAAAAGGAAAAAAGAAACATTTTTCCAACAAAACAATTCATTTCAGGATGATGCACTGTGGCACGTCATGCGTGGTAGGCCATCACTGGCATTCTCCATATGTTGGGCCAATTGGGTGAAATACCAGGGTAAGGCTAAGTATTTGCAGTGATAGAGGAAATACCAATTACTGAAACACCCCAACCAATTTTGCACACCTTTTACAACTAGTCTCAAGACCAAAACAGCAGAGAGCTGAGAACGGGTTGACTGCTCAGCTTTCCTGACTCCTTTGTGGAGAGGCGAAATTAAAATTAATAAAAGAAAATGCATGGGGAGAAAAATAATTCATCTCAACAATTCATAGACACATTGCTTAATGCAAATGAAAAATGACTATGAAACTATTTGCATTTAATTTGAGTGGTGTGTAGCATTGTAAATATAAAAATCACAAAGCAAAATGTAGCTGGTAGACATCTCCTTGGGAAAATGTTGGTTATAACAAGTGTGACAGCTCTTTCTCCCATTTATGCATTTGTGAAACGCAATTTTTGATTGAGGGCTATTATTAAATGACTACAGGGAGAAATTACAAGAAAACATAAAGCAGGGTTACCTCCAAGAGCACACTGTGTGTTTTTAGATAGAGAATGAAATAATAAGGAAAACAACCACCCCAGATGGTAAAAAAAAACTTGAAAGCTGATTGCATCCCAAAGCTCATCGCTTAATCCCTGCAACGAAAGATTTTAAAATGGGGCCAATTGTCAGAAAGAAATATCATAGTAAAAACAATATCCTGCTCAGAAAATGAGATTAATTAAAATATGTGTGTACTTGCACAGAACCAAGATATATGAATGCCAGAAACACATGGGGAAGAGATCCAGTTCACAGGAAACCTGTTCTTATTTGACATGACCATCAAGAAAATTCTAATAAAAACAACTATTTGCATTTATTTAACACCTTTAACATAGAGAAATGTCCCATGACACTACACAGAGATATAATCAGTTAAAAATGGATTCCAAGCCAAACAAGGAGATATTAGAATGGTGACATAAAGCTTGGTTGAAGAGGTGGGCTTTAAGGAGTGTCCTGAGGAAGAGGGTGGTGGAAAGGCAGAGGGATTTAGGGAGGAAATTCTCGAATTTCGGGCCTTGACAGCTGAAGTTCTGTCTGTCAGTGGTGTGGAGAATGAAGGGTGGACAAAAGAGCAGAATCAGAGCAACTGAGAGTTCAAGCAAAGTTCTAGGTCTGGAAGAGATTGCAGAGAGACAAAGGGACAAAGCCATGAGGATAAAAATTTAAATTGGAGACACTTGAGGACCGAAAGCCAATGTGGGTCAACAAGGACAGCAATGATGGGCATGCAGGACCTTGGAGGGGATTGGATATGAGCAGCAAATTTTCAGATGAACTGAAGTTTGTGGAGGATGGGCAATCTTAGGCTGGCCCAGAGAGCACTGGAATAATGACAAAGGCATGGATTAAACAAACACTCCTTTCAGGTAAAGCAGTGATTTAATTGTACTTCTTTCAATTTAGGATACTGTATTCACTGTTAACAATGTGGTCTCCTCTACACTGGGGAGACCAAACGCAGATTGTGTGACCGCCTTGCGGAACACCTCTGCTCAGTCCGAATGCATGACATTGAGCTTCTGGTTGCTTGCCATTTCAACACACCCCCCTGCTCTCATGCCCACATATTTGTCCTGGGCTTGCTGCAGTGTTCCAGTGAACATCAACGCAAGCTCGAGGAACAGCATCTCATTTACCGATTCGGCACGCTACAGCCTGCCGGACTGAACATTGAGTTCAATAATTTCAGAACATGACTGGCCCCCCTTTTTATTTTTAGTTATTTTTTTATTTTTCCATTTTATTTTATTTTAGTTTGTTTCATTATTCATTTTTTTACTACGTGCCTGCCCACTTTTTTTTCATGTTTGTTCTTTGGGCCAGGGCTGTTCATTTTTATGTCAATTAACGCCCTCTCTTCAGTAACGCTTTGTCTTTCACCATTACCATACCGTTTGCCTTTGCTCCATGACCTTCTGGTCAGTTATTCTCTGTGACCTTGTCCTATCAACACCTGTTTTGTTATCTCTTGCCCCACCCCTTCTTTATTTGCTTAAAACCTATTACATTTCTAACCTTTGCCAGTTCTGATGAAACGGTAACTCTGTTTCTCTCTCAACAGATGCTGCCAGATCTGCTGAATATTTCCCGCATTTCTTGTTTTTGTTTCAGATTTCCAGCATCTGCAGTATTTTGCTTTTATTTATTATACAAAGGCATGGATGATGGGTTTGCAGCAGATGGGCTGAGGCAGGGACAGAGATGCGAAATGTCACAGAGGTCGAATTAGGCAGTCTTTATATTGAGAGAAAAGGATCAAAAGCTCACCTCAGGGTTGAAAAGGATACTGCGATTGTGAACAGCATGATTCAGTCTGACGGATGGAATCGATGGCAAAGCTCTGCAGTTTGAGGCCAGGGCTAAAAGATATGGCTTCAGATTTCCAAGTGTGTAATGAGAGGAACTTGTGGCTCATCCATTATTGAATATTGGGCAAGCAGGCTGACAGCACAGAGGCAGTGGAAGGTCAAGAGAAGTGGTGGACAGGTAGACCTTGGTGTTGTCAGCCTACATTGGAAGCTGATCCCTTGTTTGCATAAGATGGTACCAGAGATTAAGAGGGAGCCAAGGATAGATCCTTGGATGACTTCTTGGGTAATGGTGTGGGAGCAGGAAGAGGAACCAATTGCTTGAAGATACTCTGACTTCAATCAAATTGGTAAGAGTGGAACCAAGCAAAGATAAACCCACTGAGCTAAACAATGCAGGAATGGTGATGGAGGAGGAGTGTGTGGTCAACTGCGTCAAAGGTTCCAGAGAGATTGTGAAAGGACAATGCAGTACTTAGCTCAAGTATGATCCCAATCTAGGTTCGCTGATCCCAACCAGGGCAGAAGTCATGTACCACAATTAACTTCTGTGCCTTCAGCCTAAGTCAGGTAAAATTTTTGCCGTCCATTTGCTTTTCCTGGAAAGAATGGGGGTGATATTGGACCTCATTGCATCCATTTTCCTTGTGAAAAATGGGTGCAAGAGGTCTCATTTAGAGAACCAGACTCCCAAGCCCAAGGACCGTCAGAACCATGTACAACACCATATCAGTTCCAGTGCAATAGAGACATCCTACTGCTTGAACACGTGTTAGTGTCTTGAATATGCTGGTGAAGAACCAAATGCCTATTTTAGGGGCCAAACCAGCAATATCTTTTCCCTAACAGACATTGGACCAGGATTATCTGGTGTACATGCGGCCAAACCAGCGGTACATAAAGGGACCACTGAAGGAAATATTTACTGTAAAATTTTGTTGCTGTGCACAGCCAGTTTTTGCAATGCGCAGTATTTAACACAGAACAAAGTCTGCACGATACCTTTCAGGCTGCTGCACAGTTGCGCACATGTGCAGCTTAGCATGAACATTGACTGGAAGCTGCCAGCAAAAAGCTATATTTTTTTAAAATGCCCCTTTTTGTGGAGCCAAGAGGAGCAGGGGTGCTCCTCTGGCTCCATGATAAAACTGTGGGCATGCTTCTGACCACTGCACGGCCCCTTCTGATTGCACCTCCCCCACTCCACCTCCCCACCTGAATCACTTCAGGTCCTCAGCTGGAACTATAATAATGGCAGGTTCCTGGTCTGACCTTATTTTTACAGAAAATATTTGGGTAGAAATGGATGAGCTAACTTTTAAGAGAGATGATTGTCCTGTTCACTACTTGTAGAAAGATCGTAATGGCAGATATAACGAATGCATTGCAAACAGCAATCATAGGAAATCTCCCCCATCGGTAACATAAAGAGATATATGGAGCATATATTGTAAAGAGCACAAGATAGAGGAAAGAAATACAAGGTGGAAATCACATCTTGGAGTCACATGTGTTGTCATAAACATTCCTTGTGAACATTTTCTGAATCCCAAGAGTATATTAATTCCTGCAAGCATTCACTACTATCGAGTAATTCTAATGTATTAACAGCTAATGCATCTTCAAATCTACATACATAAACCTGATACAAGCAAATATATACAGATCCCCGAGAATGCTGGTTCTGATATTCCCATTCCTATGTATATGGACAAGTTGGACTTGAAAGAGTTTTTGCATGCCTGAATCGATTCCAGGTCATAAGATTCAGTTGTAGAGTGTTAACATCAGCTGTTCAACTCACTGGTTGATTTACATTAATGCCACTTTATTTTTGGCTTAGGTTCTTGGGACTTGGATTTATTTGTGACCAGGTTCGCACTTGGAAGTTCGATAGCAGCAAGCCATTATAAGACCCAGAACTTTCAAGACTGAAAGAAAGGCTCTGCTTTGAAAGCTTTCAAAGAGGAACTTCAGATTTGCATTACGCCCACGACTAGAAAAACTCCTTCACTGCTTTTGCTTGACGAATACAAAAGCACAATAAGATAGTTATTTTGTTTGCCTACAGATTTTACAAAAAAGGTGTCATTAGGGATAACCCCCTGTCAGTGTCATGATTGCAACTGAAACTCTGAGAATTGATATTCTATTGACAATAACGGGAACAGAAAATCTATGATATCTAGGTAGCTTTATTTAATCTTTTCTTGTTACGACTGAGAAAAGAAGACAGATTGCGATCTTTTCAGGGATTTTCAAATCAGACAGCTCTCCAGTGGCTGTATTTGGGTGTTATTTCTCATTGAATTTCGGTCCAAAATTTAGTCTGAACATTTAATTCTGCTTTAATTGGTATGCGTGGGCAATATTACTATGAAATATGAGATTATGACGAAACTGAAAAGTCATGATGGTGTTTTGGAGGAAGGGACCGAGTTAGGGTGAGACACATAACAAAACCTAATTCCACCAAAATTTCTCGAGAAATCATTGGTTTGAGGGGTGGTGGGCAGTTTCTTTGTTTTTGGTTTAATTGTGCAATGAATTTACTATTTAGACCAAGTAATAAGGATATGGATTTCCTATTTCAGTTGTGTTTTGGCCATAAATCCTGAGCAATATTTGTGATAATATGATACAAAGACAAATTTAGGTCCAAGTGTATTTTTTAAAAATGGCTCATTGTACAGCAAAGCCCTTCTCATCAGCATGTAGACCAAAGTGGTTCTCTTCAGTCATGTCCCACTACTCTATTCGTATTTTTTACAACATGATTTCTGTATGAGATAATTAGGATGAGGACTATTCACCCCATCTGATTTCATCAGTTGGGAAAGACCCTACAGTTCTCCCATTACAAGATCTAATTGTTGCTTCAACCACCACCCCTACCTGCCCTAGAGTTTGATTCCAAGTGCTGGTCACCCCTTGGTGAAGAACTTCCTGATATCAATTCAAAATTTTCCTTCTGCTTGTTGAACTTGTGAGTCCTTGTTTTACTCCCACAATTTAATTTAAAGGAATATTCTGGATTTATTGTTTCCATTCCCTTGACTTTTGCACCTTTGTAAGATCATCTCTCAGATGCCTCCTGTCGGATGAAAAGCCACCATTTCTTCATTCTTGAGCAATATTTTCACATTTCAATTCTTCTCCCCACCGAAAGCTTTGCTTCTACATGACTCTGTCACCTGAGTGATTCGAGATGGTTGAGTCTCATGATGCCTTATCCCAGGACTGGTCACGTGACAGGCTGGAACTGGGAATGTCTGACTGCCTCCTGTTTCTTCTGCCCATTCAATAATGAAAATTTAAACGTTCTTTTTAAGCAAAGTTGGATTGGAAGCTGTAGAGAAAGTTAGTCACTCATTTCATGAATAATAATTGGCTCCTCCTAAGACTGCTTACTATTTTGAATATTGCGAACAAGTGAGCATAATATATTATGTAAATTTCAAGATTTGGGTACAAGATTAAGACTGGTGAGTTTTGAATTGTCCGTGGTGTGAACTATGGTTGACAGAAGAATATATTATGCTATTACTAACTTAGCTGGAGAGCTGCTATGTCTTCTGCTAACTATATATGATGGAGTTTCATTTTTATTCTCCTTTTACCTTCTGTGTCTCTTTCTGTAGCTCAGATCACAACAATAAATAAAATGCTGCTTGATATACAGAAGAAAGCATCCAACTTTATTTATTTATTTAAAGATGCAGCACTGAAACAGGCCCTTCAGCCCACCGAGTCTGTGCCGACCATCAACCACCCATTTATACTAATCCTACACTAATCCCATATTCCTACCACATCCCCACTTGTCCCTATTTTTCCCTCCCACCTACCTATACTAGGGGCAATTTATAATGGCCAATTTACTAATCAACCTGCCAATCTTTGGCTGTGGGAGGAAACCGGAGCACCCGGCGAAAACCCACGCGGTCACAGGGAGAACTTGCAAACTCCGCACAGGCAGTACCCAGAATTGAACCCGGGTCGCTGGAGATGTGGTGCGAACCACTGTGCCACCCATCTTGTTCATCACAAAGACTTAACTAAATCAGACAAAATACTTTTCTGCTTTTGCCATCCCATGACCGAGATATCCACTTCTGGATCAGCTTGTTTGATGAGTGGAACTTAAAAATTGAAAGATGTAACTTGTAGCTGATTTTTCAACATGTTACAAAATGAATCAAAGACTAAGTACTCTTCAATCTATTGTCAAATTTATATTTAACATCATATCCTAACTTGCAGAAAACATCTTCCTCTTGAGATCACTATTTCAAATCTCTCTTCTGGGTTTTCAATATCAGGATCTCAAGCATTCTTTCCTTATTAGAAAGTCGTAAGGCAAAAAACATACAACCTAAAGTTTGCAGGACGGTGCCGGGGCCATCCTGCAAGATGCCCTTGGACCCATCCTGACACTGGAAACTTCCTTTGAGCATCCAATAGCTTGCTCAGTGTCTTTGTCTTCCTGTGTGCTTTATTTCAGCATTCCTCTGTCGCACTGATGGTGCTACCTGAATGTACCATGAGCCATGGGAGTACCAGGAGCACCTATTGAAATTGAGCTGAAACACTGTACTGACAAAGTACAGAAGCATCATGACAGCTCCCAAGCAATTGAGAACTTGCACTTAAGAATCTGTGCCTCTCATCCCAAATAAGCTGCACATTTAAAATTTAGCAAACATTTGCCATTCATATGGATATGGATGCTTACTTAACATAATGCCACATGTATATAATTCGAACCCTGAGAAATCTGACAATTCTGAAAAGTTGTTGGCTCTCTCAGACATCTGAGAGCACTGTGAAAATTAGTCTGTCCTGGCATCGAGGGTATTGATGACTTGCTTTATAGGAGCAAATTAGGTGATCTAGAAAACAGCCCTGTGGCTCGCAGAGCTAAACTTGTGATGGAAAGGTTTAGAGCTGTGCTCACTTGCTATGCCACAGTTAAAACTCTGCATGCAATGGACCTTATGTGCCCCCATCAGAAATTCCTGGCCCTCTTTCAACCCAGGAATGTTAGGGCCATTATTCTTCGAAGTTCAGTATCAGCATAACCTTTGACTGTTAATGCACCACTTTTTCATCCTCCCAACTTTCTGTATTTTTAATTGCTTCTCTACTGTGCTTTGACATTGAAATTGACAAGCATACTGTCACTCCCAGATTCCTCAGGTACTTTCTGTTCCTTGTATACCCATGTTTCTCATATTTTCTTGCATTATGCATTATTCTGCATTTGTCAATATTAAATTTCATTTGCCATTTACCTGCACTGTTAGCAAATCAGAATAAATCCTTCTGCAAAACCTGACCTGAATGCTCCATCCGTACTGCACTCCTTGTTCTCGTGCCAGTTTAACAACCTTTACACTTGGTTTCCAAATCCAGGCAATCTACGTCAGGAAGAAACAACAAGAATCCACCACTAACCCTTGTGTCCACTCAGCTTCCTCCACCATGTCTGAGACTGCACAACACCCATTTTTTTGGGCCACAGGGCAAGTCCATTGTCACGGCATCAATGCAGAATGCCTTCTTGCAAAATAGGCTTTGTACTTCGAAAGTACCAGTAAACAAATACCAGAGTGCTGTGCATTCTCCTTCTGCGACGCTCCAGCACTGTAGTTCTCAAACTCTTTTGGTTGAGGGACCCCTATTGTTACAATCCAATAAGAGACCAGAGAATTTTTAAAAAGGAAATTTAAACTCCCAGTTATTAACTGAAAGAATCACGCCAAAAGATTTCACATTTTAAACAACACCTTAACTGTACAAAATTCTTACAGGGCTTGACAGGGTGGCTGGGGGATCAAGAACCAGGGGATATCGTCTCAGAATAAGAGGTAGGTCATTTAGGACTGAGATGAGGAGGAATTTCTTCACACAGGGTGGTGAATCTTTGGACTTCTCTACCTCAGAGAGCTGTGGAGGCTCAGTCATTGAGTGGATTCAAGACCGAGATCGATAGATTTCTAGATATTAAAGATATCAAGAGATATGGGGATAGTGCAGGAAAATGGCATTGAGATAGAAGTTCAGCCATGATCTAACTGAGTGGCAGAGCAGGCTCAAGGGGCCAAATGGCCTATTCCTGATCCTATTTCCTAAGTTCCAATGTACAAGGATTGCTAACAATGCTATAGTTTGTAATCACTTTAGACCCAAAATCACACTTCCACCCAGGAGTTCCCCTGGGTGATTCCATTATAAACATGTACATTGGAATATTGAATGGAAAAAGTTGCCACAAAAGTATGATACAGCAAGAAGGCTTATTTCAGACAGGAAATGCATGCAGACTAAGACGATATTATAGAAATGACATTACTACACAATTAAAATGTTTAAGAGCAATTGCACTTAATTCACTTCTGTAACTGTTGTACTCTTCCTCAGGTTTTGGGAAGGTTTTTTTTTCAAACAGGATCTTGAGGGTTTCAATCAAAGGAATGCCACAGCTCTCAGGAATTCACTTGCATTCTCCTTAGTGTTGCAGCTATCCTCCGAGGTATGAGATCTCTTGGGCTCCTACCTTTAGCATCTGGCAAGGCAAACCCTTCAACTCTCCTTCAACACCTCAAGATTGTGGACTCCTCAGATCAAGCATGGGCCTCACTGGCACTCCTGCACAGTGACTTTGAATCAGAAGACACCAAAGAACAGCACAGCACAGGAACAGGCCATTCGGCCCTCCAAGCCTGCGCCGATCCTGATGCCTGCTGAAACTAAAACCTTCTGCACTTCCGAGGACCGTATCCCTCTATTCCCATCCTATTCATGTATTTGTCAAGATGCCTCTTAAACGTCGCTATCGTACCTGCTTCCACCACCTCCCCCGGCAGTAAGTTCCAGGCACTCACTACCCTCTCTGTAAAGAATTTGCCTTGCACATCCCCTCTAAACTTTGCCCCTCTTATTTTAAACCTATGTCCCCTCGGAACTGACTCTTCAACCCTGGGAAAAAGCTTCTGACTGTCCACTCTGTCCATGCCGTTCATAACTTTGTAAACCTCTATCATGTCGCCCTCCACCTCCGTCGTTCCAGTGAAAACAATCTGAGTTTATCCAGCCTCTCCTCATAGCTAATGCCCTCCAGACCAGGTAAACCTCTTCTGTACCCTCTCCAAAGCCTCCACGTCCTTCTGGTAGTGTGGCGACCAGAATTGCACGCAATATTCTAAGTGTGGCCTAACTAAAGTTCTGTGCAGCTGCAGCATGACTTGCCATTTTGTATACTCTATGCCCAGACCGATGAAGGCAAGCATGCCGTATGCCTTCTTGACTACCTTATCCACCTGCATTGCCACTTTCAGTGACCTGTGGACCTGTACGCCCAGATCTCTCTGCCTGTCAATACTCCTAAGGGTTCTGCCATTTACTGTATACTTACCACCTGCATTAGACCTTCCAAAATGCACTACCTCACATTTGTCTGGATTAAACTCCATCTGCCATTTCTCCACCCAAGTCTCCAACCGATCTATATCCTGCTGTATTCTCTGACAATCCTCATCACTATCCGCAACTCCACCAACCTTTGTGTCGTCCGCAAACTTACTAATCAGACCAGCTACATTTTCCTCCCAATCATTTATATATACTACAAACAGCAAAGGTCCCAGCACTGATCCCTGCGGAACACAGGCCAGTTGGCAGATCTCTCGGTGGGAGAGCATTTCGGTGATAGTGATCACAACTCCCTGACCTTTATCATAGTCATGGAGAGGGACAGGAGCAGACAGGATGGGAAAATATTTAATTGGGGGAGGGGGAATGAGAATGCTATTAGGCAGGAACTGGGGAGCTTAAATTGGGAACAGATGTTCTCAGGGAAATGCACGACAGAAATGTGGAGGTTGTTTAGGGAGCACTTGCTGCGACTGCTGGATAGCTTCGTCCCGATGAGGCAAGGAAGGGATGGTAGGGTGAAGGAACCTTGGATGACAAGAGATGTGGAACAGCTAGTCAAGAGGAAGAAGGAAGCTTACTTAAGGTTGAGGAAGCAAGGATCAGACAGGGCTCTAGAGGGTTACAAGGTAGCCAGGAAGGAACTGAAGAATGGACTTAGGAGAGCTAGAAGGGGACATGAAAAAGTCTTGGCGGGTAGGATTAAGGAAAATCCCAAGGCGTTCTACACTTATGTGAGGAACAAGAGGATGGCCAGCGTGAGGGTAGGGCCGATCAGGGATAGTGGAGGGAACTTGTGCCTGGAGTTGGAGGAGGTAGGGGAGGTCCTTAATGAATACTTTGCTTCAGTATTCACTCGTGAGAGGGACCTGGACATTTGTGAGGACAGCGTGAAACAGGCTGATATGCTCGAACAGGTTGATGTTAAGAGGGAGGATGTGCTGGAAATTTTGAAAGACATGAGGACAGATAAGTCTCCGGGGCCAGACGGGATATACCCAAGGATATTAAGGGAAGCGAGGGAAGAGATTGCTGCACCTTTGGCGATGATCTTTGCGTCCTCACTGTCCACTGGAGTAGTACCGGATGATTGGAGGGTGGCAAATGTTATTCCCTTGTTCAAGAAAGGGAATAGGGATAACCCTGGGAATTATAGACCAGTCAGTCATACGTCGGTAGTGGGAAAATTATTGGAGAGGATTCTGAGAGACAGGATTTATGATTATTTGGAAATGCATAGTTTGATTAGAGACAGTCAGCATGGCTTTGTGAGGGGCAGGTCATGCCTCACAAGCCTTATTGAATTCTTTGAAGATGTGACAAAACACGTTGATGAAGGAAGAGCAGTGGATGTGGTGTATATGGATCTTAGCAAGGCGTTTGATAAGGTTCCCCATGGTAGGCTCATTCAGAAAGTAAGGAGGCATGGGATACAGGGAAAGTTGGCTGTCTGGATACAGAATTGGCTGGCCCAAAGAAGACAGAGGGTGGTAGTAGATGGAAAGTATTCAGCATGGAGCTCGGTGACCAATGGTGTTCCGCAAGGATCTGTTCTGGGACCTCTGCTCTTTGTAATTTTTATAAATGACTTGGATGAGGAAGTGGAAGGCTGGGTTAGCAAGTTTGCCGATGACATGAAGTTTGCTGGAGTTGTGGATAGTGTGGAAGGCTGTTGCAGGTTGCAACGGGACATTGACAGGATGCAGAGCTGGGCTGAGAAGTGGCAGACGGAGGTCAACCTGGAAAAGTGTGAAGTGATTTATTTTGGAACGTCGAATTTGAATGCAGAATACAGGCTTAAAGACAGGATTCTTGGTAGTGTGGAGGAACAGAGGGATCTTGGGGTCCATGTCCATAGATCACTCAAAGTTGCCATCCAAGTTGATAGGGTTGTTAAGAAGGCGTATGGTGTGTTGGCTTTCATTAACAGGGGGATTGAGTTTAAGAGCCGCGAGGTTATGCTGCAGCTCTATAAAGCCCTGGTTAGACCACACTTGGAATATTGTGTTCAGTTCTGGTCGCCTCATTATAGGAAGGATGTGGAAGCTTTAGAGAGGGTGCAGAGGAAATTTACCAGGATGCTGCCTGGACTGGAGGGCATGTCGTACGAAGAAAGGTTGAAGGTGCTAGGGCTTTTCTCATTGGAACGAAGAAGGATGAGAGGTGACTTGATAGAGGGGTACAAGATGATGAGAGGCATAGATAGAGTGGATAGCCAGAGACTTTTTCCCAGGGCGGAAAGGGCTATCACCAGGGGGCATAATTTTAAGGTGATTGGAGGAAGGTTTCAGGGAGATGTCAGAGGTAGGTTCTTTACACAGAGAGTGGTGGGTGCTTGGAATGCACTGCCAGCGGTGGTAGTAGAAGCAGATACATTAGGGACATTTAAGCGACTCTTGGATAGGTACATGGATGATAGTAGAATGAAGGGTATGTAGGTAGTTTGATCTTAGAGTAGGTTAAAGGTTCGGCATAACATCGTGGGCCGAAGGGCCTGTACTGTGCTGTACTGTTCTATGTCCTATGTTCTAACACCACTAGTCACATCCCTCCATTCAGAAAAGCACCCTTCCACTGCTACCCTCTGTCTTCTATGACCGAGCCAGCTCTGTATCCATCTTGCCAGCTCACGTCTGATCCCGTGTGACTTCACCTTTTGTACCAGTCTGCCATGAGGGACCTTGTCAAAGGCTTTACTGAAGTCCAAATAGATAACATCCACTGCCCTTCATTCATCAATCATCTTCGTCACTTCCTCAAAAAACTCAATCAAATTAGTGAGACACGACCTCCCCTTCACAAAACCATGCTGCCTCTCGCTAATAAGTTGGTTTGTTTCCAAATGGGAGTAAATCCTGTCCCGAAGAATCCTCTCTAATAATTTCCCTACCACTGACGTAAGGCTCACCGGCTTATAATTTCCTGGATTATCCTTGCTACCCTTCTTAAACAAAGGAACAATATTGGCTATTCTCCAGTCCTCTGGGACCTCACCTGTAGCCAATGAGGATGCAAAGATTTCTGTCAAGGCCCCAGCAATTTCTTCCCTTGCCTCCCTCAGTATTCTGGGGGAGATCCCATCAGGCCCTGGGGACTTATCTACCTTAATGCTTTGCAAGACACCCAACACCTCCTCCTTTTTGATAATGAGATGACTGAGACTATCTACACTCCCTTCCCTGGACTCATCATCCACCAAGTCCTTCTCTTTGGTGAATACTGATGCAAAGTACTCATTTAGTACCTCGCCCATTTCCTCTGACTCCACACATAGATTCCCTTCTCTGTCCTTGAGTGGGCCAACCCTTTCCCTGGTTACCCTCTTGCTCTTTATATACGTATAAAAAGCCTTGGGATTTTCCTTAATCCTGTTTGCCAATGACTTTTCATGACCCGTTTTAGCCCTCCTGCCTCCTTGCTTAAGTTCCTTCCTACTGTCTTTATATTCCTCAAGGGATTTGTCTGTTCCTTGCCTTCCAGCCCTTACTAATGCTTCCTTTTTCTTTTTGACTAGGCTCACAATATCCTGCGTTTTCCAAGGTTCCCGAAACTTGCCAAACTTGTCTTTCTTCCTCACAGGAACATGCTGGTCCTGGATTCTAATCAACTGATGTTTGAAAGACTCCCACATGTCAGATGTTGATTTACCCTCAAACAGCCGCCCCCAATCTAAATTCTTCAGTTCCTGCCGAATATTGTTATAATTAGCCTTCCCCCAATTTAGCACCTTCACTCGAGGACTACTCTTATCCTTACCCACAAGTACCTTAAAACTTATGGAATTATGGTCACTGTTCCCGAAATGCTCCCCGACTGAAACTTCGATCACCTGGCTCATTCCTCAATACGAGGTCCAGTACGGCCCCATCCCTAGTTGGACTATGTACATACTGTTTCAAGAAGCCCTCCTGGATACTACTTACAAATTCTGCCCCATCCAAGCCCCTAGCACTAAGTGAGTCCCCGTCAATATCGGGGAAGTTAAAATCACCCACCACCACAAAATCTGTCTACCCTTGGCTCCTTTGCTACTGGGTCCAGCTGCTTCGAAACACTAACTATTGGCAGCTCTCACTGCTTCACCCCAGCTGCTTCCAAAACACCAACTTACTTTTTGTGAGCAATCTCAGAGATAAAACTCAAGACCAAAAGGCATGTTCCTGCATCATCTATCTCCACAGCAGTGGTGCATCTGGGAAGTCCCAGATAGAAATTTAAACTAATCCCCAACTCCAAACCTTGCCTTTATTCTGGGAAATCATATGAATAATGAATCCATGATTTTATTGTCTTCTCACTTCCCAACTAAATGGGTCCACTGCTGTTTTATGGCTCTCACCCCTGTAACTCTGACCCGTAAATAGACATGGAAGGACCTTTGAAGTGTAAATACCTTGGGTGGTCTGGCAACTTCTGAATTCCATAGTTTCAATTACATCTACAAATTTCCCCAAAACTAAAAGTGGCCTCTAAAAAATATTTCTATAAACCATGATACTAGATGATTGTAACACTCTTCAAATAAATGAGTAATCACCGACCCTCAATTCAAATTATAAAACTGTTATACTCATAATATGGAAGTGCTGGATGTAAAGAGTGTTTTGATAATGTTTTTAAAAGAACAGGTATTTACTTACAGATATCAGTAAGATGGGCTCGCCAACTTTTCACTGCAGAGGTTGCGCGCTACCCTCCTCGGTGATACAGCCACTTCACTCTGCACTGCACATGTGGTAGCTGCAACCAGCTCCCAGCTTGCATGTCACATTATTTCTCAGACCCTTGGAAGGTCATTGCGGACCCCAGTTTGAGAACCACCTGCTCTAGCAGGCTTGTAATGAAGTGCTATTCACATGCAAAATATAAAGGCAATTATCTTGGCAACCTTTCTGAGACCAGCAAAATTCTCCCTTGACTGCTTCCAGGTCAAAGGTGGAATAGCATTTACTCTTTCGGCTGCTCCAACCAGATTGCTCTCATTCTCAGAGGTAGCTGGAACAAAAAATGACCGCCTTTCTCTTCAGCAGGACCTCCAAGGCTGTACGCAGGATGAGTGCCGTTCGTCATCCTGATCTTGCTGCAGGCATTTCACCTCGTCTAAGTTGACTTGCAGCCCTTTGAAGGCTGCTGCTGCCAGTTCCCAGATCTTCACTTTGTGCAGTGCATGAGAGGAGTGGAGAAAAATGCAAATGAGCTGAACTGGTATCGTCGCGTGACATCAGCTCATGATGTTGCCGATGCATCCTTGCTTCCTTGCCAATAGCATTGAAGTCACATTCTTGGCTCCTTGCAGTCATTCAAAATGGATTTTAATGAGGAAAAGTGCAATTCTAGTTCACAAGCTGGAAAGTTGCACCAGGTGTGCAGTTAACTATTTTGGTCTGCCATCTGCAGCTTAAGGAGGCGAGGACACGACAGCCTACATTTTCCAAGAGGCCAAAGATTTCCTTGAAGTGCCAGGGGGAGCACTCCTGCTCATCCCAGACCACAAGAAATGCTGAAAGTGGCACTTAACTCTGGATCTGGCAGCACCCACCTCCCTTTCATTGTCATGGGCTGGAACTTTGAGAGACTGTTGGAGACGGGAACAGAGACAGAGGGGGGAATAAAATTGGGAGGGAAGATGTCAGACCAGAAGTCTTGACTTCAATTCCACATTTTATTGTCGGCAGCCAACATGGAGGGCAGACTTTGCACATCCATCCACGCAGCGGGAAGGCAGTTAAGGTATTTAAGGGCCCAATGCACAGCAATAGTCTGGCAGTCAGGCAGAGGCTCCTTGGCAGGAGTCTGGCAGTCAGGCAGAGGCTCCTTGGCAGGAGTCTGGCAGTCAGGCAGAGGCTCCTTGGCAGGAGTCTGGCAGTCAGGCAGAGGCTCCTTGGCAGCAGTCTGGCAGTCAGGCAGAGGCTCTTTTGCAATAGTCTGGAAGTCAGGCAGAGGCTCCTTGGCAGGAGTCTGGCAGTCAGGCAGAGGCTCCTTGGCAGGAGTCTGGCAGTCAGGCAGAGGCTCTTTTGCAATAGTCTGGAAGTCAGGCAGAGGCTCCTTTGCAGCAGTCTGGCAGTCAGGCAGAGGCTCTTTTGCAATAGTCTGGCAGTCAGGCAGAGGCTCCTTGGCAGGAGTCTGGCAGTCAGGCAGAGGCTCTTTTGCAGGAGTCTGGCAGTCAGGCAGAGGCTCCTTGGCAGGAGTCTGGCAGTCAGGCAGAGGCTCTTTTGCAATAGTCTGGAAGTCAGGCAGAGGCTCCTTGGCAGGAGTCTGGCAGTCAGGCAGAGGCTGCTGGGCAATAGTCTGGCAGTCAGGCAGAGGCACCTTGGCAGGAGTCTGGCAGTCAGGCAGAGGCTCCTTGGCAGGAGTCTGGCAGTCAGGCAGAGGCTCCTTGGCAGGAGGCTGGCAGTCAGGCAGAGGCTCCTTGGCAGGAGTCTGGCAGTCAGGCAGAGGCTCTTTTGCAATAGTCTGGCAGTCAGGCAGAGGCTCCTTGGCAGGAGTCTGGCAGTCAGGCAGACTCCTTTGCAATAGTCTGGCAGTCAGGCAGAGGCTGCTGGGCAATAGCCTGGCAGTCAGGCAGAGGCTGCTGGGCAATAGTCTGGCAGTCAGGCAGAGGCTCCTTGGCAGCAGTCTGGCAGTCAGGCAGAGGCTCTTTTGCAGCAGTCTGGCAGTCAGGCAGAGGCTCCTTGGCAGGAGTCTGGCAGTCAGGCAGAGGCTCCTTGGCAGCAGTCTGGCAGTCAGGCAGAGGCTCTTTTGCAATAGTCTGGAAGTCAGGCAGAGGCTCCTTGGCAGGAGTCTGGCAGTCAGGCAGAGGCTCCTTGGCAGGAGTCTGGCAGTCAGGCAGAGGCTCTTATGCAATAGTCTGGAAGTCAGGCAGAGGCTCCTTTGCAGCAGTCTGGCAGTCAGGCAGAGGCTCTTTTGCAATAGTCTGGCAGTCAGGCAGAGGCTCCTTGGCAGGAGTCTGGCAGTCAGGCAGAGGCTCTTTTGCAGGAGTCTGGCAGTCAGGCAGAGGCTCCTTGGCAGGAGTCTGGCAGTCAGGCAGAGGCTCTTTTGCAATAGTCTGGAAGTCAGGCAGAGGCTCCTTGGCAGGAGTCTGGCAGTCAGGCAGAGGCTCCTTGGCAGGAGTCTGGCAGTCAGGCAGAGGCTGCTGGGCAATAGTCTGGCAGTCAGGCAGAGGCACCTTGGCAGGAGTCTGGCAGTCAGGCAGAGGCTCCTTGGCAGGAGTCTGGCAGTCAGGCAGAGGCTCCTTGGCAGGAGGCTGGCAGTCAGGCAGAGGCTCCTTGGCAGGAGTCTGGCAGTCAGGCAGAGGCTCTTTTGCAATAGTCTGGCAGTCAGGCAGAGGCTCCTTGGCAGGAGTCTGGCAGTCAGGCAGAGACTCCTTTGCAATAGTCTGGCAGTCAGGCAGAGGCTGCTGGGCAATAGCCTGGCAGTCAGGCAGAGGCTGCTGGGCAATAGTCTGGCAGTCAGGCAGAGGCTCCTTGGCAGCAGTCTGGCAGTCAGGCAGAGGTTCTTTTGCAATAGTCTGGCAGTCAGGCAGAGGTTCTTTTGCAGGAGTCTGGCAGTCAGGCAGAGGCTCCTTTGCAATAGTCTGGCAGTCAGGCAGAGGCTCTTTTGCAGGAGTCTGGCAGTCAGGCAGAGGCTCTTTTGCAGGAGTCTGGCAGTCAGGCAGAGGTTCTTTTGCAGGAGTCTGGCAGTCAGGCAGAGGCTCCTTTGCAATAGTCTGGCAGTCAGGCAGAGGTTCTTTTGCAGGAGTGTGGCAGTCAGGCAGAGGCTCCTTTGCAGGAGTCTGGTAGTCAGGCTGAGGTTCTTTTGCAATAGTCTGGCAGTCAGGCAGAGGCTGCTGGGCAATAGTCTGGCAGTCAGGCAGAGGTTCTTTTGCAGGAGTCTGGCAGTCAGGCAGAGGCTCCTTTGCAATAGTCTGGCAGTCAGGCAGAGGCTGCTGGGCAATAGTCTGGCAGTCAGGCAGAGGCTCTTTTGCAATAGTCTGGCAGTCAGGCAGAGGCTGCTGGGCAATAGTCTGGCAGTCAGGCAGAGGCTCTTTTGCAATAGTCTGGCAGTCAGGCAGAGGTTCTTTTGCAATAGTCTGGCAGTCAGGCAGAGGCTGCTGGGCAATAGTCTGGCAGTCAGGCAGAGGCTCCTTGGCAGCAGTCTGGCAGTCAGGCAGAGGCTCTTTTGCAATAGCCTGGCAGTCAGGCAGAGGCTCCTTGGCAGCAGTCTGGCAGTCAGGCAGAGGCTGCTGGGCAATAGTCTGGCAGTCAGGCAGAGGCTCCTTGGCAGCAGTCTGGCAGTCAGGCAGAGGTTCTTTTGCAATAGCCTGGCAGTCAGGCAGAGGCTCCTTGGCAGCAGTCTGGCAGTCAGGCAGAGGCTGCTGGGCAATAGTCTGGCAGTCAGGCCGAGGCTCCTTTGCAATAGTCTGGCAGTCAGGCAGAGGCTCCTTTGCAGGAGCCTGGCAGTCAGGCAGAGGCTCCTTTGCAGCAGCCTGGCAGTCAGGCTGAGGCTGTTTCTGAGCAGGCAGCTGTCAGGCGGAGGTTCCTTGCGATCAGGCAGCAGTGAATGCAGAGCTGACAGTCCTATAAATATGGCACCGGCACCTGCTGCAGTGTTACCTGACACCACCTTCGCTGCCTCCGCTCCCACCTCCGTCCTCTCACTGGACAGCCCCCGCACCTCTCGACGCTTAATTGGCCGGCTGCCGCATGATCACCTGCAATCGGCCACTCATTGCCCCAACGTAAGTCACACCCACTTCCATTCCTGACATTGTGCGCTGTGGCCTCTGGTTAAAGTTCAGCCTGGGGTTCCTGATCTCTGGGGAAACCGGTGCAGCAACTGTCAAAAGATTAAGCTCCCAATTTTACTTTGGGAGCCCAATTTAAATTCATTAATTTAGTCGAGCATTGGTGGAACACTTGGTCGTTCCGATATTTGTCACTGGACAAAAGGTGGGTGGGGTACGTGCGCGATGGGTTGTTTTCACGTTCCCAATATTTAACTCTTTAAATTCCCGCCACCCCTCACATACCCATCATGAGAGGGTTAATATTAAGGCCATTGTGTAATTGGCATTTGAGGGTAGCTGCACTACATATCCTGGCATCTTGTTCTCCTGGTTGCATGTGCAGGAACTTTAACTTCTTGGTAAAAGTGCTGGGATAACATGCCAATGTAGTTTGTGCTCCTGCAAAGCAAAAAAAAATTGAGAGTTAAAGGGCGCATTCTGTTTGTGGGAAGATTTGAAATTTTCATACCTGTGGGTTGATATTTCTGACTGACACAGCAGTGTTGAGACTAAAATAAGTATCATTTTCAAGTTACGTGAATTAGTTACAAAATAGTCTACTGGCATATTCTTGTATTGAGAGAAACGACGAGAAATGCTGGGAAAAGTAGTGTTTTTGTCGGCTTCAACGGAAAATTCATATTGACTTACAAGCTGCACAGAGGCAAGAAGGATTTTCTCTTGCATCTGTATACCTTTGGAGCAGAGCTTGCTGTTGTTACGTCAACCTCCTTCATTTTTTTTCTTCTTGATTGATTTATCCACAAGTGACAATTGGAGAAGTATTTGGAAAGGAAGATTATAAAAGAATGCGGGAAAGGGCAACAGGTTGGAGTCGACAGCTCCAGCTGAGGGTCGTGCGCTCGCGACAAACACAATGGGGGTAGTTTCATCTGAACCCACACTGCATGGGATTGGATTGTTTACCTCTTTTAATTTTTGTCCTTAAAGTCTTTTATTTGGGCTGAGCAACACCCACCAATTGCAATCCCCAAAAAACTGGGAGTCGGGGAAACTTCACAAAGCAGCAGGCATAACATTTCAGGCACTGATAACATCCTAACCAAAGACCTTTATACTCCTGAGTGAATATAATATTCCTCAGATAACTGGGAATCATAGACTGCAAAGGGCAACCATTAAGGGACTGCAAGTAGGGGAGAAAGGCACCAGTCTTCTCACCCAGGAGTCGCCATGGGAGTCGCCCGTCTATTGGATATACATCGGCTGTTCCTTCATCATTGCTGAGTCAAAATCCTGGAACTCCCTCTCTAACAGCACTGTGGAAGCACCTTCAACAGACAGACTGCAGTGGTTCAAGAAGGCAGCTTACCTTCTCAAGTATTTATGTGATGGTATGTAGTGGTAGTCGGGGACAGTATAGTCAGGGGGATAGACACAGTTCTCTACAGCCAAGAACGAAAGTCCAGAAGGTTGTGTTGCCTGCCCAGTGCTCGGGTTCAGGACATCTGCTCAGGGCTGGAGAGGAACTTGGAGTGGGAGGGGTAGGATCCAGTGTCATGGTTCACGTGGTTACCAAAAACATAGCTAGGACTAGGAAAAAGGTAAAGAAATTCTGCATAGAGAGTAGGAGCAGCTCGGGGCTAAATTAAAAAGCAGAACCTCAAAGGTAATAATCTCTAAATTATGACCTGAGGCATGAGCAAATTGGAGTAGGGTACATAAGATTAGAGAGTTAAATGCATGGCTCAAAGATTAGGTGTGGAAGAAATGGGTTGCAATTCATGGAGCACTGGCACCAGTACTGGGGAAAGTGGGAGCTGTACCATTGCGACAATCTTCACCTGAACCAGTTGTAGAGGGCCTTGGAGAGGGCTTTAAACTAAATGGTGGGGGCAAGGGATCACATCAGGGAAGATGTGATAATTTAGAGAGAGGAGAAGCCAAGAAAGCAAGGCAGCAATAAGGGAACTGATAATCTGAGTGTGACAGGAATGGAAGATTGGAAGGAAGCAAAACTGGTAACAGGAAGTAAAGAAGTAGTAAGCAAAATAAGAAACATACGAAGGGAAGGTAAGCATTAAATCGGATCAGAATGTGGAATAATCTTTAAAAGACAAAGTTAAGGGCACTCTTTCAGAATGCATGCAGCATTCACTACAAGATGATTTGAAGGCACAAATAGAGGTAAATGGGTATAATTTAATTGCCATTACAGTGACGTGATTACAGGGTGACCAAGACTGGGAACTGAATATTCAAAGATATTTGTCATTTAGGATGGATAGACAAAAATGAAAAGGAGTTGGGGTAGCGATCTTAATAAGGGATGAGATCTGTACATGAGGAAGAGAGGATCAAGATGTAGAATCAATTTGGGTGGAGCTAAGAAACAGCAAAGGGCAGCAAACATTGGTGGGAGTTGTTCAGAGGCCACCAAATTGTAGTGGTAATGTTGAGCATGGTATAAAACAGGGTATTAGAGGTGCATGTAACATGGGTAATACAGTAATAATGGGCAACCTCAATTTACATACAGACTGGGTAAACCTAATCAGCACTCATGCTTTGGAGGATGGATTCCGAGAGTGTTCAGCAGGATGTTGAAGAACCGTAGGTATCAGGCTATTTTTAGATGTAGTATTAGATAATGAGAAAGGGCTAACTAATAACTGCTATAAAGGAGCCTTTGGGAAATAGTGACCATAATATAATATAATTTTACATTAGGTTTGAAAGCGAGAGAGTTCATACTGAAACTAGGATCTTAAATCTGAACAAAGGAAACTATGAAGGTATGAGGGCAAGTTGGCTATGGTGGATTGGGAAAATACACTCAACGTTTTGCCCATAGACAGGCAATGGCCAGTATTTAAATAAGTATTACATGGTCTGCAACAAATATACATTCCTCTAAGACACAAAATCCCAACTGGAAAGATGAATCAACTGTGGCGAATAAAAGAAGTTAAAGATTGCATTCGATCAAAGGAAGGGGCTTGTTCTTTGGCCTCCTTGTCTCGAGAGACAATGGGTAAGTGCCTGGAAGTGGTCAGTGGTTGGTGAAGCAGCACCTGGAGTGGCTATAAAGGCCAATTCTAGAGTGGCAGACTCTTCCACAGGTGCTGCAGATAAAATTAGTTGACAGGGCTGTTACGCAGTTGGCTCTCTCCTTGCGCTTCTGACTTTTTTCCTGCCAACTGCTAAGTCTCTTCGACTCGCCACGCTTTAGCCCCGCCTTTATGGTTGCCCGCCAGCTCGGGCGATCGCTGGCAACTGACTCCCACAACGTGTGGTCAATGTCACAGGACTTCATGTCACGTTTGCAGACATCTTTAAAGCAGAGACATGGACAGCCGGTGGGTCTGATACCAGTGACGAGCTCGCTGTACAATGTGTCCTTGGGGATCCTGCCATCTTCCATGCGGCTCACATGGCCAAGCCATCTCAAGCGCCGCTGGCTCAGTAGGGTGTATTTGCTGGGGATGTTGGCCACCTCGAGGACTTCTGCGTTGGAGATACGGTCCTGCCACCCGATGCCAAGGATTCTCCGGAGGCAGCGAAGATGGAATGAATTGAGACGTCGCTCTTGGCTGACGTACGTTGTCCAGGCCTCGCTGCCGTAGAGCAAGGTACTGAGGACACAGGCTTGATACACTTGGACTTTTGTGTTCTGTGTCAGTGCGCCATTTTCCCACACTGTCTTGGCCAGTCTGGACATAGCAGCGGATGCCTTTCCCATGCACTTGTTGATTTCTGCATCGAGAGACAGGTTACTGGTGATAGTTGAGCCTAGGTAGGTGAACTCTTGAATCACTTCCAGAGTGTGGTCACCGATATTTATGGATGGGGCATTTGTGACGTCCTGTCCCATGATGTTCGTTTTCTTGAGGCTGATGGTTAGGCCAAATTTGTTGCAGGCAGCCGCAAACCTGTCGATGAGATTCTGCAGACACTCTTCAGTGTGAGATGTTAATGCAGCATCGTCAGCAAAGAGGAGTTCCCTGATGAGACTTTCCGTACTTTGGTCTTCGCTCTTCGACGGGCAAGGTTGAACAACCTGCCACCTGATCTTGTGTGGAGGAAAATTCCTTCTTCTGAAGACTTGCTTGTAAGGCTTGTAAGGTTGCCAAAAAGAGTGGTAAGCCCAAGGATTGGGAGCAATTTAGAATCCAGCAAAGGATGACCAAGAAATTGATAAAGAAAGGGAAAAGAGAATACAAATGCAAGCTAGCAAGAAACATAAAGGCGACTGCAAAAGCTTCTTTAGGCATGTGAAAAGGTAAAGATTAGCAAGGACAAGTTTGGGTCCATTACGGTGGAGACAGGAGAATTTGTAATGGAGAACAGGGAAATGGTGGAGAAACTGAACAATTTCTTTGTGTCTGTCTTCACGGAGGAAGATATTGAAAATCTCCCAGAAATACTCGGGAACCAAGGGGCTTGTAAAAACGAGGAACTGGAAGAAATTAGTATTAATAAAGAAAAATTAACTGGATTGAAGATTGATAAATCCCCTGGACCAGATGAACTACATCCCAGAGTGTTGAAGGAGGTGGCTATAGAGATAGTGGATGCATTGGCCATTACCTTTCAAAATTCTGTAGATTCTGGAAAGGTTCCTGCAGACTGGAAAGTAGCAAATATAACCCCACTTTGGAAGAAAGGAGGGAGAGAGAAAACAGAGGACTACGGACCTGTTAGTTTGACGTCAGGAGTAGGGAAAATGTGAGAATCTATTATAAAGGATGAGATAACTGGACACTTGGAAAATAATATGATTGGGCAGAGTCAACATGGATTTATACAAAGCAAATCCTGTTTGAGTTCTGCCATTTAAATTGTATTCTCGTTGCGTCGGGGCGGCAACGCCACTTTGGTGCATTCCCGCCACTGACTAAATCCGGAACCGAAGTGATGGCGTCGGATTTCCGGCAGATGCATCCGGCACTATTTTCTGGCCCCCAAGCCTCCATTCCCACTCCAAAGGGCCACACTAAATTCAGCCCCGAGCGTTAAGCGAAGCTTACAGTCCTGAGTTACTAGTTTCTTTGAAAAAAACATGGGTCAGGGTGTTCTCTCCAAGGTGGAAAGCCATGCGAGAAGCGCCAGGGACGGCCCCAGTCTATTTTAGTAGCTGGGCCTCAGGAACGTAAGGGTGTAAAGAAGCAGCTGAGCAGCTGCCACCTTTCCCCGATTGAGCAGCCTGGAGGATGCCATCTGCCCTCAGGTAAGTCACGGGGTGGGAGTGGTTCAGGAGGTTGTCACTGGAAGAGCAGGGAAGCTGAAGGAGGGAGAGGTCCAAACTTCCTGCACTTCCTTCCTTCTCTGCTCGAGCTGGTCAGAATGATGACACTGGAAGGCCCAGCTTGCCAGTAGACCAGTAAAATTGACTCAGGATCCTGTTTGAGCAAAAGGCCATTGATTTATTTTATGATGGGGTGTCTCACTGAACTAGGCTGACACATGAACTGCCTGGTGTTGAAACTGCCGCAGAGCAGTAAAATGTACCACACGTTTTCACCCAGCTTCTGCTGGGCTGAAGTTAAATTTCCATCAGCAGTTTTGTAAGTGGATGTCCCTTTAAAGCAGGGGCTCTCTCGTGTTGTGAGAGGAACAAAAAACAATTCTTTCCCCACAGCAAAAATAAAAAGTTGGAAGTGATACTTTTTGAAGCCAACGCATCCAATGAAGTATGAGGAAACAATGGACTAACTGGTTGCAAATACAGTTTCAAATGTAGATTTCAGTTGTTTAAAACAGTGAGTTTTAGTCGAAGAAATATTTGGTATCAGAACTTCAGAAGTGTGCCAAAGCAAAATGCAGCGGATGCTGGAAATCTGAAACAAAAACAGAAACTTCTGGAAATACTCAGCAGGTTAGGCAGCCTCTGTGGAGAGAGAGTCAGAGTTAATATTTCAGGTTGATGACAGATCTGATAACCTGAAACGTTAACTCTGCTTCTGTCTCCCACAGCTGCTGCCAGACTTGCTGGAGTATTTCCAGCACTTTATGTTTTTATTTTAGAAGTGTGCCTTTCGCCTGGGGATTTCCTTCAGTCACAGTGTTGGTCATTGTCTGGAAAAGTGGCATCAATTGAAAGTATGAAAGATTCAAGAACCACTTTATTCTGGCTGTAAAGCTACTTCATGTAGTGGTCACAGTCTGAATTAAACACCAGACTCAATGCACCCTGAAACAAAGGGCTGAATTTTGCGATCTTCTCAGATGGCGGCCCACACGCACAACTTGAAGTCCACAGAGCTACCGCAATATTAAACATGGCGGCTCATTTACATGGCTGGGGCGGACCACCTTCACTGCCGCCGCCCCGTTCGATGACGTGGAGGAGACAGGCGCCGGTGCCATTTTTAAAGGGCTGAGAGCCCGAAATGACTGTTTAAATTTTTAAAGAAACAGGAAAGTTAAAAGTATTGAAAATAATTGAAAAAAATCTTTCCAGCCCCTCTCCCACCAGCAACACCCCCCCATAGCCTTGCAGATCATTCCTGCCCTTCCCTCCGCTGCCACCCCAAAATACTTACCTTGAGTACCTGACCTTCCCCCTCCAAAGTTCAAAAGCTTTTACCTTTACGCCTTCCCGTCACCCCCTCGACTAATCAGATATGTTTGACCCCGCTTCCCCGCCCTCCCACACTGAAATACTTACCTCCTGCCCCCTCCCCACCAGTGTCCCACATTGCATCTCCAGCTAGAGATCAGATGGCGTGGGAGTGCTGGCCACTGACCGTAATATTGGAGAGGGACGGCCAGCGGGACAAGATGAGGAATTATTCATTCATATGCAATTCTTAACATATTTAATTGGGTGTCCCGTCGCCAAGCAGCGGGTGGAGGGGCGGGGTGCGCTGCCACGAGGCCTCACCGCTACCGGTAATATGGGACGGGGCCTTCCTGGCATCGAGGCCCATATGGGGGCCTCTCCTGGAGGCATTTTCCGGGGGCCACACCCCGCCACGACCCCTGACGTCGGTGGGGGCCGGTAAAATTCAGCCCAAAGTTTCCCTGCAGTCCAACCGAAGTATCCAAGGGCCGGGAAGTCTCAACGAGGCTACTGCTGGTGCCAGCACATCAGTATTATTGTACATTTGCAGGGATTGGCAACTACTGATCTTATGACACATTTGATCATTGTGTTTCCATTTGGTACAAACACAGTCTGATAATGTGGCCTGGGGAAACACCGAACCTGTATTAAAATAGTCTACACAGGGAAAATCCCTAACACTGTACTAGTGCATCCTAGCGATTACAGTTAAGAAAAACCACAATGCCCTGTAAATGTGATGAATTAGAAAAGCGCTAAATATAATTTCTCAGAAGTAAACAAATGCGGTCAATTACTACAAATAGAGACTGTGACCTTTCAATTATTAGTAATGTGGGAATTTTCACGGTTCACGTTATTTCACGTTGTGTTGAAACATGGTGCTGTAGTGATTGGCGTGGTGTTGCTGCATCGGTACTGGGGAGATGTCAACAGGCTTCATCTCCTAGACCAGCTACAATGAGGACACTGGGAAAATTCCAGCAAGTTCTCCACCCAGGGTCCAGCCAATGTTATAATTACTGCAGCACAAACAATGATAAATCTAATTTTTGAATTTGGTTCTAGTTTTAAATTAACCTTTCTGTAAACTTCAGTGACCTGTGATGTGTTGCATTACCAATCACACTGTGTTGTGTTCCTCTTATCTCTAAACCCTGTGAGTATCTTGCAAGATAACAAAATGTAACTGGATAGCAAGTGGTCCTTTTATAAGTTCATCTCGTCAGACTGGGTCACTTAATATTTTAAGTGTGACATGAATGAAAAATCTCAAACAAGCCAACTTTCTGAACAACCATTTTCAGACAATAAATTGAACAAAATGATTGCTTTATGACTGCTTAATTGATTTCTTACTGAACTTACACTTTTGGTTATTTTGATCCCCCAGTTCTGATTCCCCTCATGTTTCCTGCTTGATCTAAGGAGATTGTGCACTTTGATCTTTGCACACCCTCAGCATAGGCATAAAGGGATGCTTTTAATACTGCCAGCCCAAGCGAAAGCCAAGAAGGCGAGCAGTTAAAATTGACTGGGAGACTTAACAGTCACCATCATGCACCATTTGCCTGCCTTCTATTTAAACCTGCTTTTCTGAGCAGTCAGTAATGGTGTCCACCTCAACCTGGTTTCCCCTTTAAGTGTGCAAATTGGTATCTGACAACATAATTAGGGCACAACTGTAATTTTAACTGATGGCACAAATAGATCAGCCAAGGTCACTTTCCTGAAAGATGAAGACAGTGGGCATGGTCTCCAGGGGCCACAGAGTTTTGAATGGATTTGTTTTTCTTCACTTTGTTTTCACTTTCCTTGTGAGGTTAGGAGGAGCAGGTGTGCTTTCCGAACCTGAAACCCTTTCCTGTGACTTAATTGTTGCCTGCGACTGTTCCTTCCCAGCCGGCTAGCAACCTCATGCTTCCCAAATCTCCACTTTCATCTGCCAGCCAGCTGCCATTTCCCACCTCTTTTGGGCTTCAGGGTGGATTTACAGTTTTGTGAAGTTTTTCAGCACCATTACATAGATATGTCTCGGAACTCCTTGGCAATTTATCCTCTTGGACTTGGAACCGGTGCAGGAAGAAGCTCAATGATCTGACCCAGCTTACTAAGGTAAAACACTCATTGGCATTGTCAGCATGGCCCTGCGCTACTTCATTGTAACAGCATTAGTGAAAATATTTATGTCCCCCTTCTTCCCCCTGCCTCACTTCCTTCTCATCTAAAATTGCAACACTGTTGTCCCCCCCCCCACTTCCTCCTCCTGCTGGCACTTCAAAGTTCTGCCACTGCCATTGCTGTCAGTGTTCGTGCCCGCTCTTCCACACACCTGATGCTTCTGCATGGCACCAGACACCCATTTTACTCTCACACACATAGGTTCAGAACTCTTCAGCACACTACTCACTTAACTGAGTCCATTTCCTCTAGCAGGACAAATTGGTGCTCAATTCCAGAGCGGGTAGACTCACACAGAAGCACAGGTATCCATATTTTCACTTTCTTTCATCAACTGAAGCAGCTGCTACAGATATCAATGGGCAGACGGACTGGCCAAGTTGTTTCAGAGGACAAAACAGAGGCACGAATACCACATGGTGCCACCCTGGCCTTACAACCATCTTATTACTTAACTATCCGCTTCACTCAGTCTATATCACAGCCCAGTGCTTCATTGAGCAGAGTCATAGAACATAGAACAGTACAGCACAGTACAGGCCCTTCGGCCCACGATGTTGTGCCGAACCTTCAACCTACTCTAAGATCAAACTAACTACCTACCCTTCATTCTACTATCATCCATGTACCTATCCAAGAGTCGCTTAAATGTCCCTAATGTATCTGCTTCTACTACCACCGCTGGCAGCGCATTCCACGCACCCACCACTCTCTGTGTAAAGAACCTACCTCTGACATCTCCCCGAAACCTTCCTCCAATCACCTTAAAATTATGCCCCCTGGTGATAGCCCTTTCCACCCTGGGAAAAAGTCTCTGGCTATCCACTCTATCTATGCCTCTCATCATCTTGTACCCCTCTATCAAGTCACCTCTCATCCTTCTTCGCTCCAATGAGAAAAGCCCTAGCTCCCTCAATCTTTCTTCGTAGGACATGCCCTCCAGTCCAGGCAGCATCCTGGTAAATCTCCTCTGCACCCTCTCTAAAGCTTCCACATCCTTCCTATAATGAGGCGACCAGAACTGAACACAATATTCCAAGTGTGGTCGAACCAGGGCCTTTTAGAGCTGCAGCATAACCTCGAGGCTCTTAAACTCAATCCCCCTGTTAATGAAAGCCAACACACCATACGCCTTCTTAACAACCCTATCAACTTGGGTGGCAACTTTGAGCGATCTATGGACATGGACCCCAAGATCCCTCTGTTCCTCCACACTACCAAGAATCCTGTCTTTAAGCCTGTATTCTGCATCCAAATTCGACGTTCCAAAATGAATCACTTCACACTTTTCCAGGTTGAACTCCATCTGCCACTTCTCAGCCCAGCTCTGCATCCTGTCAATGTCCCGTTGCAACCTACAACAGCCTTCCACACTATCCACAACTCCAGCAACCTTCGTTTCATCAGCAAACTTGCTAACCCAGCCTCCACTTCCTCATCCAAGTCATTTATAAAAATTACAAAGAGCAGAGGTCCCAGAACAGATCCTTGCGGAACACCACTGGTCACCGAGCTCCATGCTGAATACTTTCCATCTACTACCACACTCTGACTTCTATGGGCCAGCCAATTTTGTATCCAGACAGCCAAATTTCCCTGTATCCCATGCCTCCTTACTTTCTGAATGAGCCTGCCATGGGGAACCTTAGAACATAGAACATAGAACACTACAGCGCAGTACAGGCCCTTCAGCCCTCGATGTTGCGCCGACCTGTGAAACCATCTGACCTGCACTATTCCATTTTCATCCATATGTCTATCCAATGACCACTTAAATGCCCTTAAAGTTGACGAGTCTACTACTGTTGCAGGCAGGGCGTTCCACGCCCCTACTACTCTCTGAGTAAAGAAACTACCTCTGACATCTGTCCTATATCTATCACCCCTCAACTTAAAGCTATGTCCCCTCGTGTTTGCCATCACCATCCGAGGAAAAAGGCTCTCACTATCCACCCTGTCCAACCCTCTGATTATCTTATATGCCTCTATTAAGTCACCTCTTCTCCTCCTTCTCTCTAACGAAAACAACCTCAAGTCCCTCAGCCTTTCCTCATAAGACCTTCCCTCCATACCAGGCAACATCCTAGTAAATCTCCTCTGCACCTTTTCCAAAGCTTCCACATCCTTCCTATAATGCGGTGACCAGAACTGCACGCAATACTCCAGGTGCGGCCGCACCAGAGTTCTGTACAGCTGCAGCATGACCTCGTGGCTCCTCAACTCGATCCCCCTACTAATAAAAGCTAACACACCATATGCCTTCTTCACAGCTCTATTAACCTGGGTGGCAACTTTCAGGGATTTATGGACCTGGACACCAAGATCTCTCTGCTCATCTACACTACCAAGAATCTTCCCATGAGCCCAGTATTCTGCAATCCTGTTACTCCTTCCGAAGTGAATCACCTGACACTTTTCCACATTAAACTCCATTTGCCATCTCTCAGCCCAGCTCTGCAGCCTATCTATGTCCCTCTGGAACCTACAACATCCTTCGGCACTATCCACAACTCCACCGACCTTCGTGTCATCCGCAAATTTACTAACCCACCCTTCTACACCCTCATCCAGGTCATTTATAAAAATGACAAACAGCAGTGGCCCCCTTATCAAACGCCTTGCTAAAATCCATATACACCACATCCACTGCTCTTCCTTCATCAATGTGTTTTGTCACATCTTCAAAGAATTCAATAAGGCTTGTGAGGCATGACCTGCCCCTCACAAAGCCATGCTGACTGTCTCTAATCAAACCATGCTTTTCCAAATAATCATAAATCCTGTCTCTCAGAATCCTCTCCAATAATTTTCCCACTACCGACATAAGACTGACTGGTCTATAATTCCCAGGGTTATCCCTATTCCCTTTTTTGAACAAGGGAACAACATTTGCCACCCTCCAATCATCCGGTACTACTCCAGTGGACAGTGAAGACGCAAAGATCATTGCCAAAGGCGCAGCAATCTCCTCCCTCGCTTTCCGTAATATCCTTGGGTATATCCTGTCTGGCCCCGGGGACTTATCTGTCCTCATGTCTTTCAAAATTTCCAGCACATCCTCCCTCTTAACATCAACCTGTTCGAGCATATCAGCCTGTTTCACGCTGTCCTCACAAATGTCCAGGTCCCTCTCACGAGTGAATACTGAAGCAAAGTATTCATTAAGGACCTCCCCTACCTCCTCCAACTCCAGGCACAAGTTCCCTCCACTATCCCTGATCGGCCCTACCCTCACTCTGGCCATCCTCTTGTTCCTCACATAAGTGTAGAACGCCTTGGGATTTTCCTTAATCCTACCCGCCAAGACTTTTTCATGTCCCCTTCTAGCTCTCCTAAGTCCATTCTTCAGTTCCTTCCTGGCTACCTTGTAACCCTCTAGAGCCCTATCTGATCCTTGCTTCCTCAACCTTAAGTAAGCTTCCTTCTTCCTCTTGACTAGCTGTTCCACATCTCTTGTCATCCAAGGTTCCTTCACCCTACCACCCTTCCCTGCCTCATCGGGACAAACCTATCCAGCAATCGAAGCAAGCGCTCCCTAAACAACCTCCACATTTCTGTCGTGCATTTTCCCGAGAACATCTGTTCCCAATTTATGCTCCCCAGTTCCTGCCTAATAGCATTGTAATTCCCCCTCCCCCAATTAAATATTTTCCCATCCTGTCTGCTCCTGTCTCTCTCCATGACTATAGTAAAGGTCAGGGAGTTGTGATCACTATCACCGAAATGCTCTCCCACCGAGAGATCTGCCACCTGCCCTGGTTCGTTGCCAAGCACCAAGTCCAACATAGCCTCCCCTCTAGTCGGCCGATCTACTTATTGAGTCAGGAAACCTTCCTGGACACACCTGACAAAAACTGCTCCATCAAACTATTTGCACTGAGGAGGTTCCAATCAATATTAGGGTAGTTCAAGTCACCCATGACAACAACCCTGTTACTTCTGCACCTTTCCAAAATCTGCCTCCCAATCTGTTCCTCCATGTCTCTGCTGCTATTGGGGGGTCTATAGAAAACTCCCAATAAAGTGACTGCTCCTTTCCTGTTTCTGACTTCCACCCATAATGACTCAGTAGACAAACCCTCCTTGAAGACCTCCCTTTCTGCAGCTGTGATACTATCCCTGATTAGCAATGCCACTCCCCCACCTCTTTTACCTCCCTCCCTATTCCTTTTGAAACATCTAAACCCAGGAACATCCAACATCCATTCCTGCCGCTGTGATATCCAAGTCTCCGTAATGGCCACAACATCGTAGCTCCAAGTACTGATCCATGCTCTAAGTTCATCACCCTTATTCCTGACACTTCTTGCGTTAAAACAGACACACTTAAACCCATCATACTGGCTGCAACTTTGCCCTGTCAACTGTCTAACCTTCCTCACAGACTCTCTGCACTCGGTATCTGCCTGTTCAACAGCTACCCATCCACTGATCCATCGCTCCGGTTCCCATCCCCCTGCCAAACTGGTTTAAACCCTCCCGAAGAGCTCTTGCAAACCTCCCGCCCAGGATATTGGTGCCCCTCCAGTTCAGATGCAACCCGTCCTTCTTGTACAGGTCCCACCTTCCCCAGAAGGTATCCCAATGATCTACATATCTGAATCCCTCCCTCCTGCACCAGTTCTGTAGCCACTTGTTCAGCTGCACTCGCTCCCTGTTTCTAGCCTCACTAGCATGTGGCACCGGTATCAATCCTGAGAATACTACTCTGCTCATCCTGCCTTTCAGCTTCCAACCTAACTCCCTATATTCGCTTTTCAGGTCCTCATCCCTTTTCCTAGCTATGTCATTGGTACCGATATGTACCACGACCTCTGGCTGTTCCCCCTCCCCCTGAAGAATCCTGTAGACTCGATCCGAGACATCCCTGACCCTGGCACCCGGGAGGCAACATACCATCCGGGAGTCTCGTTCGCGACCACAGAATCTCCTGTCTGTTTCTCTAACCACTGAATCTCCTATCACTATCGCTCTCCAATTCTCCCCCCTTCCCTTCTGAACCACTGGGCCAAGCTCAGTGCCAGAGACCTGGCCACTGTGGCTTTCCCCTGGTAGGTCGTCCCCCTCAACCGTATCCAAAACGGTCTACTTATTATTGAGGGGGACGGCCACAGGGGGTCCCTGCACTGTCCGCCTATTCCCTTTCCCTCCCCTGATGGTCACCCAGCTACCTTTATCCTGTAACTTAGGTGTCACTACTTCCCTATAACTGCTCTCTATCACCCCCTCAGCATCCTGAATGATCCGAAGTTCATCCAGCTCCAGTTCCCTAACGCGGTCTGCGAGGAGCTGGAGTTGGGTGCACTTCTCACAGGTGAAGTCAGCAGGGACACCAGTGGTGACGCTCACCTCCCACATCCTGCAATGAGTCGTTGCTTATTGATATACCATTGCCTCCAGCTACTAACTATGTTCTCTGTTTCTTCTTTCCAGGTTCTGATCAAGTTCAGGGCCCTTTGACAGTAGAGGAAGAGGAGGTCATTGCAAGTGAAGATGCACTGCCACTCACACTAACATGTGCAAGCACCAACTCAGAAACTGGCATCCCTCAGCCTTTCCATAGGTGGGTCGGCAATGGGTAATTCACTGAGCACATGTTCATTGAGCAACAGCAGGAAGAGAGGGCAGCTCAGGGAACAGGTGCTCCTGGATAAGCAGCTGACTGAATATTATTTTTATTTTCTTATTTAGAGATACAGCACTGAAACAGGCCCTTCGGCCCACCGAGTCTGTGCCGACCATCAACCACCCATTTATACTAATCCTCCATTAATCCCATATTTTTACCACATCCCTACAATTCCCCTACCACCTCCCTATACTAGGGGCAATTTTTATGGCCAATTTACCTATCAACCTGCAAGTCTTTGGCTGTGGGAGGAAACCGGAGCACCCGGAGAAAACCCACGCGGTCACAGGGAGAACTTGCAAACTCCGCACAGGCAGTACCCAGAACTGAACCCAGGTCCCTGGAGCTGTGAGGCTGCGGTGCTAACCGCTGCGCCACTGTGCCGCCCAGAAGAGAATAGAAGATCCCTGCCTTGTCTACCTATTATTTCTGCTCCTTTGCCTCCAGACCTTCCTTTGATGCTGGCTGGATGGGAAATCTGTGCAGCATGCATCGGAGAAGGGTAAGCTTAGAGACAGTCTGCAAGGGACGACACTACAACACACCTCCTGACTTTAGGCAGTGGAAATGTTGCCTCAGCAGGCCTGTGATGATGTGTTCTACCAGGGTTCAAGTGAAGACGTGGCACTGATGGCATCTGTGCTGTGGTTCCGCAGGGGCGTCATCAGTCAGGCCTGGAGCCTTTGTCCCCAAGCAGCCAGCCTCCGACCTGAAGCTCGGGGTCAGAAAGAGGGACAAGATTGAGGACGAGTGCATGAGTTGTTCTTGCAGAGAGCAGGCATGGGCACAAGGGGCCAAATGGCTCCTTCTCTGCTGTAATCATTCTATGATTCTATTTTATGATGACAAGGAAACCCATCACAGACCAAAACCAGCTGGATGGTCAATGAGTGATATTCCTTCCTATTCATGAGAGACACAAGGTGATGCATGTGCAGTTGATGATGCCCTCCATCTGAAATCCGAGAAAAACTGGGAGGAAGGATACCAAATCCCTGGCTCTGGCTAAAAGTGTATCTGTCACCTTGTGAATATGAGATCTGCGCACATGATTGTCTGATGTTGCAGATATCACCTGCTGCAGACTGGAATGATCCCGAGGCAAAATAATTCAGGCCCACAGTGACTTTATGACAAGGAGTGATGTGACATTGTCCTGAGCTGCAGCAGGTGAGAAGCTCTGGTAGAGCACAGTCTCCTCATAAATCCCCTCAGTAAGCTGCAGGTGAGAAGTTCTGTGTGCAGCAAAGCTTCCTCCAAATAGCTCTCTTTCTGTCTCTTCTCGGCACCTGCAGCTCCCTGACCTTGAGCCTCTTCCTGCTCCTCCTCCTCTTGTCGCTCTTCCTCATCTTCCCCTTCCTCCAGCCACAACATTGTAAAAACCATCAGAAGTTTGCCAGAGGACACTCTGTTTCCTCACCAGATTGCTTTCGCAATCGATTGCTTCCAGTTTCAGCAGACAAAAGTCACAAAAGCTCAAACTCAGCCCGCGAGCAATCCAAGTTAATTGGCCAGTGGTTTACCGAAGTGAAGCCGATCAATATCACTGTTCATGGCACCCTCCCTCCAGGTAGTCCTCACCCGTGATTTGTGCAGCTTATTTAAAATAGGTGAATAGGATGGGAGATCTACTGCAAAGGGCCTTTGCGTCTTTCAGCGCAAGACTCTAATTTGCATAACTAGGTGCCTGTCGATCTCATTCGAGCAGGCTGGATGGCTAAAAGAAGCTCCAATTCAAAATGATGAGACGCGCACTCTGTACACAAAACAGACATGAACCATCGGGGCCTGACATTCAGTGCATGAACGCTGATGTTTTGGATATAAAAGAAGCATTCCCAGGTTGATATTTGTATTGCTGGGGCACAGAAGGCAGCATTCTTTTGAATACAAGCTCTGCACAGCACCAGTCTCAGAGCTCAGCAGCTGAGGGTTCCCTTGAGCTGGCCTTTCTGCCATCTTGCTCCTGCTCCTCTGCTGCCACCTGGACTTACTCCTTGACTTGTGCTGTGTGCTTTGCTCAGTGCTTCTTCCTGAAAGCCTACATGGGAATTCCCCAGTGTGGGTGTTCCTGTGCCGGTGCTTGCAGCAGGTGCAGAGAGTGTGCTGCACAATGGCTCCTCCGGGCATGCAGCTATGGTGGCTCTTCAGGGACAGCAATGGAAACACAAGAGGAACAAGCATTGCAACAATATCAGCAACACACTGCCTTGCAACATATGTGACTCGCCAGTACCAGCCATGCTAAGAGGCTGTGCCATATCCCAGCTTGCCTTGTTTTCTGGAGGGCAGCTCTGGCAGGGCAGGCCCCTACCTTCTGTGGGGAACCATATGTCAGTCAAAGGCTACTGACAGAGCATGGCCCCTGCCCCCTTTCTGAGTCTTGGCGTTGTTCCAGTACTGGGCACTAGCCAAGTAGGGTAGCGAGGCCCACGCAACAACTTTCAGAGTCCAGCCATTTTCAGGTTTCACCAAGAAGGTGTAAGGTCGAACAATAACATTACAGAGACTGCAAACTGGTTGCTGTTTTCTCCAGCCATTGCATGGCTCCACCTTCAGAGTGACATGACACTCCAGCAGAGGTCAGAGGGCCTGTCTCCCGCATGGCAGTGGTTCGCGGTGTGGTCGGTCCACGGGCTGGTCCAAAGTGGACGTCCCTGATGTGCAACACCACGGCCGAGGCCATCTGAGCAAACAGGCCAGACCCTCATTCCCATCATATACGTGACATCACACACACCCAGTCTGACTTCCACGTGCGCGCCACACAAGTTTTCATGAGCGCGATGTACTTTCATAAGCAAGATTTATGTTGCTGTTCATTGTGTTTGATTAATATAAATGTGAGGGAAATACTAGTTTCTCAGAAGAAGATTATTGTGATGATTTGATAACACATTTTAGAATGTTTCAAATAAACGTTTTCTCTTGTAGTATTTATGTTTATAATATGAAAATGTCTTCTATTTTGTTTCTGGCATGAATTAATAATTTACTAATAATTAAAAAAATTAATGCACATAAATTTATTCCATTCCCATTAATGCTGATGATGTTTTTTTTGCGGTGGTCAGTGGAAGCAGCTGGGGGAGGACCAGTAGGTGGTCCGCAAGGTATTTTTCCCCACCTAAGTGGTCCGCAAACGAAAAAGTTTGAAAACCACAGCCATCTGATGAGTACAAACACCAGAATGGACCAGCTGGGCTGAATGGCCAGTTTCTGTGCTGTCATTTTTATGTATCTCTGAGACGTAAAGTCTTACCCACATACCAATTGCCACTATCCTTGCTGAACTCCACTGCTTCCCTGTGCCCTTGTCAATCATTGTCATTGGCTGGAACTTTATGCCACCCCAGCGAGCCGGATAGTAGTCGGGGGAGGTGGAGTAAAATAGAGCAGGAGGCTCCGGGAGGCCTTCTCGACCCACTCCCATCTCCGCCCCAATTTACGTACGGCGGGTGGGGGGGGGGGTTGCGGGGGGGATGGGGGCGGCGAAAAATGGACTGCCCGCCCCATGGGGATTTTACCCAAGGCATGTGGGCGTCCTGGAGGCGGGAAAGGCCGCCCGTTGAAAGATGGCGGCCTCACAGCACCCCGGGGTGGGCCCTGACAAACGGGCACAGAGTGCGTGTTGAGGGCCGTCCCCGCTTCCCCAACCACCCCTAGGACCCAAGACGCACCCCCCTCCCTTCCCCCCAAACCACCACCCTTACCTTGTCGGGGCCCGACCAATTACTCCCGGCGAGGCAAACCAAACTGACCTGGACTCCTGGCTCCATGTCCTCAGCTGGGCTGCAGTCCCAGTGGTGACCACCTCTCCCGGTAGCGCTGCTGGGACTAAGAACTACTGGCCTGATGATTGGCCGGCAGCTCCATGAGGCGGAACTTGTTCTTCAAGCGGGTGTAAGTCCCGCTTCAGAACAATTAAAGCGCGGGGACCCGTAAAATGGGGGATGGATCCCCAGACCAGGTGGAAGCGGGTTTGCCACCGCCTTTTACGTCAGTGGCCAGCTCCCGTCCACCCGACATAAAATCCAACCCATTGTTTTCAAATACCTCAATGTCTTATTCACCTGGGTGATCTTCTCCAGCTGTTTGTCAATGTCGGACCTTTCACCCCTCTAATGCTCTTTGATGCCTGCTCTTGCCACACCATCACTGGAGGCCAACTTTTCAGTCACTCTCTGCAATTGTCTCCCAAAACCTCTCCCTCTGAAAATGAAAACTCATTCAACCGTGTCTTCACTTCTCTCTTCCCCCAACATCCAATCCATTCTTTTCCTGTCCAATGCTGACTGCTCCCTCTTGTAAAGTTCTCTGAAATGTTTCTGTCATCATGTGTGTTGTGTGTTGCTGCTGCTCTCTGTTGATTGCTTGCCAGGGGGAATTCGTTTGTTACTCATTGTCTACAAATGGCTCAACCCCTCTTAACCTTCTCGCTTGTTTCAAAGGGTCTCATTGTTCGTTGGTTCTTCAGTCTGTCGACCACTTCATTGGCAACGGAATTGTTCTATTTGATATGGAATATCCAGCAATGATGAAAAACTCATTAACATTCATCTGTCTTTCTGAGAAGCCTGCTTTTCACTGAGTACAGTAATCGTCTGATCATGCATCCTGGCAGGAATCCTAACCATGTCTATTGAGATTACTGCACTCCTCCAGCTTGTTTGCAAGCCCAGTTCCAACTCCCACTAACTTTCCTAATCCCGATAGTTTATCTCCTTCTCAAGCATCCCACCTCCTGCAACCATACTTCCTACAGAAATAAACAAGTCTCGCACTTTTGTTTATTCGTGTTCTTGTGTTCTGTTCACATCCCCCCTCCACCACCACCCCTCCCACTGCTGCTTTCAGAGGTGCCCCTTTTTTCACATTTGCCTTGACAGCAGCTGCTCACAATTCCAGAACAATGAAGGAGGTATCGCAATAAATCAATGAGTCCAGTTTCACACCATTTATTTGATCTCCTCTTGTTTATCTTAGCCAATTTCAGATTTTACTATTTTTTTGATTCATTCATGGGGATGTGAGCATTGATTGCCCTTGAGAAATGGTCATGAGCTGCCTTCTTGAATGCAGCTGTGTGGCTTGCTCGGCCATTTCAGAGGGCAGTTAAGAGTCAACCACATTGCTGTGGATATGGAGTCACATGTCGGCCAGACCAGGTAACGGCAGCAGATTTCCTTCCCTGAAGGGAATGAGTGAAACCAGATGGGTTTTTACGACAATCTCTTAGTTTCATGGTCACCATCACTGATACTAGCTTTTTCATTCCAGATTTTATTTAATTGAATTTAAACAATCCAGCCGCCAGGGTGGGATTTGAATTTACACCTCCAGGATCTTTAGTCCAGGCCTCTGGATTATTAGTCCAGTAACATAACTCGTATGCTACCATTCCCACAGTAATGTACAGAACCAGTCCCCTGGCTAAGAGACTGGGTAGACTGCCTCCTCTTAGCCCTGATCTGTGCCACAATGCAACTTGTTAGGGATTGTTGAAGCACAGTGCATGCGATCAATGTCTTGTCACCTCGAACACATCAATTCCAATTCAAATCGATCGTCAGTGCAAGTGTACAAAACTTGCCAAGTCAGTCAGGCTGCAGAAACCAGCCTGATTGGAGATGACAGGATAATTCCCCTGTCAGTCACTCCTGGAGACAGTACTGCTGGAAGTGACTGGGATTGATTTTTATGCACTTAATTTATTATAGTGTATAACTGTCCTGCACTCACTGTTTTTTCTGGAGAAATAATCTTGCTTTTATCAGGAGATTTTGCTGTAGTTTCAGTCATGTGTTCTGTTTGCTGCAGTTCATGGAGACTCTGTTCAAGTAGACTCTTTGCTATAAAATTGACTGTTTGTTGTTTGTTCAGCTGTAAGTCCTGCCCTGCCTCCAAATCATTGCTGATATAGTGGTGTCAATACTCACTTCTAATAAATTAACTTGGATAGAGTCAATCCAGATCCCACTGGCCCTGAGTGCACAGCACAGAGCTGCGTGTGATTGATCATGAGTTAGACAACCTTACTCAGAAGAGTCCCAAGGATGTCTGGAGTTGGTAAAATATATAGCACGGGTGCAGGAAGAAGCGTTGTTTTGAAGCTGGAGTGAAAGTGCAAATAACTTGGACTAAGCCTGTACTGCGCTGTAATGTTCTATGTTCTATAGTGTAGGTCAGATGGTTTCACAGGTCGGCGCAACATCGAGGGCTCAAGGGCCTGTACTGCGCTGTAATGTTCTATGTTCTATGTTCTAACACCAGGCTGGAAAATACAAAAAGAATACAATCAGAAAGGATCAGGATGACAATCAAGGGTGCCCCACACAGTCAAAATGCCAAAAGCATCATAAATTGGATGGCCAAGGAAGAGGGAAAAAATGTAAAAACCCAAGACCAATTCAGGCAGAAAAATCTGGCAAATTCTTTCCTGGAGGTGATGTAAACTCTTCCAAGAAACCTGGTATTACCTGGTATTTCAGCTACTTTTTATAAGGTGGGAGATAGGGAAATACTTTATTCTGCAATACTCCCATTCCAACCATAAACAAATTTGCAGCACAGCAGCAGGCCATTCAGCCCATCATGTGTGCTAACCAGAGTTCAAATGTAATCCCACCACCTGTTCTCTCCTCATGGCCCTGTTCCTTGCTCTGCTTCAGACACGCATTTATGTTGGGCTTTTTATGTCCTCTGCATATCCAAAGCACTTTACTTCTGAAGTGTCGTCACTACTATAATACAGGCCAACGTGGCTGTCAGCTTGCACACAGCAAGATCCCACAAGTAGCAATGAGATGAGTGACCATTAATTTGTTGAGTGGATAAATGTTGGCCAGGACGCTGGAAAAAATTTACCCTGCTCTTTTCCAAATATTGCCGAAGGTCCTTGGAAGTGCAGTTGAGCAAGCAGACGGTCCAACATTTCGTCCAAAAGACTTATGACAATGTAATTGTCAATGTAGCTGCAGTGGATGATGCCTGGATGATGTGCTCAAGTGCTGAGCCTGAACCCATGGTATTTTGATGATGCCACAAGAATGCTACTACTGAGCGCAAGCTGATACTTTCCATTCAGTGATGCAAGGCTTTCTGTCTCAATGATTGCTTGTGGCAAAGGATCTGACACGAATAACTTGCTGCAGAAATCCTTCTTTTCCAAACCTCTCTGACCAGGACAACAAAAGATTGACACTTCTGTGTGATTAGCAGCAGCTGTGCTTTCTTTCAAACTGTCAAAGCTTGTTGATTGAAAATGGACATCTTCCTCCTCAGTCAAAAAGTTGGAAGTTCAGCTCAGATATTTTTTCCAATTCAGCCATTTTTAGAAGCTAACAGCACTTTTTAATACTTTAGTTAAAACTGGGAGACTGTGTGATCAATGAACTTGTTAGCCTCAAAATTGTTCCTCACACTCACGCACAGAGGGTAGTGGGGTTTCCCATGAGTTCGTGCAGGCTACGTTCCCTTCACCTCAACAGTCAGGCGTTTCTACTGAGGCTCCATCTGTCACTGGGCTCAAAGCCTCAGGCCTCACTGTCCAGGTGAAGGGAATGTTGCCTGCACACACCTCTGGGCATCACCACCCCGCCAACCCCCTGTGCACCCGCTATGACCCACATGCACCCACCCCTGTGTTCCTGTACACCGCTCTGTGGCTCCATATCGACCCCTGCTGTGCCTCCAGCAACCCCTACCCCCAACCTGCACCCCCGATATACACAGCTTCCCCGCGTGTCCGGCATACCCAATGCCCGAATTTCTGGGCCACTGATTTTATGCAGTCATCTTTTTTTGTTTCTTCATGGAAATTTATGAAAAACTGTATGAGCTAGCAAACACAAATAGCGCAAAAATTGCTGTAAATATAAATGTAAAGTCTGGATGCAACCAATGACATTGATCACAATGAGAGACTGAGGTGGGTGCCTGAAGGAGCTACAGATGGGTCGAGGAGACTGACAGACTGGATTGCAGTGGAGCCTGTGGTCTGATGCTCCAAGAGGAACCAAGCATAGTGTAGGTCCCATTGTCCTGCTTGTACGACACCACCCGACTCCCCCACCCACCCCAACCCTTCCAAAAGGCTGCTGGACTCAAGCAAGCTCCAATCTACAAGAGTCCTTTCTTGTAGAGATACGAGCAGCTGGGCCCTTGAACTCTGTTTTCCATTATTTCTCCGTCATATGCGTTTCCAGATCCCACGTTTAAAAGTCCCTAAACTGTATTCCCATGCTCCCTGATCCCAAGGCAGTCCTCAGTGCTCCCAGACCCTGGAACCTCTTTCCTCAATGCTCCCGGATTCTCTGTCCCAGTGATTCCTGATCCCAGCACCCTCATCCAGTGTTCTCTGAACTCTAGGATCCCCACCTCAATGCTCAGACTCTGGAATCTGCTCAAAGTATTGCTCGACCCTGAACCCCATTCCATTACCATCAGGCACGGGGCTGCCCCAGTGCTGATCTATCAGTGTCCCTGATAGGGCAAGTGGATATAACAAGCTTTATTCTTGCAAGACATCTGAGGCACCATGAGCGACGCATAGGAGGTTTGCTGAATTAGGAACAACTTGTAACGCAACAGGGCTCTGCTAAATATTGTAACTAAGCAAAGGATCAGAGACAGATGGATTGGCAACACCCCTGTGAGAACTTGCAGCTTTCCAATGGTTTAAAATCAGCCAAAAATGGGAAAGGACAAGCCCTTGACAAGTTTTCAATTCACAAAATCCTCTTCCAAAGCATAAAAAGGGAACCTGAAACAATTTCATTTGCCGCTGAAGTGACCATTCACTGCAGTGAAATCAAATGTTTTCATTCACTGTAGTAAAGTCACCAATAAGCTAAAAACAAATGGTAAAATCTGCCCAAGATCAGTCCAGCATTGGTGTGTTACCAATTTGCTTCTACATGGGCCAGAAAGCCATGACAACTGTTCTGTGTTTCTGTATCACTCGTGAGTCATGAGTTGTTCCCACTTGTGGAAGAATTTCTAATCCATTCTGAAGGGTCACGCACTGCTCCACATTTAATTTTACTAAAAGGAAGAAAGAATTAACAGAATAAAAATAGTTCTTTTTCCATCTTGGTCTGATCAACGTAACTCTGGAGTTAATGACGGTGTCAAATGAGATTGATGTCAATCTCACTTCCTCACCCTGGGTCAGCAGGTTTGAACCCAATCTGGCATCCACTTCAGCCCACAGTATGAGTAAATCCTCACTTGTACACCAAAATAGTTTTAACGATCTTTGTTAGAGTTTCATTGTCTGAGTCAGAGCTTCAAATAAGGGCTCAGCAATCCTTGACAATGCCGGAATGCAGAAGCTGCTCCATCTGGATCAGAAATAGGGAGGAGTCAGGCCACAAAAGCATTTAAACACAAGGCAGTTCTAAAGTTGAGGCACTGAGAGATCAGAAGCGAATGTAGGTTGAGAAGAGGGTGATGGGTGAGAGGGACATGTTGCAGGACAGGATACGAGTCACAGAGTTTTGGTTCAAGTTTCTGAAGGGTGACAAGTGGGAGACCAGCCAGGAGAACATTGGAATAGTCAAGTCTGGAGCTGACAAAGAGATGGGTGAGGATTTCAGCTCAGGGCCAACGACAGGCAACATTTCGGAGTTGAAAGTAGGCAGCCTTAGCAATGGGTGCTAAGCAGGTTCGGAATGCTGAGGTGTGGCTCAGCCTGTGACAGCGGCCAGGGAAGCAGATGGAATTGGTGTCAAGCATAGCAGGAGCTGAAGGTGGCCTCAGTCTTCATAATACTTAACTGGCGGAATTTGTAGCTCATGCAAGACTGGATATCAGACAACCAGCCTGGCAACAAAGAGGCAATGGAGAGGTAGAGACAAGATAAGAGGGGTAAAGGGGGTTGAGCTGGGTTGTCAGCTGACCTGTGGAAGCTGACCCTATGTCGACAGATGAGGTTATCAAAGTGCAGAATGGAGATGAGGTAGAGGAGTGGGCTAGGATAGATCTTTGGGGGACCCCAGAGATCACCGTGTGACAGCAGGAGCTAATGCTGAAGATGCTCGAGCTACCATCAGATAAGCAAGAGTGGATCCAAGCAAGGAAAATCCCATGCAGCTGAATAATGGAGCAAGTGCTGGAAGAGGCTGGTGTGATCAACCGTATCAAAGGCTGCGGAGAGGAAAATGAAGAGGGATCATGAGTCACCATCACAGGCAATGTCATTTATGCCTTTGTTTGGGGCTTTTTCAGTGTTGTGGCAGAAAGGGAAAGCTGACTGGAGAGATTCGTACATTAAGTTGTGGGAAACACAGGCACAGATTTGTTCAAAAACCTGGAGAAGAAAGGGAGGGTGGATAAAGGGACGGTAGTTTGCAAGGACAAAGGGGTCAAGTCCAGGTTTTATGATGAGAGGTGTGTAGCATCGGCAGTTTTCAAAGGGTGGGGGACAATACCTGAGGAGAGGAGCTACTTAAAAAGTTGGAGTGGTTATCATTGACATGGAAATGGGGTCAAGAAATATGATGTGGATTCGATGAGCTCAAAGATGGCATGAGGGAAGATAAGAGAGACATGGGTTAAGGCTAGGGCAGAGGGGGCCAGGGAGGAGTTTAGACCTGGCTAGCAAGGCAGCAGAATGGATGGTCTTCATCTTCGTCAATGTTATTGGAGGTGAGGGTGGGGGAATGGGCAGGGGAGAGGGGTTGAAGGGGATGGTTAGTAGTGGAGAAAGGAAGCTCAGGATCATTGTTGCTCTCCAGAATAATTCTGGAGTAGTAATGGTTTTTGCATTAGCAGAAGGAAAAGAGGACTAATCGTGTTTGATGTGACTCAGACTGATCTGGTGATGGAGGGTTAAACTAGTTGTGCAGCAGACACACCCAAATGTGTGGCTTTTGGATTTGATGGAATGAAAATGGAAGTCGTCCAAGGAAGAATGACCCGGTGAGAAGAACGTAACATTATCGCTGGGGATAGGGCAGCAATGGTAGAGATGAAGGAGTTGTTGTGCAGATTAACAGCTGCAGACGTGCTCATTGCCTGGAAGGGACCAGTTGCAAAGAAATTCTCCGTAATGATCTTGGCCTGCCAGTGAATGCCCTTTTCCTGGATGTGGGCTTCAGGTCTTCAGCCAGCAGATCCCTGCAGTAATCTCTAGGGGGAAGCACAGACTACTGAGATATTGAAGTTCAGAAAAGTCAAAGTCAGACCTTCTTGGCCCTGTCAACCCTGATGAGGGAGTCTGTGGAGGGAGGGAATAAACATCTTCTGAGATGCGGCATACTAAGAAAATCCCATCTAGCCTTTTCCATGTCCTCGACCTCTGCCCCTTTCGAACAAAGGAAAAAACAGATTCCCATTGGGAAGTCCAAGTCCCCAGTCTGAAGCTGTACTTTTAATGGAACAGGATACAAGTAGCAACAAAAGACCTGACAGAGATTCCAAAGCAATAAATAGATTGATATACAGAAAAAAGTGACACAAACCTTCAGTTACAGCAACCGAAACAACTCCTCCAAGCAGTACCTGCCTTAGTGATCCTTTCCCAGGACTGCTTCTACCACATATAATAATTAATTGGCATAGGTTTGATATGAAAGTTGGGGGAAATTGATCAGAGCAGATGAAAAATCAAACAAGTATGGATTTTAGTTTATCTTGCCATCTTTGTCAGAAGATGACCAATTAAACTGTCTTTGTCTTGTTAGATACAAGTACTGCAGCAGTAAACTATATTGGCTATGTCCACTTGACTCTATTGAAACTACCAGCCGAGCAAGCTTTCTGCCTGAAAGGGGTATGGCAATTTATTTTCCAGGAAAAATATGGTGCAATACTAGACTCGTGAGAGTTCTTGAGGCAATGTGCAGTACTGCCCCACTTTACTCACTTCACCACCCCAAATCCACCCTAAAGTGGGTGGTAATTTAAAGAGAAATCCAATGCAGCCTCTCTTCAGATATGTCGTTATGAATCATTTTGCTTCAGTTACGATTCCAATTTCTGATGCACTACTGTTATTAGAAAAGCTTCCGTCTGCGATGAGATGAAAAATGCTGGCGAATCTGATAAAACTTCCAATGAAAATGAAAGGGGAGAAGGTATTTGGACAACAACTGTGTCAGTTCATTCCGAACGTACAAAACTGAAAAGGCAAGCCTGTCATATGTTAGCCAGAGCATTGAGACAAATCACTTCCCCCTCCTTCTGCCCTCTCACCTCTTCAGCCATGTCATCTCCTGCACTGCTCCAATAAGCATAAAATACATAATATTCCACACTCTGAAACAAAAATGTTTAACCAGAGTGAGAAAGGCTTCGGTGAAAAGCTGCTCTTGTTAGAAAGTGACTTCCACTACTGCCCCTTAATTAATGTTAGCTGGCATTAATTTATAGAATTTTGTCATTTATTATGAGGGGAATTGAATACAAAACTCGGGAGGCATGCTTCAGTTATCCAGGGCATTGGTGAGACCACATCTGGGGTACTGTGTACAGTACTGGTCTCCTTTGTTAAGAAAGGATGTAAATGCGTTGGAAGCAGTTCAGAGAAGGTTTACTAGACTGATACCTGGAATGGGCGGGCTGTCTTATGAGGAAAGGTTGGACAGGCTCGGCTTGTATCCATTGGAATTTGGAAGAGTAAGAGGCGATTTGATTGAAACATATAAGATCCTGAGTGGGTCTTGACAGGGTGGATGTGGAAAAGATGTTTTGTCTTGTGGGAGAATCTAGAACTAGGGGTCATTGTTTAAAAATAAGGGTTGCTCATTTAAGAGATGAGGAGAAATTTTTTCTCTCAAAGGGTTGTGAGTCTTTGGAACTCTCTTCCTCAAAAGGCGGTGGAAGCAGAGTCTTTGAATATTTTTAAGGCAGAGGTAGATAAATTCTTGATAAGCAAGGGGGTGAAAGATTATTGGGGGTAGGTGGGAATGTGAGGTTGAGGTTAGAATCAGATCAGCCATGATCTTGTTGAATGGCAGAGCAGGCTCGAGGGGCCGAGTGGCCTACTCCTGCTCCTAACTCGTATGTTTGTATATATGTTTGTATTTTCAGAAGCGTTAGCACGACAAGAGAGGATGGTGATAACGATGTTTGACTTGGTCAGTTTTAAAAGAATTCTAAGCACGAGAATACACACCAAGTGGTTTGATTGTCCCTGAGATTCCAAAATGTCCTGAGCAGCTGATTGTGATGCCCTGAGATAGCGAAATCATGAAATACTTTCAGTCACTTGAAGGACCATAGTTTCCTCCTTCTGCATTCGACCATAGTCAGTATTTGTAGAATGAAAATCATTGTAACTCTGGCTAATGGTGTAAATTGACCAATAAGGAATCGGCTGTCCCTTATACACTCAGCACAATGTGCCGTTCAATTAATTTCATTGGAGGGAAAAATCAACCAATATACATAAGGGCCGAGTAATTCAATGTTATCCAGTTATTGGCTCAAAGTTAAAATTACCTCTTGGACTTTTTAATTGGTTATCTACCAATAGAAATGGCAAGAGAAATTAAAATCTCTACTCATTAGATTTTGAAAGTGATGCTTTCTAAAAACTGATGATTTCCTCTTCCCAATTTGCTTTGAGATGACCCTCAATCTATCACTCACGTCATACTGCAAAGTGAGCATCTTGTCAGCGGGTACTTTGGACAGGCAGCAGCAACATAAGATAATGCCAACGAAATTCGACTTGTGCCCAAAAAAGGTGCAAAGTGGGCATTGCGGTGACCCCACATGTCAATCCATGCCCACCCGAGGTCTGAGCCAAATTCAGCATCATGCTTCTTTTAGATACTGCTGTCAAGCTCCTGGTGCCAAATGGATAACGTGATCAGAGAATCACAGAATAGTTACAGCACAGAAGAAGGCCATACGGCCCATCGTGTCTACACCCGCTCTCCGAAAGAGCAGTTCACAGTTCCATTCCTCCGCCTTCTCCCTGTAACCCTGCACATTTTTCCTTTTCAGGTAGCTGTCCAATTCCCTTTTTGAACGCTTCAATTGAACCTGCCTCCACCTCACTTTCAGGCAGCGCATTCCAGACCTAAACCATTCGCTGCGTGAAAAAGTTTTTCCTCATGTCGCTTTTGTTTCTCTTACCCATTAGTTTAAATCTGTGCCCTCTCATTCTCAATCCTTTCACGAGTGGGAACAGTTTCTCCTTATCTACTCTGTCGAGACCCCTCATGAATTTGAATACCTCTATCAAATCTCCTCTCAGCCTTCTCTTCTCCAAGGAAAACAGTCCTAACATCTCCAATCTATCTTCATAACTGAAGTTCCTCATCCCTGGAACCATTCTCGTGAATCTTTTCTGTACCCTCTCCAACGTCATCACATCCTTCCTAAAGTGTGGCGCCCAGAACTGCATGCAATGCTCCAGCTGAGGCCAAACTAGTGTCTTAGACAATTATAAGCAAGTATATCCAAATTGCTGCTCAGGGAGGGTAATCATTCCGCTCCTATTGTGAGCTAGTCGGATTTGGGTGTGTCAAGGAGGGAAGCATACCCAGAGGAGATCTTAAATGGGCTGGCAGTGAACTTCCTTTTGCCTAGATTTCTCATTCAGTCTCCCGAATCAGGTTTCCCTAAATCTAAACAGTTTGACTATACTTTGAAAGTACTTCATTGGCTGCAAAGCAATTTCGGACAACTTGAGTTCGTGAAAGATAAATGCAAATGCTTCATTTCTCTATCACTTATTAATGGCAGAACATCAATTTTTATCAATGCTTCTGTTAATTATCATTTTGCAATTTAATTCATTTGGAATGACATGAAAGGTAACATGGCCCTGGTGTTGATTGCCAACGTTGCTGGATGGGTAGAAAACTTGCGCGGCCCGTCACAGAATCAGCTGCAAGGCCCAGATGGAAAGTTAAAATTCACCCCCGTGTGGGTCATTTTAACCTTAAACAGATTATCTGGTCATCATCACGTTGCCGTTTGTGGGATCTTGCTGTGCACAAATTAGCTGCCCCATTCCCCTACGTGAAAACAGTGACTGCACTTCAAAAAAGTCTTTCATTGGCTGTGAAGCAATTTGGGGTGTCTTTCCTTGAAGGGAAAAGTGATGAAACATGGACTTTGTAAAATTTTGTTTCATTTAAAAGACAACATTCTTGTTGTTAATAAGTGGAAGTTCTGCATTGGAGTGGACCGAATAACAAAGCTTTTTTCCCCACCTCCCCTTCTCCAGCCATATGTTAGGAGACTGAGGTGATGTCCAAGCGTTAATGCTCGACAAGGTAAGGATAAAGATGTGATGTAGATTTGTATTCATCATCGCATCCATAGACCTGTTAACTTGGGACTATCTCTTTAATAAGAAAACAGCTGAGGCGGAAGCTGCTGTCAGCGGGGCTCCACATGCCACATGTTTGGGATAAGCCTGCACTGTATATAATTTCCTAGTTGATGAAGGAACATTTGTAGTTTGTAGTCTGTTGTGGATTTAGCATGGGGACTGGAACTGGTGTCTGATTAGTGGCGAGCAGCCATATGGATTGATGGAAGATGCATCAAAGCTGCAAAAGTAGCAGAGCCTCGGAACTGGCAGCAAGCTGTAATAGGAAACACTTCAGCTGCACACGTCCTGTGGAGGACCCCACATCAGGGAAAGTGATTAATGACCCACTGTCCCAACAAACATATAATCGTGTCGTTACAAAAACCGAACTGGGCCAACTTCCTGCATCGAACTGCACCCCTCATGAAAGCGTTGCCTTATTACAAGGAAGGAAGTTTTCAGTTCTGAAATAAAGGAAGTCTGCGTTGCAACACACCACAGCTTGGGGTGGGGGTGGGGGGAGGGGAGGGGAGAAGCAAAGCATGTGTGTAATCAACGTTAAATAAAGAAAGGAGAGGAAGCAACCATTTAATTTCTGCAAATTATTCATTTGATGACATTTAAAGTCTCACTCTGACTGAACTCTAACATATATTAGTCTTCAGGACATGACGAGAATGTGGATCCGGACATCAAATGACAAAGAAGTGCCAAATTTACTGCGACTTTATTCCTTCCCCCCGCACTCCCCTGCTCCCCGAAAAACCCCTCCCACTCTCTCAATTTCTCCCTGTATTCCCCTGCACTCTCGACCTTGGATCCTGGCATCCTGAATCAGCAGGAAAATGAACTGCAGTCCCTCTTCAGATACTGTCAGTGCTCATCAAAACCTTCAGGTTTGCTTCGGGAGAGGGGTGGCTTGAGGAAAGCTTTCTCTGTCCTCATCCGATTAGCTGCTTTACTGTGGCAACCCTGCCTCCCAGAGAAATCAGAACAGAATAAGCAGTCAATCTGAGATTAAACCTGCGTGCCCCAGTGCAAAATCCAGCATCCAACGTTGCAGCCAACAAGTCTAACAGTTTCCTATCATCGCTTATTGTTGAAAACTGATTACATGATGAACTATACACCATCATTACTGATCCATCACCAAAAAAAACTTTCAATTTTTGCTGCATCACTCGATGCCCATTATCGGTACTGAAATATTTATTTAGGCGATGTTAGGTTCACCCAGCACAAGATACAATCCAAAGCAGTCATCAAGCTGAAGCCTCATTCCCCTGTCCTGATAGTTCAGCTCCCATGGCAACATTTGAGGAAGAGCAGGAAGTTCTGCTCGTGGCCTGGCCAACATTCCTCCCTCTAGTCATTCATCTCATTGCTGGTTGTGGCACCTTACTGTGCTCAAATTAGATCCTGCATTTCCCAATAATGAGTCTGCCCTTTGAGAAAGTAATTGACCTGAAGCATTTTGAGGCGTGTCCTTGAGACATGAGAAGGTGTTAAATAAAATTCCTCCTTTCTTTTCACTTTTATCGTCCTGTAAGATTGAACAATCAAAACTCAGATCCTTAAACAAAGTCGAATTTTAAAATTCTCATCCTTGTTTTCAAGTCCCTCCATGGCCTCGTCCCTCCCAATCTCTGCAACCTCCTCCAACTCCACAACCCTCCGAGACCTCTGCACTCCTCCAATTCTGGCCTCTTGCACATCCCAAATTTTCATTGCTGCACCGTTGGTAGCCATGTATTCAGCTGCCTAGACTCAAAGCTCTGCAATTCCCTGCTTAAACCATTCCACCTCTTCCCCCTCTTTTAAGAATGCTTTTTCAATCCAATTTCTTCATCAAGCTTTTGGTCACTTGTACTTTTATCTCTTTAAGTGGCTTGGAGTCAAATTTTGATTGATAAGATTCCTGTGAAACACCTTGGGACATTTTGCTCAGTTAAAGGCACTGAATAAATAGAGGTTGTTGCTATTGCAGTCATATTTTTGGTTTCAACTATTTCATATGCTTTCCTGCTTCAATACTGTCCTTTACCTAAGAGGTTGGAAAAGTTAGATGTCTGCTATGAAAGCGACTCTGTTTTTATTAAGAAGACACATTCCTTACTGGCCTCAGCTCCAAACTAGTTCAGCCTACTCACAGAGGAGAAGAAGGGAACAGAATTGAAAGCGACACTCAACATTGGGATTTGAATTCCCCTCTGGCAAATAATTTAATGCTGCACTGCGACTTAATATTTCATTAAGTCACACCATGGTTCCAGGTCGTGAACTGGTATGAAAATGCAATATCAACTCATTGGTTTAGATGATTAATGGCTTGTTCCTACATTTCACATTTGAATTCACCCAAGTTCACAAAAGATAATGGAACATTAAAGAAGATCTGAGAGCATCAATGGTTATCTGTGAGAATCTTATACACTTGGGTTTCTGGAAGCAGAGGCTGTCCAGTTCCAGTTCCTGCTCAGTTCACAGTTTCTGTCGTGGGATACTATCTGTGTTTGTCAACTAGTTACTATTTTACAGTCCTTTTATATTCAGTGTCCTAGAAATTCAGGCGCACCCATCTTTGAAAGCTTGTGGGGATATAGGGATCAGTCCCTGCACTTGAATTGATAGCTCCGAGGATCCCTGACATTGGCCCCAGACTTGATTAACATTAAAGCCATGGGGTGCAAAGAGTAAACCAGCGAAGAGTGAATGAAGATCAGACCACTGATAGAGGTGGGCTGGGGGATTGGGGTAGAGATCACGTCTCCAGCCGGGGGAAGAGCATCATGAGCTGGGTGGGGCTGTGCGGGAGGAGAAGGCCACAGCAGCAATCGGGAGGGTGATTTCATGACTCCACATTCTGCTAAGTTACTTAGGTTGGTTGGTAGGCAATCCTGAGGACTTGGTTTCCCTGAGTGCTGCCCATAATACGCCAGCTGCCTCAGAATGAACCAGTCTCATTGAGGAGAATTCAAACAGACATTAGCCTCCTTATTTGCACATGCAAAGAGTCCAAGGCCTGCTTCAGGCATGGGCAACAACAATAACAACAACAAACTGCATTTATATGGCATCTTTAAGCTTGTAAAATGTCCCAAGGAGTGTTATCAATCACAATTTGCCACCGTGCCACATAAGGAGGTATTAGGGCCTGTGACCAAAAACTTGGTCAAAGAGGTAGGTTTTAAGAAGTAATCTTCAAGCAGGAGAGAAAGGTAGAGAGGAGGAGATGTTTAGGGAGAGAATTCCAGAGCTTAGGGCCCAGGCAGCTGAAGACACAGCCACCAAAGGTGGAGCCATTAAAACTGGGGATGCACAAGAGGCCAGAACTGGAGGAGTGCAGATATATCAGAGGAGATTACAGAGATAAGGAGGGGCGAGGCCATGGAGGGATTTGAAAATGAGAGTGAGGATCTGAAAATTGAAGCATTGTGGAACGGGGGGAGCTAATGTCGGTCAGCAAGCACAGGGGTGATGGGTAAAAGGACTTGGCGTCAGTTAGAATATAGGGCAGCAGAATTCTGGAAGAGTTCAGGTTAGTGGAGAGTGGAAGATGAGGAGGCAAACCAGCAGAACATTGGAAAAGTCGAGTGTGGAGGTAACAAAGGTGTGGACTAGGGGCCCTAGGTGTCTGTGCAGCACTTGAAAAACAGGCACTGCCAAATGTTGTTTCTGGACAAAAAGCAAAATGCTGCAGATGCTGGAAATCTGAAACAAAAACAAAAAAGTGCTGGAAATACTCAGCAGGTCTGGCCGCATCTGTTGAGAGAGAAGCAAAGTTAATGTTTCAGGTCAGTGACCTTTCATCAGAACTGGCAAAGGTTAGAAAAGAATTAGGTTTTAAGCAAGTGAAGGGTAGGAGGGGTGGGATAGGTGTTTGCTAAAGCCCGATGATGAAAGGTTACAGACCTGAAGCATTAACTTTGCTTCTCTCTCCACAAATGCTGCCAGACCCGCTGGCTGTTTCTAGAGTCCTGTCTTATTTGGTTCTATGTCCTGCCCCTCCACACCTCCTGTTGTTCTCCAACGAGGTGAGTGCCAGGTGACATCTCCTTCATGATCTGCCTTCCAATTTTATCCCCTTCTGTTCCTGTGAGGAAGCAGCGAGGCTCTATTCAGTGGTGACATGAGTGAGATCAGGAACTCACTGTGTAGGCAATCACAGGGTACTGTCCCTCATTGTATTACTCTGTGTCACAGTACATTCATGTGACTCACGACATGACTTTACCTCAAGAGAAAGTGTGATTACCAATAGACCGATCTGGGTGTCAATGAATCAGTTGTCAGATATTGGGAAAGCAGAATAAATGCAATTTACACAGTTTATATTGTTATGTGGGCTGTGAAAGTAGAGGGGATTGTAGTTCTTTATTCAGGTGAGGGGTATGCTGTGAGATTGTGTATAATAGCTTGCAAAGTCTCTGGGCACCCACTGGTTTCAGGTCTATCCTCCTCCAGCGCCCACATAAACACACACACTCTTCAGCTTTGTGCTTGCTGCTGATTTCTAAGATTTCTGGAAAATGGTGGCACATTTTGTTTCTCTTTCAGTTATACCCCGTGCTCATTGACTCAACGATGCCCTGAGTTTTGAATTTAAAAAATTGTGTTGATTGACTTAAAACCATAGAGCAGAGTTTAAAATCAAACATAGGTGCTGACATTTGTTTTATACCATTTTTTTAAAATAAGGAAGATGACTGCGTTCTAAATGTGGAAATCTTTTGCTGCTAATTGTGATCATTGACCAAGGAAATACGTAACTCCAAAGAGGAAATCGGTAGCCGAGCTTTTGACCACAGACTGTTAGACACATCTGTAATGGAACAGTGCTTGGTGAAAGATGATTCTGATTCTATTTCTGTCAGTTACAATTCTTATTGATTTCTAATAGATGTTTCCTTTGATCAAAGATTGACAGACAACATTTGCATTAATTTCCATTGCATGAGTGTAGCTGTAAACACAACAAATAACCAGTTTCTCTTGAATAGCCTTCCTCATTTCAAATTCTGCTTATGTGTCCTGAGTTATATTTACTCATGTTAAAGAAAGAATTGCATTTATATAGCACCTTTTGTGACCTCAGGACGTCCCAAAGTACTTCAAAACCAATGAAGTATTTTTTGAAGTGCAGTCACTGTTGTAACGTCGGAATATACTACGTATTGTTGTATGAATAGACTGAAGTGAGCCCATATTGGAAGCATTTTTGTCTGTTTTTCCCTTGGAGCTACAGGCTTAAATTTAATTGGCAAGTTAAAGTCTCCTTTGGCATGGGAAAGCCAAAAGATCTAACTGACAATTACTTTTATGCCTAAATTGAATTCACAACAGCTGAATTCACTAATGCTGGAGTTTACGATATAAACTAGCAGTGACAGACCCTTTTCTTTAGAATAGAACTGCCATGGTAAAATGGGACACACAGATGTCTCCTCCACTTTAACACGCAGTCTCCCTCAGCCTCGCTCACTAATATTTCTTTGGATTTCCTCAATGCAGGCCCCAAGGAGGCAAACTTGAGTTGTGTGGCACGGCTTCTGCCACAGGACAACCTGGGCAAAGATTGCACCCAGGGCAGTTCAGACCCTCAGCATCTGTCAACATGTCACTTCAATGTTGAAGTTCCTCATCAGGATTTGAAGGCTACTGGGACACCCAGTGGGAGAAGGCCGCAAAATGTAACCTGCCAAAATGAAACTATTCCTTTTGCGATGGATTACAGACGAAAGCATTCTGTTCACCAACATGAGAGCATTGTGTGGCGAGGGTGGGGGCAAGGGTTGACAATTCTGGATTTTAAAATTTCTGATCATTTAACCATCACCAGATACTAACTTAACTGAGGTTGATGGTGATATTTGATTGATCCAGTGTTTTATCTGCATTATTCAAATAGCATTTTAGATTTTAAGACTTCATTCACCAGGAACGGAACTTCATTGTCGGCCATGACATAGTCACTTTGCAGAAAAAAAATGAAACCTTTACCCAGGATTTGTGTTTTCTTTCCGAAAAGCAGCTGAAGCAGTGTTGTATGAGACTTGTGCCCAAAACGCCCCCTCCCCAGCATCTACAGGAAGGGTTTTATTTCACTCACGTACGAGGTCCAGGACCAGGCTGTGTTTGCAGGGAGAAGGAATGTCCTGTCAGACACAGTAGGTTTCGCCCTCGACCTGGGATTATCTCCCAGCCAAAATTTCTCCAACTTCTAGAAGGTTTTTGGTGATGTGCAGACCTGGTACCTAGCATGGAAGTGGACAATATGGATCACTGAAATAGCTGCAGCATTGAAAGAGGATGTCCCCTGTCCAGCTAATGAGGAACTGAAGCTTGGAACAACTCGGAGGCAGGGTAAGAGACAACTTGCTGAGGTAACCAGAGCTCAGAGCCAATCATAATTCAGTTCCAAATCAGGAAATAGTTACCGCTGCTACTGGCACCACTATTCAAGGTGGTTCGAACGATGGTGGCATTGCACACTCACATTTGATGGTGACTTGTACTGTTCACCCATTCTCTTCATGAGGAGTTCCCGGTATCTCGGTTTCACCTCGCAAAGGCTTAATCACACGCTGGTTAGTTTTCTAATGACCAATTCGTGATGACCCTACTTTGGGTGGAAGATTGGTTGGTGACCCCGCAGCCAATGGAGGATTGAAACGGGAGCATCTGCCTGACAGACCTTGCAATCTGATATCTGCTCCATGCAGGTCTGCAGTACTCCAGGAATTTCCTGATGATTGGTTGCTTCATCAATGGGACCTGGAGAAATGGAGCTGTAACAGAAAGTTGGCAATCCAGAAAACCCTATAGATTGGAGGGTGGTCTGTCAATGTGCACCTCAGCTCTTTGGACGAGGGTATGTAGGGTATGTCTGTGCGTTCCTCTGCGGCTTGGATCAAAGACCCTTAAACATCATGGCAAGTTGTTGCATGACACTCAGCCGAGCAAACAAACAAGTTTTCATTTTATTATAAAGACATTTGGATGCTATCATACTTTTACTTATTTATCCGTACGAGGATGCCTTTTGAAATGTCTTACTTCAGGCACGAGATTTATGGACAACTTGCCTCTGTACAAAACCAGCCTGGGCGCTCCCTCCAATCTCCCACACTTCCTACCTCTGTTCAGCTTCCTAGCCCCTGGGGGGCTGGGTGGGGGAGGAACCACACTACGAACCCAGTTTCACCTCTCTGTGGTCTGGTGAAGCTGGCTCCTCCACTGTGCTGACTAAACATTGTTTCCAGCAGTCTAGAAAGTGGGAGGCTCTCCAAGGTACAGGACTTCAAACTGAGTGAAAGCCACAAGAGTAGGAGAAGGCCACTTTAATTTTGGTTGGTCATGTAAGATGGGTAATGTTGAATTTTCCACCCATTCTTTGCCCTGCCCGTTTTTCTTTTCCACGAGGAAGGACTCTCAGGTCTGATATATAGCAGGCCCTCAATTTACTGTCACCCAAAATTTAAAATTGCCCTCGGGCTGATTTTTCCTGCCCTCTTAATGCTCTGTTCTGCGGCATAAGGAAGTAACATCTGCTCAGCCATTGTTCAGGGAATGGATTGTGCCCTTCTGTCCCAGAGAACAACCAACTGTAAACACTCTCCTTCCATCTTTCTTCCTGCACCTTCTGATGTCAGTGACTCTGGTGAGTCTTTTCTCGGATCCAAAGTCGCGATTCAATTTACATGTGCAACCCTTGTTCAGTACAATGAGGGTCTTTGACTGTAAATCATGGCCATGTAGGATATGCCATCGTTAGATATAATAAACCCGAAACCAGTAAAGGATCCATGCACCTCAATCATTCATCTCTATTGCTCAATATTATTTTTTAATTTTTTCATTTAAAATAATCATGTCAAATGGTGTCAATAATAGTCAGGTAGTTTGTCATCAGGAATGACAAGATGATTTTTATTTGCTGCCTTTCTCCCATTTCATAAACACTTCTGCCTGGAGTTTCTGCGAACAGAGGAGTTGTTGACACCATATCTCCAGAGTTTCTGCCAATCTTCCTTAAAGTTACAGCCAGATGATTGGGAGAACCCGAAGAAAACTCAGAGTGTTCATTTCCAGGAAAAATAAAAGGAGCTTAGAGATAACATATACTTATATAATTCTGTGACCAAACCCCTGCCCACACCAAGAGGCTGAGTAAACTGGACTTTCCAAATGCCTCTTTGTGCTCTGTGCTTAGATCTTCTGGAGCTGAAAATGGTCAGTTCTCCAAGCATAGCCCCAGCATAAGTCTGGTGGGCGTCTGGGAGAATGGCCCCAATTTAGGCTGGCACTCAGGTTTGCTGGGACCCAGACTTCCCCTGGAGTTTCCAATGGTCCTTGGTCAAAGCTGAAGACTGCCAGCCCTGAGCAAGCCATTGATCCAGGTGGGGACGTCTGACTGAATTCATAGTGTCCTCTCCCATGGCCCTGCAGCAGGTGTGAAGAGGAACAGCACAGCCTGTCTAGGCCTGGGCGCTGGAAGATCATGTAATAGGCAATCTTGGGACATTGTGATACTGGCTGGAGATGGCACTGCCGCCAGGATTTCCTGTCTCCTTTGGTAGGTGGCAGTCCGTGATGTGACCCTCGTGGCATCAACGCGGAGGTGACCTCCCACTGACCCTAGAGTTAGCACTGGAGGTCACCAGCAGAAGCGATCACCAAGCTCATGGCCAGGACATTTGTAACTCCTTCCAGCCTAGCCTTGTTGCAGTGCTACCGCCGCACATTCCGCCCAAACAATCGCAAGTAAAATGACAGCACACCAGGGCGTTTTGTATTTGCAGCAGCATTCTGAATAATGCAAGTATTTTGAACCTTGCCGCATTGTTTCTTCACAAAAGAAAGAACTATCTTGAGGAGTTAAGTGGAATTCACTCTGCAACACCCGCTGCTGTTTGCAACAGCAAAGCTTTATCAGGATGTAATGTTTGTGGTGGTTTTGACAACTGCTTGTACACCAGAGAAATAGGAAAAAAAAGAGCCAATGATGCAGGAAGTTGTGTGAAGTCAGTACTGCTATTGTCTCATTTATAGCCTGTTAACCATATGATGGTATCTGTGACGTAGTGACCAATGTGGTTGAACTCTTTTTTTTCTCTGTATTACTATTTCTACTCAATTTATCAGGGCCTGACTTCCTTTTTCCATTAATAGTTTTAGAAACTATCCTACCACCAGACGTATGTGTAGAATGAAGTGTGTGAAGTCACTGCCGTAATATCAACTTTCGTTCTTCATTCAGGGGTGAATGAGGAAACATTTTACCCCGTGATACTTCTCAAAGTCTGTCACTGATACTTTTCAGACAATGTGGCCTTGCAGAAGACATTGGCTGGAATTTTACGCCCCCTCCCCAAACGAGCGGGCTGGTGGCGGGGAACAGGGTGCGTAAAATTAGGTGGGAGGTTGTGGAGTGGGGGGGGAGGGTTGCCTTTTCCGACCCCCTCCCACCCCTGCTGCAATTTTACGCAGGGTGGCAGGGGTGAGAAATGGCCCACCCGCCCCAGGCTAATCAAGGCCCTTAAGTTGCCAATTGACTGACACTTGAGGGCCTCCTCCTGCCACCGTGGGTATTTTACCCTCGGGGGGCAGATGGCAAAGGCCTCAAAAGCATCGTCTGGTGAAACCGGGCAGCCTTCTTGCAGGCTGGTTGGGGGGGACGTCCTGTTCGGGCACCCTGTGCTCCATGGAGGGGCATCCCCAAAGCACCAACCACCCCCAACGCTCAACACTCCCCTCGCCCCCCCCCCCCCAATCGACCCCCTTGCCTCGCTGGGGCCCGACCAACGGTCCCCGGCAAAGCCCTAAAAACGTACCTTTATTCCGGGGCTGCCCTTCGTCTTGCTTGCGATGGCTGGGTATAGTACCAGTAGTGACCACTGCTCCCGATGGTGCTGCTGAGACTAAGAGATGCCAGCCCACTGATTGGCCGGCAGTTCCATTCCTTGGAACTTCCTCACTCAAGGAGCTGGAAGTCCCGCCCAAGACCAATTAAAGGCCTGGGGAGTGAAAAATCCTGGTCTGGCTCCCCAGGCCCAGCCGAGACGGGCTCGCCTCGACTTTTCGGCCAGTGGATGGGGCCTCCCGCCGAAAGAAAAGTTCTGGCCATAGTCATGTTTCCACACAGATTGGGGTTGCCAACCTGCAGGATTATCCCAGAGGCTCCACTAATTGAAGATTAATCTCGAGGGCAAAAAGAAATCATTTTCTTTCAACGATTTTCTTTATTCGTTATCCAAATGTGGGGGTTGGGAATGCAAAGGCTGTTTGACTGACAGTCAAGAACCATCCAATCGGGCAACACAGAGTCTGTTTGCTTTCCAATTGGCTATAAAAATACTGTGTACGGTGAAGATAGACATGCCATGTGGCCAATGGTGGGAGTTTGGGGGCGGAGCAGTTTGAGGGAAGAGGTCATGTGATGAAACCTCCAGGAATACCTCCAACAGTAGTGTAAAGGCAGCACAGTATGTTTGTGGATTAGACCTGGGGCTACAAGTGGGTTCAGTTTTCACCTCAGGGCTGTGTTTTACCCTTCACTTAAAGAATGGGCTTCATGCCTAGTTTTTCAACAGGACTTATGACCTGCTGGTGAAATTGACAGAGTGCAGAGCTCTGAGACATTCAATTCCTAGAATGGGACTTAGATTAAAGTGGTGAAAAACTAGTGCCAAACATGTTTGGGATAATGATTTTTAAGGCTTCTCAAGCAGCCATTGAGTCACGTAATCTGTATAAATAAACGTGAAGCAGATTGAAGTGGTGAAGTGTGGAACATACTTGCATCATAGGTCAATAACAAGTAAGAAATGGTGCAACTTAGTGACAAAATCCTCCAGCTTCTGGCAACCTCTTCACTAGAATGTCACACTCAGACCTTAGTGAACCACTCACAAATACAATGGAGAAGAAACAAGTGGTGCTTACAAGGAGAACTAACCAGCAAGTTATAGGCTCACTGCCTCCAATAATTTAAATGGATGGAAAATCCAGATGTGTGGATCTATGATTCCCCAAGAGTTGCTGTCTGCTGGGAGCATCTATGGCCCTTGTACTGGATCATCCACTCTGGCTGAAGATGGTCCCGAACGCTTCAGTCTTAGCCTTTGCACTGATTTGTAAATGTGTGGTAGTGATCATGGGTTGTGTCATGGTGGAATCATTGAAGGTTGCACATAACTCTGAGACTTCAGCCTTCCATCCTTCCTTCTCCTCAATGTGACACATTTGGCTCCGAATGAGAGGATCACATTTCCCCGCCTGGGACTCGTGTGTTGAGATTTTTTTTTTTACTTTCAGGGATCACATTCCAGTTACATGTTGATGGAATAGATATGTCATTGCATTGTTGAACTGTGAACATGTCTCCAGGCAATGATGGGAAGTCAGCAAAGCTGAAACATTTAAGCAGCCTTATTGTTCGTTCCTGCTGACAATTGTGTCATGAGGAAAGAAAGATTCTTTTTAAAATTTCTTTCACAGGATGTGGACGTCGCTGGCAAGGGCAGCATTTGTTGCCCATCCCTAAAAAAAAACCCTGACAAGGGAGTGGCTTGGTCGGCCATTTCAGAGGGCAGTTAAGAGTCAACCACATTGCTTGCATTTCTGGAGCGCCTTTCACGACCTCAAGCCATCCCAAAGCACTTTACAGCCAATGGATCATTTCTGAAGTGCAGTTGTAATGTCGGAAATGCGGCAGCCAATTTGCGCACAGCAAGATCCCACAGGCAACAATGAGATCATAACCAGACAATCTGTGTTTTCTTTTCAGTGATGTCGGCCAAGTAGCCGTGGTTCTTGTCGACACGGTGCTTCAGTTTCCTCTTTAATGGAATGAGACAGAGCAAAGGAGCTGACTCCTGGTATGTTCCCTCCTTCAGCAAAGACAGGAAACCTTCTCGGTTATTGAAAAACAAAATTACAATGTCAGGGTATCGCATGGCAAGAGAAGCGCACGAGAGCTTTCCGAGCAGGATGGGTACCTTTACAATTTGCCTAAAACAAAGATTCTATCCCTTTAAACGAGAAAGTGGTGCCTGAAGGCATGCTTACGAACTTTTCGTATACAGCATCTTTGAAAGGACGAAGCAGCTGCAGTGTCCTTGCTCATCTGACCCATCCTTGATAACTGTATTACTGATTATGATACTCATATAAGGACACAGCTCTTTGCAATACCTTGCAATCTTTTCAAAGACATTGCACCGACTGGGAGTCAATTGTGCTTTCATAAGCCTGCACACAATGAGGCTCCTACTTCTATTTCTCCACAGTGGATCATCATACTTCTGATTTGGTGCACTCGTAAGAAAATGTTGCAAGTGACTATTTTCCACCGGTGTTCTGGATGCCAAAAACAGTTTGTGAAAATTCACATTGGTGGCTAATTAGGATAAAATGACTTGTGAATATTCCCAAATCCCATAGCCTGCTCGAAAGCTCCAAGACGCCAGTTTTATCTGTCACATTTCAGTCCGTTGAGGGGAGTTTAATTTTAAATTTAGATTCTAAAATCCAGCACGGAATCAAACTAATATAAAAGCAAAATACTGCCGATGCTGGAACTCAAATAGAAACAGAAAGTGCTGGAAATACTCAGCACATCTGGCAGCATCTGTGGAGAGAGAATCAGACTTAATGTTTTGGGTCTGTGACCTATCATCAGACTGCTTGTACTCACCACACGATTAGTTTGATGAAACTTAAAAGTGGAAGGACAAATTAATATGGGTGTAATCACAAATATATAGGAACAGGAGTAGGCCATTCATCCCCTTGAGCCTTTTCAGCCATTTAATGAGATCATGACTGATCTGTGACCTCACTCCATAGATCCGCCTTTGTCCCATATCCCTTAATACCTTTGGTGAGCAAAAATCTATCAATCTCAGATTTAACATTAACAATTGATCTAGCAGCATATGTCAGTTGCGGAAGAGAGTTCCAAACTTCTACCACCCTTGATGTGAAGAAGTGTTTCCGAATTTCACTCATGAAAGGTCCGGCTCTAATTTTTTGGCTATGTCCCCCACTAGATCTGGGCAACCAGTGGAAATTGTTCCTCCCAATCTACACTGTGCCCCTTAATATGGGCACGAGTATGATGGGCCGAATGGGGAAAGGGCAGGCAGATGGCTCTAAATGGGCAGCCCTTTCAAGGTGCTGGCACAGTCCCCAAGGGCTAACTGCCACCTTCTGTGCTCTAAAATTCAATAATCCGAAAAACTCACAGGCCTGAACAACCCAGGGTCACTAGTGAGACCTGAAAATGTGTCAACAGAGTGAATTCAGAGAGATCTCAACATAACCTAAAATTTGAATCGCAATAAAAAGCAAAAGAAAATTGCAAATTCGGGAAATCTGAAAGTATTGTTAATCTACTTGGATTGATGTATTTGGTTTTGGAACACATCTATGTACAGCGTTTTCCAACATCCCATCTCACAGGTGAGTCTGTGAATATAGCAATCTCGAAGTGATGTCGTCAAGATGTATAGATTTATCAGGATAATAGTCCTATTTAAAAAAAATCTCAACACAGAATTAGGGAATATAGACACTGGATACAGTCCTATTTTCTGGTAATTCGACCTTGAGAAAGAGATGAAATAAAAAGAAGCACACATTTACTCACTGAGATTGTCTTCATTATTTGGGGTTTTTTTTTCTTCCATACTGACAAGACATAAACTCTCCTTTGTTAAATGATCAGAGTTTCTTGCATGTTGCCTTGCTGATGAAACTCTTTGTTATTAACTACAATTAGATGTAGCTTGTCAGAAAAGCTGAAGGGATTCCATGTGTTATGTGGTTATAGTGAAGGAAGCTTCTTAAAGAAAATGACAGACCCTGGTTAGGAGCCTTGCAATAAGTCTGTGCTGGTGCAATGTCGTATCCGTAAATTCTGGCTCCAGTAAGTAAGAACAGCTGGATGAACAGATGTTGCACCACTGGAGTTCCTGCCATTAGTTATATACCCTTAATTTGAAAACAAAATGTTTCCTTTATGTAAATGCTTTTTAATTACACTGGATAATTTTTTTTCCAATATCTATGAATGTTGTAGATTACCACAGCGGAGAAAGAAATTATATTTCACTGTAGTGAAATAGAATGTTTGATGTATGATCCCACTTCACCAGAGAAACTTGGCCCAAAAACCAATCGGAAACAAAGGCATCTTGTATTGCTTACACAAACCTTTTCTCTCTTTGACTGACAGCAGCCCTAGAACCACAAGGTTGGAATTGATAAAATGAAGGTAGGAATATGTAATCTAATCACCTTATTTTGTTGGGACTCATTGGGATAATTTAAAAATAAAAACAGAAACAGGCCACACAAGAGCTTCTGTTTTTTATAAGCCTGTCTGGCCCAAATTCTCAGTTACAATAAACATATTAAAATGCCTGGAATTGAAAGTAATATAATTCTGCACCTGACTCCAATGGGCTAATTAGCAATAAAGGACTTGTCATCGGAACATTGGAGCAGTAGTAGACCATTCGGCCCTTCGAGCCTGCTCCGCCATTCAAGAACATCATGGTTGATCTGATTGTGGTCTCAACTCCACTTTCCTGTCTGTCCCCCATAACTCTTGACTCCCTTGTCTCTCAAAGATCTAACTCAGCTTTGAATAAATTCAATGAACCAGCCTCCACTGTTTTCTGGGGAAAAGGAATTCCACAGACTAACAGCACTCTGCGAGAAAAGATTTCTCCTCATCTCAGTTTTATTTTTAAACTGTGTCCCCTAGTTCTAGTCTCCTGCACGTGAGGAAAAATCTTCCCAGTATCCACCCTACCAAGTCCCCTCAGGATCTTATATCTTTCAATAAGATCACCTGTCATTCTTCGAAATTCCAATTGGTACAGGCTCAACCTGTTTAACCTTTCCTCAGAAGTAAAGTCCTTCAACGCCGGAATTAGTCAAGTGAACCTTCTCTGAACTGCCTCTAATGCAATTTAATCCATTTTCAAATAAGGAGACCAAAATTGTACAGAGTACTCCAGATGTGGTCTCAATAAGATCCTGTACAGTTGCGGTAAAACGTCCCTGCTTGTATACTTGATTCCCCTTGCATTCATGTGCCTTCCTAATCACCTGCTGTACCTGCATACTAACTTTATATGATTCATGTATCAGGACACCCAGATCCCTCTCTACCACCGAGTTCTGCAATCCCTTGTCATTTAAATAGTATACTGCTTTTCTCTTCTCCCTGCCAATGTGGACAAGTGCACATTTTCCCACATTATACACCATCCGCCAGATTTTTGCCACTCACTTTGTAGACTATTTATCGCCTCTTAACAACTTACTTTCCGATCTATCTTGGTGTCATCTGCAAATTTAGCTACCATACATTTGGTCCATTCATCCAATTCATTGGTATAAATTGTAAGTTGAGGCCCCAGCATTGATCCCTGTGGCACTCCACTAGTTACAGCCTGCCAACCCAAAAAAGACCCATTTATCTGTACTCTCTGCTTCCTGTTAGCTAACCAGTATTTCATCCATGCTGATATGTTACCAGCTCTACCATGCGCTCTTATTTTGTGTAGTAACCTTTGACGTGGCACCTTATCAAATGCCTTTTGGAAATCCAATTGCACCACATCTGCAGGTTCCTTGCTTGTTACTTCCTCAGAGAACTCTAATAAATTAATCAAACATGATTTCCCATTCACAGAAACCTTGACTCTGCCTGATCCCATGATGATTTTCTAAGTATCCTGCTGTAACCTCCTTAATAATGGATTCTAGCAATTTCCCAATGATAGATGTTAGACCTTTAGATTCCTGCTTTCTGTCCACCTTCTTTCTTCAATAAAGTTGTTACATTTGCAATTTTCCAATCCACTTGGACCTTCCAGAATTTAAGGAATTTTAGAAGACTATAACCAATACCTCTACTATCGCTGCAGCCACTTCTTTGACGACCCCAGGATTCAGGCCATCTGGTCCTGGGGACTTGTCAGCCTTTAGGTCTAGTAGATTTCCCAGAACCTTTTTGCTGATGATGATGATTATTTTAATTTGTTCTCTCCCTTTCACCTCTTGATTTTCAAGTATCTTTGAGAAGTTTTTGAAGTCTTCTACAGTGAAAACAGACTCAAAATACCTGTTCAACACTTCCGCCATTTTGTTGTTTTCCATTATTAATTCTCCAGATTTCCCTAGAGGGCCAACACTCACTTAAGTTATTCTTCTCCTTTTTAAATACTTGGAGAAACTCTTACTATCTGTTTTTATGTTTCGAGCTAGTTTTCTCTTATACTCTAATTCCTCCCTCTTTATCTTTTTTTTAGTCATCCTTTGCTGCTTCAATCTTCTGACTTGCCACTAATCTTCATAGAATTGTACAATGTTTCTTTCAATTGGATACTATCTTTAACTTCCTTATTTAGCCACAGATGTTGGTGAGTGCTTGGTTTGTCCCATTGAGTAGTACAGTTTGTTCTGTTCCTCTACAAAGCACCTCAGCACCTGACACGTCAATCTCGTGCAGAAGTTTTCCTCTTGGCCACTGCAACAACAAGTTGCCATTTAGACAGTGTCCTGAACTTAGTAAAATGTCCCACAGTGCTTTACAGGACTGGGTTCAGGCACCAAAAAACATAATCAAATATTGATTTGGTATTAATGTCACATTTGACCCCGAGATAAGCTTCAGACTTCATATTCGTGCCATCACTAAGACCGCCTACTTCCTCGGTAACATTGCCCGACTTCGCCCTGTCTCAGCTCATTTGCTGCTGAAACCTTCATTCATGCCTTTGTTACCTCGAGACTTGACGATTCCAACACATTCCTGGCAGGTCCCCTCTTCTGAGCTCACAGGACAACAATCTTGCTTGCAACCTAAAATAAAAGCAAAGTACTGCAGCTGCTGGAAATCTGAAATAAAAACAGAAAGTGCTGGAAATACTCAGCAGGTCTGGCAGCATCTGTGGAGAGCGAAGCAAAGTTAATGTTTCAGATCAGTGACCCTTCATCAGAACTGGCCAAGGTTAGAAATGAATTTTTCCCATGACATGTTTGTTATTTATTCTCTCCTTCCTTCTGCCCTATCACACACCTTCCCTTTTGTTCTCTTCCCCACCAAACCACATCTCCCCCACCTTTCACTTGCTTAAAACCTAATTATTTTCGAACCTTTGCCAATTCTGATGAAAGATTACAGACCTGAAAGGTTAACTCTGCTTCTCTCTCCACAGATGCTGCCAGATCTGCTGAGTATTTCTAGCACTTTCTGTTTATATTTCAGTCTTGCTTGTACTTTGGCTTTATTGAACTGCCTCCTGATGGCTGCCTGACTGAGTGCCTCATGGTAGAGTTCACATGACTATGGCAAGCCAGGAGGCACATTGGTACAGTATTGCATTTCTATCCCTAACATCCCCCATATTCTACTTTATGTAAACTTAAGATCATCCAAAACTCTTCTGCCCATGTCTTAGCTCACACCAAGTCTTGCTCCTCTTCACCCCTGTGCTCGCTGTCCTACATTGGCTTTCAGTCAAGCAATGTCTTGGTGTTAAAATTCTCATCCTTGTTTTCAAATCCCTCCATGGCCTTGCTCCTCCCTATCTCTGTAATCTCTTCCAGCCCCATAACTCTGCAAGCTATCTGTGCTCCTCTAATTCTGGCCTCTTGTACATCCCCGATTGTAATTGCTGCGCCATTGGTGGCCACGCTTTCAGTTGCCTCGGCACCAAGCTCTGAATACCCTCCCGACACCTCTCTGCCTCTCCACCTTGCATTCCTCCTTGAAGACACTTGTAAAGATCGACCTCATTGACCAAGCGTTTGGTCATCTGACCTAAAATCACCTTTTGTGGTTTGCTGTAATACTTTGTTTTATGATGCTCCTGTGAAGTGGCTTGGGATGTTTTATTACATTAAAGGTGCTATATAAATATATGTTGTTGTTGTTGTATTAATGTGGCCCCAATGTTCTTACCTTTTTGTACCTTTTGAAAATGTAATTCAATCCTTTGAATAAAAACCTTTCAAATGAGAGCTCTGCATTGAGTTATGATCGTCGATCAGAATGGGCAACTACTGTCAGCAATATGTGCTCTTACTATGTCAGAAACTACAGATTATCGATGACAGGAATGGGCCAACAATGAAAAACATGTTCCCTCTGCAAAAATAAGGACATTTTCACGGAGGATTAGCAGTAAAGTACTGATAAGAGCAAGGAAAGAAAACGTCAGGGCAATGATGACCCTATTGTGCTGGCACTCTCACAGTTAAAGGAGCAACAATAAATAAACAAGACAAGCTAGGCACAGCAAATGTAGAGTCACTTGATGCTAAGACTGCTATTCCACTTGAGCTGGCAACTGTCCCACCAACAGTGGATTTGTGCATTACATTTAAACAAACTTGCAAAAATAGGAGATGCCGATAGATTTTCTGTGGAATCTTGATCAAGAACCTCCAACCTTCCCGAATACCCAGCTTCGAGGCTGAGACTTGAGTGCATTAGGAGAGCTGCGTGGTCGAAGGTGTTGGCTCTTGGAACATATCGGAACATAGGAAATAGGAGCAGGAGTAGGCTATTCGGCCCCTTGAGTCTGCTCATGGCTGACCTTCAACCTCAACGCCATTTTCCCACACTAACGCCATATCTATCCCTTGACATCTTTAATATCTAGAAATCTATCACTCTCTGTCTTGAACATACTTAATGACTGAGCCTCCACAGCCCTCAGGGGTAGAGAATTCCAAAGATTCATCACCCTCTGAGTGAAGAAATTCCTCCTCATCTCAGTCCCAAATGGCCTGTCCCTTTTCTGAGACTGTGTCCCCTGGTCCTAGACTCCCCAGCCAGGGGAAACATCCTTCCTGCATCTACCATTGTCGAGCCCTGTAAGAATTTTGTATATCTCAAAGAGATCATCTCTCATTCTTCGAAACTCTGGAGAATATAGGCCCAATCTCCTCAATCGCTCCTCATAGGACAATCCCATCATTCACCAGGGATCAGTCTGGTGAACCTTTGTTGCACTCTCTCTCTGGCAAGTATATCCTTCCTTAGGTAAGGAGACCAAAACTGTACACAATACTCCAGGTGCGGTCTCACCAAGTCTCTGTACAATTGCAGCAAGACTTCTATACTCCTGTACTCAAATCCTCTTGCAATAAAGGCCAACATACCATTTGCCTTCCGAAGTGCTTGCTGTATCTGCAGGTTAGCTTTCAGTGACTGAAGAATGGGAACTCCCAAGTCCCTTTGGACATCAACACTTCCCAATCTCTCACCTTTTAAGAAATACTCTGCATTTCTGCCTTTCCTGCCAAAGTGGATAACTTCACATTTTTCCACATTATATTCCATCTGCCATGTTCTTGCCCATTCACTTTACCTGTCTAAATCCCCTTGAAGCCTTGATGGATCCTCCTCACAACTTACATTCCCACGTAGTTTTATGTCATCACCAAACTTGGATGAGACATTAAACATTTATCTGAAAACATGGACATTTAAGATCCCATGTGACTGTCAAAGAAGTGCAAAGGCCTCGGGTGATATCCCAGGCAATGTCCTTTCTTCAATCAACACCATGATGAAACTAGATTAACTGTAACTTCATCTCATTACTACTGTGGGATCTTGCTATGTGCAAAAAGGCTGTTGCATTTGCCTACAGGACACCAGTCTTGAACCTCAAGGAACCAGTAGAGTATTTTGATTTCCAAAAGGCATTCGATAAGGTGCCACATAAAAGATTACTACACAACATAAGAGCTATTTGTGTTGGGATGATATATTGGGACTGGCTAACGAACAGAAAACAGAAAGTTGGGATGAAATCGGTCATTTTCAGGATGGCAAACTGTAACTACTGGAGTGCCACAGGAATCGGTGCTGGGGCGGCAACTATTTATGATCTTTATTGATGACTTGGATGAAGGGACCAACTGTAGCCAAGTTTGCTGATGATACTAAGATAGGTAGGAAAGCAAGTTGTGAGGAGGATACAAAGGATCGGCAAAGGGATATAGATAGGTTAAGAGAGTGGGCAATAATTTGGCAGATGGAGTATACTGTGGGAAAATGTGAGGTTGTCCACTTTGGCAGGAAGAATAGAAAAGCAGAATAGTATTTTAATGGAGAGAGACTATAGGATGCTGCAATATCGAGGGATCTGGGTGTCCTTGCATATAAATCACAAAAAGTCAGCATGCAGGAAAGTAATTAGGAAGGCAGGTGGAATGTTGGCATTTATTGCAAGGGGGGTGGAGTGTAAAGGTAGATGTCATGCTCGGCCCCCACCTGCCAAGAATGAGGCACATTAATTTTGTCATGAACATTGATTTTTAACTGTTGCTGGAGTGAGGAAATGACTTGTTAAACAGATCAACCGTGGCTGGAAAAAAACATTTACATGCTACCAGACAGTGAAGGTGAGGAAGTGCATTCCAGGGCCTGCAAAGGAGGATATAATCCACAAGGGCCAGGACTGGTTAGATCAGCTGGTCACATGACTAATTGGCTGTTCTAGGGTTTTCTTTTGAACTGGCCACAGAGAGTTTGAACTCAGAAAGACTGTTAGCTCCGAGACTGAGAAGATCTCTCCTGTCTGCTCCCATCTCTCTCTCACAAGCCTCTGAATCCACTGAAGACACACGAACCCCAAGAGAGAAAAGTCTGCTACAGCGAACAAAGTTTAAGAGGAATACTGGGCCCCAACGAAAAGCAAGATCTACCTACAATCAAGGACTCTACAGTGAGCTTGAAGAACGGTAACAAAAACTCTTCAGATATTGCCTCAAATTTATTTTTCTTCTGCTCTTTTCTGTCTCTATTTGCATGTGTGTATCATGTATGCATGTTAGCGTAGGCATGTCGTGTATCCGTAGGCATCAACCGAATTAGAGTTTAAGTTCAAATTTATTAAATTTCAACTTTTCTTCTTTAAACCTAAGACAACCTGGTTTCTTTACCTTACAATTGGAAAGCAGTGAACAAGGATTCGCCAAGGGGGAGCTAAAAACAAGGTTTGTTTAAAATTAAACCCTGTTACAGTAAGTCCAGGTGAAGGCTGAGAGGGACCCCTAGACACCTTTCTCACCTGGTCTTAACAGTCTAGAAGTTTTGAGTTATGGACAGGTGGGAAATGGCATGGCTGGTTCCCATTTGTCAATTCCCAACTGACCATAGATATTGTTTTTATTTAAACTCTTATTTCAGCCCCTGTATTTTGTTTGCCAAATAAACAGACATGTTTCCTCATGAGTTTAAAACTGAAGATTAAATATTTATTGAACAATAATCACCAGAAATGTTTGCAACACGACCCATGCATGCATTCACTCTCTCGTGCACACTCAAGAAAAGATAGACAGAAGGTAAAGGGTAAGAGGCATTAAGAGTTCAAGGTGTAAAGGTATGCTGTTTTCAGGAAAAACCTGTGGGATCCTCTTGGAAGGTACGTTTTTCAAGTTGCAGGCCTGTTTGCTGGCTACCATGCCCTTGCTAGGTTACTGATGTCTTCTGGCAGTCAAGATTTCAGTTCGAAGACGGTGCTGATATTTCGTCATTCAATTTTCACAGGGAGAGGAGTGCCCAAAAGGCACTCTCTTATTTCTCTGCTGCAGTTGGTTGCCAACTCGTCTCAGCAGGGTTCAACTGTCTTAGCTGCAATTGATTTCTCGCTCTCAGCCTTGTCCTGAATTTAAGATGGCTTTCGATGTTCTCTCTATGGCTGGAGATCTCAGACTGATGTTCTGATGACTTGATGACTGATCAGTGATGACTCATGACTCCCTTTGTTCTTCAAGAAGGTCACCTTTGGAGGTAAATTCATAAAGTGTTAGTTTTGCCCGTGTGACTTTCGAATTTCGTTTCCTGAGGGGCTATACAATGGCTTCAGCCCATTTTGCTAAGCTGAGGGCTGTTCACACTTTATTGTAGTGATGTAGCTGGAGACGGAGCATCTGCTTGTGCCTTTGTTTTAGCTCACTGTGGAAAGCTCACATCTATGTGTGATGAGCTGTTTAACTTCAATTCAGTTGGGGTGCATGACTTTCAGATCTAGCAGACAGGAATGTGTATTTCAGTGCAGGAGGAGGTATGTGTCATGTGACTTTGTCCTCCATCCTGTTGAAGGCAAGTATACCAGTCTTTTTAAATTGTTGTATTTTTGATAACTCTTAGGTTTATTTTTGTATTTCCATCGCTGCACTTCCCATGAGTGTGACACATGCTACAACTGTACAGGGCATTGGTGAGACCACACCTCGAGTACTGTGTACAGTTTTGGTCACCTTATTTAAGGAGGGGCATACTTGTATTGGAAGCACTTCAGAGAAGATTCACTAGGCTGATTCCTAGGATGAGGGATTTGTTTTATGAGGAAAGGTTGAGCAGATTGGGCCTATATTGATTGGAGTTTAGAAGAATGAGAGGTGATCTTATTGAAACAAATAAGATTTTGAGGGGGCTTGACAGGGTAGATGCTGAGAGGATGATTCCCCTCATGGGGGAATCTAGAACAAGGGGACACAGTTTCTAAGTAAGTGGTCTCCCATTTAAGACGGAGATGAGGAGGAATTTCTTCTCTCAGAGGGTCATTAATGTTTGGAATTCTCTTCCCCAGCGAGTTGTGCAGACTGGGTCATTGAATATATTCAAGGCTGAGTTGGACAGATTTTTGATAGACAAGGGAGTCAACGGTTATAGGGGGCAGACAGAAAAGTGGACTTAAGGCCAGAATCAGATCAGCCATGATCCTATTGAAAGGCAGTCCAGGCTCAAGGAGCCGAATGGCCGACTCCTGTTCCTATTTCTAATTTATTTATGTTTAATCAATGTTCGATGAAGCACTTTGGGCAGTTACGAGAGATGTTGTCAGAAGACATAGAATGAAAGCAGCAGAAATTTATATCATTCGACCATGTAACTTTGGCAGGAGCCCCTTTGGCATGTGTAAATGGGGGTTCCACCAAAAGCACGCTGGCGGATCAGAAGAAGCCATGAGGAAGCTCAGTGTTTTGCTTTGACTTTTTCACGATTACACCTTTTATGGAAGTGATGCAAATCATGGAACACAAAGCAAAAGTTTAAATTCAATAAGATTGCAACTTCACCTCATATTTTTCTTAGTTCATACGACATTTTGTGGATTGCATCATTGCTTTGACATCTGTTTAGCACAACGCTGTAATCTCCCTGAGAGCCCAGCAGCTGTACCTCCACACACTATCCATTCTATTCATAGTTTCAGAAACAGCCAAGGGTAAAAGAAATATTCAGATGCCAGAAACCTTATCCTCACCCTTCTAAGCACATCTTTACCTTTGCTCCATCGGTATCATTCTGATTCCTATGTGTCATGAAATAGTCATAAGCTGTTAGTTTCTATTTAAAGTTTTAAGAGGGAAGCATGATTCAATTGGTTACACCCAACTCCTTCTGCTGGTTTGAACATTGACTGAATTGAAAATACAAGTTCGAAAGAGAATTCAATCCCAATATCAGGCTCAGAGATCTGAAGTTTACTGAAAAGTCACAGAACTGTAAGTTCAACAGGAAATCTAAACCCAAACAGGTAGCAACAAGAAGATGGGTTCCAGATTCAAGTCTCTGTCACAGTGATCAAAATATCAAAGCAAAGACTGGTTGATTAATCTCTCGCACCTTTTCACTGAAGTGATCAATTTCACCTCCTTTCATTTTGTGAATGTACAGAAGAGATTTATCTCACCTATATGGTTTCTCTGTCCATCTCAGATGTTAGAGGTGCCATTATGCATTTGTCCAGCACCAGCAGAGCTCTCAAATAGTTTGGTACGAAACAAATCCCTTTTTTTGTTCATGGGATGTGAGCATCGCTGGCTCGGCCTGCATTTATTGCCCATCACGAATTGCCCTGGAGAAGGTGGTGGTGAGCTGCCTTTTTGAAACACTGTAGTCCATGTGGGGTAGGTACACCCACAGTGCTGTTAGGAAGGGAGTTCCAGGACTTTGACACAGCAACAGTGAAGGAACGGCGATATAGTTCCAAGTCAGGATGGTGTGGGCTTGGAGGGGAACTTGCAGGTGGTGGTGTTCACATACATCTGCTGCCCTTGTCATTCTAGGCAGTAGAGGTCGTGGTAGATGAGCTGGTACTGAGACTTATGCAAGAAAGACACTACCAGTTGTTAGCAAATAATCAGCATCTATTACCACATACTATAAAAATGTACAGAAGGCGTACAGCATCCACCAGATGTGAATTCACAGCTTTGTCCATTGTATGTTGCATCCAGTAGAGTTTAGAGGAATGAGAGGTGACCTTATTGAAAATTTCAAGATCCTGACAGAACTTGACAGGGGAGATACTGAGAGGATGTTTCCCCTTATGGTAAAGACAAGCGCCAGGGGGCACAGTTTAAAAATAAGGAGTCTTCCATTTAAGACAGAGATGAGGAGAAATATTTTCTGTCAGAGGGTCGTTAGTCTGTGGAATTTGCTTTCCCAAAGAGCATGAAATCATGCTCATTGAATATATTCAAGGCTGAGTTGGAGAGATTCTTGATTGACATGGGAGTCAAAGGGTATAGTGGGTAGACAGGAAAGTAGAGTTGAAGCCACAATCAGATCAGCCATGATGTTATCAAATGGTGAAGCAGGCTCGAGGGGCTGAATGGCCTACTCCTACTCCTGCTTTGTATGTTTGTATGCACTGCCACGATGGGACTGCAATAGCTGATTACTTGCATTATTTTTTCTCCCTTGCCCACAACTACGCAAAGCCATTGAAAAGCAGACGTTTCAGTTTCACTTTGCACGACACAATGAGCTGGTAACTGCACCAGTATTTAGTGGGCAGCGCATGATCTCAGTGTCCCCACAATAGGTAAGTTCAGATCACCCAGAATTTCTATTCTTGTTCCTGGAACTCGTGCATGAATGGGCGTCAGAGAAAGGAAGAATCAGCCTTGGACCTGATGCATTCAGTGGTCAAGTCGTTGACACACAAAGAGTGATGATTTGGGCAAAGTATCATAAATATTGGCAACTGGGAAAGTAGACCCAGGAATCTTAAGAACGGAAAGAAAAATCTATGATTCCTTTGCACAGTCTGGTGAAGAGTTCTATTACCCCAGGCTGCTGAATTGATGCAGTTTTGTTGGAGCTTGTTTATCTCGAGCATGTTCTGTGTATTTCTGCATCGATGAGATGCATTTCTGCTTCTCTCTCATTCAAGTGCAATTTCTCTGATAAGCAATTATTTCCCCCCATCCCCCTTTGCAAACATGTCATGTTGGGTGCTCCGAACGTGTAGCGACAAGAACCCTGGCACAACCTTCAAACCTTCAGCAAGCAGCCTCCAATTATCCAGGCCGCCCCCTCACATCTCCTTACTTGCTCAGTGTTTACCTCCTGGTTTTTGGCAAAAGTGGTTCAGAACTGTGAATAAATTACTAAAGAAAAAATTTGATAAGGAGTGGTAAGCCCGCCCACAGGCTTATTACAGCCCCCAAATTACACATTAAATGTTGGAGAACATGACTCATCAAGCTTAAGGAATGACTTGGGCAGAACAGTAAGACAAATTAGAAAGTCTTGATTTATTTTAGCTTGCATTTTCCATAATATTGGTAATTTACATGTTACACCAGCAAGTATAACAGGATGACTGCTGGGCAAACTATGAACATCTGGTCCTGTTCTTTCCAGCATCATATTTTCCTGTTGCAGTTGGTGCACTTTGGAAGTTTTAATCCAACCGCCTTCAACTTGAGCTCGTCCAAAAGTGTGCTGCCCAAGTCCTAAACCACACCGTCAACCTATCACCCCTGTGCTCACTGACCAACGTTGGCTCCTGTCCAGCAAAACCAGAATTTAGTATTCTCATCCTCGTGTTCAAATCTCTCCGTGGCCTTCTTTTCTCTTTAATCTCCTCCAGTCCGCAAACCTTCAAGATCTTTGCAATCCTCCTATCTACCCATCTTGAGCAGGCCCGGTTTTAATCACTGTACTATTGGCGGAAGCACGAAGCTCTCGAATGCCCTCTCTAATCCTCTCCTCCTTAAAGATGCAAGTGCTTCAGTCCTCAGCCGTTTCAGGCCAGGTCCCAGAACCTCGGATTGAGTTCTGTCAGATTGGAGTGGTTCCAGAGATTGCTTGTACAGGTCTGTCTGTGCACTTGGTTATCAGTTCTGGTTCAGCTTCTGGACTGACATTCAGTCCCCACCAGTAATCAGGTCTCCCTGCCTTCTACCTCATGTGCTGACCAGCACTCGTTGAACCCAGTGCTCACGAATTCCAACCAGTACAGATTTGGTAAGCAGCCACTCTGGTGAAGACCTCGTGCCTGGTGATGTTAATTGCAGGCCAATTCCTGAGACTGCCCTGATAAGCCGTAACTTCAGAGGAGTTCTGGTTTTGTTAGGTAGGGGGTGGTACAGTCGTTAGTTTCTCATTGACTATGCTGATCCCAGTTCCTTGGTGCTGATCCCAGAACCTCAGTACAGATCCCAGTTTCCCAGTGCTGATCCCAGTTCCCTCAGTACTGATCCCAGAAACTCAGTACTGATCCCAGTTCCCTCAGTACTGATCCCAGTTCCTCAATACAGATCCCAGTTCCCTCAGTACTGATCCCAGTTCCCTCAGTGCTGATCACGGTTCCCTCAGTACTGATCCCAGAAACTCAGTACTGATCCCAGTTCCCTCAGTACTGATCCCAGTTCCTCAATACAGATCCCAGTTCCCTCAGTACTGATCCCAGTTCCTCAATACTGATCCCAGTTCCCTCATTACTGATCCCAGTTCCCTCAGTACTGATCCCAGTTCCTCAATACAGATCCCAGTTCCCTCAATACTGATCCCAGTTCCTCAATACAGATCCCAGTTCTCTCAGTAAAGATCCCAGTTCCTCAATACTGATCCCAGTTCCTTGGTGCTGATCCCAGAACCTCAGTACAGATCCCAGTTTCCCAGTGCTGATCCCAGTTCCCTCAGTGCTGATCACGGTTCCCTCAGTACTGATCCCAGAAACTCAGTACTGATCCCAGTTCCCTCAGTACTGATCCCAGTTCCTCAATACAGATCCCAGTTCCCTCAGTACTGATCCCAGTTCCTCAATACTGATCCCAGTTCCCTCATTACTGATCCCAGTTCCCTCAGTACTGATCCCAGTTCCTCAATACAGATCCCAGTTCTCTCAGTAAAGATCCCAGTTCCTCAATACTGATCCCAGTTCCTTGGTGCTGATCCCAGAACCTCAGTACAGATCCCAGTTTCCCAGTGCTGATCCCAGTTCCCTCAGTGCTGATCACGGTTCCCTCAGTACTGATCCCAGAAACTCAGTACTGATCCCAGTTCCCTCAGTACTGATCCCAGTTCCTCAATACAGATCCCAGTTCCCTCAGTACTGATCCCAGTTCCTCAATACTGATCCCAGTTCCCTCATTACTGATCCCAGTTCCCTCAGTACTGATCCCAGTTCCTCAATACAGATCCCAGTTCCCTCAATACTGATCCCAGTTCCTCAATACAGATCCCAGTTCTCTCAGTAAAGATCCCAGTTCCTCAATACTGATCCCAGTTCCTTGGTGCTGATCCCAGAACCTCAGTACAGATCCCAGTTTCCCAGTGCTGATCCCAGTTCCCTCAGTGCTGATCACGGTTCCCTCAGTACTGATCCCAGAAACTCAGTACTGATCCCAGTTCCCTCAGTACTGATCCCAGTTCCTCAATACAGATCCCAGTTCCCTCAGTACTGATCCCAGTTCCTCAATACTGATCCCAGTTCCCTCATTACTGATCCCAGTTCCCTCAGTACTGATCCCAGTTCCTCAATACAGATCCCAGTTCCCTCAATACTGATCCCAGTTCCTCAATACAGATCCCAGTTCTCTCAGTAAAGATCCCAGTTCCTCAATACTGATCCCAGTTCCTTGGTGCTGATCCCAGAACCTCAGTACAGATCCCAGTTTCCCAGTGCTGATCCCAGTTCCCTCAGTGCTGATCACGGTTCCCTCAGTACTGATCCCAGAAACTCAGTACTGATCCCAGTTCCCTCAGTACTGATCCCAGTTCCTCAATACAGATCCCAGTTCCCTCAGTACTGATCCCAGTTCCCTCAGTACTGATCCCAGTTCCTCAATACAGATCCCAGTTCCTCAATACAGATCCCAGTTCCCTCAGTACTGATCCCAGTTCCTCAATACTGATCCCAGTTCCCTCATTACTGATCCCAGTTCCCTCAGTACTGATCCCAGTTCCTCAATACAGATCCCAGTTCCCTCAGTACTGATCCCAGTTCCTCAATACTGATCCCAGTTCCCTCATTACTGATCCCAGAAACTCAGTACTGATCCCAGTTCCCTCAGTACTGATCCCAGTTCCTCAATACAGATCTCAGTTCCCCAGTACTGATCCCAGTTCCTCAATACTGATCCCAGTTCCCTCATTACTGATCCCAGTTCCCTCAGTACTGATCCCAGTTCCTCAATACAGATCCCAGTTCCCTCAATACTGATCCCAGTTCCTCAATACAGATCCCAGTTCTCTCAGTAAAGATCCCAGTTCCCTCATTACTGATCCCAGTTCCCTCAGTACTGATCCCAGTTCCTCAATACAGATCCCAGTTCCCTCAATACTGATCCCAGTTCCTCAATACAGATCCCAGTTCTCTCAGTAAAGATCCCAGTTCCTCAATACTGATCCCAGTTCCTCAATACTGATCCCAGTTCCCTCAGTACTGATCCCAGTTCCTCAGTACTGATCCCAGTTCCCTCAGTACTGATCCCAGTTCCTCAATACTGATCCCAGTTCCCTCATTACTGATCCCAGTTCCCTCAGTACTGATCCCAGTTCCTCAATACAGATCCCAGTTCCCTCAATACTGATCCCAGTTCCTCAATACTGATCCCAGTTCCTCAATACAGATCCCAGTTCCCTCAGTACTGATCCCAGTTCCCCAATACTGATCCCAGTTCCCTCAGTACTGATCCCAGTTCCTCAATACAGATCCCAGTTCCCTCAGTACTGATCCCAGTTCCTCAATACAGATCCCAGTTCCCTCAGTACTGATCCCAGTTCCCCAATACTGATCCCAGTTCCCTCAGTACTGATCCCAGTTCCTCAATACAGATCCCAGTTCCCTCAGTACTGATCCCAGTTCCTCTGTACTGATCCCAGTTCCCTCAGTTCTGATCCTAGTTCCTCAGTACTGATCCCAGTTCCCTCAGTACTGATCCCAGTTCCTCAGTACTGATCTCAGTTCCCTCAGTACTGATCCCAGTTCCTCAGGACTGATCCCAGTTCCCCAGTACTGGTCCCAGTTCCCACAGTACTGATCCCAGTTCCTCTGTACTGATCCCAGTTCCTCAGTCTTGATCACAGTTCACTCAGTTCTCATCCTAGTTCCTCAGTACTGATCCCAGTTCCCTCAGTACTGATCCCAGTTCCTCAATACTGATCGCAGTTCCCTCTGTACTGATCCCAGTTCCCTCAGTACTGATCCCAGTTCCTCAGTACTGATCCCAGTTCCTCAGTACTGATCTCAGTTCCCTCTGTACTGATCCCAGTTCCCTCGTACTGATCCCAGTTCCCTCAGTACTGATCCCAGTTCCCTCGTACTGATCCCAGTTCCTCAGTACTGATCTCAGTTCCCTCTGTACTGATCCCAGTTCCCTCGTACTGATCCCAGTTCCCTCAGTACTGATCCCAGTTCCCTCAGTACTGATCCCAGTTCCTCAGTACTGATCTCAGTTCCCTCTGTACTGATCCCAGTTCCCTCGTACTGATCCCAGTTCCTCCGTACTGATCCTACTTCCTTCAGTACTGATTCTAGTTCCTCAGTACTGATCCCAGTTCCCTCAGTACTGATCCCAGTTCCCTCTGTCCTGATCCCAGTTCCCTCGTACTGATCCCAGTTCCTCCGTACTGATCCTACTTCCTTCAGTACTGATTCTAGTTCCTCAGTACTGATCCCAGTTCCCTCAGTACTGATCCCAGTTCTTCAGTACTGATCCCAGTTCCTCATTACTGATCCCAGTTCCTCTGTACTGATCGCAGTTGCTCAGTACTGATCCTACTTCCTTCAGTACTGATCCCAGTTCCCTCAGTACTGATTCCAGTTCCCTCAGTACTGATTCTAGTTCCTCAGTACTGATCCCAGTTCCCTCAGTACTGATCCCAGTTCCCTCAGTACTGATCCCAGTTCTTCAGTACTGATCCCAGTTGCTCAATACTGATCCCAGTTCTTCAGTACTGATCCCAGTTCCATCAGTACTGATCCCAGTTCCCTCAGTACTGATCCCAGTTCTTCAGTACTGATCCCAGTTCCTCATTACTGATCCCAGTTCCTCTGTACTGATCGCAGTTGCTCAGTACTGATCCTACTTCCTTCAGTACTGATCCCAGTTCCTCAGTACTGATCCCAGTTCCTCAGTACTGATCCCAGTTCCTCAGTACTGATTCTAGTTCCTCAATACTGATCCCAGTTCCCTCAGTACTGATCCCAGTTCACAGTACTGATCCCAGTTCTTCAGTACTGATCCCAGTTCCTCATTACTGATCCCAGTTCCTCTGTACTGATCGCAGTTGCTCAGTACTGATCCTACTTCCTTCAGTACTGATCCCAGTTCCTCAGTACTGATCCCAGTTCCTCAGTACTGATCCCAGTTCCTCAGTACTGATTCTAGTTCCTCAATACTGATCCCAGTTCCCTCAGTACTGATCCCAGTTCCCTCAGTACTGATCCCAGTTCCTCAGTACTGATTCTAGTTCCTCTGTACTGATCCCAGTTCCCTCAGTACTGATCCCAGTTCCCTCAGTACTGATCCCAGTTCCTCAGTACTGATCGCAGTTGCTCAGTACTGATCCCAGTTCCCTCAGTACTGATCCCACTTCCCTCAGTACTGATCCCAGTTCCTCTGAACTGATCCCAGTTCCCCAGTACTGATCCCAGTTCCCCAGTACTGATCCCAGTTCTTCAGAACAGATTCTATTTCCTCAGTACTGATCCCAGTTCCTCATTACTGATCCCAGTTCCTCAGTACAGATCCCAGTTCAATCAGTACCGATCCCAGTTCCTCAGTACTGATCCCAGCTTCCTCTGTACTGATCCCAGTTTCCTCAGTACTGATCCCAGTTCCTCAGTACTGATCCCAGTTCCCTCAGTACTGATTCTAGTTCCTCAGTACTGATCTCAGTTCCTTAGTACTGATCCCAGTTCCCTCAGTACTGATCTCAGTTCCTTAGTACTGATCCCAGTTCCTCAGAACTGGTCCCAATTCCTCAGTACTGATCCCAGTACCCTCAGTACTGGTCCCAGTTCCTTAGTACTGATCTCAGTTCCTTAGTACTGATCCCAGTTCCTCAGAACTGGTCCCAATTCCTCAGTACTGATCCCAGTACCCTCAGTACTGATCCCAGTTCCTCAGAACTGGTCCCAATTCCTCAGTACTGATCCCAGTACCCTCAGTACTGATCCCAGTTCCTCAGAACTGGTCCCAATTCCTCAGTACTGATCCCAGTTCCTCAGTACTGGTCCCAGTTCCTCAGTTCTGATCCCAGTACCCTCAGTACTGATCCCAGTTCCTCAGTACTGGTCCCAATTCCTCAGTACTGGTCCCAATTCCTCAGTACTGATCCCAGTACCCTCAGTACTGATCCCAGTTCCTCAGTACTGGTCCCAATTCCTCAGTACTGATCCCAGTTCCTCAGTACTGGTCCCAGTTCCTCAGTTCTGATCCCAGTACCCTCAGTACTGATCCCAGTTCCTCAGAACTGGTCCCAATTCCTCAGTACTGATCCCAGTTCCTCAGTACTGATCCCAGTTCCCTCAGTACTGATCTCAGTTCCTCAGTACTGATCCCAGTTCCTCAGTACTGATCCCAGTTCCCTCAGTACTGATCCCAGTTCCCTCAGTACTGATCCCAGTTCCTCAGAACTGGTCCCAATTCCTCAGTACTGGTCCCAGTTCCTCAGTTCTGATCCCAGTTCCTCAGTACTGATCCCAGTTCCCTCAGTACTGATCCCAGTTCCTCAGTACTGATCCCAGTTCCCTCAGTACTGATCCCAGTTCCTCAGAACTGGTCCCAATTCCTCAGTACTGGTCCCAGTTCCTCAGTACTGATCCCAGTTCCCTCAGTACTGATCTCAGTTCCTCAGTACTGATCCCAGTTCCTCAGTACTGATCCCAGTTCCCTCAGTACTGATCCCAGTTCCCTCAGTACTGATCTCAGTTCCTCAGTACTGATCCCAGTTCCTCAGTACTGATCCCAGTTCCCTCAGTACTGATCCCAGTTCCCTCAGTACTGATCCCAGTTCCTCAGAACTGGTCCCAATTCCTCAGTACTGATCCCAGTTCCTCAGTACTGATCCCAGTTCCCTCAGTACTGATCTCAGTTCCTCAGTACTGATCCCAGTTCCTCAGTACTGATCCCAGTTCCCTCAGTACTGATCCCAGTTCCCTCAGTACTGATCCCAGTTCCTCAGAACTGGTCCCAATTCCTCAGTACTGGTCCCAGTTCCTCAGTTCTGATCCCAGTTCCTCAGTACTGATCCCAGTTCCTCGGCACTGATGCCAGTTCCCTCGGTACTGCTCCCAGTTCCTCAGTACTGATCCCAGTTCCTCAGTACTGATCCCAGTTCCCTCAGTACTGATCCCAGTTCCTCAGTACTGATCTCAGTTGCCTCAGTACTGATCCCAGTTCCTCAGTACTGATCCCAGTTCCCTCAGTACTGATCCCAGTTCCCTCAGTACTGATCCCAATTCCTCAGTACTGATCCCAGTTCCTCAGTACTGATCCCAGTTCCCTCAGTACTGATCCCAGTTGCTCAATACTGATCCCAGTTCCTCAGTACTGATCCCAGTTCCTCAGTACTGATCTCAGTTGCCTCAGTACTGATCCCAGTTCCTCTGTACTGATCCCAGTTCCCTCAGTACTGATCCCAGTTCCTCAGTACTGGTCCCAGTTCCCTCAGTACTGATCCCAGTTCCATCAGTACTGATCCCAGTTCCTCAGTACTGGTCCCAGTTCCTCAGTACTGATCCCAGTTCCCTCAGTACTGATCCCAGTTCCTCAGTACTGGTCCCAGTTCCTCAGTACTGGTCCCAGTTTCCTCAGTACTGATCCCAGTTCCTCAATACTGATCCCAGTTCCCTCAGTTCTGATCCCAGTACCCTCAGTACTGATCCCAGTTCCTCAGAACTGGTCCCAATTCCTCAGTACTGATCCCAGTTCCTCAGTACTGATCCCAGTTCCCTCAGTACTGATCTCAGTTCCTCAGTACTGATCCCAGTTCCTCAGTACTGATCCCAGTTCCCTCAGTACTGATCCCAGTTCCCTCAGTACTGATCCCAGTTCTCTCAGTACTGGTCCCAGTTTCCTCAGTACTGATCCCAGTTCCTCAATACTGATCCCAGTTCCCTCAGTACTGATCCCAGTTCCTCAATACTGATCTCAGTTCCTCAGTACTGATCCCAGTTCCTCAGTACTGGTCCCAGTTTCCTCAGTACTGATCCCAGTTCCTCAATACTGATCCCAGTTCCCTCAGTTCTGATCCCAGTACCCTCAGTACTGATCCCAGTTCCTCAGAACTGGTCCCAATTCCTCAGTACTGATCCCAGTTCCTCAGTACTGATCCCAGTTCCCTCAGTACTGATCTCAGTTCCTCAGTACTGATCCCAGTTCCTCAGTTCTGATCCCAGTACCCTCAGTACTGATCCCAGTTCCTCAGAACTGGTCCCAATTCCTCAGTACTGATCCCAGTTCCTCAGTACTGATCCCAGTTCCCTCAGTACTGATCTCAGTTCCTCAGTACTGATCCCAGTTCCTCAGTACTGATCCCAGTTCCCTCAGTACTGATCCCAGTTCCCTCAGTACTGATCCCAGTTCCTCAGAACTGGTCCCAATTCCTCAGTACTGGTCCCAGTTCCTCAGTTCTGATCCCAGTTCCTCAGTACTGATCCCAGTTCCCTCAGTACTGATCCCAGTTCCTCAGTACTGATCCCAGTTCCCTCAGTACTGATCCCAGTTCCTCAGAACTGGTCCCAATTCCTCAGTACTGGTCCCAGTTCCTCAGTACTGATCCCAGTTCCCTTAGTACTGATCTCAGTTCCTCAGTACTGATCCCAGTTCCTCAGTACTGATCCCAGTTCCCTCAGTACTGATCCCAGTTCCCTCAGTACTGATCTCAGTTCCTCAGTACTGATCCCAGTTCCTCAGTACTGATCCCAGTTCCCTCAGTACTGATCCCAGTTCCCTCAGTACTGATCCCAGTTCCTCAGAACTGGTCCCAATTCCTCAGTACTGATCCCAGTTCCTCAGTACTGATCCCAGTTCCCTCAGTACTGATCTCAGTTCCTCAGTACTGATCCCAGTTCCTCAGTACTGATCCCAGTTCCCTCAGTACTGATCCCAGTTCCCTCAGTACTGATCCCAGTTCCTCAGAACTGGTCCCAATTCCTCAGTACTGGTCCCAGTTCCTCAGTTCTGATCCCAGTTCCTCAGTACTGATCCCAGTTCCTCGGCACTGATGCCAGTTCCCTCGGTACTGCTCCCAGTTCCTCAGTACTGATCCCAGTTCCTCAGTACTGATCCCAGTTCCCTCAGTACTGATCCCAGTTCCTCAGTACTGATCTCAGTTGCCTCAGTACTGATCCCAGTTCCTCAGTACTGATCCCAGTTCCTCGGCACTGATGCCAGTTCCCTCGGTACTGCTCCCAGTTCCTCAGTACTGATCCCAGTTCCTCAGTACTGATCCCAGTTCCCTCAGTACTGATCCCAGTTCCTCAGTACTGATCTCAGTTGCCTCAGTACTGATCCCAGTTCCTCAGTACTGATCCCAGTTCCCTCAGTACTGATCCCAGTTCCCTCAGTACTGATCCCAATTCCTCAGTACTGATCCCAGTTCCTCAGTACTGATCCCAGTTCCTCAGTACTGATCTCAGTTGCCTCAGTACTGATCCCAGTTCCTCTGTACTGATCCCAGTTCCCTCAGTACTGATCCCAGTTCCTCAGTACTTGTCCCAGTTCCCTCAGTACTGATCCCAGTTCCATCAGTACTGATCCCAGTTCCTCAGTACTGGTCCCAGTTCCTCAGTACTGATCCCAGTTCCCTCAGTACTGATCCCAGTTCCTCAGTACTGGTCCCAGTTCCTCAGTACTGGTCCCAGTTCCTCAGTACTGATCCCAGTTCCCTCAGTACTGATCCCAGTTCCTCAGTACTGATCCCAGTTCCTCAGTACTGATCCCAGTTTCCTCAGTACTGATCCCAGTTCCTCAGTACTGGTCCCAGTTCCTCAGTACTGATCCCAGTTCCCTCAGTACTGATCCCAGTTCCTCAGTACTGGTCCCAGTTCCTCAGTACTGGTCCCAGTTTCCTCAGTACTGGTCCCAGTTTCCTCAATACTGATCCCAGTTCCTCAGTACTGATCCCAGTTCCCTCAGTACTGATCCCAGTTCCCTCAGTACTGATCCCAGTTCCCTCAGTACTGATCCCAGTTCTTCAGTACTGATCCCAGTTCCTCAGTACTGATCCCAGTTCCCTCAGTACTGATCGCAGTTCCTCAGTACTGATTCTAGTTCCTCAGTACTGATCCCAGTTCCCTCAGTACTGATCCCAGTTCTTCAGTACTGATCCCAGTTCCTCAGTACTGATCCCAGTTCCCTCAGTACTGATCGCAGTTCCTCAGTACTGATTCTAGTTCCTCAGTACTGATCCCAGTTCCCTCAGTACTGGTCCCAGTTCCCTCAGTACTGATCTCAGTTCCTCAGTACTGGTCCCAGTTCCTCAGTACCGATCCCAGTTCCCTCAGTACTGATCCCAGTTCCTCAGTACTGATCCCAGTTCCTCAGTACTGATCCCAGTTTCCTCAGTACTGATCTCAGTTCCTCAGTACTGGTCCCAGTTCCTCAGTACCGATCCCAGTTCCCTCAGTACTGATCCCAGTTCCCTCAGTACTGATCTCAGTTCCTCAGTACTGGTCCCAGTTCCTCAGTACCGATCCCAGTTCCCTCAGTACTGATCCCAGTTCCTCAGTACCGATCCCAGTTCCCTCAGTACTGATCCCAGTTCCTCAGTACTGATCCCAGTTCCTCAGTACTGATCCCAGTTCCCTCAGTACTGATCCCAGTTCCTCAGTACTGGTCCCAGTTCCTCAGTACTGATCCCAGTTCCCTCAGTACTGATCCCAGTTCCTCAGTACTGGTCCCAGTTCCTCAGTACTGGTCCCAGTTTCCTCAGTACTGGTCCCAGTTTCCTCAATACTGATCCCAGTTCCTCAGTACTGATCCCAGTTCCCTCAGTACTGATCCCAGTTCCCTCAGTACTGATCCCAGTTCTTCAGTACTGATCCCAGTTCCTCAGTACTGATCCCAGTTCCCTCAGTACTGATCCCAGTTCCCTCAGTACTGATCCCAGTTCCCTCAGTACTGATCCCAGTTCCTCAGTACTGATCCCAGTTCCTCAGTACTGATCCCAGTTTCCTCAGTACTGATCCCAGTTCCACAGTACTGGTCCCAGTTCCTCAGTACTGATCCCAGTTCCCTCAGTACTGATCCCAGTTCCTCAGTACTGGTCCCAGTTCCTCAGTACTGGTCCCAGTTTCCTCAGTACTGGTCCCAGTTTCCTCAATACTGATCCCAGTTCCTCAGTACTGATCCCAGTTCCCTCAGTACTGATCCCAGTTCCCTCAGTACTGATCCCAGTTCTTCAGTACTGATCCCAGTTCCTCAGTACTGATCCCAGTTCCCTCAGTACTGATCGCAGTTCCTCAGTACTGATTCTAGTTCCTCAGTACTGGTCCCAGTTCCCTCAGTACTGATCCCAGTTCCCTCAGTACTTATCCCAGTTCCTCAGTACTGATCTCAGTTGCCTCAGTACTGATCCCAGTTCCCTCAGTACTGATCCCAGTTCCCTCAGTACTGGTCCCAGTTCCCTCAGTACTGATCGCAGTTCCTCAGTACTGATCCCAGTTCCCTCAGTACTGATCCCAGTTCCTCAGTACTGATCCCAGTTCCCTCAGTACTGGTCCCAGTTCCCTCAGTACTGATCCCAGTTCCCTCAGTACTGGTCCCAGTTCCCTCAGTACTGATCCCAGTTCCTCAGTACTGATTCTAGTTCCTCAGTACTGATCCCAGTTCCTCAGTACTGATCCCAGTTCCTCAGTACTGATCCCAGTTCCCTCAGTACTGATCGCAGTTCCTCAGTACTGATCCCAGTTCCCTCAGTACTGATCCCAGTTCCTCAGTACTGATTCTAGTTCCTCAGTACTGATCCCAGTTCCTCAGTACTGATCCCAGTTCCTCAGTACTGATCCCAGTTCCCTCAGTACTGGTCCCAGTTCCCTCAGTACTGATCCCAGTTCCCTCAGTACTGATCCCAGTTCCCTCAGTACTGGTCCCAGTTCCCTCAGTACTGATCGCAGTTCCTCAGTACTGATCCCAGTTCCCTCAGTACTGGTCCCAGTTCCCTCAGTACTGATCGCAGTTCCTCAGTACTGATCCCAGTTCCCTCAGTACTGATCCCAGTTCCTCAGTACTGATCCCAGTTCCCTCAGTACTGGTCCCAGTTCCCTCAGTACTGATCCCAGTTCCCTCAGTACTGGTCCCAGTTCCCTCAGTACTGATCCCAGTTCCCTCAGTACTGATCCCAGTTCTTCAGTACTGATCCCAGTTCCTCAGTACTGATCCCAGTTCCCTCAGTACTGATCCCAGTTCCCTCAGTACTGATCCCAGTTCCTCAGTACTGATCTCAGTTCCTCAGTACTGATCTCAGTTCCTCAGTACTGATCCCAATTCCTCAGTACTGATCCCAGTTCCCTCAGTACTGATCTCAGTTCCCTCAGTACTGATCCCAGTTCTTCAGTACTGATCCCAGTTCCTCAGTACTGATCCCAGTTCCCTCAGTACTGATCCCAGTTCCTCAGTACTGATCTCAGTTCCTCAGTACTGATCCCAATTCCTCAGTACTGGTCCCAGTTCCCTCAGTACTGATCCCAGTTCCCTCAGTACTGATCCCAGTTCCTCAGTACTGATCTCAGTTCCCTCAGTACTGATCCCAGTTCCTCAGTACTGATCCCAGTTCCCTCAGTACTGATCCCAGTTCCTCAGTACTGATCCCAGTTCCTCAGTACTGATCCCAGTTCCCTCAGTACTGATCTCAGTTCCCTCAGTACTGATCCCAGTTCCTCAGTACTGATCCCAGTTCCTCAGTACTGGTCCCAGTTCCCTCAGTACTGATCCCAGTTCCTCAATACTGATCCCAGTTCCTCAGTACTGGTCCCAGTTCCCTCAGTACTGATCCCAGTTCCTCAATACTGATCCCAGTTCCTCAGTACTGGTCCCAGTTCCCTCAGTACTGATCCCAGTTCCTCAATACTGATCCCAGTTCCTCAGTACTGATCCCAGTTCCTCAGTACTGATTCCAGTTCCCTCAGTACTGATCCCAGTTCCCTCAGTACTGATCCCAGTTCCCTCAGTACTGATCTCAGTTCCCTCAGTACTGATCCCAGTTCACCAGTACTGGTCCCAGTCCCCTCAGTACTGATCCCAGTTCCCTCAGTACTGATCCCAGTTCACCAGTACTGGTCCCAGTCCCCTCAGTACTGATCCCAGTTCCCTCAGTACTGATCCCAGTTCCCTCAGTACTGATCCCAGTTCCTCAGTACTGATCCTAGTTCCTCAGTACTGGTCCCAGTTCCCTCAGTACTGATCCCAGTTCCTCAATACTGATCCCAGTTCCTCAGTACTGGTCCCAGTTCCCTCAGTACTGATCCCAGTTCCTCAGTACTGATCCCAGTTCCCTCAGTACTGATCCCAGTTCCTCAGTACTGATTCCAATTCCCTCAGTACTGATCCCAGTTCCCTCAGTACTGATCCCAGTTCCCTCAGTACTGATCCCAGTTCCTCAGTACTGGTCCCAGTTCCCTCAGTACTGATCCCAGTTCCTCAATACTGATCCCAGTTCCTCAGTACTGATCCCAGTTCCTCAGTACTGATTCCAGTTCCCTCAGTACTGATCCCAGTTCCCTCAGTACTGATCCCAGTTCCCTCAGTACTGATCTCAGTTCCCTCAGTACTGATCCCAGTTCCCTCAGTACTGATCCCAGTTCCCTCAGTACTGATCCCAGTTCCTCAGTACTGATCCCAGTTCCTCAGTACTGATTCCAGTTCCCTCAGTACTGATCCCAGTTCCCTCAGTACTGATCCCAGTTCCCTCAGTACTGATCTCAGTTCCCTCAGTACTGATCCCAGTTCCCTCAGTACTGATCCCAGTTCCCTCAGTACTGATCCCAGTTCCCTCAGTACTGATCCCAGTTCCTCAGTACTGGTCCCAGTTCCCTCAGTACTGATCCCAGTTCCTCAATACTGATCCCAGTTCCTCAGTACTGATCCCAGTTCCTCAGTACTGATTCCAGTTCCCTCAGTACTGATCCCAGTTCCCTCAGTACTGATCCCAGTTCCCTCAGTACTGATCTCAGTTCCCTCAGTACTGATCCCAGTTCCCTCAGTACTGATCCCAGTTCCTCAGTACTGATCCTAGTTCCTCAGTACTGATCCTAGTTCCTCAGTACTGATCCCAGTTCCCTCAGTACTGATCTCAGTTCCCTCAGTACTGATCCCAGTTCCCTCAGTACTGATCCCAGTTCCTCAGTACTGATCCCAGTTCCCTCAGTACTGATCCCAGTTCCTCAGTACTGATCCTAGTTCCTCAGTACTGATCCTAGTTCCTCAGTACTGATCCCAGTTCCCTCAGTACTGATCTCAGTTCCCTCAGTACTGATCCCAGTTCCTCAGTACTGATCCCAGTTCCTCAGTACTGATCCCAGTTCCCTCAGTACTGATCTCAGTTCCCTCAGTACTGATCCCAGTTCCCTCAGTACTGATCCCAGTTCCCTCAGTACTGATCCTAGTTCCTCAGTACTGATCCTAGTTCCTCAGTACTGATCCCAGTTCCCTCAGTACTGATCTCAGTTCCCTCAGTACTGATCCCAGTTCCCTCAGTACTGATCCCAGTTCCCTCAGTACTGATCCCAGTTCTTCAGTACTGATTCTAGTTCCTCAGTACTGATCCCAGTTCCCTCAGTACTGATCCCAGTTCCCTCAGTACTGATCCCAGTTCTTCAGTACTGATCCCAGTTCCTCAGTACTGGTCCCAGTTCCCTCAGTACTGATCCCAGTTCCCTCAGTACTGATCCCAGTTCCCTCAGTACTGATCCCAGTTCCCTCAGTACTGATCCCAGTTCTTCAGTACTGATTCTAGTTCCTCAGTACTGATCCCAGTTCCCTCAGTACTGATCCCAGTTCCTCAGTACTGATCCCAGTTCCCTCAGTACTGATCCCAGTTCCTCAGTACTGATCCTAGTTCCTCAGTACTGATCCTAGTTCCTCAGTACTGATCCCAGTTCCCTCAGTACTGATCTCAGTTCCCTCAGTACTGATCCCAGTTCCTCAGTACTGATCCCAGTTCCTCAGTACTGATCCCAGTTCCCTCAGTACTGATCTCAGTTCCCTCAGTACTGATCCCAGTTCCCTCAGTACTGATCCCAGTTCCCTCAGTACTGATCCTAGTTCCTCAGTACTGATCCTAGTTCCTCAGTACTGATCCCAGTTCCCTCAGTACTGATCTCAGTTCCCTCAGTACTGATCCCAGTTCCCTCAGTACTGATCCCAGTTCCCTCAGTACTGATCCCAGTTCTTCAGTACTGATTCTAGTTCCTCAGTACTGATCCCAGTTCCCTCAGTACTGATCCCAGTTCCCTCAGTACTGATCCCAGTTCTTCAGTACTGATCCCAGTTCCTCAGTACTGGTCCCAGTTCCCTCAGTACTGATCCCAGTTCCCTCAGTACTGATCCCAGTTCCCTCAGTACTGGTCCCAGTTCCCTCAGTACTGATCCCAGTTCCCTCAGTACTGATCCCAGTTCCCTCAGTACTGATCCCAGTTCCCTCAGTACTGATCCCAGTTCTTCAGTACTGATTCTAGTTCCTCAGTACTGATCCCAGTTCCCTCAGTACTGATCCCAGTTCCCTCAGTACTGATCCCAGTTCTTCAGTACTGATCCCAGTTCCTCAGTACTGGTCCCAGTTCCCTCAGTACTGATCCCAGTTCCCTCAGTACTGATCCCAGTTCCTCAGTACTGATCCCAGTTCCTCAGTACTGATCCCAGTTCCTCAGTACTGATCCCAGTTCCTCAGTACTGATTCTAGTTCCTCAGTACTGATCCCAGTTCCTCAGTACTGATCTCAGTTCCTCAGTACTGATCTCAGTTCCCTCAGTACTGATCGCAGTTCCTCAGTACTGATCCCAGTTCCCTCAGTACTGGTCCCAGTTCCCTCAGTACTGATCCCAGTTCCTCAGTACTGATTCTAGTTCCTCAGTACTGATCTCAGTTCCTCAGTACTGATCCCAATTCCTCAGTACTGATCCCAGTTCCTCAGTACTGATCCCAGTTCCCTCAGTTCTGATCTCAGTTCCTCAGTACTGATCCCAGTTCCCTCAGTACTGGTCCCAGTTCCCTCAGTACTGATCTCAGTTCCCTCAGTACTGATCCCAGTTCCTCAGTACTGATCCCAGTTCCCTCAGTACTGATCCCAGTTCCTTTGTACTGATCCCAGTTCCCTCAGTACTGATCCCAGTTCTTCAGTACTGATTCTAGTTCCTCAGTACTGATCCCAGTTCCTCAGTACTGATCCCAGTTCCCTCAGTACTGATCCCAGTTCCTCAGTACTGATCTCAGTTCCCTCAGTACTGATCCCAGTTCCCTCAGTACTGATCCCAGTTCCTCAGTACTGATCCCAGTTCCCTCAGTACTGATCCCAGTTCCTCAGTACTGATCCCAGTTCCCTCAGTACTGATCCCAGTTCCTCAGTACTGATCCCAGTTCCTCAGTACTGATCCCAGTTCCTCAGTACTGATCCCAGTTCCCTCAGTACTGATCCCAGTTCCTCAGTACTGATCCCAGTTCCCTCAGTACTGATCCCAGTTCCCTCAGTACTGAATCCAATTCCCTCAGTACTGATCCCAGTTCCCTCAGTACTGATCCCAGTTCCCTCAGTACTGATCCCAGTTCCTCAGTACTGATCCCAGTTCCCTCAGTACTGATCCCAGTTCCCTCAGTACTGATCCCAGTTCCTCAGTACTGATCTCAGTTGCCTCAGTACTGATCCCAGTTCCCACAGTACTGATCCCAGTTCCTCAGTACTGATCCCAGTTTCCTCAGTACTGATCCCAGTTCCTCAGTACTGATCCCAGTACCCTCAGTACTGATTCTAGTTCCTCAGTACTGATCCCAGTTCCTCAGTACTGATCCCAGTTCCTCAGTACTGATCCCAGTTCCCTCAGTACTGATCCCAGTTCCTCAGTACTGATCCCAGTTCCCTCAGTACTGGTCCCAGTTCCCTCAGTACTGATCCCAGTTCCCTCAGTACTGATCCCAGTTCCTCAGTACTGATCCCAGTTCCCTCAGTACTGATCCCAGTTCCCTCAGTACTGATCCCAGTTCCTCAGTACTGATCCCAGTTCCCTCAGTACTGGTCCCAGTTCCCTCAGTACTGATCCCAGTTCCCTCAGTACTGGTCCCAGTTCCCTCAGTACTGATCCCAGTTCCCTCAGTACTGATCCCAGTTCTTCAGTACTGATCCCAGTTCCTCAGTACTGATCCCAGTTCCCTCAGTACTGATCCCAGTTCCTCAGTACTGATCCCAGTTCTTCAGTACTGATCCCAGTTCCTCAGTACTGATCCCAGTTCCCTCAGTACTGATCCCAGTTCCTCAGTACTGATCTCAGTTGCCTCAGTACTGGTCCCAGTTCCCTCAGTACTGATCCCAGTTCCCTCAGTACTGGTCCCAGTTCCCTCAGTACTGATCCCAGTTCCCTCAGTACTGATCCCAGTTCTTCAGTACTGATCCCAGTTCCTCAGTACTGATCCCAGTTCCCTCAGTACTGATCCCAGTTCCTCAGTACTGATCCCAGTTCTTCAGTACTGATCCCAGTTCCTCAGTACTGATCCCAGTTCCCTCAGTACTGATCTCAGTTCCTCAGTACTGATCCCAATTCCTCAGTACTGATCCCTGTTCCCTCAGTACTGATCTCAGTTCCTCAGTACTGGTCCCAGTTCCTCAGTACTGATCCCAGTTCCTCAGTACTGATCCCTGTTCCTCAGTACTGATCTCAGTTCCTCAGTACTGGTCCCAGTTCCTCAGTACTGATCCCAGTTCCTCAGTACTGATCCCAGTTCCTCAGTACTGATCCCAGTTCCCTCAGTACTGATCCCAGTTCCCTCAGTACTGATCCCAGTTCCTCAGTACTGATCCCAGTTCACCAGTACTGATCCCAATTCCTCAGTACTGGTCCCAGTTCCCTCAGTACTGATCCCAGTTCCCTCAGTACTGATCCCAGTTCCTCAGTACTGATCCCAGTTCCCTCAGTACTGATCCCAGTTCCTCAATACTGATCCCAGTTCCTCAGTACTGGTCCCAGTTCCCTCAGTACTGATCCCAGTTCCTCAATACTGATCCCAGTTCCTCAGTACTGGTCCCAGTTCCCTCAGTACTGATCCCAGTTCCTCAATACTGATCCCAGTTCCTCAGTACTGATCCCAGTTCCCTCAGTTCTGATCCCAGTTCCCTCAGTACTGATCCCAGTTCCTCAGTACTGGTCCCAGTTCCCTCAGTACTGATCCCAGTTCCTCAATACTGATCCCAGTTCCTCAGTACTGATCTCAGTTCCTCAGTACTGATCTCAGTTCCTCAGTACTGATCCCAGTTCCTCAATACAGATCCCAGTTCCCTCAGTACTGATCCCAGTTCCCTCAGTACTGATCCCTGTTCCCTCAGTACTGATCCCTGTTCCCTCAGTACTGATCTCAGTTCCTCAGTACTGGTCCCAGTTCCTCAGTACTGATCCCAGTTCCTCAGTACTGATCCCAGTTCCTGAGTACTGATCCCAGTTCCCTCAGTACTGATCCCAGTTCCCTCAGTACTGATCCCAGTTCCTCAGTACTGATCCCAGTTCACCAGTACTGATCCCAATTCCTCAGTACTGGTCCCAGTTCCCTCAGTACTGATCCCAGTTCCCTCAGTACTGATCCCAGTTCCTCAGTACTGATCCCAGTTCCCTCAGTACTGATCCCAGTTCCTCAATACTGATCGCAGTTCCTCAGTACTGGTCCCAGTTCCCTCAGTACTGATCCCAGTTCCTCAATACTGATCCCAGTTCCTCAGTACTGGTCCCAGTTCCCTCAGTACTGATCCCAGTTCCTCAATACTGATCCCAGTTCCTCAGTACTGATCCCAGTTCCTCAGTACTGATTCCAGTTCCCTCAGTACTGATCCCAGTTCCCTCAGTACTGATCCCAGTTCCCTCAGTACTGATCTCAGTTCCCTCAGTACTGATCCCAGTTCCCTCAGTACTGATCCCAGTTCCCTCAGTACTGATCCCAGTTCCTCAGTACTGATCCTAGTTCCTCAGTACTGGTCCCAGTTCCCTCAGTACTGATCCCAGTTCCTCAATACTGATCCCAGTTCCTCAGTACTGGTCCCAGTTCCCTCAGTACTGATCCCAGTTCCCTCAGTACTGATCCCAGTTCCTCAATACTGATCCCAGTTCCTCAGTACTGGTCCCAGTTCCCTCAGTACTGATCCCAGTTCCTCAATACTGATCCCAGTTCCTCAGTACTGGTCCCAGTTCCCTCAGTACTGATCCCAGTTCCTCAGTACTGATCCCAGTTCCTCAGTACTGATTCCAGTTCCCTCAGTACTGATCCCAGTTCCTCAGTACTGATTCCAGTTCCCTCAGTACTGATCCCAGTTCCCTCAGTACTGATCCCAGTTCCTCAGTACTGATCCCAGTTCCTCAGTACTGATTCCAGTTCCTCAGTACTGATCCCAGTTCCCTCAGTACTGATCCCAGTTCCCTCAGTACTGATCTCAGTTCCCTCAGTACTGATCCCAGTTCCCTGAGTACTGATCCCAGTTCCCTCAGTACTGATCCCAGTTCCTCAGTACTGATCCTAGTTCCTCAGTACTGGTCCCAGTTCCCTCAGTACTGATCCCAGTTCCTCAATACTGATCCCAGTTCCCTCAGTACTGATCCCAGTTCCCTCAGTACTGATCCCAGTTCCTCAGTACTGATCCTAGTTCCTCAGTACTGGTCCCAGTTCCCTCAGTACTGATCCCAGTTCCTCAATACTGATCCCAGTTCCTCAGTACTGATCCCAGTTCCCTCAGTACTGATTCCAGTTCCCTCAGTACTGATCCCAGTTCCCTCAGTACTGATCCCAGTTCCTCAGTACTGATCCCAGTTCCCTCAGTACTGATCCCAGTTCCCTCAGTACTGATCTCAGTTCCCTCAGTACTGATCCCAGTTCCCTCAGTACTGATCCCAGTTCCCTCAGTACTGATCCTAGTTCCTCAGTACTGATCCCAGTTCCCTCAGTACTGATCCCAGTTCCCTCAGTACTGATCTCAGTTCCCTCAGTACTGATCCCAGTTCCCTCAGTACTGATCTCAGTTCCCTCAGTACTGATCCCAGTTCCTCAGTACTGATCCCAGTTCCTCAGTACTGATCCCAGTTCCCTCAGTTCTGATCCCAGTTCCCTCAGTACTGATCCCAGTTCTTCAGTACTGATTCTAGTTCCTCAGTACTGATCCCAGTTCCCTCAGTACTGATCCTAGTTCCTCAGTACTGATCCCAGTTCCCTCAGTACTGATCCCAGTTCCCTCAGTACTGATCCCAGTTCCTCAGTACTGATCTCAGTTCCTCAGTACTGATCTCAGTTCCCTCAGTACTGATCGCAGTTCCTCAGTACTGATCCCAGTTCCCTCAGTACTGATCCCAGTTCCTTTGTACTGATCCCAGTTCCCTCAGTACTGATCTCAGTTCCTCAGTACTGATCCCAGTTCCCTCAGTACTGATCTCAGTTCCTCAGTACTGATCCCAATTCCTCAGTACTGATCCCAGTTCCTCAGTACTGATCCCAGTTCCCTCAGTTCTGATCTCAGTTCCTCAGTACTGATCCCAGTTCCCTCAGTACTGGTCCCAGTTCCCTCAGTACTGATCTCAGTTCCCTCAGTACTGATCCCAGTTCCTCAGTACTGATCCCAGTTCCCTCAGTACTGATCCCAGTTCCTTTGTACTGATCCCAGTTCCCTCAGTACTGATCCCAGTTCCCTCAGTACTGATCCCAGTTCTTCAGTACTGATTCTAGTTCCTCAGTACTGATCCCAGTTCCTCAGTACTGATCCCAGTTCCCTCAGTACTGATCCCAGTTCCTCAGTACTGATCTCAGTTCCCTCAGTACTGATCCCAGTTCCCTCAGTACTGATCCCAGTTCCTCAGTACTGATCCCAGTTCCCTCAGTACTGATCCCAGTTCCTCAGAACTGATCCCAGTTCCCTCAGTACTGATCCCAGTTCCTCAGTACTGATCCCAGTTCCTCAGTACTGATCCCAGTTCCTCAGTACTGATCCCAGTTCCCTCAGTACTGATCCCAGTTCCTCAGTACTGATCCCAGTTCCCTCAGTACTGATCCCAGTTCCCTCAGTACTGAATCCAATTCCCTCAGTACTGATCCCAGTTCCCTCAGTACTGATCCCAGTTCCCTCAGTACTGATCCCAGTTCCTCAGTACTGATCCCAGTTCCCTCAGTACTGATCCCAGTTCCCTCAGTACTGATCCCAGTTCCTCAGTACTGATCTCAGTTGCCTCAGTACTGATCCCAGTTCCCACAGTACTGATCCCAGTTCCTCAGTACTGATCCCAGTTCCCTCAGTACTGATCCCAGTTCCTCAGTACTGATCCCAGTACCCTCAGTACTGATTCTAGTTCCTCAGTACTGATCCCAGTTCCTCAGTACTGATCCCAGTTCCTCAGTACTGATCCCAGTTCCCTCAGTACTGATCCCAGTTCCTCAGTACTGATCCCAGTTCCCTCAGTACTGGTCCCAGTTCCCTCAGTACTGATCCCAGTTCCCTCAGTACTGATCCCAGTTCCCTCAGTACTGATCCCAGTTCCTCAGTACTGATCCCAGTTCCCTCAGTACTGATCCCAGTTCCCTCAGTACTGATCCCAGTTCCTCAGTACTGATCCCAGTTCCCTCAGTACTGGTCCCAGTTCCCTCAGTACTGATCCCAGTTCCCTCAGTACTGGTCCCAGTTCCCTCAGTACTGATCCCAGTTCCCTCAGTACTGATCCCAGTTCTTCAGTACTGATCCCAGTTCCTCAGTACTGATCCCAGTTCCCTCAGTACTGATCCCAGTTCCTCAGTACTGATCCCAGTTCTTCAGTACTGATCCCAGTTCCTCAGTACTGATCCCAGTTCCCTCAGTACTGATCCCAGTTCCTCAGTACTGATCTCAGTTGCCTCAGTACTGGTCCCAGTTCCCTCAGTACTGATCCCAGTTCCCTCAGTACTGGTCCCAGTTCCCTCAGTACTGATCCCAGTTCCCTCAGTACTGATCCCAGTTCTTCAGTACTGATCCCAGTTCCTCAGTACTGATCCCAGTTCCCTCAGTACTGATCCCAGTTCCTCAGTACTGATCCCAGTTCTTCAGTACTGATCCCAGTTCCTCAGTACTGATCCCAGTTCCCTCAGTACTGATCTCAGTTCCTCAGTACTGATCCCAATTCCTCAGTACTGATCCCTGTTCCCTCAGTACTGATCTCAGTTCCTCAGTACTGGTCCCAGTTCCTCAGTACTGATCCCAGTTCCTCAGTACTGATCCCTGTTCCTCAGTACTGATCTCAGTTCCTCAGTACTGGTCCCAGTTCCTCAGTACTGATCCCAGTTCCTCAGTACTGATCCCAGTTCCTCAGTACTGATCCCAGTTCCCTCAGTACTGATCCCAGTTCCCTCAGTACTGATCCCAGTTCCTCAGTACTGATCCCAGTTCACCAGTACTGATCCCAATTCCTCAGTACTGGTCCCAGTTCCCTCAGTACTGATCCCAGTTCCCTCAGTACTGATCCCAGTTCCTCAGTACTGATCCCAGTTCCCTCAGTACTGATCCCAGTTCCTCAATACTGATCCCAGTTCCTCAGTACTGGTCCCAGTTCCCTCAGTACTGATCCCAGTTCCTCAATACTGATCCCAGTTCCTCAGTACTGGTCCCAGTTCCCTCAGTACTGATCCCAGTTCCTCAATACTGATCCCAGTTCCTCAGTACTGATCCCAGTTCCCTCAGTTCTGATCCCAGTTCCCTCAGTACTGATCCCAGTTCCTCAGTACTGGTCCCAGTTCCCTCAGTACTGATCCCAGTTCCTCAATACTGATCCCAGTTCCTCAGTACTGATCTCAGTTCCTCAGTACTGGTCCCAGTTCCTCAGTACTGATCCCAGTTCCTCAGTACTGATCCCAGTTCCTGAGTACTGATCCCAGTTCCCTCAGTACTGATCACAGTTCCCTCAGTACTGATCCCAGTTCCCTCAGTACTGGTCCCAGTTCCCTCAGTACTGATCTCAGTTCCTCAGTACTGGTCCCAGTTCCCTCAGTACTGATCTCAGTTCCTCAGTACTGGTCCCAGTTCCTCAGTACTGATCTCAGTTCCTCAGTACTGGTCCCAGTTCCCTCAGTACTGATCTCAGTTCCTCAGTACTGATCCCTGTTCCCTCAGTACTGATCTCAGTTCCTCAGTACTGGTCCCAGTTCCTCAGTACTGATCCCAGTTCCTCAGTACTGATCCCAGTTCCTGAGTACTGATCCCAGTTCCCTCAGTACTGATCCCAGTTCCCTCAGTACTGATCCCAGTTCCTCAGTACTGATCCCAGTTCACCAGTACTGATCCCAATTCCTCAGTACTGGTCCCAGTTCCCTCAGTACTGATCCCAGTTCCCTCAGTACTGATCCCAGTTCCTCAGTACTGATCCCAGTTCCCTCAGTACTGATCCCAGTTCCTCAATACTGATCCCAGTTCCTCAGTACTGGTCCCAGTTCCCTCAGTACTGATCCCAGTTCCTCAATACTGATCCCAGTTCCTCAGTACTGGTCCCAGTTCCCTCAGTACTGATCCCAGTTCCTCAATACTGATCCCAGTTCCTCAGTACTGATCCCAGTTCCTCAGTACTGATTCCAGTTCCCTCAGTACTGATCCCAGTTCCCTCAGTACTGATCCCAGTTCCCTCAGTACTGATCTCAGTTCCCTCAGTACTGATCCCAGTTCCCTCAGTACTGATCCCAGTTCCCTCAGTACTGATCCCAGTTCCTCAGTACTGATCCTAGTTCCTCAGTACTGATCCCAGTTCCTCAATACTGATCCCAGTTCCTCAGTACTGGTCCCAGTTCCCTCAGTACTGATCCCAGTTCCTCAATACTGATCCCAGTTCCTCAGTACTGGTCCCAGTTCCCTCAGTACTGATCCCAGTTCCTCAATACTGATCCCAGTTCCTCAGTACTGATCCCAGTTCCTCAGTACTGATTCCAGTTCCCTCAGTACTGATCCCAGTTCCCTCAGTACTGATCCCAGTTCCTCAGTACTGATCCCAGTTCCTCAGTACTGATTCCAGTTCCTCAGTACTGATCCCAGTTCCCTCAGTACTGATCCCAGTTCCCTCAGTACTGATCTCAGTTCCCTCAGTACTGATCCCAGTTCCCTCAGTACTGATCCCAGTTCCCTCAGTACTGATCCCAGTTCCTCAGTACTGATCCTAGTTCCTCAGTACTGGTCCCAGTTCCCTCAGTACTGATCCCAGTTCCTCAATACTGATCCCAGTTCCCTCAGTACTGATCCCAGTTCCCTCAGTACTGATCCCAGTTCCTCAGTACTGATCCTAGTTCCTCAGTACTGGTCCCAGTTCCCTCAGTACTGATCCCAGTTCCTCAATACTGATCCCAGTTCCTCAGTACTGATCCCAGTTCCCTCAGTACTGATTCCAGTTCCCTCAGTACTGATCCCAGTTCCCTCAGTACTGATCCCAGTTCCTCAGTACTGATCCCAGTTCCCTCAGTACTGATCCCAGTTCCCTCAGTACTGATCTCAGTTCCCTCAGTACTGATCCCAGTTCCCTCAGTACTGATCCCAGTTCCCTCAGTACTGATCCTAGTTCCTCAGTACTGATCCCAGTTCCCTCAGTACTGATCCCAGTTCCCTCAGTACTGATCTCAGTTCCCTCAGTACTGATCCCAGTTCCCTCAGTACTGATCTCAGTTCCCTCAGTACTGATCCCAGTTCCTCAGTACTGATCCCAGTTCCTCAGTACTGATCCCAGTTCCCTCAGTTCTGATCCCAGTTCCCTCAGTACTGATCCCAGTTCTTCAGTACTGATTCTAGTTCCTCAGTACTGATCCCAGTTCCCTCAGTACTGATCCTAGTTCCTCAGTACTGATCCCAGTTCCCTCAGTACTGATCCCAGTTCCCTCAGTACTGATCTCAGTTCCCTCAGTACTGATCCCAGTTCCCTCAGTACTGATCTCAGTTCCCTCAGTACTGATCCCAGTTCCTCAGTACTGATCCCAGTTCCTCAGTTCTGATCCCAGTTCCCTCAGTACTGATCCCAGTTCTTCAGTACTGATTCTAGTTCCTCAGTACTGATCTCAGTTCCCTCAGTACTGATCCCAGTTCCTCAGTACTGATCCCAGTTCCTCAGTTCTGATCCCAGTTCCCTCAGTACTGATCCCAGTTCCTCAGTACTGATCCCAGTTCCCTCAGTACTGATCCCAGTTCCTCAGTACTGATCCCAGTTCCTCAGTACTGATCCCAGTTCTTCAGTACTGATTCTAGTTCCTCAGTACTGATCCCAGTTCCTCAGTACTGATCCCAGTTCCCTCAGTACTGGTCCCAGTTCCCTCAGTACTGATCCCAGTTCCCTCAGTACTGATCCCAGTTCCCTCAGTACTGATCCCAGTTCCTCAGTACTGATCCCAGTTCCCTCAGTACTGATCCCAGTTCCTCAGTACTGATCCCAGTTCCCTCAGTACTGATCCCAGTTCCTCAGTACTGATCCCAGTTCCTCAGTACTGATCCCAGTTCCTCAGTACTGATCCCAGTTCCCTCAGTACTGATCCCAGTTCCTCAGTACTGATCCCAGTTCCTCAGTACTGATCCCAGTTCCTCAGTACTGATCCCAGTTCCCTCAGTACTGATCCCAGTTCCTCAGTACTGATCCCAGTTCCCTCAGTACTGATCCCAGTTCCCTCAGTACTGAATCCAATTCCCTCAGTACTGATCCCAGTTCCCTCAGTACTGATCCCAGTTCCCTCAGTACTGATCCCAGTTCCTCAGTACTGATCCCAGTTCCTCAGTACTGATCCCAGTTCCTCAGTACTGATCCCAGTTCCCTCAGTACTGATCCCAGTTCCTCAGTACTGATCCCAGTTCCCTCAGTACTGATCCCAGTTCCCTCAGTACTGAATCCAATTCCCTCAGTACTGATCCCAGTTCCTCAGTACTGATCCCAGTTCCCTCAGTACTGATCCCAGTTCCCTCAGTACTGAATCCAATTCCCTCAGTACTGATCCCAGTTCCCTCAGTACTGATCTCAGTTCCTCAGTACTGATCCCAGTTCCTCAGTACTGATCCCAGTTCCTCAGTACTGATCCCAGTTCCCTCAGTACTGATCCCAGTTCCTCAGTACTGATCCCAGTTCCTCAGTACTGATCCCAGTTCCTCAGTACTGATCCCAGTTCCCTCAGTACTGATCCCAGTTCCTCAGTACTGATCCCAGTTCCCTCAGTACTGATCCCAGTTCCTCAGTACTGATCCCAGTTCCTCAGTACTGATCCCAGTTCCTCAGTACTGATCCCAGTTCCTCAGTACTGATCCCAGTTCCCTCAGTACTGATCCCAGTTCCCTCAGTACTGATCCCAGTTCCTCAGTACTGATCTCAGTTCCCTCAGTACTGATCCCAGTTCCCTCAGTACTGATCCCAGTTCCTCAGTACTGATCCCAGTTCCCTCAGTACTGATCCCAGTTCCCTCAGTACTGATCCCAGTTCCTCAGTACTGATCCCAGTTCCCTCAGTACTGATCCCAGTTCCTCAGTACTGATCCCAGTTCCTCAGTACTGATCCCAGTTCCTCAGTACTGATCCCAGTTCCTCAGTACTGATCCCAGTTCCCTCAGTACTGATCTCAGTTCCTCAGTACTGATTCTAGTTCCTCAGTACTGATCCCAGTTCCCTCAGTACTGATCCCAGTTCCTCAGTACTGATCCCAGTTCCCTCAGTACTGGTCCCAGTTCCCTCAGTACTGATCGCAGTTCCTCAGTACTGATCTCAGTTGCCTCAGTACTGATCCCAGTTCCTCAGTACTGATCCCAGTTCCCTCAGTACTGATCCCAGTTCCTCAGTACTGATCCCAGTTCCCTCAGTACTGATCCCAGTTCCTCAGTACTGATCCCAGTTCCTCAGTACTGATCCCAGTTCCTCAGTACTGATCCCAGTTCCCTCAGTACTGATCCCAGTTCCTCAGTACTGATCCCAGTTCCCTCAGTACTGAACCCAGTTCCTCAGTACTGATCCCAGTTCCTCAGTACTGATCCCAGTTCCTCAGTACTGATCCCAGTTCCTCAGTACTGATCCCAGTTCCCTCAGTACTGATCCCAGTTCCTCAGTACTGATCCCAGTTCCCTCAGTACTGAACCCAGTTCCTCAGTACTGATCCCAGTTCCTCAGTACTGATCCCAGTTCCCTCAGTACTGATCCCAGTTCCTCAGTACTGATCTCAGTTCCCTCAGTACTGATCTCAGTTCCTCAGTACTGATCTCAGTTGCCTCAGTACTGGTCCCAGTTCCCTCAGTACTGATCCCAGTTCCTCAGTACTGATCCCAGTTCCTCAGTACTGATCCCAGTTCCCTCAGTACTGATCCCAGTTCCCTCAGTACTGATCCCAGTTCCTCAGTACTGATCTCAGTTGCCTCAGTACTGGTCCCAGTTCCCTCAGTACTGATCCCAGTTCCTCAGTACTGATCCCAGTTCCTCAGTACTGATCCCAGTTCCTCAGTACTGATCCCAGTTCCCTCAGTACTGATCCCAGTTCCCTCAGTACTGATCCCAGTTCCTCAGTACTGATCTCAGTTGCCTCAGTACTGATTCCAATTCCCTCAGTACTGATCCCAGTTCCTTAGTACTGATCCCAGTTCCCTCAGTACTGATCCCAGTTCCTCAGTACTGATCTCAGTTGCCTCAGTACTGGTCCCAGTTCCCTCAGTACTGATCCCAGTTCCTCAGTACTGATCCCAGTTCCCTCAGTACTGATCCCAGTTCCTCAGTACTGATCCCAGTTCCCTCAGTACTGATTCTAGTTCCTCAGTACTGATCCCAGTTCCCTCAGTACTGATCTCAGTTGCCTCAGTACTGATTCCAATTCCCTCAGTACTGATCCCAGTTCCCTCAGTACTGATCCCAGTTCCCTCAGTACAGATCCCAGTTCCTCTGTACTGATCTCAGTTGCCTCAGTACTGATCCCAGTTCCCTCAGTACTGATCCCAGTTCCCTCAGTACTGATCCCAGTTCCCTCAGTACAGATCCCAATTCCTCAGTACTGATCCCAGTTCCCTCAGTACTGATCCCAGTTCCCTCAGTACTGATCCCAGTTCCCTCAGTACTGATCTCAGTTCCCTCAGTACTGATCTCAGTTCCTCAGTACTGATCCCAGTTCCTCAGTACTGATCCCAGTTCCTTAGTACTGATTCCAATTCCCTCAGTACTGATCCCAGTTCCCTCAGTACTGATTCTAGTTCCTCAGTACTGATCCCAGTTCCTCAGTACTGATCTCAGTTGCCTCAGTACTGATCCCAGTTCCCTCAGTACTGATCCCAGTTCCTCAGTACTGATCCCAGTTCCCTCAGTACTGATCCCAGTTCCTCAGTACTGATCCCAGTTCCCTCAGTACTGATTCTAGTTCCTCAGTACTGATCCCAGTTCCCTCAGTACTGATCCCAGTTCCTCAGTACTGATCCCAGTTCCTCAGTACTGATTCCAATTCCCTCAGTACTGATCCCAGTTCCTTAGTTCTGATCCCAGTTCCCTCAGTACTGATCCCAGTTCCTCAGTACTGATCTCAGTTGCCTCAGTACTGGTCCCAGTTCCCTCAGTACTGATCCCAGTTCCTCAGTACTGATCTCAGTTCCTCAGTACTGATCCCAGTTCCTCAGTACTGATCCCAGTTCCCTCAGTACTGATCCCAGTTCCCTCAGTACTGATCCCAGTTCCTCAGTACTGATCCCAGTTGCCTCAGTACTGGTCCCAGTTCCCTCAGTACTGATCCCAGTTCCTCAGTACTGGTCCCAGTTCCCTCAGTCCTGATCACAGTTCCTCAGTACTGATCCCAGTTCCTTAGTACTGATCCCAGTTCCTCAGTACTGATCCCAGTTCCTCAGTACAGGTCCCAGTTCCTCAGTTCTGATCCCAGTTCCTCAGTACTGGTCCCAGTTCCTCAGTTCTGATCCCAGTTCCTCAGTACTGATCCCAGTTCCCTCAGTACTGATCACAGTTCCTCAGTACTGATCCCAGTTCCTCAGTACTGATCCCAGTTCCTCAGTACTGATCGCAGTCCCTCAGTACTGATCCCAGTTCCCTCAGCACTGATCCCAGTTCCCTCAGTACTGATCCCAGTTCCTCAGTACTGATCCCAGTTCCTCAGTACTGATTCCAGTTCCTCAGTACTGATCCCAGTTCCTCAGTACTGATCCCAGTTCATCAGTACTGGTCCCAGTTCCTCAGTTCTGATCCCAGTTCCTCAGTACTGGTCCCAGTTCCTCAGTTCTGATCCCAGTTCCTCAGTACTGATCCCAGTTCCTCAGTACTGATTCCAGTTCCTCAGTACTGATCCCAGTTCCTCAGTACTGATCCCAGTTCATCAGTACTGGTCCCAGTTCCTCAGTTCTGATCCCAGTTCCTCAGTACTGGTCCCAGTTCCTCAGTTCTGATCCCAGTTCCTCAGTACTGATCCCAGTTCCCTCAGTACTGATCGCAGTCCCTCAGTACTGATTCCAGTTCCCTCAGTACTGATCCCAGTTCCCTCAGTACTGATCGCAGTCCCTCAGTACTGATTCCAGTTCCCTCAGTACTGATTCCAGTTCCCTCAGTACTGATCCCAGTTCCTCAGTACTGATCCCAGTTCCCTCAGTACTGATCCCAGTTCCCTCAGTACTGATCTCAGTTCCTCAGTACTGATCCCAGTTCCCTCAGTACTGATCCCAGTTCCCTCAGTACTGATCACAGTTCCCTCAGTACTGATCTCAGTTCCTCAGTACTGATCCCAGTTCCTCAGTACTGATCCCAGTTCCCTCAGTACTGATCCCAGTTCCCTCAGTACTGATCTCAGTTCCTCAGTACTGATCCCAGTTCCCTCAGTACTGATCCCAGTTCTTCAGTACTGATTCTAGTTCCTCAGTACTGATCCCAGTTCCCTCAGTACTGATCCCAGTTCCCTCAGTACTGATCCCAGTTCCTTAGTACTGATCCCAGTTCCTCAGTACTGATCTCAGTTGCCTCAGTACTGGTCCCAGTTCCCTCAGTACTGATCTCAGTTGCCTCAGTACTGATCCCAGTTCCTCAGTACTGATCCCAGTTCTTCAGTACTGATTCTAGTTCCTCAGTACTGATCCCAGTTCCTCAGTACTGATCCCAGTTCCCTCAGTACTGATCCCAGTTCCTCAGTACTGATCTCAGTTGCCTCAGTACTGATCCCAGTTCCCTCAGTACTGATCCCAGTTCCTCAGTACTGATCCCAGTTCCCTCAGTACTGATCCCAGTTCCTCAGTACTGATCCCAGTTCCCTCAGTACTGATTCTAGTTCCTCAGTACTGATCCCAGTTCCCTCAGTACTGATCCCAGTTCCTCAGTACTGATCCCAGTTCCTCAGTACTGATTCCAATTCCCTCAGTACTGATCCCAGTTCCTTAGTTCTGATCCCAGTTCCCTCAGTACTGATCCCAGTTCCTCAGTACTGATCTCAGTTGCCTCAGTACTGCTCCCAGTTCCCTCAGTACTGATCCCAGTTCCTCAGTACTGATCTCAGTTCCTCAGTACTGATCCCAGTTCCTCAGTACTGATCCCAGTTCCCTCAGTACTGATCCCAGTTCCCTCAGTACTGATCCCAGTTCCTCAGTACTGATCCCAGTTGCCTCAGTACTGGTCCCAGTTCCCTCAGTACTGATCCCAGTTCCTCAGTACTGGTCCCAGTTCCCTCAGTCCTGATCACAGTTCCTCAGTACTGATCCCAGTTCCTTAGTACTGATCCCAGTTCCTCAGTACTGATCCCAGTTCCTCAGTACAGGTCCCAGTTCCTCAGTTCTGATCCCAGTTCCTCAGTACTGGTCCCAGTTCCTCAGTTCTGATCCCAGTTCCTCAGTACTGATCCCAGTTCCCTCAGTACTGATCTCAGTTCCTCAGTACTGATCCCAGTTCCTCAGTACTGATCCCAGTTCCTCAGTACTGATTCCAGTTCCCTCAGTACTGATCACAGTTCCTCAGTACTGATCCCAGTTCCTCAGTACTGATCCCAGTTCCTCAGTACTGATTCCAATTCCCTCAGTACTGATCCCAGTTCCTCAGTACTGATCCCAGTTCCTCAGTACTGATTCCAGTTCCTCAGTACTGATCCCAGTTCCTCAGTACTGATCCCAGTTCATCAGTACTGGTCCCAGTTCCTCAGTTCTGATCCCAGTTCCTCAGTACTGATCCCAGTTCCCTCAGTACTGATCACAGTTCCTCAGTACTGATCCCAGTTCCTCAGTACTGATCCCAGTTCCTCAGTACTGATTCCAATTCCCTCAGTACTGATCCCAGTTCCTCAGTACTGATCCCAGTTCCTCAGTACTGATTCCAGTTCCTCAGTACTGATCCCAGTTCCTCAGTACTGATCCCAGTTCATCAGTACTGGTCCCAGTTCCTCAGTTCTGATCCCAGTTCCTCAGTACTGGTCCCAGTTCCTCAGTTCTGATCCCAGTTCCTCAGTACTGATCCCAGTTCCTCAGTACTGATTCCAGTTCCTCAGTACTGATCCCAGTTACTCAGTACTGATCCCAGTTCATCAGTACTGATTCCAGTTCCCTCAGTACTGGTCCCAGTTCCTCAGTTCTGATCCCAGTTCCTCAGTACTGGTCCCAGTTCCTCAGTTCTGATCCCAGTTCCTCAGTACTGATCCCAGTTCCCTCAGTACTGATCGCAGTCCCTCAGTACTGATTCCAGTTCCCTCAGTACTGATCCCAGTTCCCTCAGTACTGATCGCAGTCCCTCAGTACTGATTCCAGTTCCTCAGTACTGATCTCAGTTCCTCAGTACTGATCCCAGTTCCTCAGTACTGATCCCAGTTCCTCAGTACTGATCCCAGTTCCTCAGTACTGATCCCAGTTCCCTCAGTACTGATTCCAGTTCCCTCAGTACTGATCCCAGTTCCCTCAGTACTGATCCCAGTTCCCTCAGTACTGGTCCCAGTTCCCTCAGTACTGATCGCAGTCCCTCAGTACTGATTCCAGTTCCCTCAGTACTGATTCCAGTTCCCTCAGTACTGATCCCAGTTCCCTCAGTACTGGTCCCAGTTCCTCAGTTCTGATCCCAGTTCCTCAGTACTGATCCCAGTTCCCTCAGTACTGATCACAGTTCCTCAGTACTGATCCCAGTTCCTCAGTACTGGTCCCAGTTCCTCAGTACTGATCCCAGTTCCCTCAGTACTGATCCCAGTTCCTCAGTACTGATTCCAATTCCCTCAGTACTGATCTCAGTTCCCTCAGTACTGATCCCAGTTCTTCAGTACTGATCCCAGTTCCCTCAGTACTGATCCCACTTCCTCAGTACTGATTCCAATTCCCTCAGTACTGATCCTAGTTCCTCAGTACTGATCCTAGTTCCTCAGTACTGATCCCAGTTCCCTCAGTACTGATCTCAGTTCCCTCAGTACTGATCCCAGTTCTTCAGTACTGATCCCAGTTCCCTCAGTACTGATCCCACTTCCTCAGTACTGATTCCAGTTCCTCAGTACTGATCCCAGTTCCTCAGTACTGATCCCAGTTCATCAGTACTGGTCCTAGTTCCTCAGTTCTGATCCCAGTTCCTCAGTACTGGTCCCAGTTCCTCAGTTCTGATCCCAGTTCCTCAGTACTGATCCCAGTTCCCTCAGTACTGATCACAGTTCCTCAGTACTGATCCCAGTTCCCTCAGTACTGATTCCAGTTCCCTCAGTACTGATCCCAGTTCCCTCAGTACTGATCCCAGTTCCCTCAGTACTGATCCCAGTTCCTCAATACTGATCCCAGTTCCCTCAGTACTGATCCCAGTTCCCTCAGTACTGATCTCAGTTCCCTCAGTACTGATCCCAGTTCCTCAGTACTGATCCCAGTTCCCTCAGTACTGATCTCAGTTCCCTCAGTACTGATCCCAGTTCCCTCAGTACTGATCCCAGTTCCCTCAGTACTGATCGCAGTCCCTCAGCACTGATCCCAGTTCCTCAGTACTGATCCCAGTTCCTCAGTACTGATCCCAGTTCCCTCAGTACTGATCCCAGTTCCCTCAGTACTGATCCCAGTTCCCTCAGTACTGATCCCAGTTCCCTCAGTACTGATCCCAGTTCCTCAGTACTGATCCCAGTTCCCTCAGTATTGGTCCCAGTTCCTCAGTACTGATCCCAGTTCCCTCAGTACTGATCCCAGTTCCTCAGTACTGATCCCAGTTCCCTCAGTACTGATCCCAGTTCCTCAGTACTGATCCCAGTTCCCTCAGTACTGATCCCAGTTCCCTCAGTACTGATCCCAGTTCCCTCAGTACTGATCCCAGTTCCTCAGTACTGATCCCAGTTCCCTCAGTACTGATCCCAGTTCTCTCAGTACTATCGCCATTCCCTCAGTACTGATCCTAGTTCCCTCAGCTCTGACCCCAGTTCCTCAGTACTGATCCCAGTTCCTCGGTACTGATCCCAGGTCCTCAGTGCTGGTCCCAGTTCCTCAGTACTGATCGCAGTCCCTCAGTACTGATCCCAGTTCCCTCAGTACTGATTCCAATTCCCTCAGTACTGATCCCAGTTCCTCAGTACTGATCCCAGTTCCCTCAGTACTGATTCCAATTCCCTCAGTACTGATCCCAGTTCCTCAGTACTGATCCCAGTTCCCTCAGTACTGATCCCAGTTCCCTCAGTACTGATTCCAATTCCCTCAGTACTGATCCCAGTTCCTCAGTACTGATCCCAGTTCCCTCAGTACTGATCCCAGTTCCCTCAGTACTGATTCCAATTCCCTCAGTACTGATTCCAATTCCCTCAGTACTGATCCCAGTTCCTCAGTACTGATTCCAGTTCCCTCAGTACTGATCCCAGTTCCTCAGTACTGATCCCAGTTCCCTCAGTACTGATCGCAGTCCCTCAGCACTGATCCCAGTTCCCTCAGTACTGATCCCAGTTCCTCAGTACTGATCCCAGTTCCCTCAGTACTGATCGCAGTCCCTCAGTACTGATTCCAGTTCCCTCAGTACTGATCGCAGTCCCTCAGCACTGATCCCAGTTCCCTCAGTACTGATCGCAGTCCCTCAGCACTGATCCCAGTTCCCTCAGTACTGATCCCAGTTCCCTCAGTACTGATCCCAGTTCCTCAATACTGATCCCTAGTTCCCTCAGTACTGATCGCAGTCCCTCAGTACTGATTCCAGTTCCCTCAGTACTGATTCCAATTCCCTCAGTACTGATTCCAATTCCCTCAGTACTGATCCCAGTTCCCTCAGTACTGATCCCAGTTCCCTCAGTACTGATCCCAGTTCCTCAGTACTGATCCCAGTTCCCTCAGTATTGGTCCCAGTTCCTCAGTACTGATCCCAGTTCCCTCAGTACTGATCCCAGTTCCTCAGTACTGATCCCAGTTCCCTCAGTACTGATCCCAGTTCCTCAGTACTGATCCCAGTTCCCTCAGTACTGATCCCAGTTCCCTCAGTACTGATCCCAGTTCCTCAGTACTGATCCCAGTTCCCTCAGTACTGATTCCAATTCCCTCAGTACTGATCTCAGTTCCTCAGTACTGATCCCAGTTCCCTCAGTACTGATCCCAGTTCCTCAGTACTGATCCCAGTTCCCTCAGTACTGATCCCAGTTCCCTCAGTACTGATCCCAGTTCCTCAGTACTGATCCCAGTTCCCTCAGTACTGATCCCAGTTCCCTCAGTACTGATCCCAGTTCCCTCAGTACTGATCCCAGTTCCTCAGTACTGATCCCAGTTCCCTCAGTACTGATTCCAATTCCCTCAGTACTGATCTCAGTTCCTCAGTACTGATCCCAGTTCCCTCAGTACTGATCCCAGTTCCTCAGTACTGATCCTAGTTCCCTCAGCTCTGACCCCAGTTCCTCAGTACTGATCCCAGTTCCCTCAGTACTGATCCCAGTTCCCTCAGTACTGATCCCAGTTCCTCGGTACTGATCCCAGGTCCTCAGTGCTGGTCCCAGTTCCTCAGTACTGATCCCAGTTCCTCAGTACTGATCGCAGTCCCTCAGTACTGATCCCAGTTCCCTCAGTACTGATTCCAATTCCCTCAGTACTGATCCCAGTTCCTCAGTACTGATCCCAGTTCCCTCAGTACTGATTCCAATTCCCTCAGTACTGATCCCAGTTCCTCAGTACTGATCCCAGTTCCTCAGTACTGATCCCAGTTCCCTCAGTACTGATCGCAGTCCCTCAGCACTGATCCCAGTTCCCTCAGTACTGATCCCAGTTCCCTCAGTACTGATCCCAGTTCCCTCAGTACTGATCGCAGTCCCTCAGTACTGATTCCAATTCCCTCAGTACTGATCCCAGTTCCTCAATACTGATCCCAGTTCCCTCAGTACTGATCGCAGTCCCTCAGTACTGATTCCAGTTCCCTCAGTACTGATTCCAATTCCCTCAGTACTGATTCCAATTCCCTCAGTACTGATCCCAGTTCCCTCAGTACTGATCCCAGTTCCCTCAGTACTGATCGCAGTCCCTCAGTACTGATCCCAGTTCCTCAGTACTGATTCCAATTCCCTCAGTACTGATCTCAGTTCCTCAGTACTGATCCCAGTTTCCTCAGTACTGATCTCAGTTCCCTCAGTACTGATCCCAGTTCCCTCAGTACTGATCGCAGTCCCTCAGTACTGATTCCAATTCCCTCAGTACTGATCTCAGTTCCTCAGTACTGATCCCAGTTCCCTCAGTACTGATCCCAGTTCCCTCAGTACTGATCCCAGTTCCCTCAGTACTGATCGCAGTCCCTCAGTACTGATTCCAATTCCCTCAGTACTGATCTCAGTTCCTCAGTACTGATCCCAGTTCCCTCAGTACTGATCCCAGTTCCCTCAGTACTGATCCCAGTTCCCTCAGTACTGATCGCAGTTCCTCAGTACTGATCCCAGTTCCCTCAGTACTGATCCCAGTTCCCTCAGTACTGATCCCAGTTCCTCAGTACTGATCCCAGTTCCCTCAGTACTGATCCCAGTTCCTCAGTACTGATCCCAGTTCCCTCAGTACTGATCTCAGTTCCTCAGTACTGATTCCAGTTCCCTCAGTACTGATCCCAGTTCCCTCAGTACTGAGCCCAGTTCCCTCAGTACTGATCGCAGTCCCTCAGTACTGATTCCAATTCCCTCAGTACTGATCTCAGTTCCTCAGTACTGATCCCAGTTCCTCAGTACTGATTCCAGTTCCCTCAGTACTGATCCCAGTTCCCTCAGTACTGATCGCAGTCCCTCAGTACTGATCCCAGTTCCTCAGTACTGATCCCAGTTCCCTCAGTACTGATCGCAGTCCCTCAGTACTGATTCCAATTCCCTCAGTACTGATCCCAGTTCCTCAGTACTGATCCCAGTTCCTCAGTACTGATCGCAGTTGCTCAGTACTGATCCCAGTTCCCTCAGTACTGATCGCAGTCCCTCAGTACTGATTCCAATTCCCTCAGTACTGATCTCAGTTCCTCAGTACTGATCCCAGTTCCCTCAGTACTGATCCCAGTTCCTCAGTACTGATCCCAGTTCCCTCAGTACTGATCCCAGTTCCCTCAGTACTGATCTCAGTTCCTCAGTACTGATCCTAGTTCCTCAGTACTGATCCCAGTTCCTCAGTACTGATCCCAGTTCCCTCAGTACTGATCCCAGTTCCCTCAGTACTGATCTCAGTTCCTCAGTACTGATCCCAGTTCCCTCAGTACTGATCCCAGTTCCCTCAGTACTGATCTCAGTTCCTCAGTACTGATTCCAGTTCCCTCAGTACTGATTCCAGTTCCCTCAGTTCTGATCTCAGTTCCTCAGTACTGATCTCAGTTCCTCAGTACTGATCCCAGTTCCCTCAGTACTGATCCCAGTTCCCTCAGTACTGATCTCAGTTCCTCAGTACTGATCCCAGTTCCCTCAGTACTGATCCCAGTTCCTCAGTACTGATCCCAGTTCCCTCAGTACTGATCCCAGTTCCCTCAGTACTGATCTCAGTTCCTCAGTACTGATCCCAGTTTCCTCAGTACTGATCTCAGTTCCCTCAGTACTGGTCCCAGTTCCTCAGTACTGATCCCAGTTCCCTCAGTACTGATCCCAGTTCCTCAGTACTGATCCCAGTTCCCTCAGTACTGATCCCAGTTCTCTCAGTACTATCGCCATTCCCTCAGTACTGATCCTAGTTCCCTCAGCTCTGACCCCAGTTCCTCAGTACTGATCCCAGTTCCTCGGTACTGATCCCAGGTCCTCAGTGCTGGTCCCAGTTCCTCAGTACTGATCCCAGTTCCTCAGTACTGATCGCAGTCCCTCAGTACTGATCCCAGTTCCCTCAGTACTGATTCCAATTCCCTCAGTACTGATCCCAGTTCCTCAGTACTGATCCCAGTTCCCTCAGTACTGATTCCAATTCCCTCAGTACTGATCCCAGTTCCTCAGTACTGATTCCAGTTCCCTCAGTACTGATCCCAGTTCCTCAGTACTGATCGCAGTTCCCTCAGTACTGATCGCAGTCCCTCAGCACTGATCCCAGTTCCCTCAGTACTGATCCCAGTTCCTCAGTACTGATCCCAGTTCCCTCAGTACTGATCGCAGTCCCTCAGTACTGATCCCAGTTCCCTCAGTACTGATCGCAGTCCCTCAGCACTGATCCCAGTTCCCTCAGTACTGATCCCAGTTCCCTCAGTACTGATCCCAGTTCCCTCAGTACTGATCGCAGTCCCTCAGTACTGATTCCAATTCCCTCAGTACTGATCCCAGTTCCTCAATACTGATCCCAGTTCCCTCAGTACTGATCGCAGTCCCTCAGTACTGATCCCAGTTCCCTCAGTACTGATTCCAATTCCCTCAGTACTGATCCCAGTTCCTCAGTACTGATCCCAGTTCCCTCAGTACTGATTCCAATTCCCTCAGTACTGATCCCAGTTCCTCAGTACTGATCCCAGTTCCCTCAGTACTGATTCCAATTCCCTCAGTACTGATTCCAATTCCCTCAGTACTGATCGCAGTCCCTCAGTACTGATCCCAGTTCCCTCAGTACTGATTCCAATTCCCTCAGTACTGATCCCAGTTCCTCAGTACTGATCCCAGTTCCCTCAGTACTGATTCCAATTCCCTCAGTACTGATCCCAGTTCCTCAGTACTGATTCCAGTTCCCTCAGTACTGATCCCAGTTCCTCAGTACTGATCGCAGTTCCCTCAGTACTGATCGCAGTCCCTCAGCACTGATCCCAGTTCCCTCAGTACTGATCCCAGTTCCTCAGTACTGATCCCAGTTCCCTCAGTACTGATCGCAGTCCCTCAGTACTGATCCCAGTTCCCTCAGTACTGATCGCAGTCCCTCAGCACTGATCCCAGTTCCCTCAGTACTGATCCCAGTTCCCTCAGTACTGATCCCAGTTCCCTCAGTACTGATCGCAGTCCCTCAGTACTGATTCCAATTCCCTCAGTACTGATCCCAGTTCCTCAATACTGATCCCAGTTCCCTCAGTACTGATCGCAGTCCCTCAGTACTGATTCCAGTTCCCTCAGTACTGATTCCAATTCCCTCAGTACTGATTCCAATTCCCTCAGTACTGATCCCAGTTCCCTCAGTACTGATCGCAGTCCCTCAGTACTGATTCCAATTCCCTCAGTACTGATCTCAGTTCCTCAGTACTGATCCCAGTTCCCTCAGTACTGATCGCAGTCCCTCAGTACTGATTCCAATTCCCTCAGTACTGATCTCAGTTCCTCAGTACTGATCCCAGTTCCCTCAGTACTGATCCCAGTTCCCTCAGTACTGATCCCAGTTCCCTCAGTACTGATCCCAGTTCCTCAGTACTGATCCCAATTCCTCAGTACTGATCCCAGTTCCCTCAGTACTGATCTCAGTTCCTCAGTACTGATCGCAGTCCCTCAGTACTGATCCTAGTTCCTCAGTACTGATCCCAGTTCCTCAGTACTGATCTCAGTTCCTCAGTACTGATCCCAGTTCCCTCAGTACTGATCCCAGTTCCCTCAGTACTGATCCCAGTTCCCTCAGTACTGATCGCAGTTCCTCAGTACTGATCCCAGTTCCCTCAGTACTGATCCCAGTTCCTCAGTACTGATTCCAGTTCCCTCAGTACTGATCCCAGTTCCCTCAGTACTGAGCCCAGTTCCCTCAGTACTGATCGCAGTCCCTCAGTACTGATTCCAATTCCCTCAGTACTGATCTCAGTTCCTCAGTACTGATCCCAGTTCCTCAGTACTGATCTCAGTTCCTCAGTACTGATCCCAGTTCCCTCAGTACTGATCCCAGTTCCCTCAGTACTGATCCCAGTTCCCTCAGTACTGATCGCAGTTCCTCAGTACTGATCCCAGTTCCCTCAGTACTGATCGCAGTTCCTCAGTACTGATCCCAGTTCCCTCAGTACTGATCCCAGTTCCTCAGTACTGATCCCAGTTCCCTCAGTACTGATCGCAGTCCCTCAGTACTGATTCCAATTCCCTCAGTACTGATCCCAGTTCCCTCAGTACTGATTCCAGTTCCCTCAGTACTGATCCCAGTTCCCTCAGTACTGAGCCCAGTTCCCTCAGTACTGATCGCAGTCCCTCAGTACTGATTCCAATTCCCTCAGTACTGATCTCAGTTCCTCAGTACTGATCCCAGTTCCCTCAGTACTGATCGCAGTCCCTCAGTACTGATCCCAGTTCCTCAGTACTGATCCCAGTTCCCTCAGTACTGATCGCAGTCCCTCAGTACTGATTCCAATTCCCTCAGTACTGATCTCAGTCCCTCAGTACTGATTCCAGTTCCCTCAGTACTGATCTCAGTTCCTCAGTACTGATCCCAGTTCCCTCAGTACTGATCCCAGTTCTTTCGTGCAGAGAGATCGACTATTGACATGCTGTTCTCCCTTCGTCAGATACAGGAGAAATGCCGTGAACAACAGATGCCCCTCTACATTGCTTTCATTGATCTCACCAAAGCCTTTGACCTCGTCAGCAGACGTGGTCTCTTCAGACTACTAGAAAAGATCGGATGTCCACCAAAGCTACTAAGTATCATCACCTCATTCCATGACAATATGAAAGGCACAATTCAACATGGTGGCTCCTCATCAGAGCCCTTTCCTATCCTGAGTGGTGTGAAACAGGGCTGTGTTCTCGCACCCACACTTTTTGGGATTTTCTTCTCCCTGCTGCTTTCACATGCGTTCAAATCCTCTGAAGAAGGAATTTTCCTCCACACAAGATCAGGGGGCAGGTTGTTCAACCTTGCCCGTCTAAGAGCGAAGTCCAAAGTACGGAAAGTCCTCATCAGAGAACTCCTCTTTGCTGACGATGCTGCTTTAACATCTCACACTGAAGAATGCCTGCAGAGTCTCATCGACAGGTTTGCGTCTGCCTGCAATGAATTTGGCCTAACCATCAGCCTCAAGAAAACGAACATCATGGGGCAGGATGTCAGAAATGCTCCATCCATCAATATTGGCGACCACGCTCTGGAAGTGGTTCAAGAGTTCACCTACCGAGGCTCAACTATCACCAGTAACCTGTCTCTAGATGCAGAAATCAACAAGCGCATGGGTAAGGCTTCCACTGCTATGTTCAGACTGGCCAAGAGAGTGTGGGAAAATGGCGCACTGACACGGAACACAAAAGTCCGAGTGTATCAGGCCTGTGTCCTCAGTACCTTGCTCTACGGCAGCGAGGCCTGGACAACGTATGCCAGCCAAGAGCGACGTCTCAATTCATTCCATCTTCGCTGCCTTCGGAGAATACTTGGCATCAGGTGGCAGGACTATATCTCCAACACAGAAGTCCTTGAAGCGGCCAACATCCCCAGCTTATACACACTACTGAGTCAGCGGCGCTTGAGATGGCTTGGCCATGTGAGCCGCATGGAAGATGGCAGGATCCCCAAAGACACATTGTACAGCGAGCTCGCCACTGGTATCAGACCCACCGGCCGTCCATGTCTCCGTTATAAAGACGTCTGCAAACGCGACATGAAATCGTGTGACATTGATCACAAGTCGTGGGAGTCAGTTGCCAGCATTCGCCAGAGCTGGCGGGCAGCCATAAAGACAGGGCTAAATTGTGGCGAGTCGAAGAGACTTAGTAGTTGGCAGGAAAAAAGACAGAGGCGCAAGGGGAGAGCCAACTGTGCAACAGCCCCAACAAACAAATTTCTCTGCAGCACCTGTGGAAGAGCCTGTCACTCCAGAATTGGCCTTTATAGCCACTCCAGGCGCTGCTTCACAAACCACTGACCACCTCCAGGCGCGTATCCATTGTCTCTCGAGATAAGGAGGCCCAAAAGAAAAGAAAGAAAAGAAGTACTGATCCCAGTTCCCTCAGTACTGATCCCAGTTCCTCAGTTCTGATCCCAGTTCCCTCAGTACTGATTCCAATTCCCTCAGTACTGATCTCAGTTCCTCAGTTCTGATCCCAGTTCCCTCAGTACTGATTCCAATTCCCTCAGTACTGATCTCAGTTCCTCAGTACTGATCCTAGTTCCTCAGTACTGATCCCAGTTCCTCAGTACTGATCCCAGTTCCTCAGTTCTGATCCCAGTTCCCTCAGTACTGATTCCAATTCCCTCAGTACTGATCTCAGTTCCTCAGTACTGATCCCAGTTCCCTCAGTACTGATCCCAGTTCCTCAGTTCTGATCCCAGTTCCCTCAGTACTGATCCCAGTTCCCTCAGTACTGATCTCAGTTCCTCAGTACTGATCCCAGTTCCCTCAGTACTGATCCCAGTTCCCTCAGTACTGATCTCAGTTCCTCAGTACTGATCCCAGTTCCCTCAGTACTGATCCCAGTTCCCTCAGTACTGATCCCAGTTCCCTCAGTACTGATCCCAGTTCCTCAGTACTGATCCCAGTTCCCTCAGTACTGATCCCAGTTCCTCAGTTCTGATCCCAGTTCCCTCAGTACTGATTCCAATTCCCTCAGTACTGATCTCAGTTCCTCAGTACTGATCCCAGTTCCCTCAGTACTGATCGCAGTTGCCTCAGTACTGATCCCAGTTCCTCAGTTCTGATCCCAGTTCCCTCAGTACTGATCCCAGTTCCCTCAGTACTGATCTCAGTTCCTCAGTACTGATCCCAGTTCCCTCAGTACTGATTCCAATTCCCTCAGTACTGATCTCAGTTCCTCAGTACTGATCCCAGTTCCCTCAGTACTGATCCCAGTTCCCTCAGTACTGATCTCAGTTCCTCAGTACTGATCCCAGTTCCCTCAGTACTGATCCCAGTTCCCTCAGTACTGATCCCAGTTCCCTCAGTACTGATTCCAATTCCCTCAGTACTGATCTCAGTTCCTCAGTACTGATTCCAGTTCCCTCAGTTCTGATCTCAGTTCCTCAGTACTGATCTCAGTTCCTCAGTACTGATCCCAGTTCCCTCAGTACTGATCCCAGTTCCCTCAGTACTGATCTCAGTCCCTCAGTACTGATTCCAGTTCCCTCAGTACTGATTCCAGTTCCCTCAGTTCTGATCTCAGTTCCTCAGTACTGATCTCAGTTCCTCAGTACTGATCCCAGTTCCCTCAGTACTGATCCCAGTTCCCTCAGTACTGATCTCAGTTCCTCAGTACTGATCCCAGTTCCCTCAGTACTGATCCCAGTTCCCTCAGTACTGATCCCAGTTCCCTCAGTACTGATTCCAATTCCCTCAGTACTGATCTCAGTTCCTCAGTACTGATTCCAGTTCCCTCAGTTCTGATCTCAGTTCCTCAGTACTGATCTCAGTTCCTCAGTACTGATTCCAGTTCCCTCAGTACTGATCGCAGTTCCTCAGTACTGATCCCAGTTCCCTCAGTACTGATCGCAGTCCCTCAGTACTGATTCTAGTTCCCTCAGTACTGATTCCAGTTCCCTCAGTACTGATCCCAGTTCCCTCAGTATTGGTCGCAGTTCTCAAAGTTCTGATCCCAGTTCCCTCAGTACTGATCCCAGTTCCCTCAGTACTGATCTCAGTTCCTCAGTACTGATCCCAGTTCCCTCAGTACTGATCGCAGTCCCTCAGTACTGATTCCAGTTCCCTCAGTACTGATTCCAGTTCCCTCAGTACTGATCCCAGTTCCCTCAGTACTGATCGCAGTCCCTCAGTACTGATTCCAGTTCCCTCAGTACTGATCTCAGTTCCTCAGTACTGATCCCAGTTCCCTCAGTACTGATCGCAGTCCCTCAGTACTGATTCCAGTTCCCTCAGTACTGATTCCAGTTCCCTCAGTACTGATCCCAGTTCCCTCAGTACTGATCCCAGTTCCCTCAGTACTGATCGCAGTCCCTCAGTACTGATTCCAGTTCCCTCAGTACTGATCTCAGTTCCTCAGTACTGATCCCAGTTCCCTCAGTACTGATCGCAGTCCCTCAGTACTGATCCCAGTTCCCTCAGTATTGGTCGCAGTTCTCAAAGTTCTGATCCCAGTTCCCTCAGTACTGATCCCAGTTCCTCAGTACTGATTCCAGTTCCCTCAGTACTGATTCCAGTTCCCTCAGTACTGATCCCAGTTCCCTCAGTACTGATCGCAGTCCCTCAGTACTGATTCCAGTTCCCTCAGTACTGATCTCAGTTCCTCAGTACTGATCCCAGTTCCCTCAGTACTGATCTCAGTTCCTCAGTACTGATCCCAGTTCCCTCAGTACTGATCCCAGTTCCCTCAGTACTGATTCCAATTCCCTCAGTACTGATCTCAGTTCCTCAGTACTGATTCCAGTTCCCTCAGTTCTGATCTCAGTTCCTCAGTACTGATCTCAGTTCCTCAGTACTGATCCCAGTTCCCTCAGTACTGATCCCAGTTCCCTCAGTACTGATCCCAGTTCCCTCAGTAGTGATCTCAGTTCCTCAGTACTGATCCCAGTTCCCTCAGTACTGATCCCAGTTCCCTCAGTACTGATCCCAGTTCCCTCAGTACTGATTCCAATTCCCTCAGTACTGATCCCAGTTCCCTCAGTACTGATCTCAGTTCCTCAGTACTGATCCCAGTTCCTCAGTACTGATCCCAGTTCCCTCAGTACTGATCCCAGTTCCCTCAGTACTGATCCCAGTTCCCTCAGTACTGATCTCAGTTCCTCAGTACTGATCCCAGTTCCCTCAGTACTGATCCCAGTTCCCTCAGTACTGATCCCAGTTCCCTCAGTACTGATTCCAATTCCCTCAGTACTGATCTCAGTTCCTCAGTACTGATTCCAGTTCCCTCAGTTCTGATCTCAGTTCCTCAGTACTGATCTCAGTTCCTCAGTACTGATTCCAGTTCCCTCAGTACTGATCGCAGTTCCTCAGTACTGATCCCAGTTCCCTCAGTACTGATCGCAGTCCCTCAGTACTGATTCTAGTTCCCTCAGTACTGATCTCAGTTCCCTCAGTATTGGTCGCAGTTCTCAAAGTTCTGATCCCAGTTCCCTCAGTACTGATCCCAGTTCCCTCAGTACTGATCTCAGTTCCTCAGTACTGATTCCAGTTCCCTCAGTACTGATCTCAGTTCCTCAGTACTGATCCCAGTTCCCTCAGTACTGATCGCAGTCCCTCAGTACTGATTCCAGTTCCCTCAGTACTGATTCCAGTTCCCTCAGTACTGATCCCAGTTCCCTCAGTACTGATCGCAATCCCTCAGTACTGATTCCAGTTCCCTCAGTACTGATCTCAGTTCCTCAGTACTGATCCCAGTTCCCTCAGTACTGATCGCAGTCCCTCAGTACTGATTCCAGTTCCCTCAGTACTGATTCCAGTTCCCTCAGTACTGATCCCAGTTCCCTCAGTATTGGTCGCAGTTCTCAAAGTTCTGATCCCAGTTCCCTCAGTACTGATCCCAGTTCCTCAGTACTGATTCCAGTTCCCTCAGTACTGATTCCAGTTCCCTCAGTACTGATCCCAGTTCCCTCAGTACTGATCGCAGTCCCTCAGTACTGATTCCAGTTCCCTCAGTACTGATCTCAGTTCCTCAGTACTGATCCCAGTTCCCTCAGTACTGATCGCAGTCCCTCAGTACTGATTCCAGTTCCCTCAGTACTGATTCCAGTTCCCTCAGTACTGATCCCAGTTCCCTCAGTATTGGTCGCAGTTCTCAAAGTTCTGATCCCAGTTCCCTCAGTACTGATCCCAGTTCCTCAGTACTGATTCCAGTTCCCTCAGTACTGATTCCAGTTCCCTCAGTACTGATCCCAGTTCCCTCAGTACTGATCGCAGTCCCTCAGTACTGATTCCAGTTCCCTCAGTACTGATCTCAGTTCCTCAGTACTGATCCCAGTTCCCTCAGTACTGATCGCAGTCCCTCAGTACTGATTCCAGTTCCCTCAGTACTGATTCCAGTTCCCTCAGTACTGATCCCAGTTCCCTCAGTACTGATCCCAGTTCCCTCAGTATTGGTCGCAGTTCTCAAAGTTCTGATCCCAGTTCCCTCAGTACTGATCTCAGTTCCCTCAGTACTGATCTCAGTTCCTCAGTACTGATCCCAGTTCCTCAGTACTGATCTCAGTTCCTCAGTACTGATTCCAGTTCCCTCAGTACTGATCTCAGTTCCTCAGTACTGATCCCAGTTCCCTCAGTACTGATCTCAGTTCCTCAGTACTGATTCCAGTTCCCTCAGTACTGATCTCAGTTCCTCAGTACTGATCCCAGTTCCCTCAGTACTGATCTCAGTTCCTCAGTACTGATTCCAGTTCCCTCAGTACTGATCTCAGTTCCTCAGTACTGATCCCAGTTCCCTCAGTACTGATCGCAGTCCCTCAGTACTGATTCCAGTTCCCTCAGTACTGATCCCAGTTCCCTCAGTACTGATCGCAGTCCCTCAGTACTGATTCCAGTTCCTCAGTACTGATTCCAGTTCCCTCAGTACTGATCGCAGTCCCTCAGCACTGATCCCAGTTCCCTCAGTACTGATCCCAGTTCCTCAGTACTGATCCCAGTTCCCTCAGTACTGATCGCAGTCCCTCAGTACTGATTCCAGTTCCCTCAGTACTGATCCCAGTTCCCTCAGTACTGATCGCAGTCCCTCAGTACTGATTCCAGTTCCTCAGTACTGATTCCAGTTCCCTCAGTACTGATCGCAGTCCCTCAGCACTGATCCCAGTTCCCTCAGTACTGATCCCAGTTCCTCAGTACTGATCCCAGTTCCATCAGTACTGATCTCAGTTCCTCAGTACTGATCCCAGTTCCCTCAGTACTGATCTCAGTTCCTCAGTACTGATTCCAGTTCCCTCAGTACTGATTCCAGTTCCTCAGTACTGATCCCAGTTCCCTCAGTACTGATCGCAGTCCCTCAGTACTGATTCCAGTTCCCTCAGTACTGATCTCAGTTCCTCAGTACTGATCCCAGTTCCCTCAGTACTGATCGCAGTCCCTCAGTACTGATTCCAGTTCCCTCAGTACTGATTCCAGTTCCCTCAGTACTGATCCCAGTTCCCTCAGTATTGGTCGCAGTTCTCAAAGTTCTGATCCCAGTTCCCTCAGTACTGATCTCAGTTCACTCAGTATTGGTCCCACTTCCCACAGTTCTGATCTCAATTCCCTCAGTACTGATCCCAGTTCCCACACTTCTGGTCCTGGTTTTGATCCAGGTTTACTGAAGGCCCTTTCACTGCTCATCCTCAGCTCTGATGGGTGATGTCACACTAACATTTGTCCACCTATCTTTTTTTGACCTTTCCTGTTGAATGCCGATTTTACTCATTCTTAATCACAGATGTTGGTTTGACTTTTGCTAATTTGGCACCAAACGAACTGAGTGAAAGTGAAATGCAATGTCATACATTTCTTCATCTTTGAAAAGCTTCCCCCGCCACCCTGCACCCTCACAAGTAATTAGACTGAGCAAATTCACACTGGTCCACTGCCGCAACCTGGCATAAACCAATTGTGTGGCTCAAAACAAGCCTGCTGACGACCAACTCAATGAATTTAATGGGAGAGGGGACTGGAGAAAGGTGAGATTTTACATCAGAACAATGCAAGACCCAGGCTGTGAGATCCATCCTGATGCTGAATCCAAACTCCAACACTTCTGCCAGTAATGTAGCTCTGTTGTTAGAAATTCCAGAAACATCTCCTGGGTATTTTGACCCCTTGACATTGGTCTGATAGCCATGCCTCCCAATTTCCCACTGTAACTGTACTGCCGGTTCTATCTCTGATCTAGTGCTGTTAGATTTAGATTGTTCTCAGGTTATATATCGGAACTCGCTGCTGCGAGGGTGGTGCAGGCAGAAACAATCGATGTTTTCGAAAGGAAATTGGATAGACACTTGAAGGAAATAAACTTGCAGGGCTGCGGGGATCGAGTGGGGAATTGGGACTAACTGAATAGCTCTGCGGAGAGCCAGCATAGATACGATGGGCCAAATGGCCTCCTTCTGTGCCATAAATGACTCTAATACTCCATGAACTTATTAACCTGTTTGCACTGAGGAAATGAGGAGACAGTAATCTTGATTACAAGGAAGGAAAAGAAATGGTTGTTGAAACAGCAAGTTTAAAGGACCAGATTGGCACAGAAACTCATCATCATGCTTCAGGGTATTCAAACCAAATTACTGTGCAAGTAAAGATACCATTTGCCTGATCGTGGATTGAGCACTGTTCCCCGGAGGTTTCTGTACACGGATTGGCTCTTGCGTTTCCCTGTTTTGACAGCGGTGACTGCACTTCAAAATAACTCACCAGCTGTGAAGCACTTGGGGATGGCCTGAGGACAGGAACGTTCTACCCCTTTGTCTCATTGGCAGATTTGCCCTCGCAGGTTCCATGTGGCTGGTCGGCCATCAACTGCATCTTCAAGTCGTGAAATTGCATGCCTGGTTTGGGTATCGGATTGCCAAGTCTGCCTAGGAGGTCAAATGCTCTTCCAATTTCATGTCACCGAGTTTGTCATCTTGAAGACAACTTGAGTCCAAAGAAATCCAGCCTGCTTCCTTGGAGATTTAAATCTGTTTGCATTTTGTCTGATGTATGGGTTGCATGGCATGGAGGGATCCTCCCACAGCAAAACAAAACCCTGAACCTTATCATTAGCTACAAATAGTACATTTGAGTCACAGGATGGATGGCGACAAGGGGATAGAAGACTTTGCACATACCCTATTTGAAAGAAGAAAATAGACTCAAAATATGGGTCATTGGAATTAGAAATCAGGAAAGTTCTTTAGAGGACAGACCAGTATGAAGGGAGGAACAGACAACAACACTTGAGGGTTAAAGGGGCTTTGGCAAAGACACAGTCACAAATTAATGGGAAAAGGGAATGAGATCAAAGAGGTAAAAAAAATCACAACCAAGGGAAGTACTTAACTATGTCAGAGCAAGACAGAAGAATGACGGAAAGTGTTTCACACTCAATGAATGAAGTTTCAAGTGCAGTCATTGTTGGGTAGAGCAAGGACGGACAAACATGACCAGGCAATCTATTTTTTTTTTACTGATGTTGGCGGAAGGATAAATGTTGGCCAGGTGACTGGGGAGAACTCTCCTACTCTTCTTCAGAATAATGATTGTTAACCTCCACCTGAACAGGCAGACAAGAGTCTCACGTGAACACCTCACCTAAAAGAAGACAACTCCAGCAGTGTAGCACTCCCTCAGTGCTGCACTGAATTGTTAGCCTGGATAATGGACTCAGGATGGGAGAATGCTATCGCTGAGCTAAGGTGACCTGACCTTGAACAGATGTACTAAAGAATCAACTAGAAGAGATCACTTAAAACCCGATGAATGAGAAAACAAAGCTGAAAATTCCAGAATTACATATCTAGATTTTGTATCTATAATGAACTGAAAATCTTACAAAACATGCACTTCCTGTTTTTCTCACACTTTTTGGCTCACCTTTTATGATTGTAAATTTCACATCTATGATTGTAATGGAAGATACCTGTCACTCTGAATAAGGAATATTGTCACCAAGCTCCCATAATTCTCTCAAAATGCTTTCTGAATTCTTTTCATCTGACATTTTTTCCTAAAAGAGTTGTGCATAAAAATGTCCAAAAACAGATTTTTACAAAAACATAAAAAGGCATATTTCACAACAGCAGGATGAAATTTATCCATTGATGAATATTTTAATTGTTCATGAAACACTTTATTTGACTGGTTCAGGCTTGGTCATGGAGGTGAGATTTTGCTCAGAACTGTGACGCCTTGAGATAAGTTGGATTGTGCAGTTTGAACATGTGCAGTGTAATTCTTTTCTCAGGGTGTATCTGTCATTCAGTCACCTGTAATGATGGAACAGTTTTTCTTCAGTTTCCAGCAGGTTCTGCTGAAAGGTTTTTTTTCCAAAATCATTCAAAGATGAACGAGCGGGGACATTTCAAAAGCTTCACTCGAGTAAAATGCATACTCTGTTTTTTCTTTGAATAGAAAGGGCGTTTGTGTGACACCATTGAGTATGTTGTGATGACACACCTGTTATAGCTTTTGTTTTGTGCTCAATGCACTTTTGATAGAGTAAGAGAGAGATACTGGAGTCAGGGAGAAGGAGAGAGAGATGGGGATATGTGTCTTTCTTCGTGTAATCGGATAAAATGCTGAATCTTGAACCAAACTCATTACCTTACCTGTATTTTGTTGCCAGTGAGAAAAGGTCAGTACCAGGCACAGTGGCGCAGTGGTTAGCACCGCAGCCTCACAGCTCCAGGGACCCGGGTTCGATTCCGGGTACTGCCTGTGTGGAGTTTGCAAGTTCTCCCTGTGTCTGCGTGGGTTTTCTCCGGGTGCTCTGGTTTCCTCCCACAAGCCAAAAGACTTGCAGGTTGATAGGTAAATTGGCCATTATAAATTGCCTAGTGTAGGTAGGTGGTAGGGAAATATAGGGACAGGTGGGGATGTTTGGTAGGAATATGGGATTAGTGTAGGATTAGTATAAATGGGTGGTTGATGTTTGGCACAGACTCGGTGGGCCGAAGGGCCTGTTTCAGTGCTGTATCTCTAATCTAATCGATGTCATATCACCTCTGATACTGAAATTCTAATTTCTAATATCTGTGAAGCAGAGAAGAAGACACAACAGACAGAGGAGCTTTCCTCATTCTAATTTGTTTTCTTCTGAAAAGGAACAAGTTGATTTTTGAAAGCATGCAAATCCTCTTTGATGGAAACAGATATGAAGGTCAGGTAAAAGGGAGAGGGGAGGAGGGAAAGTGCTTCGGGGTCCTCTGGCCTCTTGTCAACTGCCCTTGCGGCAGCGAGTAAGAGTGAATGGAAATTTACAGGTGAGATGAGTGACGGTGGAGTGAACAGAAGAGGAGGATAAAGGGGTTAAGCAGATAGTTCAAGGGGGAAGACGCAAGCGTAGCAATGGAGGCAAGAGGGGAATAGGAAGAGGAATTGGTAATAGAAAGGTGAAGCGTTAAGGGGTGCAATGGATGTGAGAAAGCACAAGTGATTAGGCAATGGGATGGGAGCAAAGACACGGGGCCATATTTCCCCACCTTCACTCCAAATGCAGCCTACATCCACCATTGGCTCCCTTCTCCACCACCAGAATGAACCAAGGAAAGAAGAGTTGACGGCAGAAGAGAAAGAGAGAAAACCAGAGGAGGAGAGATAGTGAATGGAACAGCAACACGAGGATGGCAGAGACAGGTAAGAGAGAAGGCATATTCCCTGACTTAGCACGGGTGTTGGTGGCGTTGTGATGATGTCACTGAACCAATAATCCAGAGGCCCAGACTAATGCTCTAGGGTCACAGGTTCAAAACCCACCATGGCAGCTGGTGGAATTGAAATTCAATTAATTAATAAATTCAACTAATCTTAGTAATGAAACTATCATCGATTGTTGCAAAAACCCATCTTGTTCACTCATTTCGGGAAGGAAATCTGCCGTCCTCACCTGGTCTGGCCTTCATGTGACTCCAGACCCACTGGAATGTGGTAGACTCTGAACTGCCCTGAAATGGCGTAGCAAGCCACTCAATTGTCAAGGGTAATTAGGGATGGGCAACAAATTCTGGCCATCCCACGAGAGATTGCCTCAAACCATGTCGTTGCTGACTCTGACCAGTAGGCAACAGAATGGAGTGAGTTCCTGAAATCTCCCAACTGAGTCACCAAATTTACATTAAAAAATCCCCCTGAGCATAAAGCATTATTCAGGTGGAGCACAAAGAGGAACATGTGGGCAACCCTGACAGAACCCAGCCCAATTTTCCTTCTATTAATTTGAAGAGAATGATCCGTATTGTTAAACTGGAACTCCCAGCTCTGGCTGTGATGAAAAGAGAACATTTCTCTGCGCTCCCTGTGTGCTATCTTTGCCTGTCGATAAACCTGATCTGCACCAGGGAACTTGTTTGGCTGATTGTGTGTATGTAAATGAGGAATTACATTGATGAGGGTAAACTGCATTACACGGTACAGAAGGAAGGAGTTGACTAAAAAATAAAGGTAGACTCGATGTTGGGCAGTTCTTTATTTTCCTGAGAGTAGGTGAGCCTCTGGAATATAGTGTGGTCCGGTGCTAACTTGCTGCCTTAAGACAGAGTTGGACTGGTTCCTGACTGGTGCAAAGATGACATCATATAGATGGACTTGCACCGCTATCTTACTGTTCATGGCTGCAGGAAGTCCCAAAGTGCTTTACAGCGAAAGTAAAGGGCAAGTATCTTGAGAGATGATACTTGGTCAATATGATGCCTGAACTGATTTTGATCGCTTTACAGAGTCCGAGGGGAAATCGCCTGAGTACTTTTTCCCTTATTGTCCTTTTTCTGTCCTTCCCTGAAGATTACATGGCTGGGTAGGAGGGTTTAGAAAGTGTCTAGTCATGATGCTGCAGCCATCATGAGTATTGGCAGGCATCTCTTTTCCTGTCCAATAATTTCAAATGTTTCTGTGTACGTGTTATATCACAATGCTTGAAATAGTAATGATTTCCAATTGAATGGGAGAAAATAATTCTGTGGGTTGGATGCTCCTGAATCTTCCCTGTCGGGTCAGGGTGGGATCTCCCGCAGGCTGGCCCAACGCTGGCATGACCCTGCTGCAGTTTTCTAGGTCGGGGGTCACGGTGAGCTCGGGCTGGCAATCAGATGAGCAAATGGAAGATCAGCATAGGACTGCGGCAATAGCAGCACTGCAGCGCCCGAGGAGGAAAGAGGAAACATTAAAGGGAACAGAGAGCTTAGGATGACTGGAAACCTTCCACCAAAGACCTCGAACGAGACCGCAGATCCAGGGATTGGAGGGACAGGTGCCTCTACATTTGAGATAACAATTAAACTCACTACCACATGGAGTGGTTGAAGCAAAAAGGATAGATTTAATGGGGAGTTAGTTAAGTACACAAGGGAAAAAGGACATGCTGATAGGTGGGAGGTGGTTCAAGTGGAACATAACAGCAGCATGGACCAGTTGGTCTGAATGGTCTGTTTCTGTAATGTAAAATCAGATGTGATACCCCTAAACTTTCAGCAAGTCATTCCAGGAGGCAACAAGCTGGGAAGTAGTGGTCAGCAGCAGTTCCAGTTCGGGCCAGGGGAGGGAAATCGAGGTTTGACTGGAAAATGCGTCTATAAGCCTTGCCATCTGATATTCTCCTGCAGTTTCCGTCACTACCGCGCCTCGTCTGAGGATAAATTCAAACCGGTACACGTGGGCGAATTCTGTGCCACCTAGAGTCATTTAGGGCACAGAAGGAGGCCTTTGGGCCCATTGAGTCCATGCCGGCTGTCCACAGAGCTATGCAGTCAGTCTCACTCCCTGGCCCGATCCCTGTCGCCCTGCCTTGGCTCAAATATATTTTGCAGTGGCAATTAGCCTCTCACTGATCGCAAAATGAACTTGAGATTTGCAAACAGCTGCTACCCTGGAGATAAATGTCCTTCAGCAATACAACGAGGCTCGAACATACCTCAGAATGTGCCTATTCTTCCCGACAGGGAATAAACTGTGTGGCCTTAAAGAGACAAGCTGGCAAGGCCAGCGCGCACTGCCCTGCCCCAGTTGTTCCAAGAAGGGAGTAGCAAGCTTTCTTTTTGAACCAAAGACAAGAGAAATAAAAATGAGAGGATGTAAAACGGGTAACCATTCACCATCACCCATTCCGCATGACATCACAAAGCCAAAAAGTACCCCGAGTATTTAAAATTTTGTTTAACTGACCAATTGATATCAGCATAATCAAACTGGTTGCAACATTGGAATGGTCATATTACTGTAATGTTGGTATAAAGGTGGATGTGTGATGGTGGTTATGTCAGACATTAGGAATGCAATGTTATCCTCTTGTTAATTTCTATGGTGAATGAAGTTAGTATAGGAAAATAAAGCTGTTTCTAAATCAAGCACCAACGTCATGGATTCCCCGGTCAGGTACCGATGCAAAGTGAAGCTCCCTCATTATGCTGTAACAGCAATTTGTACCGTTGCCAACATAGGGTTTGCTAACCCCTCCAGGATTACCATGGAGCCTCCAGGAATTAAGGTGACTCTGCAGTACCCTGCAGCCGACAACCCCAAGAGAAAAACAGAGGGACAACCATCTTTTTATTCTTTTTTCGAATTTTATTTGAATACATTTTTTAATTAGTCGTGTGTCTGGATTCACACATGAAATGGCCAGCTTGAGTAAAGTATTGGTCATGGGGTCACAAAGGTTGTCGACTGACTGTGAAAAATCATCCAATCGCAAGAGTCTGTTCATTTACCGATTGGTGTGTGAAAAAGAAAGACTTGTATTTAATTGCTCCTTTCATGATCTCAGGGCCTCCACAAGCACTTTACAGCCTATGAAGTATTTGCCAAGGGTAGTCACTGGCGTCTCTCAGAGAAACTGAGGCCGCATGTACCCTCTCAGGTGGACGTAAAAGATCCCAGGGTGCTCTTTCGAAGAAGAGCAGGGGAGCTGGTGTCCTGCCCAATATGAACTCTTCAACCAACATCACTGAAACAGATTAACTGGTCATTATCACCTTGCTGTCTGTGGGATCTTGCTGTGCACAGATTGACTGCCGTGCTTCCTACATTGCAACAGCGATTACACTTCAAAAAAGTAGTTCACTGGCCATAAAGGGCTTTGCATCAACCTGAGGTCATGAACAGCGCCCCAGAAATGCAAGACTTCCTTATTTTTCATTTTGCACAGTTGATGAGCCTTTCTGGCTCCTCTTAAAGGAACAGTCATAGGTACATTGCACCAGAGTACAGAGTACCAGAAAGCTCTGCGGCCTGAGAAGTATCTTTTGTTTAAAATCTCCCTGGAATAAAGCAGTCTCTTACCAGTCTATTCTTGGTCTGTTTACTCATGCAGTCTAAACCCTTGGGATTGGTAATATGATGATCTGACATTAGAGCGGGGGAGGTCGGCAGAACTCAACTGCAGAACCCGTTTTGAGGGTGGGGTCAGCCCCTGGCATTTATTTCGAAACCATCTTTATTTTTTTTCCACATGACAACACCTAATAGGACTTTCCAACTTCTCGTGCAATTAAATTTTGAGTGCAGTCGACTCCAATGGCGCAGAATCTGAAAAAAAACAAATTGCTCTTCTAAACTGCCCTTCAATAATTTCTCCTTATTTTTTGTGGTTTTGATAGCAGTTATTCCTGATACAGTCCAGCCTAGTTCTTAAAAGGCAACTCTTCTTTCCATCGCATCTGATTACACAAAGCATGAATCATCAGAAGGCTTTGTCTTGCCAAGATTATGAGCCCATTGTCTTCTTGATGGCCTGGGACTTTGTAAATCACGCGTCACGTTCCTTTCTATCGTTTGCATCACACAATGTCTTTATTCTCCCACCCTCCTCACAACCTCAGTTAATGTTTTGGGAAATTCCAATTTTTGGCCCCAACAGGGCACTTTCTGCCACCTTCTTCCATCAATCACAGTGGTACAGGCACCTCCAAAACAACAGAGAAGTCCAAAAGCCTCCTGTGCTTGGAAAGGCTGCCTCCCCTCAAGTGTACCAAATATAATCTCTGCCATGTTGCCACAAAAAGTCCACCAGACATATATTTAAATAAAGACGTGAATGGTGATTTAGAGATGTGAAACTCCACTTCTCACTGCTGAATGGAATAATCTTTTCATGCAACTATGCACATCGCTGCATTTGTATGTCACTTGTTTGTGTCACAGTACACATGGTAAGAATAAAGTTAGGCCCATCATCTCTTTTGAATTTTAATACATTGCCTGGTAGTTGTGGTGCTTGACCAATGGAGCCTCTAGTCAGAGGGCAATAGTCGGAATCCCGGTGCCCCTCACCCCCCACCCCCCCCCCCCCCCCCCCCCCACCCTGCAGTGATTCCCTTCAATCAATGAGTTTCACAAGGACCTCGCTAGGATCGCTTCATGGTGCATCTCCAAAGTATGAAGAGCTACATCTGAAAAAATAAAGCGCAGAAAGATCAGTTCCAAGGTGCAGAAAACAACCTCTTTTCCCCCTGCAAACAGTAGCTTCTTGATCACTGATCCTAATTCTGCACTGAGTTCCATTCCTCCCTGATACCTGTCTTCCCTAACCGCCATTGGCTCTTTGTCTCACAACACATCAAATTCCAAATCTTTATCCTGCTTTTCTCATTGGCACCATGAAGAAGAGAGCAAGTAACAAGGCCAGGAATGTGTTTACCAAAAATACTTTCGTTAGATACAGAACATTTTTTTGTTTCATCCGGTTTTCTCCCCTCCAACCTTGAAGTCATTTACTCTTGCTGGGTCCGAGCAGCAATCCAGTACTTTACTGGTGGGTTTCTTATCTGTGTGAGCCTCAGCAAGCAACTCAATTGTAAGGAGCCTCACAGCAAGCTGGGCTCTGCCCTTACCTGAAGATCACCACATGTGCATATTCCGACTGGAGTCACTGGGTCGTATTGGAGCTTCTGTTGAGCATTTCCATCTACATCTGTGCCCTCAGCTCAACCTACTGTCACAAGAATCCCACCTGTGTCACCTTCAGGCCCAACATGTCAATATTCTCCTGACTGTCTTCCCAAACTCCATCCTATCTAAACCACAACTCATCCAAAGCTTTGCCACCCATAACCCATTCTGCACTAAGTCCCCTCAGCATTCACCATCATTGGCTAGATTTTTGCCAACCACATTGCATTTACACATCCTTCCCTACCTTTGCAGCCTCTTTTTGCTGATCTTCAGCTCTTCCATATTTGCTCTACTTTACAACCTCTCTTCCTCTGTTCCATTTTCAATGCTGAAGCTTTCGTCTGTCTTTTTCTTATATTCTGAAACGAGCGTCATAAACCGCTCTGACGTGCTATGGGGCTAATTTAAATAGTTGGCCCACAAGGCCGCCGGTGAAATACCACTACTCTTATCGTTTTCTCACTTACCCGGTGAGGCGGGGAGGCGAGCCCCAAGGGGCTCTCGCTCCTGCCACCCTGCCTATTCTTGCTGCAGTGAGGCCCGGCTTCATTTGCACTGATTCAATCAGTTGTGTGCACCAACCTGCCATTCCGATGGGACTCACTAGCTCGGGAGCGAAGGAGAGAAAGGAAGAACTTGCATTTATACCGTGCCTTTCACGTCTCGAGGCATTTTACCAAGTTGGTGTTCCATGGCGTGGACAGGTCCCTGATTGCAAATTCGCAGAACAAATTGGCACAACATGCACCTCGCACACCCCGTCCATTTGCACCCCCCTTGAATGGTCCAATGAGGGCGATGGTGGCGTGAACTAGTCATCCAGAGGCCTAGGCTACCGCCCTGGGGCCACGGGTTCAAATCCCACCACGGAAGCTGCTGGAATTTAAATTCAATTCATTAATAAATTGAATGAATTAATAAATCTGGAATTGAAAGCTAGTCTCAGTCATGGTGTGCTGAAATTATCATCGATTGTTGCAAAAACCCATCTGGTTCACTTCTGCCTTCAGGGAAGGAAATCTGCTGTCCTTACTCAGTCTGGCCTAC